>NC_044279.2:31453954-32080829 GCF_004027225.2 Strigops habroptila
TCAGTCCGCTCTGTTAGAAGCTGCATATGGCACACATTGACAATATATTATGCAAGATCCATATTACGGAGGGAAAGGATTTTTAGCCTGGGATACAGAGACTGCAGCACTAGAAAGGGTCAAAGCAACCTGCAAACACATCATACAAACCAAAGCCATTTAAATTACTCTGTAAAATGTAGACATTCATTAGCACAGGAAAGTTTCACAGCAAAACAATGACAAAGTAAAAGCCATCCGATTTTCATATGCTAATTAATTAAATATGCCAAATGCATTTAATCTCTTCTTATAACCATAGGGGGAGACAGACCAAACTCTTGAAGTTCTGAAAAGCCAGGTCATTAACGTGCCAAGTCATTCTTCAGATCTCTTCCTTACATACAAATTTACATTCCCAACTTACTGTATATGTAAGTAAAACCTGGCTTCCCGCCCCCTCAATTTCTCTCTCTTTGGAAGACACTTGCTATCTCCTTCTCCTGTATTATAAATATCTTCTTAAATGTTAGAAAGAACTCGCTTGCTAAAGAAAAAGGAAAAAACCCCACAGAAGCCATTTTGCCAAAAGCCCGAGTTAAACACCCCGGTCCCCCCAACACGTAGTTGAAAACGAGATTAATAACATTCTTGCACATATGCATGAAAATCCACACATAGTTTGTAGTCTTTAAGTTCAGATGACATTTCTAGCCATTTCTTGCCTTTCCAAACAAGAAAAGGATTCTGATGTTTACACAAGGTTCTTCTTGCTTAATAAATCTTAAATTGAAACAGATTTTTTTTTTTTTTAAACAATTACCTACTTCAGAGTTATCATACTACAGGATATTAGGAAAACCCAGACTCTCCTGTTGCTTTTACCCACATCTGACTCCAATCTTAATAGTTTAGCTATTAACCCTGTAAGGTCCCCGCACGCACACCTTGCCTAGTTGATGTTAAAATTTTTATATGACTGACCTGGGCTTACTCATTACAAAACCTTTTGTTATACAGAACGAGAGCAGCAATGTGGACCTTGGTTTACAGGACACAATTAACTCTGTTCTTGGCAGAACTGCACCAGCCCAGCTCATCCGGGGCTCTGCGGTGAGAAACGAAAGAATCTGTCACTGCAGACAGAGTAAGTGCTCTCCTCCTCCCCTCTCCCCTTCCTTTCCTTCCCAAGCCTGCTCTGACCAGTTGACACTTTGGGATAGAAACCTGGCCACCGTGATATGCCTGTGCTGTAAAGAAGTAACACAAATAGCGACAATTCCTCCTAGAAATATTAATAAGTAGAGCTAAAGGGGTGAAACCACATCCTGCTAGAAAATCTCAGCAGCCACTGAGTTTGCCTTGCAAAACATGCAGTTTAAAGACCTCAGTTACCAGCTAAACAACCAAACCAGGGGCCTTCTCCAGCCATTTACTTTTGCCACCTTTTAGGTTTTAGCATGTATGGAATATGCATTGTTAACCTCTAAATCCTCTGTATAAACATTTCTCAGAGAGCTTGTAAAACACCCCCCGCTGCGTTTCCTGGCTCTCCGGTGGATGGCATTTCGAAGCGCCGGTACCGGCGGGTGCTTTATTTTGCTTTCCCCGGCTCCCCCGCTGGGGTGCAATGACAGATCCCTGGCCAGGGCCAGACCCGGCCGCCCGCGGCTCGGACCACAGCGAAGGCGCCCAGGACCCGGCCCGGATGATAGATGGTGGCTGCTGGAGTTTGAAACCCCGCGGTGGGAATACATTCTCCGGGAGAAGGGGCTCAGGGAGTGCCCGCCGCCCTTCCAGAGCTCTCTTCGTTGAGGCAGGAAAAAGATAAACACACACTCGGGATGGGTCTGTGCAGCCTCCCAGCCGCTGTCGGGGGTGGGGGGCCGAGCGGTGCTCACCCCCCAGTAACACAACACGCTCGCAGCGCTGAGCCCGAAAGATGCCGCCGGGCCGGAGGACCGAGGTCGTCCCGTCCCACACCCTCCCGCCGGCTCGGCGCCCAGGCGCGGACACTTCGCTGGGGACAGGAGAGAAGGCGGAGGCTGCCAGGGAAAGGCCAGTTGTCACGCCACTGACAGGCAACAGCTGAGCTCCCGCATCTGGACCCTCGCTCAGACCGGCGGCCCCAGCCCGCCGCACCGAGCCGGCGCCGCGCCACCCGCCCTCCCCCGGCAGCCGCCGCGGGGCTCGGCGGAACCTCCCCGCCCCCGAGCCCGCAGCCCCCGTCCAACAACTCCGCGCAGGACGGCGCTGAGGAGTGCCGGCGCTGGGTAGACGGCCGCCCCGGCGATGCAACCGCGGTAGGGTTGCATCCTGCAGGGCGGGATGCCGCAGGAAGGGCTCCGCCACCGCCGCCAGCAGCACAGTCTCGGCTGCAGACGTCGCCCCACCAACCCCGCCGAGCGTCCCGCCGCGCCGCTGCGGGCTGCCCGTCAGCGCCCGCCGCCACTTACCCTCCCCGCAGCGCGACCGAACCACGGCGACGTACTCCCGGGCTGCCAGCGGCTGCAGGGTCCGTCACATCGACAGCCGCGGAGGCGGGTGCCCGGCTCTGCCCCGCGGAGTCAGCGCCGGCGGGACACGCGCATCTCGGGCAGCGCCGCGGAGGGCACGGTCAGCCCGGAGCGTCCTGAGCCACCTGCGCTGCGGTGCGCTGTGCCGCGCCGTACCACCCCGCCGCGAGTGACCGAGCCCGCGCCCGCTCCCCGCCCTAATGGGGCTCCACCGCCCCGCGGCCGGGACGGCGACATGCGCGTCCCGCCGCGCCCATTGGCTGCCGCCCGCCGCGCCCGCCAATCGCCGTGGGGCCGGGGCCGGCCGGCGGCCTGGAAAACCCGGCGGGGCGGGGCCCGTGCAGGCCGCGCCCATGTGCCGCAGGCGCGGGGCCGCGCGGTGCGGCGCGGAGCTGGCGGGGAGCCGCACAACTTGTGGAAACCCGATTTTCCCCCAGTGTGGGGCGGGCAGGGACGCCTCCGCTTCCCCCGCTCGGACGGAGCTCTGGGGGCAATCGCTGGCTCCTCGCCGCCGGAGCAGGAGAGGGGAAGTTAATTAAAAACTTGTCTTACTAATGTGCGCAGAGATGGGCGATATTGGTATTGCGGGCCACGGTAGTGGTGGTGGTGGGCTACACCTACCCACCCATCGCACCCAGGGCGCTGCTGAAGAGAATGGGGTGCAGGGTCATCGCCATCATCAGCCCTTAGCCCTTACCTTCGGCCCTTGTCATCA
The DNA here is from genome assembly GCF_004027225.2 of Strigops habroptila. Lineage (NCBI taxonomy): Eukaryota > Metazoa > Chordata > Aves > Psittaciformes > Psittacidae > Strigops > Strigops habroptila. Next base: position 31,457,165 of record NC_044279.2, read on the forward strand.
AGCCTTTGCCATCCTGGCTGCGTGGAGCCGCTTAGGAAAGCTCCCTCAGAAGGCTGGCAGCCGTCTGGGACATCCCCTTCTGGGACGGGCATATCCCAGAACCAAGCAGCCCCAGTGTTAATGTAAAAACCATGGCAAGATGCACGTGGTAGGCATTAAAGGATGTGGTGGGCATTCAAAGGATGCTGAAGTAGCCAAGTATGCATTTAAATCCCTTCCCTTTTGGGCACTCCTGGTGTCTGTTTAAACTGTTGGAGTTGGCAGCCCTTGTTTCAATTGGTCACACCCCACACCCCTTAAGCAACGTGAGTTGAGCTCTTGGTTCTCTAGTGGTCTTGCAGTGCTTTAATCCTCTGTGAAAAAGGCCAAGAGAAGGATGAGTAACAATGGAGACATTTAACTCAATGTTGGATTTTTTTTCCATAGATGCATATTGGAAGGTGAGATAATGTTACTGGAGTGACTTCTAAGCGATTTGAAACTCTCCCTACGTGGTGAAAAAAATATGTTTGGAACCATGGAAACTTAATGTAAAGATGAAATTTGGTCTGTTGTCTAGCAGTGTCTCTCTTGATTCTCTAAATAGGAATTATTTGCGGTTAGGAAATGGCAATTTTCCCTTCGTGCTTTGACGCGCATTCAGTTTTCCTGTGTTAGCAGCCTAAGTTTGTTATCTGGAGTCCAATCTGGTCAAAATCAGCTTTCTGTATCTGAAAAAATAAAAATGTAACACACAGGAAACAACTTCAGGCTACAACCCTAGGCTACAACTTTATTACAGGCAAGAGTGTTAAACCTACTTATCAGCTTAGAAGTTTCAGCTGCAGTTCTAACCCTGGATGCTCTGCTCTGCCGTTTCCTTGCATCCTGGATGTAGTATCACTGTCACACCGCTCAACAACTCCTTTTAAATCTTAACCAAGCCTGAAAATAGTCACTTCCAGATTGCATCTGTGTGGAAGTTTTCAGAGAGAAAGCACAAACACTTGTACAGACAGGTGAAGCCTTCAAAGAGGCAGCCTCTGTCATCTTTCCATCAGAATGAATTTGGATTTCTCCTGTGATTCAAGAAAAAACATGAAGGGTGAAGTAGAAGTGTGAAAAAATTAATCCATTCTAAAGGAAAAGCGAAGAAAAGGATGACAAAGATGGCAAGAGAGCTGCTTGTACTGCTGCTTCTATAGAGCTGTTTGTCCCTTGCCCTGTGTTCCCCCCTGCCACCTATTCAAGCATTGCTGTAGCACTTATCAACAAGATCTAAATATGCTTAGACTGTGCTGGCAGCATTGCATGATTTTTGTTATTTACTTCTTCCCACTTCAGGTTCCAAAGGCATAGGAAATAAGATTGCTTGGCTTTTAAATAACCTTGTCAAAGGTGTTTACAGTCATATATTAGCAGATCTGAATCTGGAATGAAAGAATTTATGGCCAATGCACTCTTTTAAGTTGTGTATCTGTTTATCTGATCCTCACTTACAAATGCCTCTAATTAAGCTATAAACTCTTAGTTTCTACTTAACCATATGGGCAGCCTGGGAAGTTTGCTACAGTAATGTAATTTACCCATTCTACAGCCATGTCTGCAATGCAAATCCAGCGTAACTGCTTTAATAGTGTTGTAACCAGCTCTGGTTTTCACAACATGGACAGAAATAAAGCCTGTCCAATTTACCAACTGTAGTCCTGATGAAACAGCACAGACAGTTTTCTCTTTGAACCTAGGGGACTTTACTTGTGCCAGAGAAAATACATGCCCAGAACCCTGCGAACAGTAGTAAACAGGGTAAAAAATTACAATCTGCAAATGCAAGTTTTGGTGAAGGGTCTATAATATTCTCCATGATTTTTTTTGCACTTTCTGTGAGAGCTACTTGGCTCTCCTGTGAGTTTGTTGCATTCAACCCTTGGGTACTGCTCGCAGTTTTTAGTTGCAGGCACTTTTCATTCACCCGAAGTCTGAATAATGTGAGGATGGGGTCTACTCTGCCACTGGAGTGGGCTGAGAGTATAAGGAAAACGTGCACATTAAAAATGCTGGGAATTACAATATCTATTTATGTATCTTGAACTTTTATTAAATATTCAAAAATATTTATGCAAGAAAAAAACATATAAACAACTGATAAGCAAGTTTAAAAGAGGGCCGGAGTCCCAGCTTTGTTACCATAACATAGCAAAACCTCCAACTTTCATGGGACTGTTACCTGTTTTGTGAAAAATGTATCTAAAATATGCTCTATATTTAGGATTTTTCTCTGTAAAGTAGTGCTGACAGTTATGAATTTCATGTGAGGAATGCAATTTTTTGCCTATGTTGCAGAAGCTTACCATTTAAAAATGTGAAGTGTGGAAAGTTTTTGCGTGATTTTGAAGCAGGGGGAAAAGCATCCATATAAATTCACACAGGTACCCTGTAAGGAAATGCCTAGAGCAATCCATCAGATCTTCTTTTCCAATCTTACCTCTCCCAGTGAATATTTTAAATATTTCTTATTATCTTTAAAGTATTCTATGTTTTCATATTAAAAACTTGCATACAGAGTTGTGACTGCAACTGCAGATAGGTGAACAAAAATATCTCCTTAGCTAGGCAGCAAAAGTGTAATCTAACACTGGTATAGCTATGAGGCTAACCTGGCTTGGAAGAGATGGCTGGACCAGATGGGCCCCAGAGGTCCCTTCCAACCCTGGTCCATTGTTGGATTCAGCCAGTACAGAAGATATAAGTCAAACTATGCTGTCAAATTCGTAAAGTAGTTTAAGTGCTGGGGAATAGAAAAAAGACGTGCCTGGAGATGGAGAGTTTGAGTGAAGCACAGCAGTCTCCACACTGACATTAGGCCACCTCACAGGTGTCTGCCTGGTGGTTTTACTGTGTATTTAAAACAAAATGTGTTAGATGAGGGGCAAGATATTGATTTTTTGCAAGCTCAGATTATACTGTCCTGTTTTGGTTTAGCTTTTCTCCGTGGTGTGAAGCATAGACCAGCTGCTTCTGGGGAGCTCTCCTGCTGATTTTTGCCTGTTTTGATTCGTTTTGGCCTTAACCTATGGCTCCATAACTTTTTCAGGTATATGGTCCTTCCTAATCTCTGTTTAAAAGTCAGCTGAATCCTTGCATGGCCAGCTAAAAAAGGTTTCCTGTGGATTTAATTCCCAGGCATCTTCTCTAGCTGTTTAACTCTGTCCTCTTTACCAGTTATCCTTATATGAAGGCTTCGCACCCTGCCTTTGATCACAGACTTCTCCACTGGGTTCCTCTAGCCTAGTTATCTCCTGTGGACTAGGATAACATCAGCAACTTGACTGAGATGAAAAGAACAACGTTTAGTTTAGTTTTCTTTAGTTTACAATACATGTAAGTAATCCCAGTCCTGTTTCTGAGATCCACTGCTGTGCCTTGTGCTCCCTCCTACTGGAGCTGGAGTCAGTCCTGCTAGCTTCGGTGGCATTTGGAGCAGCTCTTGGAAAACATCCCCACGTTTTCCTGCCATAGATGATTGTACTCTGCCTTCCAAGTGGTCTCAGATAAATCTAGTTGTATTCAAGAAGCAGTGGCAAAACTCCCGCATTTCTCTAGTTCCAAATGAGTACTCAGAAACCCAGTGGTCCTTTGCCAGTCCCAGCAGGCATTAGTCTCCTACCTGTATGCCTATGAGGCTACTATGGATTTTTCACAGTGTTTTCCCCAGGAGTGTGGCCATTTCATTGCCTGGAGGTGTTTATGTTTCAACAGGAGACACTGAGATTGAACAACCTTCTGTTGTCCCCACTTCGAGAGATGAAACAGCTTTGAGAGCATATGTCTGATCCCACATCCACTGAGACACTTGATGATTAGCCGTTTCATAAGATCAACCCAGATCTATAAGTACTGCACAGAAAAAAAAATGATAGAAGGTAATAAATATTATTTTAGATAAATATCCGTGATAATTTTAAGAATCTTTTGTTCTTATTAAATCCAATTTACTTAAAAATTACACTTTGAGAATCCAGGGTGTTAGAAGTTAAGGATAATGCACCATACCGTTTGTCCTTTTCTTTCTGTATAATGGCACAAGTGTAAATCACAACTCTAACTTGATTAGCTTTTGTTTCACTGTGTTACGGTTTTAACATTATTTAAACATAGTTCGTTATTTAACTGTGCAGAAGATCTTAATCCTTTACTTAAATGTAAATTGCAAAGTACAATCGCTAAACAAATTGATTGAATACCATTGATTATTCATCAAATAATTGTGGCAAATCATGTAATCAATTATTCATCATCCTCAGAGAAGAATAGATGACATGAAGAATAAGGTGTAATTAAGATAAAACACTATTGGGTTCTGTACTGATAATTTCTTTTGAAATTACAATTCTTGCAATTAAATCAAATTGAAATTAAAATGTGAGTAGCCTGATTGAGGCACTGAGTAATGATTGTACAAAAGTGTAATCTGCTAGAGCCTATTCATGTATGGGGACACAAATGACATTTGCTGCCTGAAATATTTTCTATTTTTCCTCATGCATTACTTCTGTCTAATGCAAGGATGCTATTATGATTATAGATTTCAGTCTCCTCCATTATTATGTGACCGATGCACCAGTTACAAAAAGCAAAACACATTCTTAAAAACAAATTAAACATTTAATTCCCATGCTAGGTTTATCTTTAGCCTAATTTGTTTGTGCCACCCAGAATCTAGATTCAAAATGAACATGGATAAATTTACGTTGCTATAAGGATTTGGGTTTGCAAATCTTATGGAGCTTTGACTTTATTAATCTATTTATTATTTCCACAAATACAGGACCTGGCCTGCTGGACATTTGAACCAATGGAAAATCTCCTTTTGTCTTCAGTCATGTAACATACACCTAGAAAAATATCTCTAGGAAACACTAAAAACATCAGCATTAGGTCTTCATCAAAACCACTGTTAATGAAATAATTTCTCAGTCAATTGGACTCAGGGGAAAGTGAAGTCTGATCTTGACAGCAGCCCCCAACACGTGCGAATGCTGTCTTGAAATAGTCAGCATTTTTTGACTACCACACTAAAAGTGAAAAGAATGAAACAGTCTTCCACCTGAAAAAGTGAATTTGAAGGTCACTAATGTGGCAAATTTTGTTTATTTTTCAAATTCAAAAAATATTTCAGAAGGATTTATAAAGTTAGGATATTTTTTAACATGAGGGATGCACTATTCTCTAGAAGTAGTCTCTATTCAAGCTATATAACTGAATGCAGCTGTTAGTTTCAAATAGCAACTTTACATGACATTGGTTTGATGCTGATAGGATGGGTGCGATAATAGAGTACAAGTATTCAGGTAGATTTAAAATTGATATACTGGGAATACACTTTCAGATATGATTAGGACTATGATTTATATATGAGTTGTCTCACAATTTCTTAGGTCTTTTTGCCTCAATAATATGTATTATAACAATCAGTTCAGAAGCCATAAAGGCAAAACTTGCAGGTAACATACATATGGAAAAATGTATTCCATTGCCTAAATAGCCATTGCTTTGACAATGAAAAGGGAGAACAGAATTCAATCAGATTCAAATAGCATTTTAGATAGACCTCTAAAGTGAGGCAGAAATGTTAATGTCATCAGAAGTATTTACTTTCTCTCTCCTCTCTGCTAGACGAAATACGTTTTACTTCGTCTTTATATTGAGTATCAGCAAATGAATGATTTTCAACATTTGTTGAAAGTAATTTTGGAACGTAAATATGAAAAAACGAGACGCAAAACAAAGTAAAAACCACTCAGATTTATAGTATTGAAAGCATGCAATAGATTTGCTTTCTGTGTTTTAAATGCATATCATGTTTTCAGTATTCGATGTTCATTATTCAAATTATTTGTTCCCATGTATTAGGCTGCATGATACTGTTTCTATTTTCTTAGGGGTAAAGGCACTATGTTGCTAGTGTACACATAGACAAATTTGAGATTCTGCTCCTTTTAGCAGTTTGAAATGACTTTGAAATGCATTTTTAGAAAACATTTGAGTTGTAAAAGTCAAGAACATGGGAGTTCATGGAAACATAAAAGCTGTGAGTAAATAAATGAAAGAATGTTTTGGGTTTTTTTGAGATGGTAAAAAGCCAGAAATATAACAGAAGCAAGAGGGGATGATGAGTGGGCCGCATTTCTGAAAATCAAAAATGTTTACAGAATTCGAATGCTTGTTCTTTTCCTCCCCCAGTATTTACCAGATTCAGATATTGAGTAACTTCACTGAAGATGCAACCTGAACAGTTGGTAAGTAAATACTGATCTATTTTTCAGGTTTCTTTTCTTCCATTGAGTGTCACAACATAATTTGCTACAGCCCTGACAGCTCCCTTTAGCACTAAGTCTCTTCTAGGTCTAGTTAGAGGGGAGTGTTGCCAAATTTTGTAGTTTTTCATTCTCCATCCTGTATGGTTCATTAATTGCCTCTGTGAAGTGTCAACAATTAAGTAAGCCGAGGTTCTGCATGTAAAAGGACATCGTTGTTCCTTTGGAGGTGTCATTTTCTCAGGCACTGCCTATCTATCTGTCAAGGTTGACGTGAAAATATGTCAAGTCACCTGATTTGTCAGCTAAATATGCCTTATATTTCTTTGTTTGCATTTTATGTGGTTAAACCTGATATAATGGAAACTCCAGAAAGTCAAAACACTGGAGTCAGTGGAGCTGGATTTGGCAAACTCACACTGAATTACCTGGCCAGTTTAAGCTAATGGGAAGAAAATTTCTGAGGACCGCCTGTACACTTCAGGTTGGTTTGAGATTCTCTACAATACAATATGATTTTATTCTCTGCATTGTTTAATCGCATCAAAGGAAAGCACATGAGTCAGTGCACTTAAAATTGGGTACAAAAATTACAGAATCACAACTTTTGGCACGTTCCCTTTGTACTTAAAATCCAGTATTTTCTTTGTGTGTTAGTTGGGATCCTTTTCATTTTTCTCGTTGTGATAATCTGAGAAATCTGCTTACCCACAAAGTCCTATTCTTTCATCCAGTATCAAAACTGTATCTTGAAATGTAATCAGTGGGAAATTTGTCAGGATTGGTTAGTACTTGTCAAATCTATGTCAAACCATGGCAATATCTCACTGACCCCTAGCTCATGATTTATCAAATGTAGCTAAACACACACACCCCAAATGAAAACAGATTTTAAGAGGGTGGGAAGAGGGAAGAAATGTCTTTCATTAAGTGAAAACATTTCATTTTCCAAGTCAAATAGTTTTGAAGTTAAGACTTGGTCAGAGACATTGCAGACCAAACCAAGTGAGGAGAGCACTCTCTTTAGAAAAATTCTATTTGCACTGATACTTCCTAAAAAGCAGCATTGGCTTAGAAAATCAAGGGGGTGCATGCCAACTGGAAAAAGTTGAGGCGCAGATCCACATAGCTGATTGTGGAGAATGTGATTCCCATCTTTTGTACATCTGCCTGGTCACCAAAACACTAACCTGAGGCTTGGCTGCCTTGTTTCTCTTCCATCCACATCTTAAGGGCTAAAATTCATTATCTCCTGTCTTGCAGAGGAATGACCTGAAAACCATGCTGGAGAAACAGGGCGCAGGGTGCGGGGCAGGAAAGTAGCCATTCGTCTGACCGGGGAGGGTTAAGAGAGAGTGAGATTGAGGACAAGTAAGGAAGTAGAGGTATAAGAAAACCCAACTGAAGATCCGGGATTATCTGCCTTCCCAGCACTGTTTTTTATTTTAGTAGTGACTGTTAATTCCTGCTTTATGAGCATCCTGAAGTTTGAGATGAGGAATAAAGCATTGCTTTTGGCTGGGGGCTGCCCATGCCCCTGGGCAGCACAGTCACACCCTAGCTTTGCTCTCCTCAGCATCACAAGTCTCTCTCTGTTTGCTGGATGGTGATACAGCTTTGACAGCAGCAGCAGCGAACAGTTTTGCTCTCCCTTATTCCGTTGTTGCTCTACTCAGGGAAATTACTTCATCCTAGGCCTGTCACTTAGCCAAGTGCTTTAAACAAGAAGGTATTAAGTAAATAATGGATAATCACTGCAGGACATCTTTAAAATAATGAAGAGTGAGCCACTGAGAGCCAAAAGGATAGCTTAAGTGTCTAAATCCAGATGAGGTTTCAGGCTGTCATTCATTAAATCACTTAGGCATGTATCTGGGTGCTGATTAGAAGACAGGTGGGCCCTCATTTTTACCTTGTTCTATGACATTTTCTATTAGGTTCCCTCCCTGACATACCATCCCCATACCACCTGCTCACTTAGCACCTCTGCTGCTGCGCGTGTCACTGTCAGGAGGTGCCTGCCGGGACCAGGGCTCTTGTTTAACAGATTCCATGCCAGGACAAGAGCATCCAAACATGAGGGGCACAGCGCTGTGTCCAGAATGGGTATTATCAGTCTGACTGCTGTGAGCAAAAATGATGAGCTCTCTGAAGTCTGATTTACTATTTACAGAAATGGAATGGAAGAGAAACATGCTCCTTTTTTTGTGTGTGTTTCACAAACAGAAATGAAATATGAGGTGCACGGTAATATGTATGTACAAAATATATGTGAAGTAATGGGTACGTTTGGTACATTGGTTTGGACCTGGCGATCCTGGAACAACCACCTTCTCTCTCTTTGATTCACAAAAAAACCAAGGGGACAAACTCTGCCCTCAAGACACTCACCCATGACTCCTGCTGAGGTCAATAAGAATTGGCTGTGTAACTCTGAAAGCAGAAATTTGCCTGGAAAACAGAATTTAGTAGAAACTATGCTACTCTCTTCATTCCTAGAAATTTGCTAGTCTTGGTTTCTTCACCTCCTCCCTCCCTCCCCCCAATACAAGTAAAAAAATCTGAGCTTGTGCACAGGTACCTTTGAGATGCTGAGTTACTATCAGTGTGCAAAATGATGTTTCTTTGATGCAGCAGGCTTGCAGAAGGTGTGGTGGAGGGCAAGACAGTGTGCCCAGTGAATACATTCAAGGAGGGGGAGATGAAACATTTGAGATAAATCTTGAAACAATCATAAAAATAAATTCTATTGTGGGATATTTTTGGAGGTGTTGCACTTCACCTGATCCCTTTGACGGATTCGTAGTTACACATCAGCGTGGTGGAGAGCTCTGTGCTCTCCATGGCTATATCCCCGAATCTCTGAGATGCGTGTGAGTCTTTGTGCCGCACATGCAAGATCCAAGTCACAGAGAAGTCCTTTAATGACTTCCAGAGATGAAAAGATGTAAATAACTTAAGTACAATTTCTTTGACAAGTACAGTAATAATGAAAGATGTACGGTTGCTAATCCAGTCCTTAGGACCAAGTGACTGAAGAAAACATATAAATAACCTCCAAGATAAAAGGGTAATTAAAAAGGGTAACCAGAGCCTACTGGGTTTCTCACCGTCGTCCTATCTTAGAATCATAGAATCATAGAATGGTAAGGGTTGGAAAGGACCTTAAGATCATCTAGTTCCAACCCCCCTGCCATGGGCAGGGGCACCTTGCCCTAAACCACGTGGTCCAAGGCTCTGTCCAACCTGGCCTTGAACACCGCCAGGGATGGAGCATCCACAACCTCCCTGGGCAACCCATTCCAGTGCTTCACCACCCTCACTGTAAAGAACTTCTTCCTTATATCTAATCTAAACTTCCCCTGTTTAAGTTTGAACCCATTACCCCTTGTCCTACCACTACAGTCCCTAAGGAAGAGTCCCTCCCCAGCATCCTTGTAGACCCCCTTCAGATACTGGAAGGCTGCTATGAGGACACCACGCAGCCTTCTCTTCTCCAGGCTGAACAGCCCCAACTCTCTCAGCCTGTCTTCATACGGGAGGTGCTCCAGCCCTCTTATCATCCTTGTGGCCCTCCTCTGGACTCGCTCCAACAGCTTCATGTCCTTTTTATGTTGAGGACACCAGAACTGTACACAGTACTCCAAGTGAGGTCTCACGAGAGCAGAGTAGAGGGGCAGGATCACCTCCTTTGACCTGCTGGTCACGCTTCTTTTGATGCAGCCCAGGATACAGTTGGCTTTCTGGACTGCAGGTGCACACTGCCAGCTCATGTTAAGCTTTTCGTCAACCAACACCCCCAAGTCCTTCTCTGCAGGGCTGCTCTGAATCTCTTCTCTGCCCAACCTGTAGCAGTGCCTGGGATTGCCCTGACCCAGGTGTAGGACCTTACACTGGGTTTGGTTAAACTTCATAAGGTTGGCATCGGCCCACCTCACAAGCGTGTCAAGGTCCCTCTGGATGGCATCCCTTCCTTCCAGCGTATCAACCAAACCACACAGCTTGGTGTCGTCGGCAAACCTGCTGAGGGCGCACTCAATCCCACTGTCCATGTCGCCGACAAAGATGTTGAACAGGACTGGTCCCAACACCGATCCCTGAGGGACGCCACTCGTTACGGGTTTCCAACTGGACATGGAGCCATTTACCACAACTCTTTGCGTGCGGCCATCGAGCCAGTTCTTTATCCACTGAGTGGTCCATCTATCAAATTGATGTCTCTCCAATTTAGAGACAAGGATGTCATGCGGGACAGTGTCGAACGCTTTGCACAAGTCCAGGTAGATGACGTCAACTGCTCTGCCGCTGTCCATCAGTTCCGTGGCTCCATCATAGAAGGCCACCAAATTGGTCAGGCAGGATTTCCCCTTAGTGAAGCCATGTTGGCTGTCACCAACCACCTCGTTTTTCATGTGCCTTAGCCTGTTTTCCAGGAGGAACTGTTCCAAGATTTTGCCAGGCACAGAGGTGGGACTGACTGGTCTGTAGTTCCCTGGGTCTTCCACCTTCCCCTTCTTGAAAATGGGGGTTATATTACCCTTCTTCCAGTCATCGGGAACTTCACCTGACTGCCAGGATTTTTCGAATATGATAGACAGTGGTTTAGCAACTTCATTCGCCAGCTCCTTCAGGACCCGTGGATGGATTTCATCAGGTCCCATGGACTTGTGCACGTTCAGGTTCTTAAGATGGTCTCGAACCTGATCCTCTCCTACAGTGGGCCTAAGGTCTTCATTCTCAGAGTCCCTGCATTTGCTTTCCAAGACTTTCGTGGTGTGGTCAGAGCATTTGCTGGTGAAGACTGAGGCAAAGAAGTCATTAAGAACCTCAGCCTTCTCCAAATCCATGGTAGCCAGTTCTCCTGATAGCTTCTGGAGAGGGCCCACATTGTCCCTAGTCTGTCTTTTATTTGCTACGTATCTATAGAATCCTTTCCTGTTTTACATCCCTTGCCAAACTTAATTCTAGCTGGGCCTTAGCTTTCCTAACCTGGTCCCTAGCTTCTCGGGCAATGCTCCTATATTCTTCCCAGGCCGCCTGTCCTCGCTTCCACCTTCTATAAGCTTCTTTTTTCCCTCTAAGTTTCCTCAGCAGCTCCTTGTCCATCCATGGAGGTCTCCTGGCCCTCCTGCTGCACTTTGTTCTAGTCGGGATGCAGCACTCTTGAGCACGTAGCAGGTGATCCTTGAATATCGACCAGCAGTCTTGGGCCCCCCTGCCCTCTAGGACTGTATCCCATGAAACCTTACTAAGGAGGTTCCTGAAGAGGCCAAAGTCTGCTTTCTTGAAGTCCAGGGCAGTGAGCTTGCTGCATGCTTTTCTCACTGTCCTGAGGATCTCAAACTCAACCATCTCGTGATCACTAGAGCCAAGGCTGCCCTGGAGCGTCACATTTCCAACCAGTCCCTCCCTGTTGGTGAGCACGAGGTCCAGCATGGCACCTCTCCTCATCGGCTCCTTGCTTGAAAGAGGAAGTTGTCTTCCACACAATCGAGGAACCTCCTGGATTGCTTGTGCCGGGCCGTACCGTCCCTCCAACAGATGTCAGGATGGTTGAAGTCCCCCATGAGGACCAGGGCCTGCGAGCGTGAGGCTGCTCCTATCTGTCTGTAGAGCGCTTCATCCACAGAGTCCTCTTGATCAGGCGGCCTGTAACAGATCCCCACCGTAATGTCCCCCATTGCTGTTTTCCCTTTGATCCTGGCCCACAAACACTCTGTTACCTCATCACCCGTCCCCAGACAGAGTTCCATTCTCTCTAGCCTATCACTGGCATAGATAGCAATGCGCCCTCCCCGTCTGCCTGGCCTGTCTTTTCTAAACAGCCTGTAACCTTCCATTCCGACATTCCAGTCGTAGGAGCCATCCCACCATGTTTCTGTGATACCAATGACATCATATTCCCGTAGCCTTGCACACATCTCTAATTCCTCTTGCTTGTTCCCCATACTACAGGCGTTTGTATAGAGGCACCTTAGCCGAGCTCCAAATGCAGCCGACTCAATGGCTGGGGCAGCTGGAACATCTCTACATCGCTCCAAGCACTTAATACAGGTGTTGGCAACTGACCAGGAGTGTTGGGATGGATCAATGCTCCCCTCCCCCAACACATCTAGTTTAAAGCTTTCTTGACCAGCCTGGCAAGCCTCCTACCAAAACAGCTCTTCCCCTTCTTTGTCAGACCAGCTCCACCAGCCTCCAGTAGACCTGGCCTCCCAAATGGAGCCCCATGATCCAAATAGCCAAACCCCTGACTATGGCACCACCATTCTAACCATTTATTAACCTGCCAAACGCGCCTAGCTTTTTTAAGGTCCTCCCCTTTGTCCTGGAGAATCGATGAAAAAACTATCTGAGCTCCAGAGCCCCTAACCACCTCTTCCAAGGGTCTGTAGTCCTTCTTAATGTTCTCCAGGCTACTGCTATCTATATCTCTAGCACCCACATGGACCACTAGAAGGGGGTAATAGTCAGCAGGACTTACTAGAGCAGGCAGCCTCTCAGCAACATCCCTGATCCGAGCCCCTAGCAGGCAACACACCTCCCTCGAGACTGGATCAGGCCAGCAGATGAGCGCCTCTGTGCCTTCCAAAGTAGAGTCCCCTACTACTATGACCCGCCGCTTTTTCCTGGAGGCACCAGTAGTGATCCTCTTTACTGGTGCATCAGCAGGATGCTCATTAGGTGTGGTGGGTGCTTTCTCGTTAGCCCCCTGCAGAACTGTGAAGCGGTTCTGGGTGGGGACATCAGATTTAGGAGGAAGCCCCTTGTCCTTAATTGTCCTCTTCCTCCTTTTTTTGTTCGTTTTCCTCGTGACTAATTCCCAGCTTCCTGGGTTGCTGCCCTCCTTCTTTCCTATATGAGCAATGCTGGACGTTTGCAGCCCCTGCACAGTTTGGGCCTGGAGCAAGCAGCCCAGCTTCCTCTCAGCTTCCCTGGCATCTTTTAGCTCTCCAACAGCCTCCCGCAGCTCAGTCACCTGCTGCAGGAGGACCTCCACCAGGGCGCACCGAGTGCAGCCCTGCCCATTGCGAACCCTCGCCTCAAGAGACCAGTCGAGGCACTCTCTACACTCTGAGGTCTGCGCCGCAGCCTCCCCTCTCATCGGCTCTGTCTGGGTGCCTACGCTGGCCACCGCCGGGGCAGAGCTCCCAGAGCGGGCCCTGGTCCTGAGGCGAGTGCTCACCATCCCGCTCGCTGCCTGCGCGAACTGCCGCGCCACGCCCTGACTGACGTGCCACGCTCCTGGTCGCTCGCGCTCCCTGGGGTGGGTTTTTACCCACTGAGGGCTGGTGCCGTCACTCCTGGCGCCGCCCCCTGTGAGTCACTGCTCGCGTCAGCTGAAGTGCCGGCTCCTGGGCAAGTCCTGTCGAGGACTTGAGGCTCCCTCGGTCGCTCTTGCCGCTCCGAACTGAGGCTCCGGGACGCTGTGCTTCCCCCCGCCCCGGTGTTAAAGGCGTCCTCTCTGGTGATATTCACCTCGGCAATTCTTGTCCTATTGCTGCTCCACTCAGCAGCAGCAAACTTCTCAACCGTTACTATTTCATAGGCAACCTGTTTCTCCATTTTCTCTCCCTAACATATTCCAGGCAGTTGTCTCTAGATTGTTCGGTTTCCTAACTCTCCTGAGTGTTTCATCCTGATTTCATGTAGGACTTCCATATTCTTTCTCTGAATATTATGGGGACCTCCACTGCTTGGATCTTCTTCGTAATCTCCCAGATACTGAAGTATCTTGCCTTGCAATTTGGGACACATCAACAATCTTCCCCTGCTATTCTCTCTTCAGCCTTACTCAATAGGCAGGACTTCATTTTAAAGACACTGTCTGTGGAAGTATTCATTGTGCTTAATAACATTGACTAGGTAGGATTCATAAACAGGTAAGCATTTTTCCTCTTTCTTACCTATGCAATGCTGTAGTATCAGAAAATCAATAGATTACCACAAAGCAGCTGTATAGGAGCTGAGTGCATTGGAAAATGTGAAGTCTATCCCATGTAAAGTTCAAACCCAAAACACACATTCACCTCAAAACTGAATTTCCATGAGGTACATGATCTTTCATATAAACCTCTGGGTTTGTCTTAACTTGTAATACCCATGTCATCCTGCACAGTTTTCATCCAAGGAATTTGATCCATGCTCTGTGCCTAAATGCAGACATGAAAAATGTATTGTTTTCATTTAGATTTCCTTGTTTTCTCACTTATACTGGGGAACTCCAGTAGCTGCTTATAACTGAATAGTATAATTACAACTTGCACAAAGAACTACAATAATCTGTCTCAAAAACGGAGGCCGAACTTCAAGCTTGTCTCGCGTGTGAATGACTGATTAGCTGATTTTACTACTTGAGTAGTGAACTGTGACTGTAATTGATAGCTGCATGTTTAACTACAGCTTGGTCACTGGAAGTAATGAGAAACAGTGATAAAGTGGATGTTTTATTAAAGGGAGTGCCATGGAATTTCTAGTTGAAGAGATAAAAGAAGTCACTGGAAAGCAGCTTTAGACACAACACATCTCCTGCTAGGGTGATTGAATATGTCCAGCCTGACAGGGGCTGCCCAGGACCAGTGGGAAGAAACAGTGTCACCCCATTTTAAGACTTCTTGGTACTTAGAGCATGTCAAACAGACACTGAGATCCCAGTGGGGTAAGATGTCGCAGCTCTTGCATGCTTTGTGGTCCTGGCTAGCTGCCCCTGCCATGTCCCCAGCAGCCATGGGGAATCCAGTGAGGCTGCTCGGGGCAGCCCACAGGACTCCTTTGCTCTTATGCATGAGCTGGTGACATTTGCTGTAGGAAGGTGGAAGAGGGAGAACCCCATATTAATCCCACATGAGGGAAGAAGAAGAGGGGATCAGGAAAAGACCCAGCAGTTCAGAAGGTCTATGGGCCTTGCTGCCCCATCCCTGCCCTTCTCATCTTCTGTATCAGAAGGCAGCATCTGCAGGAGCACCCTTCAGTACAAGGAGGAGGGGAGGGAGCTGAACCCTCCCTGGACTGACCCCATCAGACGTGGAGCCTCCAGTGCTGTAGAAGGAGCAGGGGTGATGCTAGGTCAAGAAACAGATGTGAGGCTGGGGGATGAACTGATCTATAGCTGGAGAGTGTGTGCATGCTCTTGCTCTCTGGGCTGAGCTGCTTGCAAAGTTAAGTTGTAGATGTGGGGCTGAAGTCACTGAACTGATTTGAGGGAGAAATAACACCCAAACAAAGCCACTGTGACCTGACCACAGGTGGGGCTCCCAAGCAGAGGTCTTGTAAAGAGCTTCTAAAAGTATTTCTCAATGTTCTCACTATTTTAGACCTGGCAGCACTGTAAATGCCGTATGGATATCTGGCAAGGGAAAATATCATTTAAAAATATGATTTAAACTTTCTAATGAAAAATGAAAAAGCCAGGAAAAGCATCTAAGGATTTAGGAGCTCATCACATACTGGCCTGGGGTAGGAGTCATGACTTTTAAGAGCTTGAGGTTGACGGGAGTAGGCAAATATTGATTCAAAGCTCCAGGGTGTAATGTGACAGGCAAACGCTCCTTTGAAATAATTAATATATGTCCCGGGGAAAGGAGCACATGCTATACGTTTTGGAGAGTAAGCGAGAACATCCACTAATTGTGTTTTCCTTCAGGTTCCTGAAGGAATAGGGTTTTGTCTTCTTTTTTTTTTTCTCTTTTTTTCTCTCTTTACCAGCTGGTTTCCATAGGCAGGCCAGGCATTTTAAATTCTCTGTACAATTATAATGCAGCTGTAGTTCTGGGAGATATCACTGAACACACTTTTTTTCCTGCTATTTGAGTTAGACTGGAAACATTATTTTCTTGCATTGCAAAAAAACCCCAAGTAAATCCTTGCACATAAGATGCATCATACACAGTCTTTGAAATCACGAGGTTTGGGAGAGGAAGCTTAGTTGGAAGATATTCAGCTGAGAAATAATGTCTACAATAAATTTTATTCTCAATTTTTCTCAATTTCTCCCTCTTTTCCAGCACACAGCTTTGATAAGAAAGGATAGGACATATAATTACCCATTTTCTTTCCCTCTTCTTACATTCATACTTATAAAAGCAATACATTTTGGAAAGCCTGCAATGTGGGAAAATAATAAAACGTTATGCCTGTTTAGCCAGAAAAAGGCGATATTAAAAATCTCTGAATGCTCAGATGAATTCTCAGCCTGATCTAAAACAGAACAGAGGGGAAAAAAATCACCAGAGTTACATAAATTCTAGGTACAGCTTTGACAGAAAATGTAGTATAGGGGCCAGATCATGTGCTTTGCATCAGGGAGTCGGCAGTTTCTGGCCATAGTATGGGCATATCTCTTCCTAGAGAGAAAGGGGTGTGCCTGGGATAGTCTTCATAGAATCAGAGAATCACAGAATGGTTTGGGTTGGAAGGGACCTTAAAGCTCATCTAGTTCCAGCCCCCCTGCCATGGGCAGGAACACCTTCCACTAGACCAGGTTGCTCAAAGCCCTGTCCAGCCTGGCCTTGAACCCTCTTCTGGGGAGCTGATCCCCTGCCTGCTGTTCTGATCTCTTGTGGCTTAAATAAACCTGGAAGAATATTTTCACAATTAATAACTACGCTGTTAAAAAACCAGGAGTATTCCGCTTCTGGTTTTTGACCAGCTCTCACTGTTCCTAGCTGATGTAAGGCTAAGCCTGCTGGGTGTGTGGTCTGCAAACGCAGCCAAGGATTTGGCCTGGCGTGCCTGACTCTGGTCCGAGTTACACTGGCATATGCAGCGCAGGACCAAATCCGCTAGCGGAGCTGCAGTAAAGCTGGATCAGACTGCTCTGTGCCAGAGCTTTAAATAGCAGGAGGTTAGAGCAACGTGGGGAAATAGCTGCCTCCGACTGCTTGTCCCACCTGTGACATGACCAGGAGTAGATGTAGCTCCCTGGGCAGAGTTGCCCTGAGCTCCTGCTCCTGCAGCGTGGGACATAGCTGTCTTTGTCAGTGGGTCACAGTGCTGCAGTTACAAGAGCATCCTCTGTTAAAAGGAGTAATTTCCTCTCTATTTTGGCTCCTGGGGCTCTTAAGAGTTAATGTCCTGGAATTAGATCAGTTCAAAAGCACTTGATTGATGAGGGACTTGCACCTTTATGACCCAAAACGAAACCAGGATTTAGTCTTTGGTCAAATGCTACATTTGTTATGGAAGATTTTTGGTTCTCAGATTCAATCTAACTCTATGCCTTTCAGCTAATACATGTCACTTCTAAAGCACAGTAGTGTATCAGCAAGTTTACGGTCCCAAGCAACCTGAAAATAAGAGCTATATGTTGCAATAAAATGTTGGCAAGAAATGTTCTTTTCTTCTTTCTGTTTTTTAATACAGGCTCCAGGTCTTTCGTGTTTAATGTGTAAGTAGGATATATGATACTAGTAGATGCAAAGTATAAACTCTAACAGATTTGTATTAGCTAGAAAGTATGCAAAAAAAAAAAAAAAAGCAGTACAGAATGTTCATTGAGTACAATGGAAAATCCTCACAATAAATCAATTCCCAGATTTCTTCCTTACTGCTGTTAAGAACAAGTGGTTTAAAAGACCAAACTCCCCAAAACCCAGGAGGGAAAGAGCCTGTTAAACCAGGGTGGGGAGAACTGAAATCAATCTCCTCAATTAATCCTCTGTTTGGACTCCTTTTAAAGCTTTAGCACATGTTATTTTTCTTTAAAGGGGGATTTAGTACTTCGGCAAATGTTCCCACATATCAGCGAAATGTAAAGTCACTTCTTTACTTTTTCCATGGCCTTTCCTGATTAATGAGGAAAAATATTTTTATTTTGCATAAAGGCCTATTGCTTCCTGATAATTTTCATGCTTGAACCTGATCTCTGGTAAACTAATATAAATCAGGAGCAACTTGGTTGAAACCAGTGAAGTAAGATTAGCATGGGAGCAGAGCTGTACCCATAATAGTCTTGCAATAGATCTCTCTTCTCTCTTAAATTTCTGCAGAAGAACACAAGCCAAATGCATGAATCAAGCATAGTTAAGAGCAGAATTTAGCCTGAAAGGTTGCATGTAAGATGACACGCATTGCTGTGGCAGCAGACTGATGTCACACACGCACAAGTTTTTACTTTCTTCTTGCACCAATGAGAAGATCCTCGGGTTGTGAAAAAGGAAGCAGTCATTCAGGAGTAAACATTGAAATCAGTGATGGATCAGTGTGGAGAATACACAGTATTACTGAGAAAGTAAATTGCAGTTTATGTTATTGGTGCTTTTTGAACCTTTGCTCCTATACCAAACTCTTCCTTCAAGAAAAGTAACATGAAAGACAAAGCTGCAGCAAAGAAAATGCATTAACTTTTGCAATGGTCTCATGTGTTTTCTTGCTATTTAAATGTAATGTTTATCTAATAAATAGTATTTCAGTGTTAAACAGTAACTCTCTGTCCCATTTTTGAAAGTCAGAGCGTCCTTCAGGAGTGGCTATGATGCCTTTGAAAGCAGTTTTTCTCTAATGAAAAGACATACTATGTCACTGGAACAGGGTCCCAAGGAAGGCTGCCCACCAGTTTCTGCCTCTGGGTAATCTGGCCTCAAACACAACCCTGTGTCAATCTTTCTCGCTTGCTCTCTTTCTTCCTGGTCTGAAGGAAACGAAGCAGTACCTTGGAAAGAAAGTTTTGCAAGACAATACCACAGTCCAAAGTCAAGCCATTAGTTACTGCATGAACAGGTTTAAAAAAAATAAATGTTTTTCTATTGCTTTTTCGTGAGGAAAAAATATAAATGATTTTTCAGACTTTCAGGTCTTGCCTACTGAAGTATAGTCCAATATTCATTACTTCATTAGGGCTACTCACTTGCTTAAAACTATGTGTGTGCTTAAGCATGTTGTTGAATTAGTGCTGTACGTGATACCAACCACCCAACAGAAAACAACCCTAAAGTAAAATGAAATGACTATTCTGCAACTGTGAAGTTTAAAAACAAGCTTCTCTTCTAATTCTTAAACAGAGGAAATTAAATTCATACTTTCCAGTACAGTTAATCCTGAGCTGTTTGACATATTTGAACATTAGCCATTTGCACTGGGGTATAAACTGAGTATGGCTTTCAGAAATGCACTATTTCTGTAGGCTGTTGATCCAAACTGACTGTCAAAAGTTATCTGAAGAATTTCAGCAGCTGACCTGTTTTATCATGGCCACCAGCTGCTAAAAGCTGTAGATGGTGATGAGAGCTTAGGTGAGAGAGAAGAATATGGAGAGAAGTTAAAAGACAGGAGGGGAGAGAACCTCTTCAGGTCTTTGGCCCTCATTTCTTACTCATCAAAGGAAAGTGTGGCTGAGCGATACCTGCTGAGTTGGGCCGTTAGGGTGGAGCCATTCAGGGAGAATAGGGTAATTATAAACTATGGTATTTATTTCAAGCATATGAAATAAAGGGTTTACACATCATGCCTTGTGTTAAACTGTTCATAATCCAGAAACAACAAGGATAAAACTGATTAAACTGTGGTGACTCAGATTGGGATTTGTCTCATAGGACTTTAGTATAGCTATCTATGTTTAAGGTAGCCAACAAACTCTCTACTTAACTACTAGAGAGAAGGAAACATGACAGTAGGATTTACCTGGCCTTCATTAGCTGAGATGCCTATTTCTTTCTGTTAATGGTAAAGGGAACATCGATAACTAACTCAGATACAGTCAAATATGTTTCATTTAGTGAGCCCTGTTCTCTTCATTTCTAACAGTGGATTAGGCAAGAGAAGAATAAAGAAGTTAGCTTTTGTAAATTCCTCCGCACATTTTGATTTGAGATTCCCAAGTCCCTGTAGTTTGCAAGACTTGTATAAAAGGTCACCTTCACTGCTCACAACATGATTTTTGTTACTAGAAAAAGATAATAACTTAGGGCAACAAAAGAGTACCAAAAAAACCCCAGCTGTTCCCTTCTTCCACTGCCTCACACTTTTCCCAAGCTGCACTTTTTATTGTCTTGAACTGGGAAAAAAAAACCATGAGAATGAATTAAGACAATGAACAAGACTTGCTGAGCAAATTGGAGATGTGGCTGAATGTGAACATATATTTCCTGTCACCAATGCTTCTTTTACTCCTTCTTGTCCACTCCAAGCAAGGGGAAGGCAGTTGGCTTATCATGGCAATCCTGAAATAAATCTCCTGATTTATATGACTGCAGCACTGCTCTTTTGCATCATGAAATTCCTACAGAAATGTGGAAAAAATGGGTAAATACTTACTGGCAGTGGGGATGGCATACTTGTATCTATTATATCAAGTCAAAAAGTCCTAGGGATAATGGTGGCCTGATCTTTAGTTTTATTTTCATGTTGCACAGAGGAGGGGACGGAGCATGGGAATGGGATGGCGGAATTCCTGAGATCTGAACTCCATTCAGATGCTGAGTCTGTGGCCTCGGGCTAGTCTGGCCTTTCAGTACTTCAGTGACTGACACCCTATAAATATACAAATAATAGATAGGAACAACTTAGGTCTGGATTTCATCCTGGCCTCAGAAGGCATGAACCCAGAAGCTGCAGACAGTAGTCTCCTGACAATCTGCCTTATGGCCCATGAGCCACAGTACTGAGTGCTGCAGTCACTTTCTGTCTTATTCCTAAAATACCTATGAAGAAAGGCTTAGAAGTGGTACATCATCCTTCTGCACCTTTTCTCATCAATAAAATGGGGCTAATAGTAATATTTTTCTTTTACCTGCACTTATTTACAAGACCGTCAAGATTTAAATCAATGACAGAATAAGCAATAGGTTATTATCTTTTCAAAAGTTCTCTGAAATCAGAAGTGCCGGTGAGCCAGTGACCAACAAAACACCACATGCCAGATCATGAACATCTTCCACTGGTGAACAGATGCTCACACAAGGGGTTACACTGAAGTCAGCAGAGGTTCACACAACTTTTGGGTATTGCGAGTAAGGGGAGCACAGTCTGGTCCTGTATTTCTTCTGGTAGTAGAGCAATGTTAGTGATGAAAGGTGTCTAATCAGTTCCAAAGAACTGTGAGATTTTAAAAAAGTGAAATAATTATTTAATGACAGATAAAATTGTGAAAGAAATGGAGGAGTGATGCAGGAAAAAAGACATTATTTAAGATATCTACCAAACCAGTGCAAGAGATTTTACTATAATTGTATGGCAGGTTTAATAATAGATAAATTCTGGCATTCTGTTGGAATTAATTGATGTAAAGCATCGGTGTGGATTTCTCCCTCCCTCTCTTGCTGGTGTTTGTAATTCAGAAGAATGAAAGGAGCCTGATTACTAATTGGAAAGAGTTCAATAGGTTACATTTTCTGAGGGAGTTGTGCTTCCACAAACTTGCTGTGGCCAGATCCTCTCATCCTAGGTCAGACAAAATTCCCAACAAAACAGCATTAATGTGCTTCAGGATTAGGTCTTGTCTTTGTTACTAGCCTCTGCCTTTGGGGTCACTTCAGGTTGTCTGTAGCTTCAGGTGAATGAATCACTTAAGTGTGTTTCTTTGAAGCTGCAGTGCGAAAGGGGATATATAGTGGATTACAATACACTACACATAGCATAAAATCAGTCAGCACATGCTAAAAGAGCTGACTGTAAGCTGTAAAGCCCAGCCTGAGACTCAAAGTTCACCCAATCTGGGTAATGTCAATGCTGAGAGGACTGATTCGACGTTGTGTTGCTTGTGGAGCATTGCGCTGAGGCTTTCAGGGGGAGATCAGGAACAGCTAACCTCAGCTGCTCCTGCCCTCAGCACATCCTCGGCTACATGCAGGAGGCTCATGGGATAACACCTTCTTGTGCAGGTCTCCGGGGCAGTGCAGGGCAGTGGTATGCAGGTGCCCCAGGCATGGGGCTGGTCATTGGCTGGATCTCACCCTGTCCCGTGGGAGCTGATGCCTTCTCATCACCCACACTGCACACATACTGATTAATCCCCAAGATCCCTTGCTCCACAGGAAAAAACAAGCAACAAATGGTAGAAATATTCTCTCCCATCTCCTCTCAAGCGTATGTCTGTACCTGTTCTGTGGTATGTGTTAGACAGCAAACCCTGCTGGTGTTTGCAGATCCATGTCCATAATGCTTATTGCTAGCACAAATCTGCCCTTAATCAGAGTAGTTGATGACTTCACTGTAACTTCTTCATCTCTTATAGCAACATTAAGCAATCACATTGTGGGCTTAGGTCCACCCAGGTTGCTTTTAAGGACCACTTCTAGTCAAACAGATCTCTAGGGCTTATAGATGTAAGTAGTTTTCTTCTGTAAGAAGCAGAGGCCAGTGGCTGAGAAGCTCTGATCTCTTGGGAAGTGAAGGCAGGACATTTGTTTGCTGAAAGGAGAGCTGCTGGTTCGCTGTGTTTGATTTGCAGTCTCCTGCTGAGGGAATAAATGTTCAGAACTGCCAGCATCATTATGTGCTGCTGCTTGAAGTCTTCACTGTATCACTAGCCATGCAATGCATCTGAAAAGGCTAACAAAAAAAGACCTTTTCTCCCAGCCAAGACAAGGATAAATAGTGGAAAGAATTAAAAACTGTTCTTGAGTTTTCCCGAAACTGGTGAGGTAAAATATAGTGGCGAAATATATGCCAGCTGCTAGCTCTGGGTGTGAGCAGGATCTGAATCTGAGCACAGACAGTCATGTTGCACTGGGATGTGCAGCGGTGGTCCTCCTTCATCTGCAGCTGGGCAGAAGGGCTTCCCAGTGCTCATGCATCCCTGACTGAGCGACACTGCAGCTTCTTCAGGCATCAGGGGAAGCTTATGAGCCTCTCCACAGGACAGTGACTGTAATTAAGTGAATTTTGCCCTACACAGTTCAGGAAATGCATGGATGCTAATCGCCTAAATATTGTCCAGTGTATCTCTAACCCTTCCAGATCTCATCAGCAATGTGTTTACACTGCAGCTGTGCTTTCACGCAGTTCAGGGAGTGAAAGGGCGGGTTGTACAAATTAGGTTCACAGGAAAAGGAAGGTCCATCACTGTTCTAAGTGTGCACACCATATTGTTCATGATTCATTTTCAGATGTGGATGCTGCCAGCTAGAGATCAAACTTTGGATTTACACATACTTCTCGTGGATGTGATTCTACTGTTTGTGGGAATGATAGGGCCTATTGAAAGAAAAAGCTTGTGTCATATTTGCTGCAGGGCCTTGAAGTTCAGCTGGAGTCTGCTGTGGTCTTTGTGTGATAACCTGAGTCACTGAAGCAGAAGCAAATTTGGGTATAGATTTGCACTGCATGGCTGAGGTCCTCTTCCCAAGGTTACTAGAAGCAGTAATATGCCACATGATCTTGTAATATGCACATCACTTGTGTTCATTGTTGGAGTACTCTTTCCCCTCTGTGTTATGTGTAGAAGAACTGCTAAGCTTAGCATAAAGAGAGAAATGCAGTTACAGCACACATGACTAACATTAGAACATTATTCTTGGGGCTTTCGCTCACCGACAATTAAAAAAAAACAACCTCAGGCTCTTGAGACAAACACTTTGATGTAGCTCGGAAAATAGCAGAAAAGCTGCTCTGAGTGCTGGGCAACTCACCAAGAGTTCGTAAGTTAATAGGAATCAAGAAAGCATTACTGTAAGCAGCATTTCTGTTTTGGGTCTTAAATTAAGCATACATTTTCCATAGTGAAGAGAAATGCATGCCTGGGGTTTAAAGACAATGCGAAGAAGGTTATGGGAATAGGGCATAGCAGGAAAAATTTCCCAATTATGCCTTGTGCTTCTCCACATTCTAACAGCACCAGAAACATCAACAACAAAAGCCAAGATGTTGAATTTTCCTTTCAGCAGCTAAAGAAGGTGTTTGGTCTGGGATTGTGATTTACGGCTATTCTAGTGAGTAAAGTGGTCCGTGGACTCTGTATTGAGTAGTGGCCCTTGTCACTCTGAGGGTAAACAACATGGCACAGGTCAAGCCATGGTGTTTTTCACCTAAAATCAGAGTGGTTCCCCCTACATTGCCAATTAGGAAGAATGCTTCATAAAGACTCATCCAGGTGAGAAGAGTGCAAACTGCGATGGACTGAGATCTGTTAACAGCTAAACAGAATGGACAACCACGTGCAGGCCTTTCAGCCTGTCAGCCTGGTCCTGTTGCAGTTACTAGCACAAATCAGTAAAAGCTGAGACCACATGATGGGTCTCCTATAGTCACATTTGAGAGATTTGCTGATGTGCCCTGTGGAAAGTCTTTGCATGACATCTTCAGAAGGGTTTCCTGAGGAAGAATGGAGTTCACTAACTCCATCCTTTTTTGTAATTATTATTATTATTTCTTTTCTTTTCTTTTTCTTTTTTTTTTTTTTTTAATTTTTATTTTTATTTTAGTTTTCATTTTTATTTTAGGAGTTTGGGTGACTCTGTTATTGTACTACTGAAGTCACTCACACTATTCAGTGTGGACAGCCTCATAATGTCCTGTGCAATATGAGAAACTATTTTATGAATAGAGAATCCCATGCAAAGCAGGAATTTGTAGCTACATTGTCAGAGAAGAATATCTGGAGCATCCTTCTTTGAAATTGAATCGCTTTTCCTCTGCATTTGTTCATCCTTTTTGATTCTAGAGAAGATAAGAATCTATTAAATCCATGGAAATGTCACCATTTCTAAGGATGCGCAGAGCATACTTCAATGTGTTTCTGGTGATTTCATCTCTGGCTCAGCCAAACAAGCTTGTCCTATATTTTCAACTACTTTAACAATACAACCATGTTTGAGATGAAATATTTTGAATGAATTGCCTAAATCAATAAATATTTCAGAATAATAACTTGTGAGAATTCTTGTCAATGAGTCAGTACATAATCACATTGAAGTGTGAAAGTGAAAGGGCTGTTACTGACACAAACTAGGGACCTATGTCTGAGCAGTGTGAGCATAAGGTAACATTGGGATTGGAAGGAGGTTTAGGTCTAGCCTCAAAACAGCACAACATATTCTAGAGATACAGTTGCTGTTTCAAAATCAAATAAACTGGTCTGCAGGAGAAAATGCTTGTGAATATATATGTGGCTGTGTGCTGTTTTAAAGTTTGTTTCTTGCTGCTGAAAGATGGCAGTGAATAATCCCTATGCATGTAAATAATTTCACAGTCAGTTTTGACATAGAACACTGCTATATTCTTACAGGCTATTTTATTACTTTTTAATTAATTTATCTTCTCAGCTACTTAGTCAAATGCTATTTCCAGCCATGAAACAGGATAAGGGCTGGTGGAAGTTCACATTTATTTGACAGATCTAGCTTTTGTGGCTTTCTAGATGACAAATTAGTCTGACTTTTGTAGCGCTCTGGCAACTGTAGTGAACCAAATATAGTTTCCTGAATTCCCAGCACCTTGTTTTCCTTAATGCTCTTCTTTGTTTGAATCTTTGAAGACATCTATACATAATCTTTTCTACAGTTGTTCAGCTGTGGTCTCATCTGTAGAGTCCAAAGGAGGATTTGTGTTGAGCTCATGTACATCTTAGCCATTCACAATGTGCTAGATAATGTCTTTAAGAAGTTCACTCACTGACAACCACACCTGATACTTGGGCTAATGTAAATGAGCTTTCAAAGTCAGAAACAATGCTTTAAGATTCCAGCACTCAGGATGTTATCCTGGCTTTTTATATCACCAGAGACATCACCAACATAAAAACTGAAATTTATTCATGTTATGCAGCCACTCAAAAGGGGTGGCATGAGAAACAAGGGTGTGATACACATTCACTTTTGTTTGATATTGGCCAATATTTTGTCTTGCATCCCAGCCTTCTGATGTGTACAGCTATTTGTAGACAGTGGCAGAACTGCCTCCGTTCTTACATTAGTCCTGATGTTTGTATCTGACAAAACTGGAATCCTCTTCCAAATTATGTTGCATCATTCATCTTTGAGATTTACTTCTTCACAGTGATTCAACATTATTTGTGTAATTTGGTACCTGAATTGTAAAAGCAAGTAGAAGCTTGGTCTCCACTTGTGTCTTAGTGTCTGCTGTCTGCAACCGCACCTGAGTAATGTGAAGAAGATTCTCTAGAGGATTTAGATGGGGGTGTATGTTTGATTTTATATTGTTTATATGAATAAGTCTTGGTTATCAAAGATATTATTTGAATACTTCTAAAACTAAGAAACCTGCTCGGTTTAAACTGTTCAGAGATGAAACATGTCTGACTGACTTCAAATACAATGATTTTTTTTTAGGTAAAGGTTTTGTTATCAAACATTTTCCAGTATTTGATTCCGGTAAGAGAATTGTTTGTAAAGGAACCAAGATTTTAAACCTCATCTGAAAATCTATGTAGGTGTATTCACTAGAAAAAACAAATCCTCCTGCAAGGATGGATATATGAAATCTCTTCCTTAGGTGTATTTGTTTATGTTGTTCCAAGATTTGCTAGGAATGGAAATGAAATCTTTAAAAATGGTAACTAAATCAAAAGCTACCAAGATTTTGTCAGAAGCGTGCATTTCTGCTGATCACGCAATAGCAGTAACGCATTTAAAATTTTTTCTTCAATGGACTTACCCCTTGGAACCAAGGAAACGTTTGGCCTGTGATCTATTGTGTACCAAGGACAAACAGACTAAAATGGTCATCTTCGTCTGATTAAGTCTGTTTCAGAATAAGAGTATGAAATCTATGACTCAGCAACTAGTTCTTTGACCAAAAGAGTAGAGAAAAATGCTTAAACCAAAGGGCTCAGCAGTTGTTATGGTGACACATTAAACTATCGAATCATTCTGGTTTGGATGCAGAAGCAATTAAAGATGGAAGGAAGGTGTGCTCCCATTTTGGAGCACTTCAAATCAAACTTTGTAGCTGAGAAATATGTTTACAATGAGGATGGGAATTCTCACAATAAAGTAAAATACAAAACTTACATTGAAGTCACTTATAAGCTATGAAATGCCAAATTAAGATGCTTGTGCAACATTACCTCACTTCCTTTACTGTGCCCTTTACATGTTTCTTTTTACATGATCACACACCTTATTTAGCAGATATACAGCAATCGCTGAATGAGCAACTGAAGTGCTCCAAGGAAAGGTCTTTTTTCTAGGACAGCAAGAATAGTTCAAGGTGATACCAAACGGTGCCGAAACAGTATAGATAGAGTGATCTCCATCACACTCTACTGGGGCAGTTTCTCTGCTAAGTGCATAGAGGCACCAGTGGCATCTCTGTGACCATAAGACATGTATGTGTGTTCGCATGTGCGTATACATATTTTTACGTACGATTGTTCAATGTAAGGTGTCTGCAATGTGAAGGCAATGTTGCAGATTGGTGTTTTTATATGATGGTACTGGGGGTGTCAGTTGTATGCCTACATGCGATCGTGTATGACGTGGCTTGCTGGGAACCAAACCTCTCACAGTAAGCAGCAGTTCCTGGAGTAAACTATCCCCAAATCTGCACTCGGCTTTTGCTTTAGGGAGCACCATTTTTTGCACTTGAAAAGTGAGCCAACATATGAGCAGTGTGGATAATCATGGGTCTAAGTGATTTGAGGAATCTTCTGCAATCCCATGAGACCAATGCTGATTTATCTTTTTTGGTAGTGTCTGGATGACTGCTGAACTCAACTGTCCCTGTTGAGTTGGGCATATATCCTTTTAATGAAAAAATCTCTGTTTTCCTGGAAAACTGACTTTTACACAACCAGATCCACCTCTATAAATGTGGTTGTCAAGAAAAATGGTAAAATAACTGAGGAATATTCACATCAGAAACTGTAAACTGCTCAAGAGCAGCAGGAATCCTGTAAGTTGCTTTGTATTTGTGCTGTGCCATGAAACTTGGGACCACATTACTGGCTGATCCCAAAGTGTTGCTTTATTTGTCACCAAGAAATTATCACAGCAATAAGATGGTAGTGACTCTAGAGGTACTGGCAGTAGAGTGGCTGCTGCCATTATTTGTGCTGTCACCCCTGTGTGGATGAGCAGGGGATTTAAACTCTTTCATATGTCATCCTGATGGTAAAAGCATTTCTCTTGTGCAGCCCGTACATGAGCTAAAGCATTTTTAAATATAAAGTGGAATGCAAGAGGAATCCTTGCAGCTCCCAAGTACAGTGCAGTCTACATGGGGAGAAAATGCTTTAGGACTTGAGATCCTAGCAAAGTCAGATTTGGTATTGCAAACCATGTATGGCTTTGATTTTGTAGTTCTGGGAGCAGGCATAGGTTAGATACTAGAAAATATTCAGAGTAATTTCTGTCTGAAATAGACTATTGGGGGGCAAAAAGGGGTTGGTTGCATGGTATGTCTGAAAGTTGGGCAGCTATTGAAGAAAGAAGGAGTCTGAAGAAGCAGACACCCCTGCTAGTCATTCTTACAGTTCTCCTAAAGAAGCAGCCTCTTCCTTGGCTTTGATGTATCCAGAGACAGCTCAAAATCTGTCATGTGGTCTGATAACATTCCAGCGCAAGCATGTATAATTTCCTCAGTTAGCCTCACCAACTCCTCTCTTTTGGGGTTGTAATAAAGTACCTGAGAAAGTGTGCACATGGTTTGGCTGAACAGGAGTCAGCACTCTCCTCTGTGTGTACGGGGCAGGAGAGGAGGAGGAAGAACAAATGAAGAACGTGCCTGCTGCTGTATGTTGCAGCTCTTTGAGACTGAAAAGAGGGGATGAGACATGGAAGGGTTCGCGGTCAGGTGAGGGACTCTGCCTAAGACCCAGCGTCTGGCAGAAAGCCCAAGTTTCAGATTTGTGAGAAACTGTCTGGGGGAGAGAAACATCTTTACACTAGATGTGAAACAGGAGGGCCTGAGGGAGGGTTGGAGAGGAGCCCAAGAATGAGCACAGCCTGCTGCAGTCATCGGCTCCAGTCGGGGCCTCCCTTCTTCCACCCACGTGAAACTATTCCTATTGTCATTAAGCCTTAAAAAGCTGTTTGTGTATCTCGATGTGCACGTGTGTGCGCACATGTGTTTGCTAAAGTGACATGTTTAACTTCAGATCTGACAACGTGCCTTTGGCAGATTCAATGTAAAAATTCACTTGCTCTGTGCCTCCTTTTTTTTTTTAAAGAACAAAACACAACCAGATTGAGGTTTTACACTTAAAGCCCTAAGAAAATCATAAAAGTGAATTATGGGGTGAGAATTACTCTTTAAAGGAAAGCTTTACACTGAAGTAAACTTGGAACATTTATACATAAAATATTACATATAACATTTATGTGTATAAAATCTGCTGAACTGGCCAGTTTCTGACTATTATATAAACTTTATGCATTTGAGAAAGCAGACTTTCTTTCACAGAAAATAATTTGTTCTAGCTTCTATTATAAAATAATAATCCGTTGGTATCAACACTTGATGCTATTGTCACAAGCTGTCTCCTCTGTGTACTGTTTGGTTTGAATAATTTGTCCTTTGTAGACTGAGTGTAAAGTGCATTGGTCTAGCAAGCTAAAAGCATGATGGAAACAAGAAGAAAAAAGATAAATCTGGGAAGTGAGCACATACTTCAGACAAAGGACACACAGTTTTGGGGTGCAGAACTCGAATTTAACCCATTCCACACAGCTTGGAGAGGGAATCTGGCTCTGGGAAGCTGTACAGATAGTGAGTACCAAAATTTAATCTTCTTGATACAAGGCAGAACCCAGGTTCTATAGCCACTCTTTGAGACACCTCAAAGAAGGGACCAGGAGAGGGTTCCCAGGGAAGGCAGCGAGCAGCATCAGGGAGCTGGTGACCAGAGAAGTGTTGGGAAACCTCTGCCAGGAGAGAGCTCCTGGGGCTGCTGTCTGTGCTCCCGCTCCCCTGTGCTTGCTGCCTTGCTCCCATGAGTGCTGAGGGCACATAGCAGCCTGGGGCTGACACCCCAAGGGATGTCCCGAGGGAGGACTATGAGTAGAAGCCGTGCTTCTCCCGGTCCAACAGACGAGTACCTCCTCCTGGAGAAGCTGGACCTCCCTGAAGATGGTGGATTGACTTTCCAGACTCACTGGACTCATACAAGCACTGGACACACGTTAAGTGAATGGACCTGGAAAGAAAAATGTCCTCTACTGTGTGCAGTGCTATCCTTATGATCACTGAAAGAGAATGAAAGAAAATGCAATAGATACTAATGCTGTCACTTAATTCATGTCTGGATGTGCTCAGATACCATAATGACAAGGTCTTGTAAAAGCCATGCAATGCAGAATAGCCTGCAAAAGCATTTATGTGGGATAAGTAGGCATTTCTTAGCCTATCTGCAGAAATACTGGCTATTTCTGCAGGGTGTCTAGTGTTGGGCTACTCCACAGCAATTCATATGAGATCTCTTTCTGCAAATCCACTGCTTGAAAGCTATGACTTGTTCTTGTATAAATTATTACAAAATGATCTAAAAAAGTAGAGGAAAAACAGAGAAGGTTCACAGAATTGTAAGCTATAGAACTGTTAATTTTTTTCTTACTCTAAACTGGAACAGAAACTAGCATTTCAGTGCCCTCAGAGAAACCCAGCATATATGATCTCTAATTGTCTGCCAGGGAAAAGCTGTGATTATGAAGAAATCACTGATCTAATCCCATAGTAGCTTTTCCTAAAATACTCTTTTTCCAAAATATTCATTTTCTTTTCACTTCTGTAGTATTGCATTGTTTTAAAGATTTGCAAAATGTCCTTTTCACAATGAAACAAGCATCAACACTGGATTAACAGAATCAAGGTTTATATCCTGGAATGATAGGAAGAAAATAGATGAAACATTTAATTGAATTGCAGATGTTATGTCTAGAAGAGCAAAATACTCTGAGAGTAATTGAGTAGGTTGCCATCTACACTAAGCAGAGATTTTTAAAACAGAATACATATGGAGAATGCAAATGTGCAGAATGCACACATCTGTGTTGAATGTTAGTTTCCAGTGGTATCAAGGAATACTCGTTTTTCTTAGATTTTAGAACTTAGTGGTATCAGTGGAAATAAAATAAAATGTCTGATTATATTGCTGAAGTCAGCAGAGGGAGAATGCAGAAAAATCTTTTTCTTCTTCCTGAGAGACATCTATAATAAATCATTGGTGGTATATTAAAAAGTAGATTAGAGCCATGGGACCAAGTGTCTTCCTATTCACCAAAGGAGTAAAAAAGGAGGATATAAAATTATGAACGATATAAATCTGATTTTGTGCTTATTTAGGCGAAATACAAAAACATCAAAATGATCTGTATGATGTTGTTCAGTCCTTTAAACTTCATAGCATTTCAAACAACATTTGGTGGATAGAAAAAGAGAAGATGTAATTTTTTTAGGGAATATTTGTGTTACCGAAAAT
The DNA here is from genome assembly GCF_004027225.2 of Strigops habroptila. NCBI lineage: Eukaryota > Metazoa > Chordata > Aves > Psittaciformes > Psittacidae > Strigops > Strigops habroptila. The sequence goes on from NC_044279.2 coordinate 31,488,770, forward strand.
ATAAATTATGTTTTCTAGTTTTCCAAAACAAGCATTTATTCTGACAACTGAGAAATTATGACTGTATACAGTTAGAAATAATACATTATCAAATTTTAGCTTCTCAGGTAAGAAGAAATATAGAATTGCAGATGTTCTATTAAACCATTCATCTTATTATTCATTTACATTTCAGCTTGCAGCACAGAAGTCTGAATAACTAAGAAGATTTTAATTAAATCAAAGGACAAAGCATGACAATTTAATGACCTGATATGAAACCTCATAAGTTTCCATTGGCCCCAGGAGTCTCCTGGAAGAGAAAACAGTAAAAATCAGATTTTCTGATCTGTGTGGGTTTGGACAGCCTGTTCCCCAGAGAAATGATGAGGAATCAGGCTTTCTTTCCTATTGGAGCTTGAACCCCACCCAAATTGCATCAATTCTGGATCAAAGAGATACTGCAATTATATTAATCAGGCAAACATCTGAAATAAATTAATTATGAAAGTTATCTTCTGCAGTAAAGCCTTGTTAAGGCCCAGTGGCATTTTCTGTTTATAGATTTTGAGATAAAATCAATGCAGCAAGTCTTGGTCTTCGCTGGTTTTGAAAACAAAGCAAATAATTATTTGCCCTCTCTTTTCTGTTCATGGCAAACCATCTCTGTGGTTTAATTCTAGCCCAGGCCGATAACACACCAGTCTTCTTGATACACTATGAAAGCAATGGCATTTGGATCACTGCTATGGCTTGGCGGGAGCTATTCATATGATGCCTGCACTTTGTCAGATGCCTTGGGAAATTCCAGAGCCGATACTCAAAGCTCTAGTTCAGGCAGGGATTTCCAATCCTTGATAAGTGTGAAGTTCACAAGAGTCAGCCACCCCACATTTTCTGCATCTGGTGGCTGTGTTAAGGCTTGCATGACATATGCTGGTGACCAGAACTCCACTTAACAGCAGACATCGTTATGCCAGTCTGAGGAGGTGAACTGGTGGAGGATTTGACTGCCTTCCTCCGGCTGAAATAGAGGTTGAGGCCCCTTACTAAGGGTGATGTAGTATCTGAACCTGATTTAGAAAATACAACCCAAATATTAGAATATATGATTATGTAACTATTGAAATAACTAATCGGGAAATACGAATATGATTCAGTAATCATTCCATAAAATTAATTCATTTGTTTTTCTCTTCAAAAATACAGGTTTATAAAACACAGGTAGCTGGGAAACACTTCAAGAAATGCTTTATTTAGTTAAGGAAAGGAATAACAAGTGGGGACCTTGAAGTTTCATTATATTTGAAGTATACCTGGAAGTGGTATAATTGAGGGCAATGATCAGTTGTAAAGTTTGACTTAAACTAATTAGCTGAAGTTTCATCAAAAGTGTGTATATTAGGTAGTAGGAAAACAATGATCAGTACATCCTGATAGTACAGGAACTACTATCTGGGAAAGTTTTAGACTCTCTTCTGTTAGGAAACTTTAGGAACATTTTACACAAAATTCTCTCAGATGTGTTCTTATGTATATAAGCTTTTCAGCAGAGGAGAAAGTTGGATTCCGACCTTACCTTCCTGTGACTTCAAGATTCTAAAGAAGTTGGCCAATATTATCCAGGAGATTACATTGGATGGACATAAACATCCTTTCTATTATATAGATTTGTTTATATTTTTTGAATTTATCCCATACATAAAGACAAGAGTTCAGATCCAATGCTGATGAATTGAAGACCATTGCATTACTGTATTATTTTATTAGGTTATTCAGACTCTCACAATGAATCATTTTCTTAGCTTAAATAAGTCAATCACATCTGGAGCTGGTCAGAATATTTTCAGTGAAATGAAATATGTCACTTCATCAAAGCCAAAATGTTGTATCAACATATCAGTTTTGACAAACATTTCTTGAGAAAGTTTTTGTCTGGGGTTCCCTTGTCACTTATGGCCAGAGGAGAAAGAACTTGAGCTGAAAAGATCAAGTTTTATATCCCGAAACAGACATTTCATAACAATTTCCATTTGCAAAAATGTTTAAGGGGGTTATTTTCATTCCTCTGAATAGTGAAAACAAATTCTGAAACCTCGAAATCTACAGCAAAATGGAATCCTTGTCCTCTGAATAGCTCTAATCACATCTGAGCATACAAAATGCTGATTCAGTAGCTCATATTTAGAGGGTTTAGGTATTACAGAAGGCAGAAAATCAGGAAACCATAAGAAATGTGGCTGTATCTTGATAGTTGGTTTCTTTTTCCTTGAAATAGAACCATTTACCAAACACCATGTAAACATCACTGAATTTGTCTCTTGCCATAAAGATGTCCACAAAACACGATAGCATGTTCTGTATCTTTCACACCAAGAATTAGTGAAGTGCATAGCAAAGTCCTTCCTAAGTGATGTAGGATACAGATTGGTCCCTATGTGATTAGAGGAACACGAGAAATGCGTTTTCTTTAGCTCATTAAAACTTTCTGGGCATTTCAATTATTCAGTCATGGTTAAGACATTTTGACTGCTCCAAGGGAAAAAAATGAAGCTTACTTGTATCAGATAGAACGGAAGGCTCCAGTGCACTGATGATGCTCATTACCTGCTCAATTGCATAGTGGAAGAAATGGGCACCGTACATGACTCTGCAGGAAAGAGGAAGGTACAGCTGTGGCAGACACTGCCCTTGCCTTCCCTGGCTGGCATTTTATAGCCATGTTTCTGTAACCCGTTTGTAGCCATTAGAAAATTATCTTGCAGAATCTGTATTTTAAGTGGTTGTTATTAAACAGGGCAACACCCGTAGCTGGAACACATATAGTGACATGTTCACAATGAAGGAAGACAAAATATTTTAACAAAAAGAGATCCTGAAGTTCTGTTATATGAAACTAAGCTTGTAAAAAAAGTGGGTTAAAAAAGCATTGCTGAACAGTTTCTGCAGTAAATCCTGAGAAAGATTATTTTCTTCAAACATGAAGGAGCCAAGTGTCAGTGGAGGAGGCTGAAGTCTGCCTTCCGGTTCTCATACAGAATTTTCATAGCAGTATTCATGGACACATACATACAGCAGTGTACGTGTACTCGCCACATGTACAGTCCGGTGTTACCAGTCGTAGAAGCACCTTCAGAGAAGGCAGTGCTGGGGCAGAGACTCACCTTGGTGAGGAGGAGCCTTACCAAAATAGCATGATCACTGCACCTGCCCTGTCTTCTTCTCCATGGGTGGGTTATACCAGAAACTGCTGAGAGGCAGTAGAACCAGCATGCGGGAAAAAGCTGATAAGAAAAAAAATATTCAGGAGAGACTGATTTCAGAAAAGGGAGTGCTAATGCTGCACAAAGCCAGATGTGTGACCACATATACACACGCGAGATCGTTCCTCTTACTCTCGAAGAGCTGGAGTAATCCCGCATATCAGTAGAGCTCATATCGCAATGCAGGCAGTAATTTTTCTGTAGGGAGTTGGTTTAATCAGTTTACAGCAATATTAAAGCATGAAGTGTGGGGTTTTTTTTAGTAACTATCTTATCATGAAGAATATCACCGGATGAATTCTCTGCAAAGAAGGAAAAAATCCATGGTTCTGATTTTTGCTGTTCACCTTTAGCTTGGAAGGTCCAGAATATTTTTCTTAAGCTGTTTTTACAGCAGAAGTTCAGATCTTAAGAAGTCTGGAAGACTCCATTTTATCTGTAGAGCTAATGGCACTATGCTGTGATAAGACTTGAAAGTGAAAGCTGAACAACAGAAAGGGGGCGAGATTAAGGATTTTATTTCAGTTAGTACAGGGATTAGCTTCAATGGATTTATGGCTGTTGTTTGCAATTACAGAGCCGACTGCACTGATGCCTGCGTCTCTGATTTAGTGGTACCTACTGCCAAACCACATCACTGAGAGCTCTGGTAAGGCTTCAGAAGCCTAAATAAAGAGTGTGCAGGCTGCTGGCAGCCTCATCTTAAAAAACAGAGATAAACTGAGAATAGAATCCGATGCAGAGCTTCACCTTCTGGCTCTCAGAAACCGACAAGTTTATACTGTGTTTTTGGCCTATCTTCTTAATATGTGGAAATAAAATCACAGCTGTTATTTTGTCTGAGACTTGTACATCTACTGCTGAGCAAGAGGATAATTCTTATTTCTTACACATGCCACTGCATTTGTTCTGATTGCTTCTTTTTAAACTAAATTACTAAAAATACATTTATTTTCTGATTCAGAAGCAACAGTGAACAATGCTCATGAAACACTCCTAAAGAGGAAAAAAGATAAAATCCTGATGCAGCTGGCAGGATATACAAGATAAAGTGTTTTCTAAAAGGAATAATTAGGGAAAAGATCCTGTTTGCTAGAATAATTAAATAAAACCTTTAATACAGCTGATAGCCAATGTCTCAGTGAAAAAGGAAACCCGAATTTTAAATAGTAAGGATAACATCTATCTTTGCCTAGATCTGGACATTATTGGCGCTCTCCATAAATCATCCTCTTTTTAATTTAATATGAGCATCTGTAAAGTCCAGAGATAAATTAATTGCTGCCAGATTTAAATAATATGCTTGGTTTCAGGCATTTCCTGGGGATTAATGACAGGTTAGGGGGAGCTGAGGGCCTAAAGTTCAGCCAGAAACCATTAACCTCAGGTTATCATTAACCTCAGGAAACACCCTGCGTCTCAGCCGTGTTTGCTCCTACAGAATGGGAAAGAAAAGCATAATGCCATGTATTTCTTTTGGAGGGTTGATGCCATTCCAGTCAGTACATATGGAGAATTTTAACATGGCATGAATCAAATGTGTGCATCCACTTGGCTTATCATGGCTCCTCCAAAAGGAAGGGTTTAATGCAAATGATATATTATATGGGTGCCTTTTGTTTCGGAGCCAAATGATAAAACCATAAGAAGCCTATGGAAGCCAAGGCGTGTGTTAATACAGGGTGTATTGAGACTTTAAGGTTGACATTTGGCTTGCAAATGCACCTTCGCAGGGCATGCAGAGCACATTTCCCGGTCTCTTCATTGCTGTCCTCAGTGGCTGCACAGCAGTGTTTGGGTGCAGGGAAAAGGGCCTCATATTTCTTAATTTAAGCAGTACAAAATTGTGTCGGGAGGAAAATGATTCAGAGTTCCCAACTCAACTTATTAAAAGATGAATTTTGACCTACTTCAAAATTGCAGAGACCTCCAGAGACATAATATCTGGATGCAGAAAATAATATTTCTAGGAAAGTTTTTATACTTTCTTGAGCTGGAAGGTTTCCACGCATTTTACGAGCATTTATTAATTAAAGCCCACAACATTCCTGTGAGATGTGTTAGCCACACTCTGTGCTAGTAATGGCATTAGAGATGACACCAGAGGAAATCTGGGGAGAGAGGAAGAAGATGGCACCATGCAGGAACAGGGCTCTGAGAATTCCTACTTTTCCCTCAACTCTGCTGTGGATGTGGGCCATACTCCAGGCTCTGTCCACATAGACAGGGGAAATCTGGAGCTGAGACTAATGCTGTATATAAGGCTTTGAAAAGTGTCACTATGAATTACTGTTATTATGAAAAAGTAGGAAGCAAGTTAACTTAAGCTAATTTCAAAGCACAGCCAGTGTGTGCCAGAGAGAGAACAAATTATTGATGGGCCCTATGGTGGTTTTCAAGTGCTGGTCCAATGAGTTCTTGGACTATGGGCAGGTTCTGATGAACTGTAAGAGCTACTCGTGTGGAGTGGGGTTTGGATGCCCCTTTCTTAGCACCAAGTTCTCTTACTTAATGTTAACTGTATACAAATTCATGTCTAGCTAGAGCTACACTTTTAGGTTTCCTCTGAAGTCAACATAGACTCTCCCACAGTTTTGAAGTAGAAGTCTAAAATACTTCCTTCCTTTGGAATTGTGCAGTTTTTCCCAATGATATTAGTGGGGACTCTAAAGACCATTTTTTTCAAAGCTGAAGTTAGTTTGAATGAATACAAGAGCAGGAGAAGACCTGGATATTCCCACTGAAGGAACAGCAAAATGTCCTGTTGGCTATTAACTCCATGAGGACTGTTGGCTTGGGGACTGGACAAATAATCTATATTTACACACAAGCACATATACACCAGTTTGCCTTAGGCAGTAAAAAGGCCTCAAGCTCATGTTGGTTTCAAGTAGGGAGATGATGGATGAGTGAAGAGAGATACATTTGGAGCAACACTTGCAACACAGATTAATCTTCCTGAAACTTGGTATGCTGACAGGGCTGCTCTTTGTTTTCTGGTCTGTTCAACTGGGTTTAGTTCAATGTTCATTTTTTATGATAAGTCCTTACATGCACAAATCTATAGTATTGTATATAGCTAGACGGTTTTGTATCTGCTTTTCATTATAATGCAACTTGCCTGTACATTACTAAAATACGTTCTCATATATAAATATTATCTAGTTTGTATTTTTGTAGTCTACATGTTACTTTTTATTTTTGCTCTTTATGTTCAGACTTTCTTATTACCATATATAAAATGCTTCTGTTGCCAGGCTTCTTCTTTAATTCTGCTAATGGCAAAACCCACTCCTTTAAACCTGTGACAGTTCTGCAGATACCTGTACTTTTTTATGGATTTCAATTGTTAAAAAGAAATGGCACAGACGTCTCTTAAAGCACATTAGATCAAAACTGTGGCCAAACTGCAGCAGTATGACTGGAAAAAAGGGCTCCCTGGAAGCTGGTAACAGAAGAATGTTCTAAAGAAAGAAACTCCAAGTGTAGAGAACATAACATCTTTCCTGAAGCTGCCAGAAAACAAAAGATTAAACTTAACTAAATCTCTCTCCTGATTTTAGTCCACATTTGGCTGCAAAGAAACAGTATTAGGCCAGCTGCACAACACAACCTAATTCCTCACAAAGTATAACAGCAGTGGGCTATTATACTGGTGGGAGTCTGTCTTTCATGCGGGCCAGTGGGATATCTCTGGTTTACTAGAGCTTGCATTCATAGGCCCTATACTTCTGATTTTAGTAAATCTTGCTGTATCTGAGCTTTATGGAATTGAAGGACAATATATTCACTGCTTTCCGCTTGCACACAAGGAAGGAACGTGAAATCTCCTAATTCTATCAAATACTCCCTCCTCCACCCAGCCTTTACTGCTATTGGAATTGCTCACTTTTGCAGTTCATTCTGGTTTTCACAACACTCATGCAAGTTTTACAGAGGTAGGTGTTACTAATAAAAGACGGATGCCTTCTCTGTGAGTAATGCCACTCTGGTCTCTGTGAAGGTGGTTTTGGAGTCCAGACACAAACTCCCCAGGTTTTGGAGTCCAGACACAAACTCTGCTGTGTAAGCAAGATGGGGAGAGTAAGCAGTGAGGCACAAGAGCCCCTGAAGGCAGGGATGGTTAACTTTTTAATGCTTTTTGGTCACTGTTTTTCCCAGTGCCACATTTGGAGGTAGAACAATAGCTGTGCAGTGATATCATCCCTCAGGTGGAGTTGCCAACCCAGTCTGGTCCTACACATCTCCCTCTTAATTCGTCCTCTGTGGAGGAGTGCCCTGATCTGCTTGACCCATACTCTCATGGACCAGGTCAAATAGCCTTTGTATTGGCAGAGGGTCATACCTGTGTGACAACATGCTGTGGAAAGAGTTAGAAGTCCTGTATTCGTGCAGCTACTGGGAAATAAATCTCTTTTTGAGCAAATGGAGAGCAGAGCTACGTTTGAAGTAATGCTTCCTATAGAAAACAGAAACTTTTTAAATTGAAGAGAGACACTTCCAAATCCAGCATCAGATATCTAAATCAGAAAGTGTTCCAAATATTGTGGTTATTTTTTGGAGATGATACTTTAGGACTAGTCTTACAATCTCTTTCATTTTTAAATTCCTTTTGCCTAAAATGTGCAATTTATGTGTATATTAAATACATGCATATGTATTACATACATACCATATGCATTGACTGAAATGGCATTCTCCATTCTCAACTCCTATAATAGCAGTGTCATACACACATACAGCTAAATTAGTGTATTAGAGAATTTCAAAGCTACTGATCCTCAAAAGGGGAAGACACATTGTCACACATTCCTACCTAGGTCAAACAAGTTATATAAACCACCAAAAATAGTTTACAAAATGAACCAGATGTAAGTAGTCCAATATTCCATTGTCATGCATCCTTATTTCAATTGTCTAGAACTAAAAGCAAAAGGATACTTGGTATCATTAAAAATAAATGGAGGCTATAATTGCTTAAAAGATTATAGCATAAGATTTGCATGACTGATGTGCTGAAAAATACAAGAGGGATTAACTTACAGAGTTTAATGTTGTTTTGCTTCTAGATTCAGCATGCATTCAAGCATATCAAGAAATAAGATCATTTAATGGTTTATTCATTCTATTTAACAGAATATATCCATAGCCCATCATCCACATATTCACCTGCTGTCAGCTGCTATTGAGCTCTGTAATGAACAGCTGTGGAAAGGGCAAAAAACATACAACAACCTCTGGCTATTTGCATTTAAGATACTTAGTTCTATGTGAGAAGAATGACATGTAATCAACTAGGCACACGGGTAAAAATAGCAGACTCCAATTCTGCCTACCATTTTTCTCTTCCCTTAGAGATGTTTACAAAATTCATGAATTATTTGCATTTTGACTTTCAGAACAACATGCAATTTTTATAGGACAAAGGGTTAGATTCTGTCGATCTTGTTTCTGAGGGGTAACTGGAGAAGGAAAGCACTTCTCAGTGTGCACCATGGGAACAGAGTCTGATATATTCTGTCAGTAGATAAAGTCTCATTAACAGGTCAGTGATAGAGAGTCATGCCTGCACAGCAGGGGCAACACCTTGTTAAAGGAGCAGATTTAAATACCAGTGTAGTAACCATTGGAATTGTACTGCATTGGTAATGGTCTCTCTTGAAGGTGGGACGCCTATTAAAATCTGCAGGAGGTCTTGTGCAGTGACACTCAGAGCATCTCTGCTTGAAATGAGATTGCAGCTCTGTCTCTGTGGTGTATTCAGGTTGTCAGAGTAGCCCTTGAAAATAATGGTTCAACCCCATGAAGGCCCTGAGTGACTTCTGAGAGAGCTCCTGGCTCCCTTGGATTTCAGTGGGAGCTGGGCTCCAAACCGGCCCCTCCAGAAAGCAGGAAAATAGGAGACAGTGAATGGCAGGATCTTGCCTGTGAGTCCTGCTGTTGGAAGCTGAACAATAAGTAAGTCTGTTCTCAGATAAAATTCTCTGCTAGGCATCCGCCGATTGGGAAAATATGAAGGCTCATTTGATACCAATAGCAGTGTTATCTGCTATTATCTACTACGGGTTAGAAAATTGTATTTTAAAGGTTATTTACTAGAAACAACAGGGGCATTTAGCTCTCCAGTCATAGTCAGTAAAATCTGTCCAAAGGACAAGCTTTTCCTAATAATAAACAAAGATTCTTCAGTTGTGTGCTTTTAAAGTTTCCTCTCAGCTTGAGGGTAGTATGAAATAGATGGAAATAAGAAAAAAGATACTGAGAAAGTGGTGTTCCATGAGCCAATTTGCAGGAGACTGCGTGACTTGGTTGGAAAAGTAATAATATTACAGTGGAAGCTTGTAAATATTAGGTGTAGCCTCTAAAATCTCTTTAAACCAGTCAAAATGGTGACAAAATAATTCCAAGAATCGGGAATAAAACTATCAGATATTATAAAGCATTTACGGCTTCACTAAGTAGTAGAAGAAGCAGTATGATACGAGAGTTGAAAGCACCATAAAAAGGGTAGAATAGCTGCCTTTCTGCAGTCACTTACACCAAAAAAGCTTCATTTTTAAAAATTAAATTTTTAGACACATTTGTAGTATACAGTGAAAATTGAGAACATTATCTGTTTGGAAAACAGTTAAAATAATTCTCTAGTTAGTTGCAAAACCAGGTTACTGTGAGCATTTCAGTAGAGACTTCTGCAAGCATGTGCTGAACTGCATGGACTGGAAAGGCCATATTCAGAATGAATTGTCCCACTCTTACCAGTCCATAATCTGCAAATGGAAAAACCAAAAAGCTTTTTGACAACAGCAATATCTCTTTTCCTGTGTGGTGTGATTCTGAGTGGAACTGAGTCACACTGAGTACCACTCAGTAGCAGTGGTGCTGAGGAAATGGTGCCAAGAGAGAAGAGGAATGAAAGACTTACTCAGAAGTCCCATCAGACCAAACAATTTGAACTTCAGATATACCATGAGATTAGCCTCAAAATATTTCTGGCTACAAAAATGGAAAAGCAAAAGAGAAATGGCAAAAAACTTCTGTAAACAGTTCGATATCCAAGTTAACAAAAAGTGCCTGCTAGCTTTATTCCCAAATGCAACTGAAACCCAGAGCAGAGCTGGGATTTAGCGGGTTTTGCACTGCTCTTCTCCTGTCCCCAGCACAGCCCTCAGGACCCAGGCCCATATTCACAGTCCTGGGCTCAGAGATAGAAAGAGGTAGAGCCTGAATAGTGTTCAGTGACTTAAGAGTCTTCTTCCTTTTGCAAACTAGAACAGAAACAACCTGGTCTCAGATTTGTGTCTCAGGCTGAGAAACCACAAAAGCAAAGAAAGTGACTCACATGGAAACTGGGACCATATTTGAGCCCCAGTAGCTCCTTTGGATTTTTTGACTCTTATGAGCACAAAGGTAAGGAAATTAGCCTAGATTCCAGCTGCTGCTCAAAATGGCCATGCTCCTGTGGCTTCAGCTCAGACAACTAATGATGCTTAAATATTCCTGTCTGAGGGTGGAATTGGTTTCTTGTCTCAGTCAGAAATTGGACATGACCTGTATGCCTCAACTCTATCAAAGCCATTCTTCTCTCCATTGCCCTTATGTGCAGGGCCTATAGAATTATCAATCAACTGCTGCTAATGGAAAAATAGTCATGCAGACTGGCCTGCTCCATGCACGGTACTCCCCTTGCATACCCCATCACACCCGCCTTTTGTTTAAACATTTGTAGACTGAAACATCCTGTTGAGCCCTGTTCTGTGGGAGAACATATTTGTGAGACAAAGCAATGCTGTGGTCTACCAGGAGGTCTATGACTCTCTCAGTGAATTATTCACTACTTTGCTGTGGTTTACATGCCAGGTCACCCATGTTCACAGCAGAGAATGAAGCATTATTCATTATCAAACCTTTGGTTTTCTCTTCTAGGAGGTTCTTCTCCCCACCCCCATTGCCCTTTCAGGTTTTAACAAGACGTTGCATTCTTTCAGACTTCCCCTGGGCAGCAGTTTTGTGCACTTGCAGAGGTACGACAATAATAGGTAGAAAGCCAGAGCAGTTGTAAATTGTAGCAGTTAATGTCAAATTGATGGGGCAGTGATCAAATGAAGTTCATAACCACAGAACGCAACCTGGGGGTGGAATGCTGTTTCAAAGATTGCTAATGACAGGGTTATAAAATCATAAAATAGGCGGCTTTTTCCACTGTGAAAGTCTGAAATAATTTATTTGGCTGACCAAAGGTATCAGCGGTGTTAGGGTCAGACTTTTATAAGACTTTTAGTGCAATTGCTAATCAATGAGGGGACTGACCGGTTGGTTTTGAAAAGGCTACTGAGGGAACTACACCTGCATTGTGTTTCTATTCTTGCACACCCCAAGTGCACCTTTAATGATCTTTGGGCCCTCCAGTATGGTGCTGTTTAATTAGAAACCACTGATACAAAAGGAGAGCAATACTTGACTAAAAAGAGCAGTTTTGGGGATTTCAGATCTGCCTTTTAACCACCAGTGTTCAAGAAACCAAAGCAGTGGGCAATGACATAACGTTAGCACAAGAGAAAATATTTATAGCTCATCAACTGGACAGAACACAGCTGTATCCCAGCTGGGATCTTCAGCCACAGTGCTAGAGATGCCTCAGAAAGAAAAAAAGAGGTTGGATCCATGAAAATATCATAAGATATCGGGGACATCCCATTTACATATGGAAGTAAGGAACGAACAGTGCAAATGAGGCTTACACTTTCATAAATGGATCCTGCTGTACTTTCACATCCATTTCTTTCTTTCTTTCTTTATTTATTTATTCCTGTATTTATTTTTGTGGCTTCTTCTTCAGATATTGAGAATAATCTATCACATGATTTATCATGCTCTCCTTGCTCATTTGTGCTTACTTAGTCAAGAAAGAGCAAAGCCAGAAAAAAGTGCATAGCTTGGAACTGGCCTTTTTCCCCCTCAGGACAGAACATCGAGAAGGGGAGAAACCCACTTGTAAAAGCTAAAGCATGACCAGGTTTTTGCTAGTGAGGGTTTAATATTCTTAGATTGGCACACAGCCTCTGAGCTAGACAAATCTTGGCTTTCCTACCACAGATGCCAGCCTTGGTGATTCAGATATATCACCTGCATCCCTGTAAGTCCACACCTGACAGAAATGTGGACAGTCTTTTTGCATAGTCACTGTGTTTGGAAAAGATGCATGCTCAAAGCAATTCCTGGCATCTTCCGTTAAAATCAGCTGTCCAATTCCTGATGTGTTGGAGAATATGCCAAACAGTAATTTTTCTTTCACTTCCAGTCTTCCTGCTCCTGCTCTATTTCCTATTCAGATGCTCTTCACAGCCGGGCTTCCATAGCTCTCTATAAGCTGGTTAGGTGTTGTTTTACCCTGCAGCCCTCTGATCACTTCCTTCCCTGCTCCCACAGGCTTGGGAGCATCAAATTCATCTTTTGCAGTTTGTGGCCCTTTGAATTAGATGACAATAATTTCTCAAAATACACCCTTCAGAAATGTTCCTTGCAGTATTGAGATTCAGGTCTTTAACAGTTCTGAAGTCTTTAAAGCAACTTCAGATGCTGCAAACATACCCCAGTGGGCTTTGCATTGCCTAAGCAGTACTCATGGTAGCCCAATAGCTTCATAAGGCTCTTTTGCAAATTCCACCAGATGTTTATTGTTTTAAGTTAGGTCTTCGTGTAAGGGAAGAAAAACCACAACCCCACTTTTCTCCTTTAGTATATAGTATTAGGCATCTGGCTCCTGTGTTGAGAGCATAATACAGATAGTCTGCTGTGTAGGTCTACTTGTCTGATACATTGCTAGCAACCATTTACACTGTCTGTTAAGAAATAGATCATCGTGAGTCAGCAAAGAACCCAGGGCCAGTTGACATCAGCTGGAGGGGAGTGAACTATGTGCCATCACTTAGAACAATATAATCAGTGCTAAATTACTTGTTGGTCAGCTGTTGAATCTGGTATCACTCAATTATGTCCTGCAGATGCCCTGTGGAAACAGTCTTGGGAAAAGCAGTAGGTTGAGAGACACAGAGATATGTAACCTGGTTGTGATTTTTGGGAATAGAAGGCAGCAGATTGTTTCAGTGGAAAAGCTGTGGAATATTCTCCTTCCAGTAAGTCATTTATACCTTGGCAAAGAATGCTCGAGAGCTACAGCATAAGTGACAACAGCAAGCTGCCTGTTGCATCTTTCCATAACATTTGCTACTGCATCCATCAGCTGGTTTTCACAAAAGTGACCTGTGATTAAAATGGTGACATAAGAAGTAGTATTATGCTTCTAATTAATATTCTATTGTTAATATTGCATCGAGATGAAAGAGTGCAGGTCACATATCAAAGCTGTTGTTTTCACAGTGTTCTCAACGTCAAAGAATTTATAATGGCTACCTGACATTTTTCTTTACTGTTAATTATTCTGATTTTAATATGCTCAAACATGATGCATTATGGTCTAGACAAGTGGTCTGTGTGATGGGTGAGTAACTACCTGACTGGCTGCACCCAGAGGGTGGTGGTGAATAGTTAGTTCCTTTTCAAACTGGTGACCTGTCACAAGTGGGGTCCCCCAGGGAGTGGTGTTGGGCCCAGTGCTGTTCCATGTCTTCATAAATGATCTGGAAGAAAGGCCAAGTTTGCCAACAATACCGAACTGAATGGGGAAGTGAACACTTTGGAAGGGAGAGACACCGTGCAGGATTACCTGGATAGGCTAGACAAGTGGACTAACAAGAACCTTATGAAGTTCAACAAGGACAAGTGTAAGGTCTTGTACCTGGGAAAACACAACCCAAGAGCTTGGCACAGGCTGAGATCTGCCTAGTTGGGGAGCAGCTCTGTGGAAAGGGTCCTGGTGGTCCTGATGAACAACAGTGAGTGAACAATGTGCTGCTGTGGCAAAGAAAGCCAACAGGATGCTGGGTTGCATCAACAAGGGCACCCCCAGCATTGATAAAGAAGTCATTATCCCACTCTACTCAGTGCTTGTCAGGCCACACCTGGAATACTGTGCTCAGTTTTGGTCCCTGCTACACAAAAAAGACAGGCTGGAGAGGGTGCAGAGAAGGGCCGCAAAGATGATCCAAAGACTGGGAAGCCGTGTGAGTACAGGCTGAGAGAAGCAGGTTGGTTCAGCCTAGAGAAAAGAAGGCTTAGGGGAGATTATATCACTATGTTCCAGTATTTAAAGGGTGGCTACCAAGAAGATGAAGACTCCCTTTTTACAAGGAGTCACATGGAAAAGACAAGGGGCAAAGTGTGCAAGTTACTCCTGTAGAGATTCTAGTTGGACACAAGAAGAATTTTTTCCCCACTGAGAACAATCAGCTATTGGAATAATCCCCTCAGGAAAGCGATGGATTCCCCAATGTTGGATACTTTTAAGATTCGCCTGGACAGGGTGCTGGGCCCTGTTGTCTAGACTGTGCTTTTGCCAAGAAAGGCTGGACCAGATGATCTTGAAGTCCCTTCCAATGTGGTATTCTATGATTCTGTGATTCAGCCTTTGTGTTTGTTTTTGAAACAAGGTCTTCAAGTTATAGTGTCTGGGGCTGACCTGTTGTTTCCTAAATGCTGGGCTTTGTGAGTTACCTAGTGAAAAAATCTATCAAGTCATCCATCTCATGCTTTGTGAACATAGAAATCTGGAGTCTTGCAATCTATGAGTGAAAACTGTTTCCTACAGAACATCCTGCTTATTCCTGATTGTCCAGTGGCAAGACCAGAGGCAATGGGCACAAACTAAACACAGGGCATTCCTTCTGAACATCAAGAAACACTTTTTGCTGTGAGAGTAACCAGAGCAATGGCACGGGTTGCTCAGGAAGATTGTGGAGTCTTCATTTTGGAGATATTCAAAAGCCATCTGGACATGGTCTTGAGCAACTGCCTCTAGGTGGTCTTGCCAGAGCAGGGGGGGCTGGACCAGATGACCTCCAAAGATCCCTTCCAGCCCCAACCATTCCATGATAGTGGGATTCTGTCTTTTCCTTCAGGTCGGTTTCAAGACCCTTTACTACCACAATGACCACTGCCAAGCTGCTAGTTGATGGAAGGTGCCCATTGGTATTATTAGGATCTCTTGCTTGTCTTCTTAAAGAGGCATGTGCCCAAGCTGCACTAAGCCAAGTGGTCCTGCTGTATGACCTTTCTTTTCCCTGCTTCTCTGTTTCAAGCCCTCTCTGCTTGCTTGCACCAACTTGTCACATTTTATTTTGAGATGCTAAAGTGTTCTGGAAAGAACCTATTTCTCAGACTGTGTTTGAACAGCAGGTAGAACTGGGTGTCCCTAATCTGACAAGGTACTGCTAGAAGAGACAGTGCTGTTACTAAATGTCACCCTGCTGGGCATATTCTTGAAACAAAGCATTTTCTCTAGTTAAATGTAGATCTTTTTCTCTTTCCCTTAAAAAAATAAAAAATTAATTAAAACATAATTAACTCAGTCTTTTTGTAAAGACATGTGACTCAGCTGCGTTACATTAGGGTCAGGTTTGTGCCTTCCATGCCTCTCAGTCATGTTATATCAGGAATCACAGGGACAGATACTGTTTTTTTTCAGGGCTTAGAGGCTGTAGGAGCAGTCATGGAGTTCAGCATGAGTAATGAAAGTAAAGCTGTGTTAAAAAGTTCCCTCATGTTACTACTTGGCAGTTCATTAAGATATACCTTGTTTACCTGCTGCAGCCTGCACGCCAGATTTAGCCCTCTGCAGGAATCTGAAGGCATTTAATGTGCAGAAGCTGTGAAATGCAATGGAAAACAGAACACTTCTGCTTCATGCTTTTATGAAAAGCAAGGTACTTAAACAGAGACTGAGATCCTGCTCATCCCTTCCAGATTCCCCCCCTGGCAGATACAGGTTTGGAACAGAAAAACAAATCTGATGATCTTTATGTACTGGCAGGCTGGGAAGCATGGTGTGTTTCCTACTTAGCTCTATGGGCTTTCTGTGAGACACCATAGTGTCCTTTGGCTTGTTTACCACTGCTGAAGTGGGCCAGAATTCATTTGCATTCTTGTGCTGCTCAGTGACCCTCCAGTGATGTCAGGTAAGAACACTGATTTTTAATTAAAATCTCAATTTTCAAGTACATTTCACAGTTCATACATGGGGAGAAATTCCAAAGAGCTACATTATTTTGCTAAGTAGTATGGGTTCAGCTGTCATCTTAATCACTTTTGAAGCAAAAAGTCACAGCTTCAGTCCTGAAAAATGTGACTTCATGGGACAATGAATATGTGAATGGCTGATCTGCCAGGAACCAGGAGTTCCCATTAGGAGGAAACATCAAGTGTGTGAGAACAGGAAAACATCCTTGTGTATAAAGATTTTAAAAGCCCATGATGGCAGTGTGATATTGTACACCCCAAATTGCTATGTAGCATACAATAAATTGCTCCTTAAGGTGTTTGCATGTTGTTTCACTCATTCTGGGTTTTTTTAGGTCTGTATCAGCCCATCACAATAGGCAGCCATGAGACATTAGTGACTTTGTCAATAGTCCAAGATCCTCAAGATCTAAGAAACATTACCCACCTCGATGTACGAAGGGACATGAGGTGTCAGGGCTCAGATCTCCAGCTGGTGTAACGGAAGCAGAGAAACCTCTGACAGAGCTACAAAAGTTTGCACCTGCACATCCAGGGAGTAAAAAACTCACCTGAGGTGGAAATCCTGTGGCCCACCTGGGAACTGAATTCACATCTCGGAATTGCAGCTCAGGTTCAGCCTCCTCACCTGCCTGTAAATCCCATTATTTATTTTGCCCATTCACAAGCCGTCACACTCTCAGTCAGGATGGTTGGCTGCACATGTCAGCTCCAGCTGGCCCTTCAGGAGCAGGCACAGTGGACAAGGATGTTTCCTGCTCAATAACCATTCCTTTCCATTTTTTGTTGACTGTTTTGGCTGACTGCTCCCCAGCCAAAGGCTTTTCAACATATTCAATGAATCAAAAAACAGCAGTTCTGGACTGCTTCACCTCAAATCGTTTGGTTTCACTATGGGACATCTTAAAAAACCCCCAAGGGCCAGATTCACAAGAGGAATGAGGTAATCAGGAGAAGCAGATATTGAAGCTGTTCCTCCCTCCTGTGCCCTAGATCCCGGTGCTGGACATTCACATCATATGTGGGAAACCGTGGGGCTAATTCCCTCTTTGTCTGGCCCACAGCAGGAATTTTAATCCCAGGCTGCCCCACTCAGAAAATATCACAAGTATTAAACTGCAGTGTGTGCTGAGGTGGGGTTCTCAGATTCTTCTTTTATGCCTGGACCACCTAACAATAAAAACTTACTTAAGTATTTATTGGACAAAAATAATATACATCTCTCTAAGACGGTGACAAGCTCATTTGCCAAGAGGAAATTCAGACTTTTAGTTGCTGCTTCAGTGAATGTTTATTTGTGAATACGAGTGGAAGAACATCAACAAGAGAGAATAAATGAGCTACCTTACGCATTGCCCAGACCCCAATGCAAAGAAGCTCTCGTGGGAAGCAGTGCACTTAGTTACATTTCTGACTTGATGTCTGGCCTACCTACTGGGCAATACAGTGTTGAGGTGAGAGTGGGAAAAGGGACCATTGGCTTCTCCCTGAAATTTATACTCTAGCAATTCAAACTAGAATTCACAAAGAATTTTGCGAATTGTACCCAAAGCTACCAACTATTCAGCAGTAAAAGTCATCATCCACTTCTAGTTATACCATGACTTTTAAAGTAGAAGGCTGACAGAAATCAGTAACGTCCACTGAAATGTAACACCCTGAACTACCTCTGGCCCACTGTTCAGCTAGACAAAAAAAAAAAAAGTTAAAAAAATTAAGAAAACATCACCCAAACTTGCAAGATATGGGTGACTGGGAAGGTAATTGTCAAGTGTTGAAGGCTACATTTTCTATTTCTTCCCCCTCACCTTCCCTTCCCTGCTGGTGACTTAGAAAAATGAGGTTTCTAGATCATAATCTGCAGAGAATTCCTTATAAACCCCTTGGATAGGTTTCAGATTTTAACATTGTACTGAACCAACTGTTATTCTTCTGAACAAAGAATAAAAAAAAAAAAAAAAATCAAAAGCTTTCAACTAGGTCATGCTAGTATTATCATGAGTGAGTGTGAGTGGTATCATTTCACACATACTGCATCTCTCAATTAAGGAAAATGCCAGACTTCTGTTAGCAAGACAGCTGGTGGTACTCAGTGACTAAATATAGTACTGTCATCACCTAGGAGCACAGCCAGGATATATTAATGGTTGGGACAACTGATATTTTGGTTTAACCAAAACAGTTTTTAATCATATGCTATTATTTTAAATAACTGGTGTAAGAAATCAGTGAATGAATGTATTTTAAATATATTTTACTGATTTTATTTATTAAGTAATTTTTCAACTAATATGCAACTGATTTTTAAAGAAATTACACATATTGTGTATATTTGGGATAGAAAAAACAGCTAAGTAAATACAGCTGGCATTCAGCTGATTCTCTGATTATCTTGTATGTTAGGTAGACTAAACTCCTTTAGACAGTCTTTTCATTGTATGTATAGTCGCTGGATCGGTGAGGCTTGGGTCCTCTGGGAGTGATTATTTGGGATGGCTCCGTTGCTCAGGAGAGGCAAAGGCACAAGCAAATATATGTAGCTCATCTGAAGCAAAGACTGACCCAGTTCACCTCATACTTGATGACAATGCTTTAATCTGCAACTGCAGCTGAATTAGGTCCTGAATTCTGGTAGTTCCCAGAAAATTTACCTTCCTGAAGAAGTCTTCCAGGCAGAGGGAAAAAGACTTCTGAGTTCTTACCTCTCTGTCAATGTCCCAGGCATTTTGCATTTTCGTGTTAGCACTCTTTCTATCTACTGTGGAACAAGCCAAAAAAACCCCCACCAACCAGAATGATGTATTCCCAAGGACAAAAGGAAACAGCTTTCTGCACATAATGCTGTTGTAACTTTAAGGTCCATAAGCCTGAGCCTGCCAGGTTTACAAACAAGGGCTGTGCTCATGACTAGCTGAGGAGCAGGAATGAAGTGTCTGTTTCTTCCTTCTTTCCAAAAAAGACTGGGTTTAGGTCTGGTTTAGCTATGACTGAGTAGGTATTTCAAAATGTTTATTAACAGTTTTATTGCTTTATGTTTTCTGCCAGTTTAAAACAATAGGGGCCAGGAACACCAGCTTTGTTTGTGATTGTATTAATCCGTGGTTGTCTGTGGGTGTACACACAGAGGTATCCTCTGCAGCCAGTGAGTTAGAGGATGAGTTGTTAGTCCTACATGTTGAATGTGAGCGGGAAAATGATAATGCTAGAGAGATTTCTCAAAACGAACATCCAGTATGAAACCTGTTAACCTCTGTGCTAACATCAGCAACAGTTTTTCTGCATCTATCCTCTTTCATTACCTTCTTCAGCATTGTAACATTAAGAACGAGTTGAAATCTTGTGTATAGTTAAAAACATGGGATAGAAGCTAGAGAGAGGAAAGCTTGAATGTATTGCAGGGTACTTGTAAGGGCAAGCTTTTTACCAGGGTAATTTGGGCAGCAGCAGTGCAGGTTTCCCTCTTGGCCTTTTGGCCTCCAGCCTCCCTGCATCCTTCGCATCATCAGGACTGTTTTGCCTTGGACCCACTCCTGGGTGAAGTATAACTCTGGCAGGCAGGGCCACCAGCAGGCGTGCCAGAGCTGATCACTTGTTTCAGTCACTCCGTACTTCAGATGTTAGCTGAGGGCTGGTGTGCATCTAGCCACAGACCGCAGTAAACAGAGAGGTGTGCATACGCTTTGTTCTGGCGCTGCCGCTCACCATATTGTTCACATCCAGCCAAGAGGGCTCAGCTGAACAGGGAATAAGCTCGTATTTCCCTGTAGGTGACGAGCATTTTGCATTGTGCTGGTAACTATCCGCACAGCTTTCCTTCCTTAGGCCCTGGGGCAAACCAGAACTGTATCAAGCTCTGTAAGAGAAACAAAGTTCTTCTCTTCATTGCTCTTTTCCAAAGGTTTTCCTCTGATCTGACTCATTACTGGCAAACTAATAATAATCTGGCGGAAACTATGTATTTTCTTCTCCCCCAGTGCTGTTGTGCTGGCTTGAGGGAATGCTGAACTGTATGTGCAGTTCCTGATATCTGGGAAGCATCCCTGCCCGCTCTCTTTTTAGCTCACTTGCCATCACAGCTGAAGAAGATCCTGGAAGATTTCATATCAGTGCTAGATGAGCTTGTTTGCTTTTGGATTGTTCTCCTCCTTGAATAGTTTTGAGAGCCACCTATAGCAAGGACAGTTAACATATCCTTCTATAGGAAAGGATTATTCTTTCCGACCCATTCATTCTTTGTTCACTGGGCAGTTTTTTAGTTATTATTGCTTTAATAGCTCCATGTTTGCACAAAACCACAATACTGTTTGAGAATTATGTAATAATTACAATCATAATCAATAAAACTATCCTTTGATCCTTTGAGTTGTGCTACTAGGCTTATCACTCTTTTTACAGGAACTGATAACTTTAAAGCTTTGGTAAATTTATGATAGCCTTCCTTATTTAATAAAATTTTTTCATTACTTCCATGCTAGATTTTTTATTTTTTTAAACAACTTTTTTTTTTTTTTTTTTTTTAAACACAATAAAAGGATATAACTGGGAAGCCTTTAATTTGTGCTTGAAAGGTGTATTGAAATTTTTTTCTTTAAAATGAACACACACCGTAACCTAGTTTTTATAAACAGCAAAAGCAATAAATGCCAGAGCTGAAAAGGTGAATTTAGCTAGATAGTATTCTAACTTTTTAATTATATTTTAAATGTAAGAGATGATTTCACCTATTTACATATTGCTAAAGGCTAAGGGGGAAAAAGCATTCATCCTGAGTTGAGTTCAGAGAGTCTGCTTTGCCAAAAATAAAGCCAAACACATTAATGTACAGGCCTTCTCAAAGTCTTGGCAGCATCAGGAATGCATTTGAAAGGAGTTGGTCTGGTTTGTCAGTCCGGCAAGTACCAGTGGAAAAGTCCATCATCTACCAACAAATACATGCCTGCACAGTCAGTCCTACAGCCGTGAAGGGTCTGCACAACATTTCCACTCCCAGGGGTTGAGCCCCTGTTAGTGCCTGAACCCACATTGGCTCTGGTAGGGAGAAAGGCAGTCGTAGGAATGCAGAGGTGAAATACACTGCAAAGATGATTTTTCTACATGATATTAAATTTGCTCAGCATAAAATTTTACAAGCGTATCCTGGACCACCCAAAAGCTGCAGTGATTAATCCAGATCTCCCTTGTCCTTTACATGATTACTTTTAAATATTCATTCATTGCGATATACTTTAGCTTGATAAACATAGACACACGGAGCAGGTTTGTAAAATACATGTGTAGTCTAAAGCATACATGCAATCTAAAGGCTTGCTTCTCTTATTACAACAGAGATCTAGACAAAAACTTATTTTTTTCAGGAATTCAGCTGTTAGATGAAAAAACAAAGATTGATTAATTTAAAAACCTGAGACTTAAATGCTGACTTGTTTTTAAATTACTAGACTGAAAAACACTTAGTGAGTATACAGACAGGCATACCTTTACAACTGATTTCTTAGCAGATAATTGGTTAACTCCTGTGGCAATGGCCTTTTTAAATATCAGAGAAAGCACACCATCAAATGGATGTAATTTATTTTATGGGAAGGGGGGAAAGCTTTGGTGCATTTTCCAAGAAAAGTTCCAAGGCTTGAGTGAATATGTTTGCCTAGCAGTTACACCAACATGAATCGATACATAAACCCGTATGTGTAAGACAGCTACGAGCAGTAAAAGTAACAACTCCGAGCTATTAAGACGTCTAAGTGTGTCTTTACATAAAAGCCTTAAAGGGCTGCATGGGGAGTCGTTACAGCATATTATGTCAGGACCTTACTTAACATGTCGAAGTCGACACTGACACCGTCAGCTGTGATGTAAAATGCTTGGAGGCCAGTTTCACAGGGCAAGCGTTTCCACAGAGTTCAGCACCCACCAGTTCCCATGTAGGCAGCTAAATGAAGTGATGAAACTTGAAATGCTCTGAGCTTTCACGGGAGCTCGTAGATGCCGGGTGGATTTAGAAACCTGGCCCTGCTCGAAGGCGCTGAAGCCTATTGAAACATACAGCTTCCCCTGGGGTATCTGCGCTGTCTGCTTTGAGCTCCTGAGGGGTGATGAGGGGGAACAAGTCAGACACCGGTGACCTGTGAAGATGGCTGCTGAAGGGGGGTTCTGAGCACCCTGCAGGATGTCTGAAGCAGGGAGGATGGAGGAGCAGCCCTGATGTATCTCTAGTGCCCACATCATAGCATGGAGTTCAGGACCTCAATTAAAAAAAAAAAGCTCTGGGAATGTCCTCTCTCAGATCCTAAGATAACACTCTATTTACTGTGTGAACACAGTATCTGCCACAGCAGACTTTTATTCTGAATGGCTTCAAACATCCTATTCCAGTGCACATGAAAGCCCGCATAATTCACAGAATGTCTTTCATACCCTAGTAATTTTATTTTAAAAAGATGCAAACAAAACAATGTGTTAGATTACATTCTGGAACTGTTGTTCAGATGGTTTATGCTATTGCTTCAACAATAAAAGGAACATTAAACTCCTGAGGCCAGACTGAGTCTAGCTATTTTCGGCACCTCTGGCAGGCTGGAGTGGAGCCGAGGCACCTGGATGGTGGGGAACTGTTTGGAAAGCCTGTCCCCCGCTGCTGCAGGCTGGCCCCTCACTCTGGACCTGCAGGTCCCTGTGAGGGCACAAATATCCCCGTGACTGCAGGAGATGGGCTTTGTTCATGACATTAGAGGGGAGATCACAGAAGGAAAAGCCATCAAGAGGTATCAGACACAAAGACATCAGCAATTACACTGCATGGTGCCAGGGAAGCATGGCTGTGTGGCTTGCCCTGTTCTCCAAATCCTCCTTGGACATCTGCTGAAGGCTACTGCCCTACTGCTGGAGGCAGGACAGATCCAGAGAAATGAGTGGACACATCCCTAAATGTCACCTAAGTCCCTGGAAAGGCCAGTCTGCCAGGCCTGCCCAAAGCACCTGGTCCCTTCAGCACTTCTCGCTCTCGGTCTTCTTGGCAGCATGGTGCTTGCACGTTCAGCAGCGCAGTGTGCTTTCCAAAGGGGAGGGCATCACTTTGCCCCTCCACCTCCAACTGACCCTCTCAGTGGTCAGCAGAGTCTCCTGGTCGACATTCAGTTCAAATGCTGCTTCAGAATTAATTAAGCTCTTTTTTCATCCTGGTCAAGTGCTTCACCTATTCGTTTGTTTTCCCATCACAAGTCATGGTAACAAACCTTTCTCCCCTACCGTGCACAGGTAGGTAGCTCCTGTCTAGAGTAAACTCTGAATTTGAGATCCCACATGGGCAAAAATATATGTGTGCAGTCTTAATTGTGTCAGCTGTGGAGGAAAATCACTATGCCTCACATTTCTGTTGGCCACATCTAGGTAGTTCTGTGCACAGCATGGGAACATTAAATTGCTCTTTAGTACCGACGTGTAATGAAGTCCCAGTGACACTGCAGTTTAGACATCCTTAATTTGGGGATTTTCTAGCATCTGTATGCTGTACTTTGCAACTTCAATGGTCTTTTTCCACAATTTTAGGGGCATATGTAATAGAGTGATACAGTGTCCGACTGATTTGAGTAATAGATGTGTGATCTGATGTATCTTTCTTCTGTCTAATAGGAGATAACGTTGAGATAATTTTTCAGTATGGTACATTAGGATATTATTTCGTGACAGTCTGTCACAGATATTGTTCTACATTCTTTGCAAAAAAAGCCATGGAAAGGGTGACCCTGGCAAATAAGCTAAGTTGCACAGAGAGAAATGGATCTTCTCTAGGTAAATTAAAAAGAAACACAGGAATGATGACATGGAAGAAGAATAACTAAAGAGGATAAGGTACTTTATTCCTTCTCGGGCTCTTTCATCGTAACTGACATTCTAAGATATGGGCAAGCTGAAATCTATGATTTATTACCTTAAAAGTTTTAGGACTCGCCTCTTCTTTCTTAAGCTTTGTCAGATTTTAAACTTCCACGAGATTCTGTCTTAAGTCCTTTGAGAATTAATAAGGGAAAGGTTGCAGTTGCAGACAGAGACACATTTTTCATGCTTCCCTCCCTCCAGTGACTTGTTTTCCGTGTTCAGCCCCCTCAGAATGAAAGGGGGAGAAAATCGTAGCCAGCAATGTCAGTTCATGTTATTATTCTAGATACAGAAATTCCTTAGCCAGCATTTACACAAAGCTTGGTAGAGCGTAATAAAAAAAGACTGAATCTCTTATGACTTCCTTATTTTCCTTGGTTGTTTTCCCAACTTCAGAAAAAGGGTGAGATTCATCAGACATGTTGAACTATATAAAACTTAAGTTTCTCATTAAGCCATTTGCCTAAGTTTTCCCCACAGTCCCATCTTCCCACAGATGGGAGATTCATTCTCCTCTAAGTTCAGCTTTCCATTTAAGAAAGTTCAGGGGAGCAGAGTGCCTGGGAAGACTTTTGACCACCAGGGGATGGCCAAAAAAGCATCCCCTCATTACAGATTTCCAAGGAGGTGCCCACCCCAGTGCTTCCTATCCCCACCATGTTTTTTTCCCTGGCCATGGTGCCACCATGTTTTTTCCTGGCCATGGTGCTACTAAGGTATTTCTTGTATTTATATATATATAAAACCATACAAATGTATTTTTGGACCTGGTCAAATGCAGAAAACAAAGGAGCAAAAAAAGCCAGGAACAAATGGTGAATGAAAAAAATTGTGAAAGAATTGAGCTGGTCACTGGTCTGTGATTCACTAAGACAGTCTCTGTATAAATGAGTTGAAATGAATTTCCTGGTATGAATTAATCCCCAAAGTCTCATGAATTTCAGTATGAATGAATCTGAATGCCTGAAATATCAGATGGGAAGTGAATTAATCATTCTTCCTTATTTTCTTGTTGACAAAGTCTTCCTTCTCATCCAATCAAGGCAAGGACTACACAGTGGGTTACTAACTGTGCTCAGTGAATGTTGAGTAGCACCCATCAGCTGAAAGTTTGTCACTGAAAGTATTTGGTGAATCCTTGAGTATGCAGAATGCATTAGAATGAAATCAGAATTTATTTGCAAGTGATTCACTGACTTCAGAAATGTCTGCATTTATAATGAGCAGTTTAACAGTCTCCACGCACATTCATGGTTTGTATGGGGCACATCCGTCATTTAATTAAAAAAAGGAAATATGAATTAGGTATATAGATTTGATCAAGCCATGTGTATTTTAGTAAGATATTAGTACAGGTGACAGCCCTCTGTACGTTGCTCTAGTATGTAACGTAGCTGAGGAATGTGAACAAACTCTGACATTACTACTACTGCTAATATGACCAGATTCTGCAGTCCTCACAAATGCACAGTGTATATTAAAGCTCACTTCATCTATGGTTTTTTTGGTATGAGAAAAGGTAAAAACAGCCCCATACATGTGCTTCTGTATTCATGTGTATTAATGAATATGTATGACATGTGGACAAATGTCTTTCCCCAAAAAAACTAGGTAGGAAAGAGTGGAAGAAATGGCTTCATTCTCTTCCTCTCTTTTATAATATTTACTCACCATCTGGAAGCTTGAAGTGTTGTGACTAATTTTTTTTACATGATACCTTCAGTTCTGTTATTTTCTTACAGTTACCATAATGATATTATTGATACTGATGTTACTGATAAATTGCATAAACCAAGTCTTGCTCTTATAATGCAGCACTCTCCTACCTGGTGATGCAATTCCTTCTGGACAGCCCTTGTCTATGCACCTACCTATGAATGCCAGCATGTGCAAGCGCCTTCCATTCCCAGGCCAGCATTTATAGGTCAGAGCCGACCTTTGGATAGTATAGGAAAGCACCTGGTATCTGACAGCACGATCAGGATCCAGAGCACAACTGAACTGCTGTGAGATGAGCATTAGTTCTGCGGTTAGTCTGTAATTACATGGCTGGTTTGTGATGGAAATTACTGGTTACAGAGACGGGTTCTGCAGCCACTTGGGACCACGTTCATGGGGTTAATGTACAGTTCAGGTTCTTCATTTCTGTGTATTAACCAGCCTCCCAAAGTTGCTTTGCTGGGGTGGCTTATTTTAAGGACATTGACATTGCATGTTCACAGCATGCGTATGTTTCATATAATCAAACAATTAACATCCTGGGGGAGGGGGGTTATATGGAGGGCCCCTTTGGCATGGCTCCATGGAGTCATTAGTGTTACACCAGCAGGGGAGCTGACCCCAGCCCTTACTCAGCGATTTGGCAGGCCACTTTGCCATGAGGACATTCCAGTGCTTCCAGGGACATGAACTTGGAACAAAGCGTTATTTCAGCGGGATGAGGTTGACAATTGTTTGTTTTTTAAAGAGTTACCACATAATGTTAAAATAGCATCTTGCCTTAATGTGAAATCTTGATGCAGTGGTATCTTATGATCTATTAATCTGGGAAAAAATGTAAACCAAAAGATAATAAATATAAACAGTGATTAAACTGCAAGCATCCCTTGGAGTAAATGACAATATAATTAAACTTGAACTCCACAATGCAGATTCTTTTGGTGCATAATTGAAATTGTGTAAGATGCTTTGGCAATATGTTTAACATTAACTTAAAGCAAGTAATTTTAGGCACCAGGGTCTGATCTTTCTCTTATTGACATCAGTTGTGCAGCTCACGCAGGCTGTGTCTATACTACGGCTTCTTTGTGACGTGCCTCATGGACCCACTCCCAGGGACCCCCTTTCTGTGTCCTGACTCCATGCTGGAAGGAGACGGGGCTGCACGCCATGCCCCTCCAGAGCTGGGGTCCCTTCAAACAAAACCCAAGCATGCAGGCGGCACAGGGAGCTGCAGGGTGACCTGCTGGGAGAGCAAAGGAGAAGGAGTGCCAAGGGGGCTGCCCAGCACACCTTCCCACAGCTGGCATGCCCTCCTGGCCACATAAGAGTGGCCATACCATGTTCAACCAGAGATCCATGTAGCCCTTGTCTGTCTCTGATATCAGCTGAAAATGTGTGCTTGGGAAGACAGAAAAAAAGGGTAAGCATGTAGTTTTGCTCCCCCAAAATATCCTCCTAAGTGTCTACAGCCTTCAGGTTTGGTACTTTGGATCTTCTACTTCCAACTGATGTAGCAGTGTTCCTTCTTGCTGGTCAGCACGCATGCTTGGGAACCAGGATTCCCGCAGTTTTTGCCAGAAAGACCCCAAGCTTTTGCTTGAGGTCTCCAGCTAATGAGCAGAGACTCAAAAACTTAAGGAGACTGGATGACAGTTTAAACCTTCCTTCACCTTGTTGCCTGCAGATAGCTTTCTAAAACATCTTGGCCAAGGGAAATGCTTTTAAAGCTCATATTTCATGCGCTCACATTGCCAGCTTGAGGGCACCAGCACCGCAGGAGCTGAGGTTCCATGCCATTGCTAGGACAGTGGAGATCAGGCAGGAGGCTCATCCCACGGGCACTGCTGCACACCTGAGACCCAGTTAGGAAGATGTCTCTGGCTGATTCATCTGTCTTGCCCCAGCCCCAGATGGTGGCCTGAGTTCCTGTGAAGTGCATGCGGCAGTCTTAGGGCAAGAGAGGGCATTCCTGGCAAACCTGTGTAGTCACAGCGGGTAGGTGTGCATTTGGCTCCATGATTAATTAGAGTAGGGTAGAGTAGAGTAGAGTGGAATAGGATAGGGTAAGATAGGATAGGATAGGATAGGATAGGATAGGATAGGATAGGATAGGATAGGATGGGATAGAATGACAAGTGAGGACAGACAGGGGAAAAAGAACACAGGTCTTCATTGAAGAACTCTAGGGACTGGCTACCTTGACCTCAGCAACTAAGAAATATCAACAGCCACAGCCAGCACTGCTAGCTAAACAGCATCATTTCCATAGCATTGCACAATTATATAAACATAATGATAAATTAATATATAAATATATATAAAAAATAATTACGCGTAGCTCCTTGCTGTGCTCTGGAATGAGGTTTGTTGGGAAAGCCGTGAATTTGGGGTTTAGTGGGGGTCACAGGGTTGCCAGGCTGTGGTTCCCAGAGCATTTGACAACAGCCTCTGGAGAGCTGGCTGATCACATGCTAACTGCACCTCTTTGTTTTGTTGTTTCCAGCCACTAAATTACAGCCACAAGAACCAAGAGTTATATTAAGTGCATTCTTAGCATAGTGGTTCTTCAAGCTCTTCCCATAGTGAGGAGACACAATTTCTACACGGACTGTGACTGAGATTGGGATCCAGTCACAGTTTGCCCAGTTTGCGGCATAAATTTGTGGACCAAACTGAAAAATTCTGGAAACTTCCTTAATACTGGTCCTAGTTCACATGACTGACATGTAGGCAACAGTGGTTTCCCAGAAGTAGGAGCTGGTAGATTTATGAAGATGGTTATTTCTGAATCCATCTTAAAAAACACCTTTATGAGATAAATGAAGGATGTACAAACATTTTTATTGAGATTCTCCTCCTTTCTATGCAAACCTGATTTAACCTGCTGTTTAGAGTCATTATAGCACACACAGAGGAACAGATCAGAGGTTAAAATAAACAAGAAAGCAAAAGTGAATATACTTTTTCCTACCATCTCTCCCCTCAAGGATGATTTTATGAGTGTTCAAATTCACACAGTTGGGCTTTGGGAATACATTTATGCTAGAGTTCAAAATCCTGGATTTGTCTACACATGGTTTAAAGCTTTTGATAGTCGATACTCAATGTGACCAGTTGGCATGCATAGCAAACAGCCGGCAGCGAGTGCCAGCTAGCTGAACTTGTTTCACTTCCTTGCTGTTGTCACTGGCTTGAGAAATACTTTATTTATGGAAAGTATCTTACTTTTTAAAAGAAGAACAATTGACAGAGTCAGCCAGGGGACGTGAATAAACCAACTTTTTCTGTTAATGCTTTCCAAAATGGAAGTGAAAGTCAGGTAAAATCTCTTTAAAGTTTATCTGATTCAGTTTAGAAAGCCCTCAGATTATCTATCTTCATGCATAAATTTAAATCGAGTTACCAGTGCCATCAGTCACAGAGGTACAATTTTGGAGTTCTCATTAAATCCAAGGTTAAAAACTTGTAAAACTTTCTTACGCAATTCACACACTTCTGATTCTCAGCCACGATATGGTCCAGCATTCAAACAGGTTAAAATTATACTGGTACAGTTTAGAGAAATGAGCAGTGAATTCTTAGCAAAAGTTGGTGGTTTTGGTTTTGTTTTGTTTTGTTTGTGTTTTTTTGTTTTTTGTTTTTTTGATTTTTTTTAAATACTCATCGTCAGATGCTTTTCTCAATGCGATCTTACTCTGCCTCATCCCTGGAAGTGGCTACCCCATCCCTGGAAGTGTTCAAGGCCAGGCTGGATAAGGCATTGAGCATTAGTCTAGTGGAAAGTGTTCCTGCCTATGGCAGGGGGTTTGGAATGAGACAATCTTTAAGCTCCTTCCCAAACCTAACCATTCTAGGATTCTAGGATACTTCTTATTGGACTGTTCTGTGTGAACCCAGAATCACTGGGTTCACTGGAAGTGGCTGTTTCAGAGGCTTGGCCCAGGGCCCCACACGCCGCAGAGTGCTACCTTTTCCTCTCTTCTGGGGACAGGCTGAATTCCTGCTTTCCGCTGGCCTGCTTAGCTGTTTTCTGGCTGATGTATGCATCCAATGATTGGATTCTGTTGAGAAAATGGATCTTGAGGAAATTTTAAAGACATCTCTTCCTGAAGAGATATTGCAGTAGCACAGCAGACATCTCGGACACTGCAGGTGGCCAAGGAGCTGCTGTTAGTGTAGCTGTGCTGCCCTTAGTGCTGCAGAATGGCCTGTTCTATATTTAGCTCAGAAAGGGGATGGCAGGGAATGTGGCTGCTGTGTATGAAATACTGACTGCAGCAGGCAAGGTAATTAGGACACTTCATGAGGAGGCAGCAAGAAGTTTAAAGCTGAGAAAAGGCTGCACTTTTTCACGAGAGGGAATGAATTTGTGGACACAGCTGTACCACGCTGTTAGCACTCTGATGCTAAAAGGACAGAAATGGTACTAGCAGAACTTAATAGTGGGGAAATTTGTAGAGAGACTTAAAATGATAGTCTTTCAGAGAAAATAGGGCTTGGTGAAACAGAAAATGTTCTTTCACTTTTCTCTCTTTTCTTTTTTTTTTTGTTATTCTCCCCCTTCAGAGGCTGGATCGCAGATTAAAAAGGTTGCCAATCAGTGCGAGGATGGCACGTCTTAGTTTTGCATGGTGATGTCTGCTAAAATTCAGAGTAAGTTAATGCCATTTAACTGAAACAAATAAGTGGGAAAAAAGGTAAAAAGTGATGCATCAATGTGAATACTTGCTGATACTATGAGACTGAAGAAACACATACCAACCATGTTGCTGTAGCCACGGTTTCAGCTGCAAACGGTTTTATCTTTCTGTTTCTAGGAAAGCTCAAAAAAAGTTGGAGTCACCTTTTCATATGCCTAGGAGACAGCTTTTCTTCTCATACTCCCCAGCCACAACATTTGTCTGGCTGCCTCAGCAGAGGGGCTGCTGAAGGGAAGCTTTCCCTGTCAGCCCATCATGTCTGGACTGCGCATTGCCCTGGAGCCCACATTTGTAACCTGGGCACGCTGCAAAGCTTCTCCCTAGGCTTTGGCAGGGGAGGGGAAGAAGGAGGATGTAGGAGGATGGGGTGATTGTAGCCGAGGTTTGGGGACAGACTGGTTTCTTCCCTACATGCACACTGATGATGGATGGAAGTGGGTTGTACATGATGGATTTTTATTTTTAGGAGTTCAAAAAGGATTATCTAGAGCTTGGGATAAACTTCTCTGTTAAATGGTCTCAAAATGCATCTAATAAAACAGTACTTCTCTCTAGCAGTGTCAGTTCCAGAATACTGCAAAGCAACCACCATTTCACACTCCCGTTGGACATTTCTGGGCTTTGCAAGCACATTTGCTCCATTCGGAGCAGTGTCTTTCTGTGCTGCTGCTTCATAAAAGAAGTGTAAAGATGGGAAACATCCCACCCCGATCAAGTCATTGCAATGGGGCAAACCCTGACAGCAAGTGTTCGAAAGAAAAGGACTAAACAGTTCAGCCTGTCTCTTCCATTTGTATTAGGTTTAGGTACCAGTTGCTATAGCACTAGAGGAAACTATTTCAAATTGTGCCCTTTTTAAATCTGCAGAATTCTTTTGTGTTTCAGCAACACAGAGCAAGTTTATAGTTAGTGCCAGGCATACATTGGACATACTTTGTTTTGTAGCTGAGCAGTGTCCAGCTTAAGCTTTGTTTTAGATTGTTTGAAGATTTCACTAGATATTTCATTTCTAAGTTACTTCTGCCTTTAAAATGGTATCCTTCAAAAAGCCCAAATTTTAAAATGTAAAGCATTTTTGCCATTTCCATTTTTACTCATTCAAAATATCCATGGAATAAGATCTGACTTTACAAAAGCTGCCAGAAATCTGAACTTTTTCAGTAGTTGTTTTAGCTATTAAAAGAATTGAAGAAATTAATTCAGCCGTCTGCATTTTTAAACACAGCTTATTTCTTCAGTCCCTGCTAGAATGCTGTTCCCGCAAAGTTCTTTCTAAGTTGTTGTAAAGATATTCTCACCTTTGGGGATTTACACGAATCAGTCCAACATGTTTTTAATGATTTTTTTTATTGATAATATCTTATACTCATTCACCCCTTGCTGCCTCCCACTTTACATAATGGTTATTAGGCTCTCACTGAGAAATGGTCTCTTAGAAACGACATGCAGAAAATAAGGACGGAGGGCCAGCAGCGGAACGCTTCAAGATAACAGTGATGAGGATGCTGAAAAAGAAGTCAGCAAGATAGGAAACAAGGGGATTTGGAGGTCAGCAGAGTGGGAGTGAGCAGGAAATGGAGGGAGGAACTGAGTGTCAGAAGCAGCTGATAGATTCATTGACTTGCATTTTCTTAGGGTAATGCTTCCTTCATTGGTATCAACGGCTGAGGCTACATTGCCTTGCATCTTAGACCTCCACTCTGGGTATCTGACAGGCGCTGCCTGGTGACTCTGCCCTTACATTCCTTCTGCATGCCTTAAACAGTCGAAAATCCTGGTTACTCTATAATGGGGATGTAAAAACATTCAGGGACTAAAGGAGGAGAAACATTTGCTTCACTAAGTGACATCTAGAAAATTCAAGTATTTGCTAAAATCAGACCTGTTTATAACAAGCACTGGCCAGCTGAGATTTTATTTTCCTTCTCTCATATATGATTATTTCATAAAGATCAAAAATGACAAAAGTGAAATGGTGACAGTATATCCATGGGTTAATTCACTGCAAAACTTAAAGGCTTTTCATAACTTAGAGAAATTAGGTTTATTTTAAAACCAGACTTGAAAGACTGTATTTTATTAGAAAACTAACAATGAACAAAGGCCTGAATAAATAAATAAAGCAAAGGAATGCTTTAGAACATATTAAGTGATTAATTTGCTAAAAATGGTCATCTGGTAGTGAGTAGAAAATTAAAAGTAAGCTAAGTTTTCAATTTTGCAACATAAACACAGTTTATACACATTTCACACACATAATGCATGCAATAGTTGCTAATCAACATTTACTTGGGAATGTAACTGCTAAATTAATTTTTCAGAAACTGCATGGATTGGATCTAATTAAACAGTCTTGCTCTCTGTTCATTCTGGGATACACAAACTGCAGCACGTTCTCACAGCTGGTCAAAAGAAGAGTTTATAGTTTTATGCAGTATTTGTTAACCATGTGCAAAGATCAGCTATAAAACAATAAGTGTTGAACTAAATTAGCAAAAGAGCATAACCCTGAACAAACTACATTGTCATATGTTCATGACCCAAAGCACATATAAAATCCATAAAAAGAGAAGCAAGAAATAAACAAACCTTAAAGTAACAAGTACAATATTTGCAAGTACAGTCTTCATATTGGTTTCCCTCAATACTCTGCAAAGCTGCGTTTAAGAGTGTGCCCAGCCTGGGATGGGCACATTAGGACTTGGTATTGTGCTAGATGGACCTTTCTTCTGCCTGAAACTCTGATACTGTGATAGTGGCCTTTTGCTTAATTAATTGCCTTTAAATGGCCTTTGTAGGCCGTTTACACATCCCTCTGATTCTGATAGGATAGGGTTTGAGGAGCCCCTTGTCCCTCTGCACGCTGTGCCTGGTGCCTGCTCCCGCAGTGTCTTCCCCCAGTGCCCTCCATTTTCACTTGGGGGAGACATCCTCGTGCTGTCTGCCTCCAGCACTGATATTAAGCAATGTATAAATGTATAAAGAATAACCCAAACCTGTAACCCTGTGAAAATGTTTACCACGTTAATTTGGCAAAAGGTAGTTTGCATAAATGCATGTTGATTGGCATTTCTTTTATTACCTTTTAAAATTTGTTATTAATAGAAACCAACAGTAGCTGTTCCACTGCCTTTGATAACAGGCGGCTGGGAGTGATTGCTCAGGATGTCTGCTTACACTTTTAAGGTATTGTCACAAAGTCAGCTTTCCTTTAATCCTCTGCAATTACTGAGTGTTCCAAAACTTACTAGAAATGATGGCGAATATTAAAGAGATCCCTGTCTGGCTCTTTTAAAATTCATACATGGAAATTATCTGATTTTGTTGATACTAAATCTTCATTTGGAATCTGCTGCTTAGCATCTTCTTTAGAAATGGTTATAATTGGTATGCAAAGTATTTTATCGTATATATAAATCTGTCTTGTTCCCAACCACAAGGCCAGAAATATTTATTAGGTACTTCTGCCCTCTTGTATTAAAACCATTGTTAAGATTTCTTTTATTTTACTTATACTAAAATTTTGTTTTGTCCTTAATCTTTTTTTTGCTATAGATTTTATCTTGTGTCCTGTTTCCTGCCTTATTCACTTCCCACTGTTCCATGATATTTGATTCTGTCAACTTTCTCACTTTTCCATTTGTTTTAATAATTTCGTGACTTTCTTTATTACATTTTCCTCCTAAGTTGTTTTTATTTTTTTAAAACAATGCAGAACATTGTCTCTCTCAACTGCGGATTTTGGCACCCAAGAGAGTGTTTTTAAATTCCCAATTAGCATGAGTAATTTTTATCTCTAAAACAAAATGGGTCTGGTGACAGAAGTCCTGTTTTAAGATTCATCACCATGTGATCAGACTAGAGAATCAGAAAGGCAGTCTCTGGCCTTGTAAGCAGTAGGAAAAATCAGAAGTACTGAATATAGAGTTCATAGAATCTATGAATATAGAGTTGCATATTTGTTTTCTGAGCTTGCATTGATAACATTTCTCTGCAGCTGTTCTAGTAAAGGAGGCTGAGCCTGGTCCAGAAACTTGCCTGCCTGCACTACTTTGAAGTGTGTCTTATTGGTAAAGGCTTTCTGTTAAGTGTTTCAGACATAAAACCTCTTCTGCAGGCCTGTGCAAAATGCACAAGTGCATTTTGTCCTTAATTTTATCCCTTTTTCTTATGCACATAAATATTTGTAATACTCTTACACTGAAAACAACATTTGCTAACTTTCAAAAAGGAACACCACTGATCTTGTGAGGCTGGATAACCACTAAATAGTTTTTCTCAGCTATGCCCCAGCAACACACAGTTGAGGAGAAAGTGATGGCGTCAAAGAAAACTGGAGGTTGTCAAGTGCAGAACCAATGGAAGGACTCACCTCTTGGTATCTTGAAGACCTATTCATAGGTCTTCATGTCACAGCATGCTGTGGATGCTAACATTATAGACCCGTTCAAGAAAGGATTTGATGGGTTCAGGGAATAAAAGTCCATTGTGGGATATTAGATGGAAAGACACCACCTCTGATTCACAGAGACACTGAACACTGAGGACATCCCAAGAAACATCACTTTCTGCTTGTCCCATGCATATGCTGTTTCCCGGGCATCCACTGTTGGGCATTTTTGGAGACTTATGCTGGGGCAGACAGACTTTTGGTCTGACCCGCATGGCTGCTCTCTGCAATTAATCCTGTTTGAGTCAACAAAAATAGAAGCACAATTTGGACTGGCAGGAAGGCTTGACCTACATGGCTTTTTGTTGAAGTATTTATAATTCTGATAAACCAAGACTGAAATTAAAGAATAAAGGAAACACAATAACTCTTCCCCTGGTTCTTCTTATTGTGGTTTCATTCCTTTGTTTCTTGATGTGGATTCCAGAAAATTAATTGAGCATTTAGACCTAAAGAGCAGTACTTTTGGGGCTTATTATTGCACGCCTCAGTTGCTGTAATAAGGTATGAGTTAATGACTTTAACCACCTGAAAAGTGCAACAATTTCCCTGTAAATTTAGTGCCTGGAGTTACTTATTGCCTGATCACCTAGCCTGTAGCTCAGGAAAAAGGAGGAATTGAAAAAACAGAAACTTACTGCTATTGTGTTTAAGAAGTTGTTAAATAAAAATAAGTTTAAAAATAAATCCAGATTCTTGCACTTCGTAGACATATTGTCCTGTGCATGACATACCTGGCAGTGAGTCAGCACACTGCGCTCACGTCTGAAGTTTGGAAGCTGTTTCATAACTAAAGAGAAACCTGTGACCAATCTGTTAAGTCAGCCAGGCCTGAATCTGGCAACACTGCACATTGTAATATTGGTGTTAGATCAGGCTTGGTTAGTATAGGGCTTGCTATTGAGTTAAATTTTGAGCACAGCCCTGCATAGCTGTGTGTGTGCTTCTTGTAGGTCAGTCAGTGCTATCAGTAACTTTCCCTCTCAGCTCTGTTCACAGGAAATGAGCAAAAACCCAGTCTTGCTTTGAGTGCTTTTCAATACAAGACGTAAGTAAAGGTAATCTGAAATTCAGTGCCCCTCTTGTTCCTGGCACCCTGCCTCCCCTGCACAGGAGGGCTATGTGTTTTTTCTCATAGAGACAGCTGCCTTTGTAAAACGCGGAGTGACTGGCCAGTGAAAATTCCAACATTGGACAGGATCGTCCCAGCAATGTGAGGAACCGAAAGGCTTATTTTTGGATTTCAACCTCTTCAAGACAAAGGCTATCCTTTTATCTGTATTTTTACAATGCTTGGAGCAATGCTCTCTGCTCCTCATTGGAAACCATGCCTGCTGTAATACTGTCTGTGTTTATTAATAGCAATAACAACAAAAGGCGGAAGCTAACGGAGACAAAGGATGGTGAGTTGCTGTAATTTACGTTCTTTTCCCAGCTTTGTCACACACTTGCTATGTGACCTTGAAGAAGTTATCTTTCTGTCCTAAAGCTCCTCCGGAGACACAGGACAACAGTGCTTAGCAAGGGTATTGGGACGCTTAATTCAGAAGCACTTGTGAAGTCTGCTGGTCTCTGCAGAGGGGATGTATTCTGTACGTGCCATGGATGATTGTCCCAGTAGCAAAGTATCTGCAGAGAACGCAAGCAGGTCATCAAAACAAGAAGCCTTATGCTGAAAAATGTCAGGCTGACCTTTTCTGCCACCTCCATATAGTTTGGAGGCAGATAAGGCAGAATAAGGGAATTCCTGTCTGAAGCAACACCACAACAGGAAACACTCCCTTTAAGTGAGCAAAGGGAAAACAGACACAAAACTTGCATCAGAGTGAAGCAAGAGCCTGCTCTGAGGACACAGGCTACTGCAATGTCCTAGAACCCAAATCTCCTCTCTCTTACACCTGAGGGGTCCCTCTGCCACTAGTGCAGCTCCCTGGGCCTTCAGCAAAGGCTGAAGCGAGTGCTGCCGCTGACCTTGATTCAGACACTGCCAGCCTTGCCTAGCCCTTTCCCTGCTAATCGCCGCTAACGCCGTGCTTTCAGCAGCAGCGGGGCTGGGGCGGGCAGCTGGCGAGCTCCCGGAAGCCGGCGTGGCTGCCAGGCTCTGTTATCTCCCAAGGCACGCCTGTGAAGGGAGCTGCCTGGGGCTGTGATTTACAGTGTGAGGCTGAATCCCATTCCTTGTTCTGTGAGCAGCGTGGCAGTGGCGAGAAACACCAGGAAAGGATGGCTGGAGCCGGTATCCTGACAGTGAGGGATTAAACCAATAACAGACTTGGATGCGATACAATCAAAACCTCCTTCTTCCCGTAACAAATCTGCAGCTCCAAGGATCTTATTTTAAAGTACATCTGGGAGATACCGCCCTTCCTTTCTCCTGGCTTATCCTTGCTGCAAAGCCCCGCCGTGCTGTGCCATGCAGACCTGGCCTGCACTTCCTGGCATGCAGAGCTACGCCTTTCCCAATGAACTCCTAAATCATGTCACTGCAGTAAATTTTCTTTTATTGCTTTTAAAAAATGTTATTACAGAAGCCTGATCCTTTCAGTTGGAGGCTTTTGCTTGAGGAGACCACGCTACAAACCCTCAGGTTGTCACGGTTCCTCCTCCGAGAGCACAGACTCTGAAGTCCATGTTTCATTTATTCCCTGCTGAGCCTAGAGGGGAAAGAGCTGTGAGAAATGCACCTACGAACATGTACCCAGACAAACAAAAGAAGTGTCCTTGAACAAGGGAGCAGATTTTGCAAGTGCATTTTACTCCATTCAGATGGTTCATTTGCTTCCTCAGATTCGTATTAACAAGGAGATAGATACCATTGAACCCCTGCTCCAGCTAGCTCGTGACTAAATGTAAATTCTAACACTTGGGAGCATTTTGCGGTTTGACCTTCTTGTCAAATTGTAGTTTTTCAGATCAATGTCTGCATTACACCTACTCAGAGATCCAGGGCAGCACCAATACATTTAACATGTGAAGTAAGTCAGGAGAGATACCAAAGAAACACAAGCAGCAAAAGTGCCTCACTTGCATAGAGTAAAAACCTTTCTGCATTTTGTTTTGTTCTTTTTCACAGTGTCCTGTGTCAAAACCACTGCTGAGAAGGAATGGCTTGGGTTCACATGACAAAAGAGTTTCAGCATGTTATAACATTTGGCATGGCTTTCAGAGAAGTGAAATGCATGTCACGGAAGGTGTTTTCAGCTGGGGCATGTCACTGCTGGATGCACTGGCATTTCATTTCACTGACATGCATGCTATGTGCTGTTGAAATGCTACAAATTTCACTGTGGGTTTTTTTTTGGAACCTAATCCCTTGGTGACAGTAAACACGGCATATGAGAGACTCCAGATCAGAAGTTATTTGTGCATCACTTTACATCACCCCAAGCTTGCTGGGTATGCTTTGCAAACTGCAGGAAGAGAAAAAGTCACTATTTAAAAAGCCCAATTCTAAATGCTGCATTTTTCAGTAACGACAAACAAGGATGAAATTTCAGTTTCGTGATTCTGGGCAATGATTTTATTTAATCACTATAGTTGCAGGAATAAATACCAGACTAAGAACGTGATTGACCAGACAAGAGAATCAAGAGAAATGCACTGATTTATTATCTGCTGGAGTAACATTTCAGCTATTTGAGGAAAAGATGGTCCAAATGAAATGAACAAATAAAGCCTGAACTTTTATATGAAAAAGATGACTATTTCAAGAAACCCTTGCTTTATCCTGGATCAGCTATGCTATGATTTCTTGCTTTTACATTTGTCACATTTCTCTCAAAATTTATTTGATAAAGATGCATTAAAGGTTTCTGTTTCTTGTTAGTAAAAAGTAAATAAGACAAATTAGAAGTTCAAGACAGAGTGAAAGCTGTGTGTGCAGAAAGATGTCTGACTGGCTGGATCATGTAGCTAGAAGCTTTTCCTGCAGAAAACTACCTGACCTGAAACTGAATAAAGCAGAAAAGTTCCAGCTTTATTGAATCTTCTCATGGAAGACTACTTAAACCCTAAAAACTTTCTGCCCCTGGTATGCAACCATCCTGACAGGAGAATGAAGACAGAGTAAAAACAAGAGCTGAGTAAAAGTTCACAGAAGTAGTATTTTAAGAATGAAAGAAAAAAGAAACCCTGCTTCAGTCTTGCTTATGCCAACCAGAATTTGAAAATGTGAACTTTGAAATGACTGCCCTTTCCTTTTTTCCTGAAAGCCCTGTTCGGGCTCCTCCAGTGATGGTGTTCAACGGATGTTTTCCCTGATCAGTAAACAGTGTTCCTGTCTCTTTGGAAAAGAATGACACTCCTTTGCTTGGGGACCAGACGTGTCCAGGCTATTTCAATGTCTGAAATGTCTTCAAACTCCTGACTTGTCAAATATATGTACATTCTCCTGGATCTTTGGAAGGTTTAATCATTACCTGGTTGAGTTCCAGGATTAAGTGTGTGGGGTTCTAGAAATCATTTGATACCTTGAACCTGGGGAGTTTCATTACCTGACTATCATTGCGGTAGAAAACACTGCACAAGTTCTAAAATTTAATTTCATGCTCCATTTGTTTTTGTGTCACTGCCTGTTCTGTGGCATTCAGACCTGTATATCTGTCTTTCCTTCCCTTCACATGAACATGTGAAAAGACGGAAACTTTTGGATAGACTTTTTAATCCCGAATTTCCAGCACCTGCTGAAAAAACTTAGAATTAATTGTAGCATGCAGGTACTTGACAATTTCGATTATCAAGCAATGAGTAGATAGCAGAGGATGTTAGAGCACTCTCCCGGGGAGTGAAAGAAATCCAAATGGACAATAGGAAGGCTTTCCCACTCCCATTCATACCACTAATCAATACACATTCAATTATTGAACCTTCCTGCCTGATGTTGACCAATCAGAGAACTTTTAAACGAATTACTTGTCAAAAGCTAGATGGATAAGTTTCCATCTGGATGGATGGACTGTCCCTAGAACAAGCAGTAATTCAGATAAAGGACATACATCATTTTTAACGATGAAGGCTGGTCCCTCAACACGATTAATCGAAGCTTAGTGCCAACTAATGAATCTGCACTGAAACACCATTGTAGCACTTTGAGTTAGTGCTTCTAAACTACCACTTAATTGTTTCATTTCATAAAATTTTGGATTTATGAATAAACATATATTTTCCTTGGGGCTTTTCCAACCCTTTCTTGCAGTGGTGAACAAAGTAAAACTCTTTTTCAATTTTGGTGCTTCTGCAGTGTTTTGACTGAAGCACTGCTGGTTTTCTAAATTCTAATAAGAATTTCTCAGGGTAACATCATTGTCACTACAAGAACTCTGCTAAAATCTGTGATTAAAAGTGCAAATTGAAAATATGATTCAACAATTTGTTTTTCGTAAACTCCCTGCTGCTTCTACAAGTTCATAATTTAAATCCTGTTAGCTTTATTTGAAAACATATCTGTCCAGAAATATAGTATGCAACAATATGCAATACTCTTTTTGCCAGTGAAATGTCTTTATCACAATTTTAAATTAGTTTTATATAATTGACATTAATATTTTGAACAGAAATTAAAATTATCTCATAGTTGTCTGTTTATTCCTTTGCTACTTTTCTAAGACTTTTTCCTAGCTCTCTTTGCAAATTTGGTACCTGAGAAATAAATTATAATACTGAAATATTATACTGAAATATAATACTATTTTTAAGGATATATAAACTGTCATGGACTGAGTATGCAAATATCCATGCTTTGCCCTAAATTGCACATTGACAGGAGAAGGTACTCACTAATCAGCTAAGCTTGCAAGTCTTAACTTCTGCATTTTAAGGTTTTTTCTGGATTTTGCTATAAAAAATAAATGAAGGATTGATTTTTTAAAATCTAGTTATGTCAGCAAAAGCTGGCGATGATTTGGGTCATGTTACTTCCAAGAATATCCAAATCAGGCACTAGTGTTTTATAAACATGAGCAGAGCCATCTGCAACCTTTGGTCCAGGCTGAGAATTTGAAAGCCAAAGTGAGTCTCTTCATAAGCAGCAGGTGAGAAAACTGAGCTTCAATGAATGGGGCTTCTAAGTAAGTCAATCATTAACATCACAGATAGATGGATTCTGGGATTAAAACCAAAAAAGGTGTGTAACACATGCTGCTGAACAGACTTAAATGATGTTTGGCACATGTCTGCTTAGTTTGATAGTTGAAACTTGGCTTGTGTATTAGAAAAGCATAAAAACTATGGGTGAGTTCATAAATTCATTTTTTGCATGACAGATGTTGGAGATAACCTGTATGTATTAGTCATATTCCTTTATTGAAATGGTATGGATTTAGAATAAAAATATTTAGTAAGAAGTAGAGCCACACGAATCAAAAACCTACATATAGTTTAAGATATTTTTGAGTTAAGTCTGCGGATTTGAAACCAGTGTTTTTTGCTGGGAAGACACAGTAAAAACAGTAAAAAGGCACAGGAAAAGGTGGTTTTACATAGATGTGAAGATCATTTTGAGGGTTATTAAAACAGACGTGCAGCCCTGATAGGGTAGGATATCCTAAAAGTAAAATGACTGGTTTCAATTACAAATGCATATTGTGATTCAGTTAAAATTAGACCACGAGAAATCGCAGCTGCTTGAAGTAGGATAGCCAACTGTGCTCCACGCCATCTGCAAACCTCCACTGTTTTCTTATAGGGGTAAAACAAAATATACATGAGATAAGACAAGTTATTCAAGATAAGGAATGACACAGTTCCTTTCCAAATCAGTCATGGCCAACACCACTTCACTGTGGCTGTCATAGTGTGTAATATATCCCTCTCTCCAACACATCCCCATGTCATAGGTGTGGGGTCTTTCTTGCTAGGACAGACATGGTTGGCCTCATGGGGACCAGCACTTCAAGGTATTTATTTGCTGTCTAGAATACGGCTGGTGAGATGGCTGCAGCTGTTGCATAATTGTGTTATCTAAGATGGGCAAAAAAGCATCATCTGGACTCTCACCCATCCCAAGAGGGCTGTTTTGGTTTACCTTTTGTTTGGGGCTTTTTTGATTGCTTGTTTTCAATTTCGTTTGGTTTGTGGGTTTTTTTTGTTTGATTGTTTTTGTTTTGTTTTGAGTGTGTGGAAGATATGCTAGTCACTTTATTTATAATAATTATCTTCTCAAATGTTTTCTCCTGCAAAGATTCCTTAGTCTTACTCTGAGGCATGGATGACTGTATATTTCAGAAATTACAAGTACGTGCTCTTTTTTAAAGGAAAACTGTTCCTGTGTTTAATGTTGCAAGGACAGTGTTTGAACAGGAGACATTAGTGTGATTTACCAGGGGTGTGCAAACCCTGCACTCACCAAGAATGCATTGCCCAGTCGCCTTTGCTTCTTTAAGCAGATATTGCTTATGGGTATACAGCTGCAGAAAGGGTCACTACCTTCGCAATTCATATAAGGTTTTCAAGCTCTGAGTGAGGGGAAAGGCTTGGGATGGGCCCACCTTAACCAGCTTCAGAGATTTTTATAATCATACCAAGGAAGCTCAGAAAGTACTCAGGCTTCCTCATGACCATGTTAAAGAAAAAAGGAAACCAACCAAAACCCCAAACCTGCCCACAATACGAAGTGTTCTGAAAGGATTTGGGAAGAGGATGATTCGTGTTACAGCTGTATACCAAGAACAGTACTGAAAGGGAAATTGAAAACAGGAGGGACATCAGCATGGGAAGGGCTCAAATTAAAAAGTAGAGAAAAGACTGTGAGAAACATATATATTTATATACACATATATATGCATAATTTCAAGTGAGAAAGTGGAGGAGTCAGCAACATGTGGAAAACTATATTTTCCATAAATTAATGTGTCTTGGTGATACTTATTCCAAGAATATTATTAAACATTATGCATTAAAGTACA
This sequence comes from Strigops habroptila, assembly GCF_004027225.2. Classification (NCBI taxonomy): domain Eukaryota; kingdom Metazoa; phylum Chordata; class Aves; order Psittaciformes; family Psittacidae; genus Strigops; species Strigops habroptila. The sequence goes on from NC_044279.2 coordinate 31,531,791, forward strand.
CTTTCATGTGTACACAGGTTCAACTATGAAGTCTACAAAAGAGTACAGGAGGGTGTTGCTAGAAACATCATCTGAATATTTGAAGAAGCTACTGTTCTGCATCTGTGTTCCCCAGTTAGACTTCCGCAAGTGTCCTAGGTGATCCTTCAGGTTTTATGATATCTCATAACTATACCAATGGCAACACCAGTGTAGCAGGCAGCTCCATGCTGCCCATTGGGCTAGGGCATCTGCAGGAGTGTGCAGCTAGCATCCTTTCACACTCCCAATGAAGACAAGGTGCTAGCAGTCACAGGTCATCAGCAAAAAGCACCTGACCCCCAGAACACTGGAGAAGAAACCTCAAGCAGCTGTACAAACAAAGAGCTGACAACCAGTTTCTATAATGGGTGCTGAACTTGGTCGACCTCACCACACAAGCAGGACTACTGAGTTCAACACTGACAGTAAGGGTAAAGGAGATATTACTGTCACCCTGGCAAGTCTGGCTGAAAATGCCAACCAGTTAGACTTATACATAAAATTCAAATGTGCTTTTTAGACTCCTTCTCAGTTAACCCCAAACACAAAGAATCAAAGAAAAATTTTTAATTATCCATTTAAGGATGAAGGATCAAGGACACATCTAGTCTTTGAGAAAAGTAAAGGTGTTTTCAAACACAGCTTTGCCTGAGGTAGATAGAGCCTTTCAGTACTTTAGAAAACAACATTAAAACAGCTGGTTATCAATAGCAAAGCCAGCCACAAAACTGGTGCAGGCAGAAGGTTCTGCACTGCCAAGGGACCTCAGGAAGCAGCCTCCAGTCTTGATTCAGATGAATACCTGATTAAGAGGCGATACCGTTTACTGTAAACAGTCATGTGGTTGTCTGGGGGAGCCGCTGTCTGCAAGACTGTCTACGAGAGCTAATGTATTCTTTCTATGTTTTGTCTCCAGGTTGTGCAACACGTTTTGTGAAAGTCATAAAAATCTCTGGACCATACCTGGTGTATCATAAAGGTAGCCGGCACAGGATGGGGAATGACAACTAGGCTGCAGGAGCAGGTTTGAGCACTCTGCATGCCTGCCAAGATTTCAAAGGGAAAACAACAGGCAGGCTTTCCAAACTTCTGCCAGTTCCTGCTCTATCAGGTCACTCTATTTGTTTTTCCTTTATAATATCTTCAGTAACTTTAATAAAGCTCTTCTTATGACTAACAGCTTGAAGGGATCAGGATATTACAGGAAATACAAAGGGAAAGACAACACTAAGTAGGCCCCTCCCTTGCTTCAGTACTGTGTCTCAAATAAATGTATGCAATCTGTGATCTTTTGTGTTCCATTAGCTACTCCCTCTTTGCAAACCTGTTTTTGTGCTCTTGCAAACCCAGATCCCATCCAAATGCTGCCAGGCTCATTCCAGCATGTAACAATAGCTGAAATGCTGAAACTGATTGATGTTAAACTTCCATTGATTACTGTAAGATGATATATTAAGAATTATTGATACTAATACTGAAAATGAAATATAGAACAAAGTCCTGAGGACAGAGGGAGAAGGAGGCTAAGATGCCTTTGTGGCTGTATGCATCCATGTGCACAGAATGGCGTGGTACATTATTCATTTCAAGGCAACTAAACTAGTATTAGTGCTTGTGCTTCTCTGCTGTTTTGAACAAAGTTGTCATAAACCAACACTAGAATAGCTTTTGGTGCTGTATCTCCATGGATACTAATGTTACACGGGAGGTATAGATTTTTCTAGTTACAGAAAATTACATTTTTTCCCAACTAAGTTTAACCATAAATGTGCATATGCAAGAGATCCAGTTCATCAAAGGTATCTTTGTGGTTATGGCACATACAGCTCCTCGTAGCTCCTCTGCCCAAGGCTCCTGCTGTACTATGAAAGCACAGTTCCCAAAACCAAATACTGCTGTGTTGCAAAGGTGTGTGCTTGGTATGTGGATGGGAATTTAGAAATAGCCGCAGATATCTGCAGAAATTTGAGACAGTGAAATCTCTGTGCAGAACCCTATGACTGGTTACTGTGGGTCTTACCTTTAGCTTGGCACCATATGCACGGCAGCACTAATAGGGAATAATTGGTAAAAAATTTCCTCTGTCTTCTGGCATACATTTTAGCATGATTTTCATGCTAAATCAGAGTTGTGTTTTCAGTGTGAGCAAAGCGCATCTCACTGGCTGATGACCCAAATGAACCCATCCTCCCACTTCTGACCACAAACAGTCCAGCTCCCAGTACCGTATTGCATTGCGCTGGTTAGTGTGGAGGCAAAAAATCAGCTTCGATTGTCTGTATACTTGGCTGGAAATGGGATGTGTGGCTGCCCCAAGGCTCCGTAGGGCTCTCTTTCCAGCCTACTGATGGAGGGACAGAATCCCTGCATCGCCTGCAGCCTGATAGCAGTGGTGAAGGCAGGGGTGGATGTCCCCTCTAGTTTTCAGATGCTCAATCCTCCTGACCTGGTGTACAGAAAAGAGAGCTGGGCTTCATGACGGCCAAAGCTGGTGGTCTAAGGAAAAGCTGGTTGGCACCAGGTGAGTTTTTCCCATGAGGAAGAGCCCTGAGGTCCTGCCCCATGTCCCTCCTGCTCTGCATGGTCTCCTCTGCCCTGCTTGGCTGGAGGTCAGCAGACTGCCACTGATCTGCTGGTGGTGATTGGGTCAGCAGCACCTGTGTGAGGGCAGCAGTGCATGAGGCTGGAGTGGGACTGGCCTTGGCAGCCCTGGACAAGGCAGGATGATGGGTGCAGCCATGTGTACTCGTGCTGGGCATGCAGGCTCTGCTGCTGGCCACCTCCCCCTCTGCTGAAGCCAGGGTCCAGCAGCATCCAGGGTCTCCTCCTTCACTTGCAAACAAGCTGTCACTGACCGGTGCAGGGGATGTATTTTTAGTGTGTTGGAGGCAGTCCCCTAGCTACAGCTTGAAGAGCTCAGCTGGGCAGGGGCTGGCAGTCCTCAACCTACACAAAAGCAAACAGCCCTGATGAATCCTGGTGTTCAGGCTTGCTGCCCTGTTCCCCTCTGCCTGCCCCTTAGCTTGGTTTTCAGGGTTTGGTAGAAACGTTGCCCAGGTATTCCTGCGGGTTCCTGGAGTGCGGCTGGTGACTGGGTTTGTTTACATCCTCTGCTGAGATAGAAATGGTCTTTTGTTCAAGTACAGAGATGTACACTCCCCGCTGCCAGGATAAAAGACCAAATATTGTTTATGTTGTATGTAGTAATCTATCTCACATCTGCCAGAGTCTGGCTTTATGTAAAGATGTGAAAGAGCATTCATTAATTCCTCTTTAAGGGTAAGGCTATTAAAAAGTTATTTTAATTTTGGGCATGAATTCAGAATTTCCACTCTTTCTGAAGTTGCTTGGCTTCCTTAAATTGCTATCTGTCTCAGAACTGTTTATGGATAATGAAATGTCTTTAAAGATTCTCTTTTGTTTTGGAAAAATCTTGGAGATAATTTGTCTGGCATCTCCTGAGTGTTTCGCAGACTCCACATGGTTGTTGTTGGGCTGTTACTAGGATGACTGGAAGTCAGGCAGGGTTACCTAAGCCTCCAACTTTGTACTACTGAAACAGGCAATGTAAGTGCTGCAAAGAGCAGAGCACCCATATAACTCTATAACTCAATAAAAGCCAAGCATTAGAGAAGACTAGACTTTGAGACTGATCAATTCTTGTGAGCAAAATGTCAAATTGTACATTGAATTAATCAAGTTTATTTTTTCTTTTTCTTTTTTCCATATTGCCTTCCTTTTGCTCTTTGGAAAGACTGCACTTGCTTTCTGAGAGCTAAATGACTTTTTCTTATACTTTACTCTGATAGGCACTGTATAGAAACAATGAAACCTCTTGTCCAACTTGCAGGAAAATTCCCGAGGGGCCAGGACTTCTTTTGCTGCTGCCATTGTTTCCGTTTGCTATTTAAAATTTCATCTTGTGCATGCATAGATCTCAACAGCATTTATTAGAGTGGGACAAACTCTGAATTTGCATTATTGCAGAAAAAATGGAATGGGTGGAACACAATTTCAGACTGGGAGGTGATGTGCATGTACCTGTACCATGAAAGAGTTTTGTATGGAACAGGCACTCCTTGGTCTTGTAGTCCAACGAGTTTTAATGAAAATTATTCCCCTCTGTGGTTTCACCAAGAAACCTTTCCTCTCCAACTGCAAGGAATTCTACTTCTCCAAGATAAAAAGTGCACATTTACAGGTGTGATTAAATTGATCCCCTCATTACTAAAAAAGAAGGAATAGAATCCCTGTAAATTGATTCCCTCATTACTAAAAAAGAAGGAATAGAATCCCTGTACAACAAAAATTAGACATGGTTATGCACCTAATACAGGGGCTATTCATATGCTGATGAACAAGTGTGTTTTGAGACTTCTATTTTATATAGCCTAGAAAGAAACAGATAGTCTTTTCACGTCTTTTGTAAGTTTAGGAGTTACTATTAACATTAAAAAAAAAAAAAAAAAAAAGAAAGAAAATTCCTTCCAGAAAGCTTGAATACATTGTTACCACAAATTTCTTTTATAGAATAAATGATGTCACATGCTCTTCTCTGAGCTGTTTCTTTCTGTTTTGGTGGAAATTAACTGTTATAACTTCTACACTCCAAAAAAGTATTTTTTCATATGCGCTGGAGCAACCCCTAAATTCACTGGGAACTACTCTAAAGAACACAGTAAGGTAGTGGTGCTCTGGCCTATCGAATACCATATCTAATGTTGTAATCTCATATTCCCCCTTTCCTTGAGTGAACGTAGCTCTGAGGTGTCTTCCCTGGAGTCAGCTATAGTAGGAAGTGATTTCCGTTGTGACCATGGAGAATTTAAAATCAAGCTTTTTGAGACAAACAGACGTTTTCCATGACATTCAAATGTCTCTGCTTTTCTCTAGACAGGAACTATGGATGAAGGTACTGTAGCTGCCACAAACCAATTTTCAGCTAGGCTGGGTCTTCCCGAATTGCAATATGTGCACTAGAGTGAAGTAGTGCTTTGCTGGAGTGTCCTGTCCAACTGGGAGCTGCTGTCATCGTCAGCAGTGGCGTGTAACCAAGACACATTTGGGAACACTTGAAGCAAGCAATGAATCACGGCCTGTCATGTATAATTATATGTCACTAGATAATGTAATGTTGGTGTTGGAGTGCATGTGGGCTAGTAAACCTTTGCTGGAATGGATGGACTGTAACAAGACTGTAAGGGCTAAGAGACCCACTTCTTCCCCTCTTGAAGTTTTCACATTGAGGCTGGAGGTGCCCCTGGGGAGCATACTGCTCTTGCCAACACACAAGCCATTGCTGAATGGAAGGAGCAGCATGAATTTTTTTGGCCTGTGCTATGAAGGAAGTAAAACTAGAAGATCTAACAGTCCTTCTGGGTTCCAAATCCAAGAAAACATATGTAGTGTCTTAAGACCCTCCCCACTAACAGCAGTCTTTCCCCTTTGGTTCAAATACCAGCAATCAGTTGCTACTTGCTGGCTGTAATGCGTTGTTTACTTGTCACTAGAGGTATGCAACTGGTGTATTATTGTGCTTTGTTAATTTTCTTTTCATACTGTCGCATACTTTTTTCCTGAATTGTTTCTTTTATTGCTTTACTAAGTGCTGCCTTTTCTGGGAAATAACTCTGTGTTTGAGGCTCAGCTCTTCAAGGTGTTGAGAGCTCTGGACCTTCTCCAAGAAAGCTCTTAAGAAAATGGTCAGATTTAGGTGTATGATCAGTCTGGGCTAAGAACCACCGTGATTTTAGATAGAACCTCCAGAGCATAGTGGCTGCTTTGCCAGAAATCAATTGGTTTAAGCATATATAATGTAATTGACACTTATCTATTGAAGATTCTCTTAGAACATCCCTGAAGTATTAGGACAGCCGTAGAGGACTTGTTATTAACACACTGTTTATTGTCTATATGTCTGAATTAGTCTAGGGGAAAAAAAAAATAAAGAGAGAGAAAGAGTCCTGTTACATACTTCTGTATTCAGGGGTTTTTTTCAGAAAAAAAAATTAAAAGCTCACAATTTGGATGTTTATCTTCTTTTAGACATCTACAGAAATCCACATTCCAGCTAAGAGATAAAAAAGTATAACAAGAACAAGAAGAGAGGAATAAAGAATGTTTGAAAAGAAACAGCAGAGCCTGGACTGATGTACTTGAGCAAGAGCCGATGTTAGGAATTTCCACATAGAATAAGCAAAATAAAATGTCATCTCATGGTTTAAATACTGCCAGATGATTCAGTATACTTTTCACAGCATTCTTTTACCATGTGATGTTCTCTTATGTTTGTTGAAGTCAAGAAATGAGAAACTGCTTGACAGGGAAAGGTTAGGCCTCGTGTCATTGTATAATATATGCCCACAAGCCTATTATATTAACAGAGCTGCTTAAGATAATTCAGAATGGAAGATGGAGCTCATTTCTACCGCAGTACATTCTCACTGTGATCTGCTGACAGAAATCAGTGTATCATACACTTGTTAAATTAAGATTCATGAGGCATGGAGCTGATGAGGAAATTGTATTTTTTTCTTGGGAAACTTGATGTTCGAACAAAAATTTTTAGCTTGAATCAGGATGAAAAATCAAACTCTTGCACATGTTCACTCCAACAATCTATTAAATAAGACATAAACTGTTGATTTGAGTAAATTAAAACTTTGTATGTCAATATTTGTAGACTTCTCATTTAGATTCTGACTCTCATTTACAGTTTTTACCAGGATTAATTTGAAGTTCTTTGATTCATTATTTGAATCAAAGATGAATTTTTATGCTAAAAATGTTGAAACTGGACATCCTGATAATTTTTAAAATAGGCTTTGGGAATAAGTAATTTGAGAAAAATTACTATTTGCAACTGATATTTTTCTTTTCAAAGCACAGGTATTTTCTAAAGGAAAAATATTTTGTCCAAAAAACTCATCCACCCATAATGATAAATTAAGCAACACATGTTTTAATTACCTTGCTGCTTACTTTCTCTGTAGTTTCCCAGACTTTAAGGAAACTATTAAAGCAAGGGTAGAGAGGATTGTCTGTTCTGCTAGCACTCATAAAACTCAAATATTATGGTGTGGTCTGATGTCAGCCTGGTTCAGATATTCTCCTGCCTGCCATGCTATAGGCTCTGTTCATGACCAGAGGCACATACGTGGCATTAACATATCAGTATCACACATAGCCTGCACCACGTGTGGAAGGGGCTCAGAGGCGAAGAAAGAGTCGTTCACTAGTTGCATTTTTTCAATTCACATACTTGACTGTCACTTTAGATGGGAAAATCCAGTGAAATTTGGTCAGCTCTGGTTCTGGTTGGTATAAAAAAATTGCATCTTTTTCATAAATCTCGTGATGTTTTCAGTTATCTCTGGGTTTAGCAACAATTCTGACCCCCACCTCTAAATTAAAAAGCATTGAGAGGTGCTGCCTCTTTCTTACTCCTTTGGCTTTGAGATGCAATTCAAGAATTAAATCTTTAACATGCAGTTTACAGGAAGAACTTCAAATGCACATGAATGGCCTCTACCATTAGAGAACATGAGGTGGAAATAAATGATGAATTACAAGTGAAGGGCTTAACAGGATTCTAAAATCAGCAGTCTGTCCTAACGCATGCAAACATTTTGAGGCAATTCATTTTTTAACACATCCTGCCAGTTTGCTCATTCATCCACCTTGCTGCTGCATTGGTGTTGCTGTAGCTGCCAAGGCAGGAGCTGGCTTGTGGCTGCTTTTCCTGAGCCTGGCAGCCCTTGCCCACAGGCACTGCTGCCCAGAGAGGGCCCATTCACCCGATGCAGGCAGGCACCCCTGCCCTCTTCTGTCATCCTGTCTGGGGTTAGGGTGCTTGGGTCTTCCCCATGGTGGGATCACAAGTCCCCCTGACTTCCAGAAAGCTCCCTGTGACACCCCTGCACCTTGCAGGGGAGCTGGGCAGGGGGACCCGCTCTGGATTCAACCCTTGGGATTTCACAGCTCCCATCTGGTACAGGATGGTCTGCTGAAACCTGAATGAGATCTGGTAAATAATCCTCAGAAAGACCTATACTTCAGTGCATGCTTTACCTAGCAAAGGGTCTTTCCTTTCCCCGAGTAAAGGAATAAGCACTGGTACAAGGCAAGGAAACAGATCAGGGTTGGAAATGGGGATTTTACCAGACTGGCCTCATCCACATTTTTTTTACCTCTTCTCTATTGCATTATTCACTTCTATGCAAATGTTCTGTATTACTGCATTTAACACCTTTTCTGTGATTTGGCAAGGATGCAGGGTGTTCTTTCCATACAGATAAGAAAAACTCTTTCTGTATGCTAACAGGACAAGATAGCTCAGCTGCTTTAAATGTGAAGGCCCATCCATAACTCCAGAAGACCAACAAGAAGTATTCCTAAGAGCATTTTGGTTCAGCACATGTCATATTGTGTCTCAGAGGGACCTGGAAATGTGCAGTTACAGTCCTGCAACTCTTCCTTTACAGAATCATTTCTGCTAGTGGAGGCAGGATACATGGCTTTCTTGTTAGTCTTTGTCTCTCCTACAGGACTAGGGCTTCTTCAGGTTTTACACAGCTTTCATACATTAAAATCTTTCAAAGGGGTGAAAGGAGAGAAGGAACTGTTTTAGACTGCGATCACCTTTGTAACCTTCATTCCAAATACGAGAGAAGATAGCAAAGTCCACAGTTTTTCTATGCTGAGGAATGTAAATAATTCACTAAAAATCTTGGAAATAATCATAACCCATTGCATTTTCCAGAGATGACAGAAAAAGGAAAGGACTTTCAAAGGCATGAAGTATGATCTCATTTCCATGATCTTTTGACCATAAAAGAAGAATGCATATGTGAAACTATAGTATCCAGTCTGTCCTCTGTTGGCTGCCCACTGATTTATGCAAGCACATAAATTACTCAGCATCAGAAGACTGTATATGGCATGGCCTCAAGTCAGAAAGACAAACAAGTACATGCCTAATTTTAAGCAGATGAGTTCCAAGAGAAAGGGCTTTTGTGAAAAATGAGAATTAAGCATTTTCTACAAAGAATTGGAACATATACATTGCTTCCAGATGAGCATCCTTACAGAATCCAAACATTTTCACATCTGAATATGCTGACGTACCATACTCCATCCCAACCAGACCCAGTATGGTTGGCTTTTCAACAGGAATATGGAATACCTAAAGTATGACTTCTTGAGTTTCTATTCTGGAGGACAGTAAAGCAGCTTTGGGAACAGAATTTATTCAGTTTTCCAAAGCAGTTGACTTCTTCAGCCTGTGTTTAAAAAAAAAATGCCTTTTGAGTATTACTGTCAGAGTCTTGTGTTAAAATTTTATTTCTCCTGTCAAAGGCAATAATTCATCTGGTAGCAAGCCACAAGCATTGCCTTGTAAATGGCATTGTGAAAATATGTAGACAACATCCTACTTTCCTCAAATCAGGCATGCTAAGGACAACAGCTGCTGCCTTTCTAGCTTGGGGAGCAGGTGTTTGACCACCTACAAGCAGGATGTTTTCTCCTTGTATGAAAATCATGCAGGTTTACTCAGCGATGCCAAAGAATCAAGGCAATGCAATAGTCCAAAAATTAAAATGCTGACAGTCTTCCTTTTGTTGCATAACTTGGTCCAGTGCCATGGAAAAATACAACAAACTAATGAAAACGGAATAGAAAGTTTTGTCCTTGTATGTGCTGTTGAGGCATTATGAAGCCACCTTTCTTCTGCTGCTGTTTGTTTATTTGTTTGTTTGATGACACCCTAGTCTATATGGTGAATAATTAACTTGGCAAATGTTGGGAGACTGGTATCTCTGAAAAAACTCAAATGCCCCTGAGCTTCCTCCCGTTTTAATGGATTCTAAGGAAATTGTTGGAATTGGTCCACTGTCTGTACAGAATTGGCCCAAACCCTTAATTTTGAGTAGCATGAAGATATTATTTGGCGAAAAGAGGGGTTTAAATGAAAGTGGTTAAAAACTTCAGACAAGGAAATGGTGAATTAAATCTCCTACCTCAATAAAACAGTAAAAGCTGATAGGAAGAACTGCAGCAGAGCTGCAGGAATGGATAGATGCAGAGTCTAACAGCTGGAGCAAGGAAACATATAGCATTCTGTAGGCTAGCCTAAGGTGGGAACTGAAACTTGCTCCTCCATGGCACAGATTGACTGGGGCTTAGGAAGAGGAGTGATGGAGCTGGTTTCACATGCTTTCTAGCTGGGGAGGAAAGTTATTCACAAAAGACCCTTAGCTTTTTATTTTGGGAACTGAAAGAAGATCGAAACAGACCATATGCTCAGTGCAGACAGTACCAGTGCTTGATGAAATGGCTGTAAACCTTTCAGAATTTGCTGAGGAAATTATCAGGAAATGAAAAAAACCTCCTCCAGTTCTATTTTTACTTTTCATGACATTGTATTATATTATCCAGTACAAAGAAATCATGGCTTAAGTATTGTAAAAGACGGTTCTTGAAATATCAAGGGAAAAAGCTTTCTAAAGAGCAGAAAACCTGAAAGAACATTTCATACAGGTGCAGGTGCTCAGAGGACTTTTTTTTCACATAATGAAGTCTGTAAAGATCTCAGCCACTTTGCGCTTAAAATAACTTCTAACTTGCAGCACCAAAAGCCAAAGTTCTCATTTAATGTAAGGCTGATCCAATGTTTCTTAAAATCAAGAAGTTTCTCTTTATTATTGCTAGCAAGTTCTATCTGATATATATTTTTAGCTTTATTTGCATTAATGCTTCAAAAGGTGTGCCACTATTCTAGAAATCATTCAACTGAAAATAAGAGAAAGCTGAGAATTTGCATGTACTAAGCAAAAAAGTTTAGTTGCCTAAAGTACTCTCATCACCCCAACCACAAAGGGGACCCAATGAACTGGTCTGGCATGTGGCATCTGTGACTCAACACTGTCTCTGATTGAAATAAACATAGTTCTTCTAGAAGATGAGTCAGAGGAAAATGGCAGCTGGGAATACTTTTCTCAAGGATAAGACTTATATCTGCTCAGTGTGACACTTTTCTCCTGACTGCTATTTTGAATGGCCATCTGGTGCGAGTCTGTTCCAGCCACATACATGTTCTGATTAGTTTCTACATCTACCTCCAGTACTTTGGAGGCAGAGGCTCCACAGGCCAGGGTAGATACGATCTGGGAAGCAAGCCTAACCATATTGCAGTTGAACATCACTGCATCTCCAAAGCAGCCAAGAGAACTGGCTGAAGAAGCAGTTTCCAAGGCACTAGATGCTGTTGCAAACCGGTCATGCAGAGCTCACTGTTTTCTTTTTGAGTGCTTGTTTCCATCCTCCTGTGATGGGTAGGCACACAGAGAGGGATGGCCAAAGTAAGTTGCAACTCTGCTCTACGAGAAGTGCACGTACTGGGCGTTGCTCTTCAAAAACAAGATGTCTCTTATTCATGACAAACATGAAAGCTGTCTCCACATTTTGATGTTTGTGTCCCGTCCTCTCCTGGAGACATTGTAGGAAAGAGGTGCCAAAAGTTATTAATTCTTGTAATGTGGCTTTCTATGCTTTTAGCTTTAGAACAGAAGATTTCCAGTTTCAAAGCTGCTCTAGTATCATGATTCCCTCCTAGTCTCTCCTCTTTTAGTTCTCCATTTCTTTCATCACTTACTCCACCCTACAACCTCCTGTTTGTTGTATTTTCTTTAAGTAATGACTTGGAGCACTACAATGCAATACACATTACAACACTATTCTTGAGGATCTGTATGGATGTGTTACAGGCTATTTTTTTAAAATCCATCCTCATCAAACTAGGGAGTAGCTGCTACTGAGGTATAATCTGTTCCTCATCTTCTTCCTAATACTGCACCCAGATTCTTTGGCAGCTTGCAGACGCTTAGTGCTTGTTTTGGAATGTCTTTGATCACTGAGTTGGGGCCAGGACATGACATTCATAGCTAAGCTGTACCTTCCGCACTTGCCTTTTCTGCATCCACAGTTCGATCGGTCTTTGTGTTTGGTTTGGTTGTACTGCCCTGAAGCTGTTAATCAGAGACCCTCAGTTCTCTAGTATCCAGCAGTGCCCATAGGTAGTAATCACCACTGATGGGGGACAAGAGGAGGAATAGTCCATTTTCTATTAAATTAAATTCTCCAAGTGCTTCTTGGTACTGCACAGTAGATCGAAATCCCTGATTTCAGAGCTTATATGTAGAAAATATTCTTGGAGCAATAGCCTCAGCTGTGCACTCCTACTTGGTCAGTTTATGTGGCATTAGAAATGCAGTAGCTCAAGCTACAGGCTGAAATGAGACTGGGCAGTTAAATACCTGTTTTCCCATTGCTGATTCCTCTGCCAGCTTCATTGAACAGGTTTAATTCTCTATTACTCAGAAGAATTACATATGGATAAAATGAGTTTCTGTGGTTTGGGAATCAATTCCCTGGTTTCTCAAAAATCTTCTTAATCAGATACACATTTCTCACTATTCTAAATTTCTTTAACCCCGTTCAAATGAGGTTAAAGCTGATTTATTTCAAATTTTATTAATGTATAAGAAAAAAAACTGTTTTACAATTTCTATAATCAAGAAGTGCTTAATACCAAACAAGGTGAAATAGCTAATTATACATAAGCTACTTTTAAAGTGTTATGCTTCAGCTTTCTTTAGATAGTTTTTTTACTGGAAAATTAATACATAAATTCCCTATGACTTTATGATAATAATTTTTATTTTCCCACTAAGCTATGGAAAAGCTATGGAAGTTATTTTCTTTTTTGCTGTAGCATCCTTTTTTCCTTCTCGTGTGTAGCATTTCAAAATAAATATAGCAGAACAATCAGTGCATCTTTAGAAAATACACAAAGGACTAAAACAAACACATCAATGAACTGTAGGCCTGTTGGTCTATTTCCTGCTCCACATGATATTTTTAGTACTCATCAAGCTTTCAAAAGTTAATTGCAAGTCCTAAGTATTTCTCTAATTTCAGATTTCATTCTCCTGATGCAGTGAGAAACTAACAATGCTGAGAAACTAATAACGCTGAGAAACAGAAACTCCACCTGACTTAGCACAGTAGGTTACAAAAATGCATAAGTAAGTAAGTGAACCATCAGCCTCAATGTATTTAAAATCAGTTTTCCTTTAATGTAATTGCAAACTAGAAACTAAGTGGATGCAAACACATACAGCACAAGATGCAGCAGTTCTGTGCGTGGAAGACTTCCTATTTGACTGTTAACAGCGTTCAGACCTGGAGCTGATGGTGTATCCTTAAGCTACTAAAGGCACCTCATAGCAGCAGTACGGCTTTATAGGGGCCGGGTGCTGAAGAACATACATCAGACCCCATTAGCCAGATACACAATGCTGGAGCCTGCAGAAGCTCAGAGGTCTTGAGTTTGGTTTGAATTTTGGGGGAGCTGTGCTCCTCGGCTCCTTTCTGAGCCCCATTCTCCAGTTCCTGCCCTCTCCCTTGTTCCCTCCACTGCTTCCCCTTTCCTTACAGCATTCCTCACAAACCCTTCTAATATTAGGCAGCTTCTTCCTTCTCTTTCAGACAACTGGATGCCATAAGGAAAGGTAGTGGGAGCATACAGGAGAGTTTCCTTGCATGTGATTTTAGTTGCTGGGTCACACATCCTTGACTGCCTGCAAGAGTAATTGCAGGGGAACAAATGCTTGTGCCTTTCCACCCCATGATGGAGCATGCTAAACAGACAGAGATTCTTGGTGAAATGCAGATGCCAACCTCTAACACACGATCTCTTATGAGAGGCAAATTGAGAACTTTCATAATTTTATCTTTTAACCAAATTTGGGCAAATTTCCCAAGGAATGACTAAAGACAAATTCTTAATGCCAAGATCTTATACACACAGCCCTGACATATTTCAGATCGCAGACCCAAATCAGTAAGATATGGAACTTCTCCGATAAATAATAATATTTTTAACATTATCTCCTTAATGTCACTCTGAAAAAAGGGCTAACCCTTTCAATTGAAAGTTTTAAATAAAATTCAGTCTGTCGCAAATGTTTTTAGATTCTGTTCTAACGATTAAAGCTGAGCAAAGTGATATGGATTTAAAAGCTGGCATCTTACCATTCTAAAAGTTGGACTTTTTAAATTATAGGAGTTTTAACCTGACTTCTTTGTAGCTACATCTTCTGGTCTTGGTTTTAGAATGATAATAATCCTGTCAAAAATTCTTGAAGGAAAAATGTGCTCATAAAATAAAAACAATAGATATTATCCCAATAAGCGGCATAGTTACTTATCTGACAGTCTTTTCACCTTTCCTCCCAGCCAATCTTCCCCTGGCGGGTTAACTCAGAGTGCCTACTCAAACTACTGAGCTACAACTAATTCCAGTGCTTTTGCTTGATACTCTGTGAGTTAACCCATCCCAGCCAGATCCAGTACATTTATAAACAGGAAATGCTTGAAGAAGCTTAGAAAATTTTAGATAAAAGTTTATTCAGGTTGCTGCGAGTTTAAAACTGCATAATCTTGCAAAAGTATGTGACTGCATTCCCCATTTTATTCTTGGAAGGCAGCACAGGACAGAGAGTAATAACATTAGCCATCATCTGAATGTTAAAAACTTCAATGATATGAAATACTTGTTGTTAATTGTTAGTTGTTAGCTAACAAGACACCAGTAAGGTTGAAAACGTGAAGCAGGAACAAGCTGTAAGCAGCATGTGAATTTACAAGAATGCTATCAAGTATGAGTCTCTCCCAAGCAGATGGGTAAGAGGTTTTCTTCTTCATCAGAGAGACCAATAGAGAGAACAATGCCAAAAGCAGCTCAGCTTTGCTATAAAACCTTGCCAGAAAAGCTTGAATCAGTCTGAGTTTGTACTAAGCTCTTGTGAGGTATCTATCTGTAGCTTCTAGTTACTAATGGTGCTTAGTCACACTTTTTTGCACAATTTTACTGAACAGACTTCAGAAAAAGCAAAGTACTTTTTTGACCCTATGAGTTCCTGCATTGATTATGTTTTCACACTTTGTCGTTTTGAACGAGTAGTGCATAACACCTACCACTTGCCTTAAATTTTATCAGCTGTCAGAGAGTCTTTGACAACATGAACAGAGAGACTGTGTGACACATACTTGAAATTTATAGATTACTGTGCAAAGCTGTCTGGATTTTGAAGGATTTTTATTAAGAAGGAAAATGTGCCCTCCTTCTACTCCCTCTATTTCCTCCCCACTGTGCCGATATCTCCATCTCTCCTGCTGCTAGTCAGAATTGATCCTCTCACCCTTGAGTGTGCAGTGGTACAGTGATTTTGCTAATGATAGTCACTGCCTGAGAAGTGCAAAAGGTGCTTAGGGAGAATTGTTGAGAGCAAGTGGGTTGCACAACCTGCAAGCTCAAAACTCAAGAACTATGGAGTTCCATACCCAAGTCTGCATGATCTGGGTAATCTCAGGTAACCCTTCCTGGTGAATTTCTTACAAGCCATGGTAAAAATGCCAGTTTTCAGATGCTTCTTGCCATCCAAATCTAACACCGCTGTCATCAACACTAAGTTTGGTATCTTTAGTGGCAATGTTCTGAACAGTGCCTTTTTAGCTATAGGAGAGCAACACATCTATCCAGTGGATGATAGATAAGTTTTTGGCATGAATGTGTGCTCTGGATAATAAGAATGAAATGGCAAAGAATCTTCAAATCCTGAAGATGTATCTGCCATTGCATGGACTGCATGCAGGCAAAGGTGCTTACCCTGGCCAACTGGTGTTTTGATGACCCTGAAATCTAGAGAAAGAGAGACCAGTTTAGTAACATCTACCATGCCATGATTTTACTGAAGCAGCATCCTTGCAGGTCAATAACTTCAAGGAGATCAGTAAATTCTCTTGGTAATGGGTTCCATTGGCCACCAACAGGGAAGAAGGTGGCCATTACAGCTTAATGAATTGAAGCTACAAAGCTTTTTCTAAATTGTGCTAAGTTTTATACTGTATTTTGTTCAAAGCCTGAAAGAATATACTTGTTGTCACGTTGGGGTCAAACTTAGTAATTCTCAATAATATGCGATCCTTATACTTAATAGATAGCAAATCTTATTATTAGTACTTTATCCTCTTGACAGTAAACCTCTAAAGAGAAGAAACATGATTCTTTGTGAAAATATCCCACCAAATTAAGGAAGGAAAACAAGAAACCTACCAGCTCTTACTAATGAAATAGAGTACCTAGAAATGACACCATGAAGTTAAGAAAGCATGTGCCCATAAGATATTCAATAATCTAGGGATCAAAACAAAATTTCTCTTTGCAAGAAGCAGCATTGGACAGCTATCTAAATGCGGAGTAGTGTTTGCTAAATGTGCACACATTTTTTCTGACTTCTAGCCTTTGGAGGAAGAGTGCAATAAGTTTTTGTTTTACCTGACCACATGTTGGAAGCTTATGTTCAAAGATGAGATTGAGAGTAGATCAACTACAGTGTGAAATACAGCATAAGTAATCATTTTGTTTTGAAAACAGAATGTTCTTTGCATTTTGAAGATGAAGTTTTTCTATGTGGTTGTTCCTCAAAGATAAAATTACAAGCATTATTTTTAGAACATCGAGAAACAATACTGATGCATATTCTTTATATTTTGCAAGTTTATCTGTATCTTCCTCAGTATAATTGCCGACTGCATTGTCATGCCAAACTATCAGAATGTGCTCAATACCTCATGGCAACATGTTACATCTTATTCTTCAGTTTTATATGTAAACAAATGTAGTACTTTGATTTGGCACCAAAATTCATCATCAACAGTTTTCTCTTTCTTTATTTGCTAGAGGGGATTAAATTTTCCATAAACTTCCACCGTGTTTGAAGATGAGAATTATACTGTTTGACTCATATACTGTATTTTTTACAGTACACTGTGAGGCTGATGCACTGCAAGAAATACTGTTGCTAGGTAATTGTCAATATATCATTTTATTAGTGAATATTAACTGTTTTTTACAGTGAATATGTGGTTAGAAAAATGTAAACTTTGTGCCAAGAACAGATATGTGAACTGTATTAACTACTAAGCCAAGAATTTAACTAGCATGAAAACTTAAACTGATTTTTAAGTAGTTTTACACATATAATAAAAATTAAATTCTTCAGTTGTTTAGATTAGAACATCAGGAAGTATCCACAAATCTCAGTCTTTTATATAAAAAATACAGACCCTCACTAAAGTATTTAAACAAATGTATAGCATGCAACAACTGCTAAAGCGAACAGCCCAAAAGCAAGTAGCAGTGAAAAGCAGAAGCCCTGTGTAACACAGCACATAGATTATTGAACATGAGTGATGTGCAAGGGTAAAACATTTTTCTTCTGACCGCAAAGGAGGCAAAATAATACAATACATTCTTAACAAGAACAAATGAATGAGATCAAAGTGCCTTTTGTTAACATTTCTGGCAGATTCAGTATCTGGCAGCCATTGTGTCAGTGTTAAAACTAATCTGCAAGAACAAGGAGGGATCACATTCATTTGGAAAGACCTCCCATCCTGAGAGCTGTTCAGGCTCCACCTCGCACTAATAGGTCTCTGCTCTGGTGGGCCTGGCGTAGTTCCAGTTTGCTACATGAATCTCAGTCAGTTCAAACTGGGGCTGCCTATAAAGTTAATACAGTTATTTACACTGAAAGAGCAAGTATAAGCAGCACCACAAAGTAAAGCGCTATCTTCTAAACATACCCTCAGAGAGCGGTGGAGAGCCATGGTGGGAAAGAAAGCAGTGGGTCAGCTTGGGAGACCTCCACCCGTGGTCTGCTCTAGAGGGGAGGTCAAAGCAGATGTTCGTGCACACAGCATCTCTCAGCTTCTGCAGAAAGCATTGCTGAGATCAGAGTTCATCTTTCGTATAGATAACAGGCATGTCAGCAGAAGTGTGTCTGCTCCCAGGTCTGTAAAATCGGGGCAAACATGCCTGAAGCTTTGCTGCTGTCATGCCTGCTGTCTGCTGCTGTCACTGTGCCCCCTCCCCACCAGCAGCATGGTGGGAGGTTTGGTTTTACAGCACTGAGTAATAGATTTAAAAATACCCCCACGGTGTAAACATATTTTCTACCCAGATATCTGCACAGCTCTTGTACTGCACCTGCCTTGGCCCTTTCCCAGGTCTTTCCACGAGACCCTGCAGACTTCTGGCGCCTTTGGTTCAGGGTCTGCAGATGTTGCCCCCTTACTCTGTGAGTCGTCTCTAGACATGCACTTTCTCTTCCACCTGGAGGGTGACAGGGCTCAGACCTTTCCTTGATGGGCTAAAATCACTGTGGCCTCAAATCTTGCATTTGAAATACAATAACCTATGGTGGGCCAAGAGCTCTGAGGTGGCCCCAGCAAGTGGCAAATAACACCTGGTGGAGGTCCCACATGTTGGCTTTGCCTTGCTCTTATTCCTGGCCTGCAGTGCCTCACTGGCTCTGGCTTTTCCAGCATCCAGGCCCGCTTGGCTGAACTTCCCTTTGCTGAGGTGAAGAAACACCTTTGCTGAGCTGGAACAGGATCATCTCATCCAGCACAAGAAAGCCAGAGCCGTCTCCAGTGGGGCAATCAGTCACTGCGCAGCACTCGTCCCAGGCTCAGCTGGAGCTTTCCCCTGAACAGAAGTCCTTCATTTAGATTTGCCTCTGTGTCCTCCTCACCCTCCATAAACACCCCAGGTCCTGCAGGCACAGCTCCTACTACCATGAGCACACAACCTTCTCCTCCCCACCATGTGTCCTTCTCTTGGATGCCAACTAAACCAAAGTTTCTTTTCCCCTCCTGAGTCAGTGAGATCCCTGCACTGTGAACCCGAAGGTGGAGTCACGCTGGGAGAGAGGAACTGACAACAGCAACCCTTAAAAGTCAGGAAGGGAAGCTCCTGCCCCTCTGCAAGAGAAGGGAACAGAGACCACTTTCATTTCCCTGTGCTCAGAGTCACAGCACCTGTGGCTGAATCCAGACTGTGACATGACTGCACGCCAGAGTCAAGGGGATGGTGAATGTGGTCCAGCATAAACAGGGAAGGGGTGCTGCAAACTGCCAGCATGCAGGGGTAGGAGGAGTGAGGCAGCCGAACATGGCCCACAGCTGAGCACTGCTGGGTCCCTGAAGTCAGCCAGCTCTGTGGCCAGGCCAGAAGGAACAAGAGATGAACACTGCGAATTGGTATAGGCAGCTGCAAGCAGCCAGCAGCTATCTGCAGCCTCTTTGGATCATCCACTACATGGACATCTCCGTGTCCATTTCCCATGTGCCAGCCAGGCACACTACAGCCAGGCTCCTGGTGATCTGACAGCAGGAAACAAGGAGCCTTTGTGGCCAAGCACAGACCTGCTGAGCCTCGAGACCTCACAGTGATCCTGGCTACCTCCCCCGGTTCCCATGGCTGGTATCTCTGTAAACAGCTGTATATGCTTGTTCCCAGGGCTGAGATGAATTCTCAGCTTTTTGTGTGTGGGTTTTGTTTTGGTTTTTTCTTTTTTTTCCCTTGCAATTTTCCTTAATTCATCAGGTTAAGTTTCCACCAATGTTTCTGAGGGAAACATTACATTAGCTCCTTTAACCCTGGGATGTGGGGGGCTGCCAGAGGAAAGGACCCCTCGCGGTACAGTGAGAGAATAAAGGAAATCCTGGTCAGAACTGTTGAGGATTGTGGACTTTGGCCATCAGCAGTGAGAGCAAGTTGCAGAAAGCAGGACTGAAACCAAAAGATGATATAGTGATGTTGGCTACTTTCATGGCAAGGAGCAATTTCACTGAACAGCAGAGATTTTATGGACAATATTCTGCTAGTTCTCTGTCCCGGTTTGCTCCTTCCAAGTCTCACAGGGAAGTGAGAAAGCCATGCAGGGAATGGTGGCAGTTGTAGTTTCAGCAAGGCTTCGTTTCCTGTTTTTCCTCTGTCTGCATCCCCTTGCTCTTGGAAGTGCTGTGCAGACAAATACCAGACAAGAAGGTCCTGGTGTGGAAGTCAGACTGTAGCATGTCTGTCCAGTCTCTCCTTTAGGGAGCAAACACTTAGGTGATAGCAGAAGAGATCCTGGCCATGGCTGAGATAGCTAGCAAGGGTTCCTCACGTGCAGGAGGCCAGGGGGACAAACAGCCCTGAATAGCAAGAGAAGAACAATGAATTCATGATGTCTACGCAATTTGCCTGCTGGACTATTTCCATGGCTGTTACCAAGCAAGAACTGTGGAAAGCTGAGGCAGATCGGCCAGAAACGTCAGCAGTAAAGCATTCATGGTGAACCACAGAGGCCTGCAGCACAATAGAAACAGGAAAAAATGCCCCTTGTTGACAAAAAGTAAGCTGAACTTAGAGACATTGGTCCATAGATGACTGTAAAAGAAATTGCAAGGGAAAGCACTCTGACCTCTTCTGTGTGTGTCACAAATGAAAACAATACGGGGCAAGGACCTTCCAAGCGGCAAATCTCAACTCTTTTTCCATGTAACGACACTCTCATGTCAGCCTTGGCAACCAAAAAATATACAGCAGGAATATTGCCTTTCATTTCCTGCTGTTAGCTTTCATGGCTGTCACTCCCAAATCTGGAGCATGGTCCTCTGCACCTGTTTCATTCTTTTTATAGTTGTAGCACTGAAAATGAGCCAGCCCCTTTGGGGGGATAACTCATAGTTATCACCAGAAAAAAAAACCCAAAACAGACCTGGGGACAACGAGTCCTTGTTGCTAAGCATCATCATCCAAACCTTCTGAGAGCACCCCTGTGTGCATGTAGTCTCGAACGGTCAGCCAAGATATTCACACTGGGGTTAGTTAAATTACATATAGAGAGGATGAATAATTTGCTCTTAAATTGTCAGAGTCCCTGGTGTTTAACAGATGTGATCTGTTGCAGTGCTTTAGTACCATAGGGACAGTTGAAGCTTAAATTCACTGATGATTCAGAGGCATGGAAATATGAAATGTGGAGATGATTCAGTGTTTTAAACAATGTGCTGATCTCAGTGATGACATTCCCTTTTTCTGCTCTATAGAGAAGATGGCACATGATATGGAGGTATGGCTAAGGGGAAAATCACTAAATTGGTCCTCTCAACACATGAAAGAAGCAAGGACCTGCCTCATGATTAGTGTGGAACTGCTACTGAAGTATACAAAATGGAACATCTGCTTAGGCCATGGCCAGCTAAAGGAGCTTTACCGTGGAAAACCCAAAGATACTGGGTCTTCAGAGATAAGATTTGTGTTCTTTGGAATTGATTTCTGGGGGTGCGAACACCCAATTCAGAAGAGACCAAGTCCTCTTAAACTAGTCTTCTGTGGGGTTACATGCGATCTGAATTAGGCTTACCAGTATAGCTTACTGCCCAGCTGGTGAGTTGTGACTACTGGAAATGCTGAAATGCTTGGAATTTGAAGGACCAGTTTCGCTAAGATACTTCAGTTGATTTCAACTACTCCCAAATAAAGGCTGCTGCAATTAAGCTGAGGTTCAGGCAAGTCTCCATTCCTGTATCTGCTTTGTCAAATTGACTGCTGGAACATCTGCTCACATTCCCGCAGATTCCTATTGAAACTGATATTTTCACATATGCTCTCTTCATCCATCTCTGATCTAGGACACCGTTCTACTCTCACCTTAGCTCAAGTATGCTGAGTTTCTCTCTTTTTTCAGCCAGAGAAATAGTTTCTGGCTATTTCAGCGAAATGACCTGTTGCTGAAAATTCCTGGTGGATGCTTCTCCTCATTACCTCAGCTTGTATCAGAAATAACTGAGCCAGCCTATATGGAAGATGTTTTGTCTTATTCAATCCCTTGGCATCTTCAATACTCTTACAAAAAATGTCTCCATGAATAAGACGGTAAATGATTTTTGCCTGGTTAGCATCAGTTTACTTGTTTTCATTGCTAATTGATGGATGGAAAGGTGAATCACAGGAATCTGCTACTGATGGGCAACAGACCATTTCTCAGAGTAAGCTGGGACAGTAGAAGCTCATGGTTTGCTGGGTGATGCAGATGGTCCTGTGAAGTATGAGGTGAAAACTGTCTGAGTGGTAAGCAACTTGAGAGAAGCAGGGAGAAAATAATTTTGGTTGAAGAAGATTGAAATGTTATAGGGGTAAAGGGCTTTAAAATCCACTTTGTACCTTGTAACTCCAAGAGTCTCATGCAGTCATCAGTGGTGCCACAGATGACTTGAGCTAAGTAGACAGAAACAGTGTTCAGGGAAGAATAAAAAATAACAAAATGGTCCAAGTTGTGAATTCAGTCACAGATTATTTTATTTATCAGATCAGAACTCAGAATTTTTCTGGAGAGGACAGAATAAATTTGGCAAATCCCACTAGGGACAGGAAGCATTGTTTGAAATGAAATTTTGGAACTGATTCAGCTGCTAATAATCAATACCAAGAGCAGTGCAAACAAAAAACATAGAAGAGAATACGTAACTTGTATTCATCTTATTTGCAGTCCTGCCTTAAAAGAAAGATTACTCACAGCACTTGTACCTTCCTAACAGGCCTTCATACAAGGGTTATGACGCCCAGCTTATTTACATAAAATAGGTTTATTTTTAGATGCACTGGTTAACTGTTGTCAAGGAGAGCTTTTGGTGCTCAGTATCTCTGAAAATCAAGAAAACTTCATTTGTTGCATGCTTATGATTTTCAAGCCTGCAGTAAAGCTCACAACTTGGGAAAGGCAATGCAGCCAACCTCCATAATTTTAAATGCAACTCTCACAATCATTTTTGTTGCTCTTCAAGCACCACTTTGTGGTACTTCTTTCAATCAACAGAGAGTCTCAGCTTTGTTTTTATCTTTTGTTAGAGAAAGTTCCTGGTGTGGTTGGAAAGAAAAATCTCAAGAATGTGACCCCTAATGTTTCAGAAACCAGACTACACATAAGAAGACTTAAAATGATTATTTTTCTAATCTTATTATTTCAAGGTCAGTATCGTGATATGGCAATCATGAAACAAATTTAGGAAGTCTAGAGTTGACACTAACTAAAACATTAACCATACTTACATCAAAAATTGTTATCCAAAACAGGACAATAAATTATACTACTAAAATGTAAGTACATTCTGTCTTTTGAGAATATGTAACCTAAAGAGGACTTTATTTACAATAAAGAAATAAACAGTGGAGCACACAAAATGCCATTGCTTGCTTGCTTTTTTTTTTTGTGTGTGTAAAGAGAGGAAATAGAATAACCAAGGAGTAGATAAATAGCAATAGATATTACCTGAAGAGAGCATTTGTTTAAAATCTCTTGTATTTTAAGACTTCCTTACTTGTTAAGTGTTTCAAAGTAAATTTGTTGTTGTAAAGTGCCCAGAGCAATGAATAAGGTAGGTAAGATCTTAAATGAAAAAAAAAAAAAAAGAAGATACAAATAATGGAAATCAATTTGAGTAACTGCAGCTGCAAAGGCAACATTTAGAGGAGGGAGACTTTTCTTACTTTAAATGTGGATCAATTGTATTCCAGAGAAGGAAATGGAAAGATGGAAATCTGCAACTGGAAAAGGTATGAAAGGGGTTTTGACTTTGAAGTGTGAATGAATTAATTCTAGAATTTTATGTTTAC
Source organism: Strigops habroptila (assembly GCF_004027225.2). Classification (NCBI taxonomy): domain Eukaryota; kingdom Metazoa; phylum Chordata; class Aves; order Psittaciformes; family Psittacidae; genus Strigops; species Strigops habroptila. The sequence goes on from NC_044279.2 coordinate 31,555,381, forward strand.
AAATGAGCGGAAAACAGAAAAAAATGAGGAGTTGTCGTTTTTAACGTGTTACTCCAAGTTAGGGTCATATGTCTGGGAATTAGTGAAGGCAACTCTTCCTAAAAGGAACAACATTTTGGATGAATAAAATGAGAAGTTACTTGAAAATCTCTTACAAAGGAACATTTTCTCCCATATGATGCTGAACGAGTTGGAAGTCTTGAAGCAATCTTGGATCTTCACCTACACATGGAATTAGCACATTAGATGTCAGAAATGACATCAACAAAATGAACATGCCCAGCAGTGCTCTTGCATGCAAGCCAGCTGGCCAGGAGCAGCTGTGTCTGTGTTGTAAGACTCCTCAGCCACCAAACTGGGGCAACCATGCACAAGCTTCCTTCCAGAAACCAGCCTTGGAAAATTTTGTTGCCAAAACTGTGGCTGGGAATTGTATGACAGAGTGAGACAGCCAAAAATGTGCCGGTGAGGAGTATTAGCAGTTCAGCGGCGTGAGAGTTGTGCTCCAGGTCCCCAGCATCATTAAATTTCCATGTATGAACATATGCATGTTACCCAAAACCCACATTCAGATGCCCAGTCCGAGCACTGAAATGGCTTTAGGCATCTAAACCCAGGCCATTCAGACTGCTTTCTTTCCAGGGCAATATGTCTTCTGGCTCCATACTCAGCTAAAGAAGGCTAACATACACCATATGCACTGCCCCATTTCAGTGCTTCCTACACCTCAGGAGCCAGAGAACAGCCCCTGAGAACAGGCTGCCTAAATCTCTCATCACTCTCTTAATGGGAGACATCACACTGGGTACCTAAAGCCAGGCTGCCTGGCGGCAAGTGGCAATAACTGCGCTGCCCCCCAGCACTGATGTGGCATGGGAGCCTCATTAGCAGGAATACCCTTTGGGTAGAAGTCCTCCTTTGGTATTCCTGTAACTTTTTGTCTTTCCTTCTGAAAAAGAGAGATCGCCCCCTTTCACTTTCAGATTTTTCATGTTTGTTGTTGAAGCAAAAAAAGGACTGCACGAGGCTATTCTGTAGTTAAATGATTGCTTAGATATGTATCCCATTTATTTCCGGCATACAAAAATGTATGCTGGAGGATGCTATGCTCAGCAGAAGGCTATTTTCCTCCAATGACTACTGGCTACTTTGGAGGCAAGAGGTCAGGCACTTGGTTAGATGAATTACAACTTAAAGTCCCCTAGTATAAACTGTGTCATGCCCCAGGCTTCTCAAAACAAGGCGCTCTATTTTAACTCATAATGGGTAGCTGGATTCAGTAAATGGCCTAATCACAGCAACATAAATATTTATGGGAGAATTTTTCTAATTAAGGTATGAGCTTGTTTAGATGTTATCAGTTAGAAAGGGCTTTCCCAACAAGAAAATGGCTGTTAGGAGACATTAGGAAATGGTTAAACTCCAAGGGATTAAAAGGTCATTGAAGTGGCAACATGCAGAGTCTATTATGGTTGAAATTTAGCTTGCATTCATGTCTTATATGTCTCCTACATCTGGAATTAAAAGAGCATCTTCCATGCAGAAAAACAAAATGGTAATTTTGTTTATTCTTTGAAAAATAAAGTGACATTACAGAAGTTTGCCTAAGCTATGTATTTATGATCATTTTGGAAAATAAATGCTCTCAAAAGAAATATGCTTTTTAATTCTTGCTTCATACTGTGCTCCATGAAAACCTTTATTTACCTCAGTAGTGATGTTTGCCAAGTAAAGATCTAATAACGGCTGAAGATCTCAGAATTTGTCCCTGATATCTCAGCTACATAGTGACTTTAGATTTAGAAAATTTACATTTAACATAATGATGTTCTTTGCTGATGTTGTGAGTGCTGATGGTGTGAACATGGATAATAAATTCAGGGTCACATTTTGGTAACCATGTTTTTCAGGTCTCTTACTACAAGCACCAACTAGCAATATATAGATCACATTCAGAGCCTTGTTATGCCAGCAGAAATCTAAAGTATCTTCAGTGCCTTCAAGATAATTGCTCTAGGTTTAGTGGGTTATAAGTATCAGTAGAATTCATCCCTTAAAATAGAATAAACTGTCTTACAGGGAAAGAGCTGTGTAAAATTGGCTATGTGAAGTACAGGCAGAACTATTCCCTGGGGGAAAAGGTATGTAATTTCTGTGGGACTTCATTACTCAGCTAAGAAGAGTGTGTGTCTGCCATATGGTATTTCACTCTGAAGGTACAGCTCAAAAGAAAAACTCAGGAAAAGAAAAAAGAACGTTCTACAGACCTTCTGCCTTTGAGCAAAATCCATGTTTTTTAAAACATTTCAATGAGAAAGTATGAAGTATAGAAATTTAAATGGCATCAGCAAGGTTGTTAATTATCTCTGTCTATCTTTTTGAAGTCAGCATCTGCAAAAAGTTTCAAGACCAGGCACAAGGAGTTAAACATTACTGCTTTCCTGAAATAATGAAGTCCGTGCTGTTTGATAGTCGATATCAGATGCAACCAAACTGGACATAAAGCTATAGTTTCATGTGAAGGCAGCTTTGTTCATTTAGAATGCCATCCTAGCCCAAAACATGAAAAATACCTCCTAAATATCACAGCTGTAACCTTGCTAAATGCATCCACACAATTGAGACCACAGGAGCTACTGCTGCAAACTGTAAAAAGACATGTTCAGAGGGTGATGACATTCGAATGTTGAATAAATCAGATTCTAGTCTTTATCTTTGTCCTGTAAATAACCTGTTACTGATGAACAATCCCCTGCTATACATGAGTGCAGTGACTTAAAGGACTGCGTGTAGCAGTTCAAATGGCACAGGCCATTGCAAATGCTCCATGGCAAAGAAGAATATTTGGAGAAAAGCAGCGCAGTATGGGATGGCGTTGATCTCCTTTTTGATTAAGATCGGTCTGAATGTGGCAGCAAAAGAAAATGTAAGAAGGCCAAAACCAGCTGTTTTGACGTCCTGGAAGTTTGGGGAGTTTCTTGGATGCTGTTCAAGCCCTGGTGGCCTTGGTCACAGGAACCTGTGTTCGTGCTCACGCTGAGGCTTCACGGCCATTAGTTGGAGTCCTATGTGCTGACTGATCTCCCAGAAGTACAAATTTGATCTGGCTCAAGAATGGGCACATGATCACATTTCCGTCAAATTAGCCAGAACACACCGTACAGAGCTTTCATGGAGTTTATGTTGGCTTTATACCAGCTGCAGGAGGATGGATGACATTCAGTACAGCTTCAGTTAGAGGGATGTAGACCAACAATACCTGTTCTGAGCTGAGGTCTGCTTGATACAGATAATCCATTGGCATTTCTGGATGGATTTGAATGGAAGGTATTATGTCTGAATAATGTGTTTTGTCTTAAAATTGCAGCATTTCTGATGTAGCAGTAGGAGTTTCAAAGGCAGATGTACTTCCCTGCTGAACTGCAGTTTCACTTTTATAATGCTCTCCTACAGAGAAAAATTATTTGGTGATGATTTGCTTTCCGCTTCTTGAAGGATAGTCTTTCTATGGGTAGAGTGGTACCCCGTCATGTATGCTAAGCAATACTACTGAGGTACCAAAGGTGAATTGAGCCTGGGACTCGAATCTACCTGACATCTCCAGTGATCCCTGATCCCAAATCACTGTGTTAATGGGCAGTTGTCGCCCACAGTCTACAGATAGATTTACTGAGTGTCTCTTGGGCAGATGTGTAGGGCAAGCAGGTTTTTTCCCTTCACAGAAAATAAAAGATGTTTCAGTTTTCAGAAAGGCTATCCAGGAAAAAGCCAATGCATTAAAAAAATGATACCTTATTGTCCAAGTGCAACGTGAGAAAAGACAAGAAGAGAAATAGTATTTGAGGGACAACTATCACAGCACAAGAGTAAAATGTGACAATGTAAAATATGCACTTTGTCATATGGCTGTAAGGCCTCTATGGACAGGGCCACATAATTGCAGATCCCATCCCCTGACTGTGTGCCCCTTGTGCAGTCAAGGAGTTATATCTTTCTTTAGGTCCAACTCTCACCTTGGCCAGCAGTTTCTCAGCAAAATTTGTGGAAGTATTGCTGTGCTGCAGGCATTTTTAAATAAAACCAAACTCTGACTAGAGACCATCTCATTTTGCAAGCCCACTTCATTTTCTAGACATATGGTTCCTATAACGTTTTAGTGTTATGCAGCATTCCTGTGAGGGGATGTGACTGGGCACATGGATGGTGGGAGGAGGAGGTTGGGCAGGGAGCCAGTCCAACAGGAGTGAGATAGCTTTTACTGCGCTGGGCCCACCATATAGAGACAGTCCAACAGTAAACAACTTGCCTCTGGAAGATTATTGTTGGTAGCAGGCACCCTCAAATCCTCAGGCAAAACAATTTCCCTGGGTAAAATGGAAGCTATCAGTCATCTTTAGGTTGCTCTTAAACCTGTGACAGTAATTTTCTGCAAGTTAACAATTATGTTCCATTTCATTAATTTATTGCACCTCTGAAAGCACCCAAAGAAGCAACATAAATGCATGGGGCCACCACTTCGGGAAGAGAGGGTGCTCCTGTTTGCAGCCTCGGCATCAGGCAGCTTCCTGCAAGTCTTGCTTGTACAGTGGGTGAAACATGATGCCCTTTTTATTCTGACATCTCCTTGAGACATACTGATTCCTGCCTAAGTCTTTCCAGGAGAATATAAAATGCTAGACCTAGCTTTTCAAAAGAAATGTATGGTTTTGAGTGTTTCAAATTTTGCCCAACTTTTACTTATTTTGAGACAATTATAAAGAGTCTGGCTTTCCAATAGGTATTGCTTTCAAGCAACTAGAGGAGCCCCACAGATAGAGCTGCTCAGACTTTTTAGTCACATTTAAGTATCTTGGGCTCGGTAAATAGGTGTTTTATCTGAGATTTGACTTCAAAAGCACAAAAGATTATTATGAAGAGACAGCAGTGGAAACAGCTAATGGACACTGGTCTGAAGTTCTTCCAAGGGTAAAGTGTCCTTATACGGTTGGTATCCATATCTATTTAAATTTTCAGGAATGGACAACTTATCTGACAGTGGTGTTGCAAGCAAAGATTTAGATTGTGCCCTGAGTAAGAAAGCTAGAAAGCAGCAGCTTTCTCTGCTAAAGTGCATGTCAGGTGAAACCTGGGGGAGCAAACCAGTAATTGTGTAGAAGGCACATTTTCCCACATTCTACAGCAGCAGCAAATGACTGAAAACATAAAAAGCAGATGAAAGGAGAGAACAGGTGTCAGAGTATTGAATTATTTGCAGCATTTCTATTAGGAGAGCAAAAAGAGAAACCCAGAACACCGACATTTTCTGACATTGACTCCTGTACACAGGTATGGCCTCTTGAAAATAATGTGCTTGGGTATGATGGTATGGTTCACCTTCACAGAGACTGTACCAGGCACTAAGCCTTCTCCTGCACCAGTGAAGCTTGTATGTGGAAGGGAAGGTGGCAGCTCCACAGATGGAATGTCCCCATCACAGTGTAACAGTGGAGGGTGAATTCCTCCAGCGCTCAGGCATTAGGGGATGTCTCAGAAAGCCACAATCCTACCATTTTGATAGAACAGGTTTATGTAAGTGGTGCAGCAGACCTACTGTTATCAAATTAGCCAGTAACGGCAGTAGTTGCTGAGAGGAAAAGCTGTATCCCCAATACAGAGTTAGCCTGTGCTCCTGCATGCTCTATGCTTTACCATATAAATTGTGAAATTTCAGTATTTAAAATCGAGGGGTTTTTTTGTCTTAATTTCTTCTCAAAATGTGACATTTTGCCTCTCTTATTTAAACTACAACCAGTTAATTTCAAATTTTAGCAAATCATGTTTTTTTTCTGAAGAACCCTTCCCAGAAATTTTATAGGCACTTAATCCAAACCTAAGATGAGAGGCTACCAGTGGTAGCTCCTCTTGACTGTAACAGCATGAACTGCTTGCCTTAATTCACTACATCATATTCAGGGGTGAAAGAATTCACACTAATAACCTTTCCCTCAGATCACAATGTGTATTATACTGATAAAAGCAGTGAAGAGATTTGCACTGCACTGAAATTTCCCAATGCTCTGCTAAACTCCTGAAGATAAGTAGACACCTGGGGGTCCGCCTCCTATGCTGCAAAGGCAAAAGCCCTTTGACAGTTTGTACCTTCAGACACAGCTTCCTCACTCTCAGCAGTTTTTCCATTACTTTGTGGAAGTGCTGAGAGTTTTCGGTGGAGCATGAAGAAATTGGATGCTCTAGAAATTGTTTACTTTTACATGGCAGATAAGCCAGGTTGTCATTTAGACATTCCTAACCTGTGGGGAATAAAGCAGAGGCATAGGAAGTTTAATTCAATGTTTTCAAAGTGTTTTGAGATCTGAGTTTTGAAGGAGGTGCTACACAAGTGGAAAAAACCAAGATCATTTGTGTGATATTACAGACACATGCAAAGTAAGATTTTGTTTTGATCGTAACAGAGATGATGACACAATCCACTGCCTTGTGTGCTAATTGATCCATCAACAGACTGCACCACACCTCTGCTTTTCCTCCATATGGTGTATTAGTAATTAGGCCATTTGAGTCTATTTTACGGAGGTGGCTCGGTACCTCTAAGTCAATTAAACTGTTTCAATTATTCAGAGACTTCTTACGGATTCACTTTGTGTGAGACTCTAAAGAAAAATATGAACTCTATGGAAAATAATTCTGGGGATGATAATGTAATTGTTTATGCTTGGATTAACCTGTCAGCTGGTAAAAAGGAAACAGCACAAGAGGATCAGAGGAAATGTGTAAGTCTTATGCAGATGCTTTTGTTAAAGAAACTCACAATAATCTTAACATGTCAGTCAACTCTAAAACTGGAGTGAAAAGCCTTAGCCTCTTTCTTCCTATTTCTCTCCCGATAGCTTAAAACTGACAATTCAAGGATTGAAATATTTCTGATGTCTAGAAAAAGAGGAGGGGAGCAGATAAAAGGACTAAAATGGCCCTACAATTAATATGTAAATCAGGCTGTTAATGTCTGGCTAAGACAATGGCTGCAGTGCATGGACCAAGCACGGCTGCTATAAGCAGCATGCTGCTGACGTACCGCTGCCATGCCTTTCAGCAGCCTTCCATCAAAGCTAGGAGACTAAAGCCTCAGCAGGGCTGAGGACACATGGCTGTGCTTGTGTCTCTTCTGCCTGTGGTGGCTTTGCCCTTGGATAAACACCTCTTGGAGGACCTGGCTGTGGTCCTTGGGTGAGCTCCACTGCAGGAGTTGCTGCCTGTCACTGATAAGCTACAAAGAGCCAGGGACATGGCCCCAGAACCTGGCTGCCGGCGTCTTGCAGCCACATCCAGCCCTGCTGCAGGTGCCAACTAATTAGCCTTGTTAAAGCAACTTCATTTGCCCCTCTGGCAGTTAATATCTCAATTTCAAACCTTCATTACCAGGGGTTAATAACTCAGGCAAAGAAATGCACTTGGGGCTTCAATTTGATATAACGTGGAGACTGTTTTTTCCTTCCCAGTTGAAATAAATATTGTGAATGTGAAATGCTATCGGATACTGCCTAAAGTCATCTACATCTACTCCTGGATACACACATCCCTCATGGGTGCTGTCACGGGGAGATGTCTGAATATAATTTGGGGGGTCAGACTCTTGTGCGGGGTATCTATTTTCCTGTGACATGAAAGGCCATGTTGTTCGCTCCGAAGAAAGCACATTTAAATGAGAAAGCTCATTTCCCTTGGGGGTTACCAGCAATTAGCATCACAACATTTGGATCACATTTCTGACATAAGAATAAACTACAGAAGTCACAGAAATTTCATTTCTCTGTTCAACTCAGTTGGTTCAGGAAAGTGTTTTAAACTGTGCACTGAAGAAAATCCTCCCGTCATGCCAGCCATGGCAGGCCTGTCCCGGCTGGTCCCTGCTCACTGCCCTCCCTGTCAGTTCTTTGCAGCATGGACTAGTTTTCTTGGGAAGGCCCTCTAACATCTGGTCTGCATCTCTCAGGACTGGGGACCCACAGGGCTTTCACAACAAGAAGTTTCAAGCTCTTCACAACAAGGAGTAAACCACTATTGAAACTGCACATTCATTAGCTGTTTTCCTTCCACTGGCTCCATTGCTGGAATCAGCTCCAAAACAACAGAAACCAAAGATGCCTTTTTATTATTTTTATTTTCTGGCACAATTACCGCCACCGGTTTAGGCAGGGAACATGTTGTGGAAATTGTTTTGCTCCCTGGATCCCACTTCCCTTTTGTTCACTCCCACCGAGCTGGCACAGCTCGTCGGCTGCAGGGGAACACCGTGCTGCCGACACTCCCCACACTCCCTCCTAGAGCCTCTGGAGATGGTTCTGGCCTTTTCAACCTTGGCTTGTTCCTGTCAGTCCAGTCAAGCTGAGGGCAGTGCTCTGATTACAGAGTTTGCTTTCTGAGTAGGTCTTCAGGAATGCTTAGGGCTTGCAATGTACATCACCTTTGCAAAAAAATGGAGCGTGTGGCAGGTTATCCACATAATTACCTTTTGAAATAGGTTGGAAAATAACAGCTAATAAATACAACGAATGTCTGCAGAAGGATCTCATTTACACTGTACTTTTGGAAATGAACTCTGAACTTTGCTTTGGTATCTCTTCTTGTAATTGGTATTCTGAGCAAATCTCTTAGCAGTTTTGTGGCCCATGCACATGAGGAATATTTGTGACATGGAGCAGCAAAGTATGTCTCCAGCTGACGTGTCAAGAACATCCAGAACTGGAGAGACTACTCACAGAGCTCTGCTGATTTATTTGTCCCATTTTCTCTTGACAGCCACAGACAAAAATGGCTCATAAATGACACCAAAATCACTACAGTTTCTGAAAGAACCCCATTTATTCCCTTACCTCGCCCTTGCTTTCTGTCACCACTTAGCAGATAACATTTCCAAGCTGGGAAACAGTCCTTCTTCCTGTGTCTCCTCAACTCCAGAAAGCAAATGAGCAAGATTTCACCTCGCCACCAGGCCCCTGGTTCTGGGTGGCAAATGGTCTCCTCTCTTTCACACTATACTGTCACTGCCTGCAATTAGCTCTTACCTCGTTTTTAAACTGCTGCGTGCTCTGACAATCTGTTACAACTGGGTAACAGATGGGTATCATTTCATGGCTGTATGGTTAATATCTAGCTCTGTATGTTGCTTTTTTTGGTGATCAGGCCTTACTTTTTTCATGGTGCTTATCTGTGCTGCAGAGCAGGAGGAAGCCCCATGGTGAAGGTGTGAGCTTGCCAGCAGCCTGCACTGAGATAGCTGCACCACCATGTGCATTCCATTCTAACAATGGAAACAATCTGACAAAACCAGCCTGTTGTTATCAAGCCTGTCTGGAGCAGGGACTTGCTGATATTACATTGCTGGGTAAGATCTTGAGGTATCTAGCCTAGCTATGCAAATTGACACTTTGCACCACGAGTAGAGTGGCTTTCCACCAATTGCCAGTAGATTCCCCAGAGACGTGATTTATTTCCCAGGCATCCACAAAAGGAGAGGATACAAAGCAGGTTTGCAAGGTTTGTATATGGTGCTGATGTGCGTTTATAAGGAAGCTAATGTGGACATCGCTTGGAGATTCACAAACAAAGAGAGGTTGGAAGCTGTGGGTACTGACCAAATCTGATATTCTTTGGATGGAGGGCCTGTTCCCTGTGAAGGCAGTGGGAACTTGCTGATTTCAATAGAAAAAGACCCCTCACTCGATAGGTCTCCAGGGCACATTTCTCATTCTGCAGGGTTAGTAAAGTGCTGCAAATCCTTGAGCATCAAGGCCCTCTGCCTGGTGACTGGGCAGTGGGAAGGGGTGAGGTGAGGTGGCCCCAGCTCTCCCACACACCATGACAACAATGGAGCCCTCTCTCCCTTTTGTGTTTTTGTTTTTCCCCAAGCCTTCTTTCTTAGTGCAGATTAGAAACAGTTTCAGGACAAGGTCTTACTGCAACAGCTAACGTCTCTGGTATGGAGAGAGGGGTGGCTTCTAAATTCAACTGCATTAGACTATAATGCAGCTAAATACATAATCTAGAAGCCAAAAGACCACCAGCATATTTACTTTGTCAAGAATTAGAAAGGAGTAGTGGAGGTGGTCAAATAGAACAAAGAGTCTTTAAAAAAAGGTGAGGGGAAAAAGATGTTTCTATAGATTTATGCATGCTTCATGTGCTCATACCAATCAAAGAAAATCATATATATTTATATGTATTTTCCAAGAAAGTCTCCTGTGGTTAATAAAAGTGAGAACATATTGCACTGCATTGTACACATATGATAAACCATTTCATTCTGACAGAAGTAGGTGATATTTTTTTTTTTGTCTTACTGATTTATTTTAAATCATAGAATCATAGAATCATAGAATAGTAAGGGTTGGAAAGGACCTTAAGATCATCCAGTTCCAACCCCCCTGCCATGGGCAGGGACACCTTGCACTAAACCATGTGGCCCAAGGCTCTGTCCAACCTGGCCTTGAACACTGCCAGGGATGGAGCATCCACAACCTCCCTGGGCAACCCATTCCAGTGCTTCACCACCCTCACTGTAAAGAACTTCTTCCTTATATCTAGTCTAAACTTCCCCTGTTTAAGTTTGAACCCATTACCCCTTGTCCTACCACTACAGTCCCTAAGGAAGAGTCCCTCCCCAGCATCCTTGTAGACCCCCTTCAGATACTGGAAGGCTGCTATGAGGTCACCACGCAGCCTTCTCTTCTCCAGGCTGAACAGCCCCAACTCTCTCAGCCTGTCTTCATACGGGAGGTGCTCCAGCCCTCTTATCATCCTCTTGGCCCTCCTCTGGACTCGCTCCAACAGCTCCATGTCCTTTTTATGTTGAGGACACCAGAACTGTACGCAGTACTCCAAGTGAGGTCTCACGAGAGCAGAGTAGAGGGGCAGGATCACCTCCTTCGACCTGCTGGTCACGCTTCTTTTGATGCAGCCCAGGATACGGTTGGCTTTTTGAGCTGCAAGCGCACACTGAAGCCAGCTCATGTTAAGCTTCTCATCAACCAACACCCCCAAGTCCTTCTCTGCAGGGCTGCTCTGAATCTCTTCTCTGCCCAATCTGTAGCAGTGCCTGGGATTGCCCTGACCCAGGTGTAGGACCTTACACTTGGCTTGGTTAAACTTCATAAGGTTGGCATCGGCCCACCTCACAAGCGTGTCAAGGTCCCTCTGGATGGCATCCCTTCCCTCCAGCGTACCAACCGAACCACACAGCTTGGTGTCGTCGGCAAACTTGCTGAGGGCGCACTCAATCCCATTGTCCATGTCTCCGACAAAGATGTTGAACAGGACCGGTCCCAACACCGATCCCTGAGGGACACCACTCGTTACAGGTTTCCAACTGGACATCAAGCCATTTACCACAACTCTTTGCGTGCGGCCATCGAGCCAGTTCTTTATCCACTGAGTGGTCCATCTATCAAATTGATGTCTCTCCAATTTAGAGACGAGGATGTCATGTGGGACAGTGTCGAACGCTTTGCACAAGTCCAGGTAGATGACGTCAGCTGCTCTGCCCCTGTCCATCAGTTCCGTGGCTCCATCATAGAAGGCCACCAAATTGGTCAGGCAGGATTTCCCCTTAGTGAAGCCATGTTGTCTGTCACCAACCACCTCACTGTTTTTCATGTGCCTTAGCATGTTTTCCAGGAGAAACTGTTCCAGGATTTTGCCAGGCACAGAGGTGAGACTGACTGGTCTGTAGTTTCCCAGGTCTTCCACCTTCCCCTTCTTGAAATGGGGTTTATATTACCCTTCTTCCAGTCATTGGGAACTTCACCTGACTGCCAGGATTTTTCAAATATGATGGACAGTGGTTTAGCAAGTTCATTCGCCAGCTCCCTCAGGACCCGTGGATGGATTTCATCAGGTCCCATGGACTTGTGAACGTTCAGGTTCTTAAGATGGTCTCGAACCTGATCCTCTCCTACAGTGGGCCTAAGGTCTTCATTCTCAGAGTCCCTGCATTTGCTTTCCAAGACTTTCGTGGTGTGGTCAGAGCATTTGCTGGTGAAGACTGAGGCAAAGAAGTCATTGAGAACCTCAGCCTTCTCCAAATCCATGGTAGCCAGTTCTCCTGATAGCTTCCGGAGAGGGCCCACGTTGTCCCTAGTCTGTCTTTTATTTGCTACGTATCTATAGAATCCTTTCCTGTTATCTTTTAATCAGACTAATTAAAGTACAAATACTTTTCTGTTAATCTCATCCTCCTCTGTGCGCAGGAAAATGATATCATGGTTCACTATTGCTTTATGTTACTCTCTCCGCTATTCGTCTTTTAAGATGTAAGGGTATTTCTCAAACTCACAGGCTTTTACATGAAGAGAGCACACTCTTCTCTTCAATATCAGCAGCAAAAAGTTCCTTTGCATTACCAGCCATACAAAAGAGTTTTCAAACATAAGAAGAGGATCGAGATGGCTGGTAATGCAACATTTAAAACAGATTTTGACTCTGAATCTCTACAGGTTTTGGTTGAAAACACAATGCTATAATATGTCAATGTTTCTAGCTGAATCTTTTAATACATAATGTAATTTGCAACCTTTCCATCATGCTACTTCCATTCAGCTACTGAAGTGGTATGTGGGAGTGTTCTCACTGGGCAGCAAAAAGAGCATGATGGATAACCTCCATCAAGCATATCACTGCTTCCAGGTGTTGGCTCATTTTTATTAGTTACTTCTGGGTCTACCTACCTTCTCAGAATGTTTCCCTCAAAATGACAATTCCCAAAAATGGAGCTGCCATCAAAGGTACAGCTAGATCAGCTAAGGTGCTTGTGATACATGGCTTGAATTTTTCCAGGAATAGTCTAAATCTGACTTACAGGAAATTCTTTAGGAAAAGCAACAAAACCCCAATTTTCTAACTGTAGATCTCTTCACAAAAATAAGAACTGTATTCCTTCCCTCCCACAATTTTCCTTTAATGTATAAATTAGAAGATGTCTTGTCATTATTTTGTAAATATTTTTGATGATATACTACTTTTTGTGAAACAGCGTAACACTGAAGGCCATTGATTCTCCAAATCCATTTCCTGTGTGGAAAAACATCTAGCGACTTTAGTTAAAAGTAGTATCTAAAATTACCATAATTAAAATTTATGAGGAGGATTTTTTTTTTTTTTTTAAATTACTCACCATCTATGGATTGACAACAGTTTGTGAACAGCCTGTGTCCTGATTTTGCCAGTCATCTTCCACAGTGATGGGTGGATATCAAGGAAATGTAAAGCCCTTATGAGCATTTTGACCAGCTGTCTTTAAAAAGATTTATTTCTAAAGAACACCATGTGACAAACTGGAGCTCAAACCAAACTTGTGCTGAGCAGTTCAAAACAATGAGAGGGAAACTAGGAGTAAAGTTTCCGCTGAAGTGTTTCAAACATTTTGGGACTGTTGAAGCCGTTCTGAAAAGAAACTATAACACGTTCATCAGGTTGAACGTGTTCTTGGACAAATTACTCTTTCCAGACCTACAGAAAATAGCTTTTAAATGGTGGTCTCAGAGTCAAAATATGAATATTTGGTTCTGCATTAGAAATCTGTAGAAAAATGCCTTTAATTAAAAAAATGCAAATTAAGTTGCAGGTAAGTGTTTCAAACACTAAAGAGGGTTTCATAAACTCTCTTATTTCATATAGCTATATTTTGGCTGAGGGATTACATTTTAATAACAAATCCACGAAGAAATAGGCTTTGGGCCCGTATCAGGTTATAAGGGCTGTAGACAGAGACACAGGGAGCTTTTGCTGTTATATTCACCACTTGCTTATATTCTGGCAGGTTTTTGTTAAGATTCCTGGAGTGGGTGGGCATCCAAAGCACCTCAGCTGGGTACCATGAGGGAGAGGGGTCCTTTGGGTTTGCTCTTGGGTCATCACGTGGTTTTAATTCCCTGTCTTTATAGTTATGCTATTTTGGATGTTGAGAACATTGTTACTCGTTTTTATCTCCCTCTTGCTTGCTTGAGAGATAATGGCCAGCTGCCTGGCCAGCAACTCTGTTTCTCTGGATGTGGCGATCCTGGACACTAGGGTCCTGGAACACTTGCGAGCCCCAGAGCCATAGGCACATTTCTCAGGGCAGGTCTTGGTCACTGGGATAGCAATGCAGCAGCCTGTGGAGTCCTGTGAAGGATGTATCTCCCAGTGACTGGCCAGCAAGCCAAGAATCCTTAGCCTGCAGCAAAAGGGGACAGAACATGTCCCAACCCAAAGGGAGCTCCACAGCTCCCATTGCTTCGTCTCACAAGCCAGGGGTGACTGGAGCTGAGAACAGCAATTTAATACAGCTGGGAAGAGTTAGATGTCATTTGCTGCCAGATAATTAAAGCAATTATTTCTTTCTCCTGGTCTCCTGGAGCCAAAGGCCCTACATGTGTGTCATAACATCCTATCAATCATTCAGGAGTATTTCTGGACAAATAGAACCAGTATGTGTACATGTTCCTCTCTGCTGTACACGAGGAGTAGTTCCTGCAGCAGCCCTGAATCTGTAGCCTACACTTTGTGTTATTCCTCTCCTCATCTCACCAAAACCCTCAACACCAGTGTGATGTGGACAGGATTTACAGAAGCAACAGGACAGAGAGTTTCTGGGAACCGGATCATTTTCATCCCATGCTTACAGTGTAGGTTGGCCAGAGTCGGGATGGATTTTTTCCAAGGGTGAGGAATAACGTTTAGATGCTAAAGTCCACTGACAGCCCATTAGGCAAAGGTAGGTCTTGCCAGGTCGAGATTTTCTTTAGAAGTCTACCAGAGCTCAAAGCAAATTCCCAGAGAGTTTCTGGCACTGTAAGACACAAACTTTTCTTCAAGCTTGCTTTGAATCTACTAAAGCTATGCCAGTTCCAAAAGCTGCTGCTGGAGCTGAAGTGAAGTCTTGGCTTTCACGTTTTTCACATCCACAACTGCTTGAAAACAGTGTGACATTCTGTCTTTGGCAACCAGGAAGAATTTCGGCAGAAGGGAAGCTGACCTGACAGGCGCCCTCGACAGCCTCTCCCCTGCTGCATGCATCACAGAGAGCTGTGGTTTAGGTGAAATCCAGGTGTGAGATCTGGAAGGGCTGGTGGGAAGCTGTGTCTTTATGGCAACCATCAGGGGTCCCAAAAGAGCTAAACTTCATCACCCACAGGCTTTGGTTATTTTAGGAACCAGAACTAAACAAGAACATCAGCTGATGCTTAATGTCAGAAAAACAGTTCTTATTCTACTGATTATGGTGAGAAAATAATTGAAGAAAGGATATAAGGGTCTGGCCATCAATAAATCTTTGTTCCCTTGTCAGAATGACCCTAATGGTGCAAACTGCGTTAGGAAATTCATCCTCTCGTGCATGTCAGGAAGTTTTGCCCAGATACAAGTTGCAAGAACAGACAAGTTATTTCAAAAATAAACCATCTGGTTTGCATATTTCTTGCAGGGATGCCCTGCTTTATTCAGAAGCAACACAAAATGCATTTTAATACAAAGATTCACCAGTTAAATATGCAAGCACCAAACAAGGCTTAACTGCTAGAATTCAAGAGCCTGTCTATCCCTGTGAACTCCTCAAATGAATCATAGCCCTAGGATACATTTTGTTGCATGCATATGTTTAGAATGTAAAAAAAATTAACCCTTGGGCTGCCGTTGCTTTGGCAGGCAAAAGCATCCTATATGTGAAATGGGAGTGCAAATATTTTATGCTTGTTTATTATGGTAGTCACAGTGTTAAAATGAAAACCACTAACTAAGAGCAGAACAATTACAGTGTTATTTCATTTTGTAAAGAATGTGATACTTTACACAGGAAGTTCCGATTATAGTGCTCAGAATGTGGAAAGCAAGAGACAAGATCTATATGATCAGGATTAGATGAAAGCTTAATGAGGTTCCCAACATATGATTAACAGAGCTACCCTTATTACAGACTCTCTTTTCCAAACCCTCAGGTGAACCTGTGCTGTTTCCTTTCCATTTGGTTCTGTATTTTTCTACAAATGTGCTCACCCGATCTGCTGTGTCCTCCCACCGGAGCTGGCACACCAGCTCAGTGCAGTGCAGTTACCCTTCTTCTTTCTGTGCCTGAACTGTCATTGCTGACCCATAGCTCACAAGTCTGTGGTCCTTCATCTGACCCCAGGTGAGGCACAGGACATTGTTCCTAATAGAAAATAATGAAAACAACCATCAAATACTATGGGACAACTATTTTCTCTTCATCAAAGTTGTCCTTGTTGCAAAGAATGCACGTTGGGTAGCTGCCAACATATCAGGAAAGATGAACTGAGATGCATACATCCCCAGACAGGCTTCTTACATTGGCTTAAAATTCTTCTTCAAAGTCTGAAATTCTGTCTTTATTTTCTATGAATTGCTTCTTTATTATTCCAGGGGGTCTACCCTTGTGTGAACACCTTTCATCTCCTGCATAATGTATGTATGCTGTCATGAGAGCATGGTCAGGGTTTTGTGCTGTTGTCCTAGTCCCTCTGGTTGTGGACTGAAAGATAGTGCAGGTCAGATCACAGGCCCTACAAACTCCACATAGCCAAATCACATCAGATATGGATGTGAGGAGTCCCAAGATGTCACACCATGTGCCTAACTGCAGCTGTACGCTATGAAAGCAGGTTTCTGGAGAACAAGGCAACTCATGTGAGCCCTCTCACTCACATGAACTGCCAAGTAGCCAGACTGGGGAGACAGAAGGCAGTGCCATGAGGTCTCAAGAATATGGGGGCCTTGATCAGCCTCTGCTAGGACCATGGTCTTATCACTAACAGATTCTCCAGCAGCATGAGTACTCGGAGTTGTAGAGAGCTAGCCCAACTCACTGAGAGTGTCAGGAGCATACCTCAGAAACACTCAAACCTGCAGCACATTAACAAAATAGTCTGATTTGTGAAGCTGTCATGAGTTTTGAAACTGTTGCTTGCAGACATCTGCAGCCATGTCTTTCATAGAGCAGGAAGCACTGTTGTCTGACAATAGCTCTGTTTTCAATTTGGTACCTCCTTTAGGGTTTGTAGCTCCAAGAAAAAATGCCTATTGTACTGGAAACAACAAGATTTTCACAATGGCTTGTGCCTTGTACCATCTTGTATTTGTAGGTGCCAGATTACAGATGTAGAAAGGGTGTTCCTTTTGACACTGCTGCTTTGAGGAACTCAGTTATACTGAATTTTTCTCTTCAGAGATTCAGCTCTTTTTTCCCCTCACGAAATAGTCTCTGAATGTTGCAGTGATGTTCAGACCTTTTTGTCCTCAGCCATTAGCCCTTTGAAATATACTGTAAGGTATGAAGTAGGCAAAATAAAACTGAAGTTCCTGAATTTTCCTCCAACCTCCTTATGTTCATTACTTTCAGACTTTTCATTGAAAGAGATAATCCTCATTTTCACTATCTGGTCTTTCTTTCACAGATATAGCTCCGAGGGGGGTGGGTGGGTGGGGAACGAAAGAAAAAAAAGCAGTTTGGTAAAGTTCTGCTTAAACCCATGTAGCTGGCTTAGCTAGTGATCTAAATCTGAGATGCATTAAATCCTGAGAACATAAAAGTTGTGTTAGATATTGCCATGTTTTTTCTAGATGATATAAAGCAAAACTCAACTCACATCAATTTATGTCCGACTTAGAAGGGCTAAATATTTTCAGCATCACCTTTCTTGTCGACCTCTGCCAGATGGGCTCTAACAGAGCCGACAGCACTTTCAAATGACCGCTGTCTGTGCCACGCTCCCATAGGCAGAATCTCATCTAACTCAAATGCAGATGTCTAAAAATTAGATTTCTATATCACAATTAATGACTTTCTGCTCCTTTTATAATCAACAGAGAGAAAAAGAAACTTTTGCAGAGAAATGCATTTGACTTAAACGCGTATTTTGAAGTGAGATTAATGACAGGCTTTTTACAGGTGGCTATTTCTGTCCAGTGAAGGCTGATGGACCATAGTGTTCCTCCAATGATGTGCAGCAGGGGCTGGTGTAGGTCCTCTTTACCTTCCTTCTCTTCCACTGCTGCAAAACTAAATTAGTACTTAAATAAAGGTACACAAACTTTCCGTACAAGATGGAAGCTTGGTAAGGTGCATTTGATTCAGCATAATTATAGCACTATCTAACCTCAAGCAGGCTTCTAAGAAACTTTCAGAATAATTTGTTTGTTCTTTGATTTTTGTTGTGGCTGTTAAACACTACCACAACAGGGGAAAACATGGTATTATATGCAAATTTTTGATGTGCAACTATCCAGGGAACAGAAAATCTCTTCTTAAATATACGTTGTTCTTTCCCACTATGTTTTTTGTTTTATTTTGTTGATATGTGCTGTTATCTTACTGGTATTTAAATGTGTTTGCGAAATATCCTGGGCGGATATGAGTAGGCAGAGGTCCCCTGGCTTCAGCATTGCATTGGCAGGCCAGCATTTGTCCATTTGTATTTACCTGGCTTAGCAACAAACTCTGTAAAAAAAAGAAAACAGAACTGCAGTATAAGGATAGGTCAAAATGAAATGTTAACAGTCTGTTGCAAGGGCAAATGGGACCACTTTGCTGTTTAACCACATTCCTCATTACAAAACATATCTCTACAGACTTTGTGCTAGTAATTAAAAACGTCTGTTTTAGCATTTGATGCGTTTTAGGCAAAGTTTCAAGTCATGCAGTCCTCAGCAGAAATGAATGTCCCCCACGATTAAAAAACTCTTTGGATTCTGAGGAAAAGTGGAGAACATTTAATTAGACATGCCTTCATATTGTCTTGTGAATAAATAAAAAAAATTCTTTTATACTGGAAGATATTGCTTTAGAATTTGATGTGATTGATGTAGCTCCTATGTATTCATGCTAGACAGCTATGTAGGAACTACTAAGCACTAAATGCCAGGAACAGACCATGGGCACAGATTAACAGTCATAACAGTGCATGGATATGCTTCTGAGACAAATGTGTTCATAATTTACAGCTTCCAGCCAGTTGGAGTTTGGCTCCTGAGGTCTTTCCTGAGGATGGAATCCCATCTCTGGGAGATGTTTGTGTTATCTCCAGTTGCTTCTTGTCTCCTTATTTATATGTTTTGATTTCCCCCCCCCTATTCTTTTCTCTTTGATTTCCAAGCAGCTTTGTTTCACACAACAACAACAACTGACATTTCCATTTTTCAAAGCCTATTTTAAAGGCGTGGCTGGGCCTGCCACATCTCAGGGTAAGGAAACTGCTAATGTTTTTAGCAATGGATAGCTACAGCCAAGTTGAAAACAAGGCAGTGCTTCCCAAACCATGGTCAATAGAAGGAAAAGGGTGTAGTGTGCAGATTATAGCTAGTGATCCTATAGACTGCATGATTTAAATCTTTCCGTATAGTTTGAAACAAAGCATGATGAGGATAGAGGTGCCTAATGATTGGGGAGGAATCTTAGGGCTGTCAAAGTTCAAAGAAAAGGAAAAGAGAATTAGTTATGAACTAGAGTATTCATTTGCAGTGCATCACTAATATCTTCCTCAAAATTAATTCTGTGCACTGTGTTACTTCCTGGGTAAACAATGTTATTTTAATCAGTGTATGTGCAGTAAACCACAGGAGATTATATCTAAGTTGACTTGTATAAAATCAGCACAACTGCAAACTTATTTGAAAGAAACACTGTGTGTATGCACATTCAACTGTGTAATTAAGGGTTTGATACCTTACATATGCATCTTTGAACTTTTATCTTGATTTGTGAGCCTGTTACCACCAGACTCTTTCTTCAGATTAAAGTATTTCAAAATTAGATGAAACTACATTTCTCATGTTACCTTGCTTACAGTATAACGATACCTTTGTGTTGAAGCCACAGACAATATACAACTCTTTGCTCAAATAGGAAGTGCATTTCTGCCTAACTGTGCACTTTAAACGTATTAATGTTCCTTGCACGTTTGATCCTGTTTAGAAGTAAATAAAAAGTTTAAACTGCATTGCACATATCCTCTGGGAAAAGTCAAAGCAAGTTCAGTTTATATATAAAAATTTAAATTTAAGATAGATTGTACATTAACATACTTTGACTTAGCTGAAATGGAAATTATAACTACCCCATTATTGCAGGTCTGGGTCATGACAGGATTTTTTTCTAATATTTCATAATAATGCTTACCTGAGTTTTATATATGTCTATACAAAATACATTCCATCAGATTATCCATTACTCAACTGAAGTATGTTTTTCCAAGGCATATTGCTATCAGTCCTCTTGCAGCCTAACTTGCATTTCCTAGATCAGATGAGCACCAGTGAAGAGACATACTTTAATTTGAAGATATTCATAAGCAGCAACATGGTGCCTCAGGAGTTCTCCTGAAAGCCATATTCTCTCTGACAAGTCCTTTTCCCTTCAGAAGCTGTTTGAGTCAAATAATAGCTAAAAAACATTTTTAAACCTTGTGGGGCACTTGCAGCCATGGCTGGAACATGTTGCTCAGGTACTCAGTGTAGCTCCAGCAGCTGGCTGATGGCCAGCTGCACACAGTGCCATTGCATCTTTCGTTTTCTTTCATCAGTTGTGAAACTGCAAATTCTGACTCAGAGAGGCAGGATGGGGTTAAACTTTGGGCTGAGAATACAAGATGAGTCCTTGCTTTGAGAGTAAGGCATGACTCGGATACAGAAGCCAATATCTTTTTGCTCTCAAGGAGCCATGAGGGGAATTTTTACCTAGACAACAAACTATCAATAACCAAAGAAGCTTCTGCCTCCCTACTACTTTACTTCTTTTTCCCTGCTTGAGGTACCAAGGACTATTCCAACATCTTTTGAATTGGACTCAAGTTTAGTACCTGCCTGTGCAGCTCTATGAGGTGCAGGCAATCCTGTGGATGTTGTCTGTGGCTGCAAGCCAGCCTCAAATCCTTTAGCAATTGCAGTGATCCACAGTGAAGTTGCTTCATTGATGATTGCACCCCATTGTCATGGTGAAGCAATGCTGGAATTTCCCTTGTTAGAACTACATCCACTAAAATGTATCTATTTGCCTCCTGAAGTAACAAGAGTGATATAAAAAATAGCATAATACAAGAGTTTTGTAGTAGATAATGAGTATTTTAATAACAACGGGAGGCAGGATGAAAGAGCCTAATTATAGTATGTGCAGGAAATGCATATTTTAATGTACTGTAGGAAGATGTGTGGGCAGGGAGCTATTTCAGCTGAGCCTTTGCAGCATGATGTTTCCCCAGTCAGAGATCTCTCATGTTAGCTACTGAACACCTGAAATCAAACACAGGAAATAATCAAGGACATTTAAAATCAGAAAATAATACCTTGGCTACATGTGATCCCAGACTATAGCTCAGATTCTGAACTGATTTGATGTATCTGGAACAAACATGGTTTGAACACAGCCAAGTCTAGCAGTTGTATTTCTTTTTGGTTTCATAGCTTAGACCAAAGAAAGAGGAAATTGTCAGAGTGGACCTTTTGGGCTGAAGTTTGCCTTTATGTATCTCTTCTTCATAGTGCTCAACTATTTCAAAGAAATCTGGCACTCCTCTTTCAAAGAAAAGTCGACAAGCAATCGATGGCACTTCATGGATCAGCCATCCAGAGCCATTTCATAGTTGCAGAGAAGTTACAGGAACGGATAGGGGCAAGAACTGGCCAAACACGAGAATTATGTCCAGGAAGACCTCACTGGTGTAAACGGTACTTGCTCAGGATATCTGTACAGGTGTCACTACCCTCAGTGGCACTTCAGGGATCAGACTTCCGCAGTGAAAGTGCTTTTAGCTGCTCCTTGGCAAGAACCCTGCAAAGCCAATATGCTAGTGTGTAGGGATCAATGAGGGAGGCAAAGTATATGCATGGCCATTAAAAACTGTCTACTAGTGGCTTCCCACCCAGAATCTTCTATGCAAGGCCATCTCAGGAAAAACTGGAGAACTGGATTTGTCATGCTAGCAGGTGACACAGTAAACCTCTCTGAGACTGGTGTCACATCAGATAGATAACTCACCTCACTCCTTTTAATCTCCTTTTAATGGAGAAAAGATGAATTGTTGATGCTGTGAAACTGTTTCACAGCTCTTCGCTTTCTGTCTTTACAGTTATAAAATTTCACAATGTAATTGAATTCCTGAGAAGGTCATGATGCAGAAATAAAAGCCCCTTAAGCAGAAGCAGACAAGAACTAAGCAAGACAGCCACTGAAACAGAATATTGTTTCTTAAAGTATTTGGCTTTAAAAAAAACCAAAACAGGGGATGACTTTGATTTATGCTGTACTACTTCATGTATGTATAACTTCTTTGTTTACGTATTCATGGTTTTTTTTCCCTAGAAAAATCAGCATCAAAGTCGTGCCTTGAGGACATGTAGAAAATGTAAAACCAACGCAGGCAAGAATAAACAAAATCCATGTGTATCTATCTGTGTCAGTCACTTGCAGGATGCTCAGGAGATACTGTCCATAAATATTCTCTCCTAAAAAGAGTGGGAGTTATCCAAAAAGTGGCTAAAGAATATTGTCCGTAAGTGCATTTAGCAAATGGGTATGCTCTCGTCCTTCCTGGTGTGAGGTTGGCCATTCTTGGGAATCTCAGCCCTTGCCTCTGAGGCATTCCTCTGAAAATGCTCCTGGGAAAGAAGAAACAGCAGCTACATTGAGTCCATTTGTGGCTGGAGCTAGTGAGCTGATCCATTCTGGCACTTCTGGAGGCAGGGCAGCCTTTGGAAGACCTCACTGCAATGAGGCCCTATCACTGGCAAGGAGGAGCCTGAGGCCTGGCACCCCTCCAAAGCTGGGTTTTTCACAATCAGTGCTATTGTTTTTTTCCAGGTAGTGCTTTCACACGAGTCAGGACAGGGGAGACAATTTCATGCCTATGTCTTTGGATCAAAATATCTCCTTAATACAGATCTGCCCAAAACTGTGCCTTACCAAAATGCTGAGGGTGCAATAGCCTAATAAAGTTATTTGAACAGATCAAAGTCTCAGGATCAGACCCACAGAATTCATTTTGGATGGCTGTTTGAGAAGTTTACTGACAAAAAGTCTCTTGTATCTGTACATAATGGCTTTCAACCTATGTTTATTGTGCTTTTTAGTCTTGAAACATTTAACTATCTTCAGAGGTAATTATTCTTAAGTAAGTAATAAATAATCTGCAACTCATTGACCAACAAATGAGTGCTGTTTTCTAGGGAAATTCTTAAAGAGCTCCTGCAGTTACAGAGAAGAGATTGTATTGCCCTAAAAGAGGGGTAGCATACAGGTATGGCCTGTAAATTTGCCGTGTAAAAACACAGTCACTTTTCAAATACAGATCAGAGTGTTACTGTTCTGCCATTGTTAGGCTGAATTCTGCACTTCCCTAGGCCAGCTTTATGACACTGTAAATGCACTGAATTAATAGTGGTACAGTGGGGGTACCTCAGCATGACATCAGAGTAAAGGAGTGGAAAGTCACAGGGATTAAGACTGGTTTTACAGATTAGACCAAAGGTCCACCCATAACATAGTCCCATCTGTGATAATTTCCAGCAGCAGGATATAACACATAGGGAAGTGATAAAATATCTCAAAATTCAACATTATATTTGATACAAGCCCCAAAATTATTTCCTAAGACAACCTTATAGGTTATTAACTTCTAATGCTTCCAAATTTAAGTGAGATGTGACAAGGTAGATTGGGGCATACTAATGATACACATGATACTGGGAGGTGGGACAGCAGGATCCCTTCTTGCAGGCCCTAAAGAGTTGGCAACTCTTACATCTGATTGCCAACAACAAATGCTGCTGGATACGTTTAGTTCTGGGACTTCACGTGCTTTCTTAAGGTCTCCAATGAGATAGACACACTTCTGGACACTTGCAGACATGTGTAGACACTCGCCTATTCACGTGGAAGAAGCGGAGGGCCGGGAAACACCATCTTGGCAGGTGCTAAATCAGGTGCATAAGGTCCAAGAATCTACAAAGTGTCACGGAGCCCTCCAATCTCACTCCCACCACCCACATGGACTTGCCTCAGAAGGTGGTGGCCATGCCAAAGGACAGCAGAAGATACTCATCTGTGAGGCTTCACATACATACTATTCCACAAAGCTGGTTGCTGATTCCTCTAGAGCAAAAGCAGCAGCTGGATCCCCAGCCTAGGGGTTACCCCAGCAGAGTCATAGACTGCATTTCAGATAACTCTCTGTGGAACACTGAAAGTTTTACAGACACTTAGGGTCTATAACTTCTATGACTTCCAGCTGAAAGTCTCATATGCAGGGTATCTTTTCTCCCCAGACAGCTTTCTGTTGATTGTTTGGTATTAAATAATTGGTAACCAAATAAGAGCGGACAGGATCCTAAGAAAAGACTGCACATTGGCTTATTATAAGTACTCTATTTGATCAAGTGCAGAAAGAGGCACCAGCAAAAGAGTGTGAGGAAAGCAGACAATGAGGCTACAATGCAGATTTCCAGAGCAGAGTATCATAAATCATTCAGTTTAATCAGATGTCTACAAGAAGAAACACTTGGATAGCTGACTTGGACATGGGTGTCTGCAAAGCTGCTTTGTACCATGAGTAATAGCAACGCATATCAAGTACTACTTCTGTTATACAAGTGCATGCTTGCTTCCTCTGGAAAGGTGACTAAAACCACCAAACATTTTTTCCCTATAACCTAAGCTGGACAAGGGAACAGGTTTTTGGATTTGGAAGAGTGATGCATTTTCTACGCACTTTTTTCTTCTCCCAATGTAAAGGGAAGACAAACCTCATCAGATCAAGAAAGCAAGCTGCATAGTGGATGTTATATCAAGAGAAAAAATCTTGCATCCCACGCAAAGAACAGAAGCAGTTCTGTGTTAGTGTTAAATCTAGTGCTAGGATAACTTTGGTTCACTAGAGAAATTAAGAACAGAGTCCAGTTATTGAAGGGGGTATGTATTCCACCTTTACCTACAAAGCCCGAGAGACAAGTAACGCTTGGCTGCACATAAAGGAAGCTGTTGTGAAATGCAGAAATGAAAAGGGAGAAAATTGTAGTGCTCTTCTTTATGCTTGCCTTAGATATGCAGCTAAACAGACTTCGGTGTTTAACATCTCAATTTGCATCACTATTGAAATAATAGTAAACAAGAACAAGCCTGGAGAAAAATACTGTGACAAAACGTTGGTGATGGGGAAATGAGAACTGAAGAATCTGTGATAACCTCTTTCAGCAGAACACCATTAAAAAAGCAAATTCATGCTTCCCTGGCCAAAAGAGGTCAGTGGAATAGGCAGAAAGAGGTATGTCTAAGTTTTCTAAAAGTTATCCCATGTCATCAGAGATAGAGGACCCCAAAAACTCAGTCAGATCATGCCTGGTACAAGAGGAAAAGAAAGCAAGCAGTCAAGAATGTGGCAAGGTTGTTATACATGTTGTAACGAATATTATAGTGACTTCTTATAGAAAAAACCTTACTTTTCCCACAATTGTGAAAAACTGGGTGACAAAATATGTGCAGCCAGTTGTATATTTAACACTGCTGGTTATAAATAAAAAATCCTGAAAATATGTTAATCCTATAGTATGAATGATCAGTGTGGTTAAACTGTTTAACTCCCTTGACAAATATAACTTAACCTATCAGCACTTTTAGTTTCCACTTCTGTAATCATCACAGAAGTCCAGATTGACAGAGTCTAAATTCCATTTTTTTTTATTGGCTGGTTTTCAGCCTTTAAAGCTGCTCGGATAAGTAGGAAGGAGAACTTATGTGGGATGGTAGGGCATGTGAATCTGGTGCTTTTACTTTTTTTAGTCCAAAAACTCAGTGAACATCTTGGAATTTTTGGCCTAATATAGTGGTAAAATATGAAAGTGATGCTTCAGGCTTTGCCTACCTTTACTTGATTGACTGTTTAGAAATTGAACTAGTAAAATATATAGAATAAATACTACTGACACAGTACGACCCAATATTATCAGTACAGTATATTTATGTTAGTTAAGCCACTTGAAAACCTGTCACACGTCCACCAAAATCATCTGCCATGCTACATCTTGGCTGCTTAAATTATAGCCCTTGACACAACAAATATTTGTGAGAGATATCAGAGGAGTTTTTGGTATATTTATAAACCAAATATATTATATTTAACAACCTGTGGGTTCAGACTATACTTGTGCTCGATGAGTGGACCTGGCAGCAGGGACTGGGTCTTCCCAAGCCTGGAGCTAGTCAGGGGCACGGGCAGAGCTGGGCAGTAGGAAGTCTCCAGGCATGAGCCCCCAGGGCTGAGCCCACAACTGCGGTTCCTGCAGAGGAGAATGAGCAGCAGCATCCCTGGAGAGTCACATACTGCAGAGAAACATCAGCCCTCTGCATGCCAGAAGGAGGTCCTACAGTCCATGATGCTTGTTTTCAGTGTGGATAGTACAGAATAGATAATTTGGGTCTTGATTTACTCTAACCTTGCTTTGGAGAGCCAGCTGAGTTAGGATGCTGGCTTTCCACTGTGGCCCGCTAGGAAAGACAGGACCTTTATGAGACAAGTCAGCCCCTCTCAGATCTCCGTTTTCTGCACTGACACAAAGCCTTGGTTTCTGTGATGAGAATTTGCAGGCTTCAGGATAGGTTGTATTAGTACATTTGCAGAACTGGCACCTCATAACCATACAATGCATGGCGCCTTGTTTTGTTTCTCCAGTGTTTCATTTATTAATGCTTGAAGATAATTATACAACACACAAGATAGGTATATGACAGTGTATAAGATATGAGATCTGTATATGCATGTCAGTAGGTACATTTGAGAACAGGATTTGTTCACAGTGTTTTTAACGGAATGTTATGGAGAAGGTTTTTTTATTTCTGTGCACTTGTTTAATGATTTCAGAAAATTTTTTTTAGCATGTATTTTTGTTTTAAGTATGCCCTGTATGAGGTTTTACCTTGTCTAAGTGTGTGAGCGCTGGGGGAACATTTTATTCCTGGTCACTCTCTAAAGAACATGCATGGCTGTTAAACTGCACATCCTCTTCCAGCCCCACCAGGAAGACAGGGTGTTGTTTTCCCTAGCACTAACAACCCCTGCCTCCCACTGCTAACACTGATTTGTCTGGAAGAGAAGAGAGGGTGCTCCCTGTGATAACCCCGTGTTAGGCCCTCTGTTCAACAGCTGTGCTAAATGAACCTATACTTGATTACCTATTAAAACCCATCAATCTTGCACAGGGTTTCCAAACCCTCCACAACCTCCTCAGCAGGCATAATGGCAATCACCGTGTTTAAAGGTCATGGTTAGGAGCTTAATTTAAAGCTCTTATAATAATGCAATTTAATTCTGGAAAATGCCATCGTATAGCTCTCTGAGGACTCCTGTCAGACAGAAGACACTGCTTGCACACAGCTTTGATTTATTTTTTCCTTTGAATAACATCTATGTTGTTATCTCTTTAACTTACTAATGTTTCAGCATCCTAGGTGGTAGGCAGACTTTCACAGCAGCAGTAAATTTCAAATTAAAAACATCAGTTGCATTTTAATTTCTACTATGGAAAAAAAGTTGGGTTTTTTTAAGCAAATGCAGATAATGCACATGCTGTGTAGATAAAAATTTAAAGCAGTTTGATTACCACAAGGTTTTGTCTTGCTTTAAAAAGCACTTTCACCTGTACTGGGTTTGCATGGCAAGGTTTTAGTAGTGGAGGGGCTACATAGGTGGCTTCTGTGAGAATACGCCAGAAGCTTCCCCTATGTCCCACAGAGCCAATGAAGCCAGCTCCAGCAAGGACCCATCAGTGGCCAGTGGTACAACCTCTGGGATAACATAGTTAAGAAGGGAAAAAAAACATGCGCAACTGCAGCTGGAGAGAGGAGTGAGAACATGTGAACCAACCCTGCAGACACCCAGGTCAGTGCAGCAGGAGAGCAGGAGGTGCTCCAGGCGCCAGAGCAGAGATTCCCCTGCAGCCCGTGGTGCAGCCCATGGTGAGGCAGGCTGTGCCCCTGCAGCCCATGGAGGTCCATGGCGGAGCAGATCTCCACCTGCAGCACATGGAGGACCCCATGCTGGAGCAGGGGGATGCCTGAAGGAGGCTGTAACCCTGTGGGGAACCCACACTGGAGCAGTCTGTTCCTGAAGGACTGCACCCATGGAAAGGACCCGCACTGGAGCAGTCTGTTTGTGAAGGGCTGCACCCATGGAAGGCGTCCACGCTGGAGCAGTCTGTTCTTGAAGGATGCACCCCATGAAAGGGACCCGCACTGAAGAACTGCAGCCTGTGGGAAGGACTCATGTTGGAGAAGTTCATGGAGGACTGCCTGCTGTGAGAGGGACCCCATGCTGGAGCAGGGTAAGAGTGTGAGGAGTCCTCCCCTGAGGAGGAAGGAGTGGCAGAGACAACATGTGATGAACTGACCAAGGCACCAAATCCCCATCCTCCTGCGCTTCTCAGGGAGGAGGAACTAGAGAATTTGGAAGTGAAGTTGAGCTTGGGGAGCTTGGGAACAAGGGAGTGGGGGAAAGTGGTTTAAGATTTGTTTTTATATTAGTGAGTGATCTCTCCCTCTCTGTCTCTCAACCCACGAGCCTTTGTTATATTTCCTCTCCCCTGTCCAGCTGAGGAGGGCAGCGATAGAGTGGCTCTGGTGAGCACCTGGCGTCCAGCCAGGACCCACCCACCACAAACCCGTAATAAATAGATTTGCAACATGTGGTTTATTTTGATAGCAGAAGCAGCAGCTAAATAAAGCTGAAGAGTTTAGTGGTGTAAGCACCACGTTTGAAACACCTAGACTCTCTGGAACCACTGGCTTAAATCTCAGCAGGGTTGACTCAGCCCTTCATCTCCTCAGGCAGACACTGAGTTTCATGTGTCTACCATGCAGAAAGGTGAGATTTACAAACAAAGGCCCTTGCTATTATGCACAAGACTTGCATCGCTTGTTCTGTTTTTAGTGCCACTGGTGTTAATTGCCTTTCTCCTTATGGGTATGAGGCTTTATCGGTGCTGGTGGCTGCTGGGCTTTGCTCTACAGCAGTCTGCAGGCTGGCAGGGAAGTACACAGACAGCTTCAGTCATCCTGCGAGACTGGAAACTCTGGACAGCAAAACCCAAAACTGACCCTTGACCCAAACTTACCCTTCCTAAGACTGGATTATTAAGTGGGGCACAGTGCTGTATATCCTCGGTGGGGCTCCCAGTGCCAGGGGAGTGCAGGACCAGCAATGCTGCAGAGCTGTCTCGGTGCCTCTGCATGGCTTCTGCATGCTTCTTGCCCATTCAGGGGTTGTCTCTTCCCACAGCAGTCACAGATCTGAGCTGGCTGTGTGCATCTGAGCAGAGTTGAAAGTAGGGTAAGAAACTACTGGGAAACACTGGATGCGGCAAAGCCCAGTGTATAGGGTTAATCAGAGTTACTCATCTTGCCTTTGAGATGCTACCAGGTATCTATGGCCCATGTTATCATTTATCCTAAACCAGAATGCTGTCACAAGTGGTGGAAAGCTCAGGCACAAATTTCTTAGAGCTTTTTGGGAAAACTAGAAGAGTTTGGTTCATGCCGAGGCATATGACATCTTATCATGTGGAGGGCTTGAATTTTTCCAGAAAGAACTTACCTCTGTAATCCATGACATGGAAAAGGGGAGAAAAACATCAGTAAATACATTCACAGCTAATTAATCACAGTGAGAAACATAGGGTATAGGAATGCTGAATTTCTAAAAAGATTGTTCTAACTCTGATGTGACATGCCATTAAATCTATTTTCATTGCATTAATATACTCTGGTGCAAGAACGAGGTGGCTTTTCATGGGCCTTCAGAAACCTGCCCATTGCAACAGCGTGAAGTGGCAAGTTACTGCACAGCATGGGGGAGAAACCAAATAAGCAGCTCTGGTGCGGAACTGCCAGGCCACCCCGCAGCTTCAGAAGACAGTTATTTGAAGTTAGATCATTGCATGAAATTCAGAGTAGCCAAATTGCTCTGGAGGGCTTCGGAGGACTGTGGTGGGTCAGATTCGGTGCCCTACCATGGGTCTTTGTTGTCCTATTGTGTCCTATAGTGTTATTCTATTGGCTTAAAAATAGTGTAACTGTGCAAAGAGTCAGTTCTTATATTACGCTCATCAAAAAGTAAATAGTGTTAAAGATACCCTTAGTTTATTGTGATAGAACCTACACGGGCAATTCAACTATTTCCTTGTTCTTCATACAATATTTAGAGCCTGACCCAACATCCAGTGAAATCTGTGTGTTTTCCCATTGACTCCATGGACTTTGGATCACACCCCTAAAGCCTAGAGAAGTGCATGAATAATAACAGAGAACCACGCACATCAAAAACTATCTTTAAAGCAAGTATGCATTCCCTGAACTCAAATTATAGGGTTTTTAAAGAGCAGTTTTCTTAAAAGCCAGGAACAAAGTATTTATATTAGCTACACTGAAATGAGAAGGGGAACCGACAGAAGAAAGCTACACTGTTCATCTGCTATTTAAAATCAAAATTACTGTTATTTTAAAAGCTAATATCCGCCTTAAACTGATTTAAGTAAAAATACTACATCGCTCAGCATTAAAAAGACATCTTTAAGTAAAAGATAAAATGATCATAACAAAAAAAAAAAGAAGGAAATGGAGATCTTTAGCTGTACTCAGCTGAGAAGGTGTGGTACAGAGAATAGGAAATCATTTGGTTCTCACTGATTATAGCTCTTTGTATCAAAATACTCGAGGCTGAAATTAGTGCAATCCACAAGAGCAGGTGTTTTGAATTTTAATCTAAGATATAATTAGAGTCTGTAAAAAAAACTATGTGATGCAGTAATTGAAAGGGCTAATCATGGGATGCTTTATTTTAAAAAAATATTTAAAAATAGATCTACCAGATATAAAAAAATTCATATTCCACAAATCTTTATTTTGACTACATATAAAGCTGCAATCCATTATGACTTTGATTTGAAAGACTTAAACAATTCACTTCTATCTTTAAAAGTGATATGTAATTATCAAGTTCTTTATCTTGCATTTCATGTTGTTTATATAAACATTGTTTAAATCTCTAACGCTTGCACAATCACTCTGTGGGAATAATTGACAAGGACAAATATTTGTTTAAACACCACCTGGATTATAGGATTATATACAGATTGAGCTAATAGTTTTCCTTTTACATTTGCTTATTGTTTGTAAATGATATTTCTTTAAACTTCAGGTATTTGGCCTCTTATTCTAGTGTTTACAGTAAGGCAATTTCAAAATCAGAAGCTCTTTCTGTTCATAAAGAAGATCACTCTACAGCTATATGGCTTTACCTTGTCACTGTTTTAAAGTCAAGGTTGATAACCAAAGGAACTGGTTAAAAAGTCATTTGATGGCTCCCATCTTCATAGCTATTATATCTGATTTTGAGCTAGAATGGCAATGCAATCAAGCAAGACAGGAATGAATCAATTAGTGATCACGGTGAAATGAGTGAGTGCTTAACTTTTCAGTGCACAAACTGAGACTGTGTTAAAGAATTTGCACTGAGTTGATCATGCTTGTTCTGCAAATTTCTGCAAGCTGGTGCACTGCAATTCAAATTAAGCCAGCTGAAATAAGCCATCTGAAAGGACTAGTTGCTAAAAAATGCCAGCTGATGTAACTGTGATGCACTGTTCTCTCTTTACCCTGGAAGCCAGGAAAATCAGTGTGGAGCACAACGCTCTGTGGGCCTAGCACTGTTTTGGACTGTATGCCATAACACTTACATTGATGCTATTTTCTCCTACTGAGATGCATAAATAAGGATGAGGCCCACTGTCAACTAATAAGGAGCAAAATCCATATCCAGTAATATATCTCTATTATTAACATTTAATTAGTATTACAAATATTATCAAGCCAAAGTACTTCAGAAAGTCTGTCTTTTGTGTGATCATGCTTGTTCAAGTCAGATATTAGCAATGAAGTTTGTAATACATTAAACAGTTATCTCCCAGACAGTCTGAATGCCAGAGAAGTGTGTATTTTATTAGCACAGTGAAATGTTTCACTTTACCTACAGTTCAGGTGACAACTTGCCTTCAGGTCTTCAGGACAGAGATAATGCCAGCATTCCTCAGATCCATTGCCAGTACGTCTTGTGGTGGAGCGAGGTCGGAGGGCCCATGGGCCTGGTAATTAATGCAACGTCAATCCTGCTGCGGAGTGTCTGCCAGCAACCTCACAATGGAACCAGACAGCTCAACCTCAGCGAGACTTTCCCTCCACCGGAGCATGCTGGAAGGGTTTCTTCTCTGTTCAAAGAGAAAAACCTTTCATTCCAAAAGTGTTTTGAACTCATTTGAAAGTGCAGATGTTGTTTATATGCTGTGTTACAGGGGAAAATATTTCTTTTTTCATTTTTTCTAAACTTATTATTGAGAGGAAAAAAATAAAAAAACAAACCCTGGGCAAGGTTCAAGTTTGCTAAGTGCCAAATTCTTCAAACTTTGTAATTTAAATCATCATCCCACGTACGTATTGGAAAGCCAGATGCTTTGTATCCTTTTTATCTCCTGTTCTATCTGTCAGGCACAAAGATTTCTGCATGTCAGAGAAAGTAAGTGCTGCTTCTCAGCACGGCATTGCGGAGAAAGAGGCAAAGAGAGATGTTTTCATTAAGCTCCCATTCCCCTGTTCTCACAGCGTTCTTGCTTTTCGAGCAAAACTTGTGATAGGAATGCTTTCTATTTTTACTCTTGAAGGCTTGTTTCTGCTATCACAGTTAGTAGTTACCCATGAGAAATGTGTTAAATGAAATCTCGGTTACTTCAATTGACTTCTTAATCTGATTAATTGCTGAGTGAAGTAGATTTCACACAGATACATGTGTGTGTATATACTCCATAGCATTTTATTCTGATTTCTTAGTATCCTGACAATACTAGTCACTGACTGACTCAGACTTAAGACATCTGCTGTAATTGTAATCTTCCAGACCTCCATCTACATAACCTTAAAGCTTAACTTTGAACAAACAGGGCAATACCAAAAAATGTCTATTTCAGTATCAATATAAAATTATATCTAGTTGATTGAATGGCCTGTCAAATCTTAATTTTCAAAAGATAAGTACTAATAAGTGCAAAATAAAAAATTAAATCTTGCTACAGATTTTAATTACACAAAGACATACTACCTTCTGCACAGAAGCCATGCTTCAAAGGAGCAACACAACAGAAAGTGCTTAATGAATGAGTTTTCAGCCTTGCATTCAAGCATCATGACGCCATGAAGAGTTCTGTCCCTTTACATTAGCTGAGCCCTGGTCTGAGTAGTAAATTGCTGATTTCCTCAGTCTTTTCTAATGCTTGGAAAATAATTCCTAGGCGATTCATAAACAAACTTTAACC
This sequence comes from Strigops habroptila, assembly GCF_004027225.2. Taxonomy (NCBI): domain Eukaryota; kingdom Metazoa; phylum Chordata; class Aves; order Psittaciformes; family Psittacidae; genus Strigops; species Strigops habroptila. Next base: position 31,588,759 of record NC_044279.2, read on the forward strand.
CCTACTTGTATTGGCATTGCTTGTGCCATTTTATAGATGCAATGTTAAAATGTAATATTTTCTGAAGTTCCAGATAATTCTGGGTGCCAAGCAGAAAATCTCTGATTTTTTTGAGCACATGTCTGTTCAAGGCAGAGCTCCCACTGACTGCAGTGGCAGCTGCAGTCTGAGAATAATTCTGGTTAGAAAGCACCATCTGATCCACCCCCCTGCTCAATTTTGAAGTTGTACTCGACTTTGAAATTAGATCAGGTCTTTCAGGGTCATATCTAGTCAAATCTGAAGTATCTCCAAGGATGAAGATTTCAAAACCGTATGAATACTTAATACTTCTGCAAATGAGGACCTGGAAACTCAAGACCAAAGCACTCAGAAAAAGTGATTCTGCAAGTTGTTGCCACACAGGGAACACGGATAACACTGAAAAGACAATCTTCCATGTCTTTTTGAGTGCTGAAAATCATGGTGGTCTCAGGCTGCTTATAGGTGATGTGTAGTGAAGTCCCCTTTTGGCTCATTTCTTTATGCGCAGCCTCACCGGCACCTCAGCAGCTCAGTTTCTTATAAGCAGAAGACAGCACATATCTACATTTAGTCCAGTGCCCTGAAGAAAATGAGTCTCTGCCTACACTTAAGGCCTTTTAGCAAGGTCTTGGTGTCTTTGAACACTTGTAGGCTGTACAGCCTTGTACTTATCCCCTGTAATGGAGAATATGAGCTGTTTGTGGGTGACCAAGGACAGTTGAGCTGCTGCCATCTAACAGGAGGCTGCAGTCCTGAACTCTTTCATGAACCCTTCTTCCTGCAGGAGCAATGCCATCCGCACATGAGGGACACTGCTAGAGAATATTTTAAGAGCTACCATAGCCTTAAAATAAGTTATGACCTTGTATAGATAGGTTCCCTACATTCCTTCATGTATTCATGGGTTCTGGCTGGCACCGGGGAGGAAAAGAGACCTGGGAAAGAAGGGGAAGGGCAGCACAGACTGTGATAAGCTAACTCACAAGTGTCTGTGTGATTTCAAAGTGAGCTTAATTGCAATGTATGAACAAACAGGTAGTATTTTAAGTAATTTGCCTTTCTTTCCTGTGGTCAATACATGGAAAAGAAAATGTGCCAGCCATGACTGTATGGAATCGCTGGTGAGTTGCACGATGGCTGGGAACCACGCCCTTGGACTAGTCTCTCAGGAACTGTCTCCTCTGAGAGAGAACTCACTGCATCCCACCATAGAGTGCTTGGGCACGAGGCTGCAAGGTGGACCCATACGCTCCAGCAAGGGGGCTATGAAAGCACAGCCTCTTATGGCAACACTTCTTCAGCCGCAGGCCAGTGCCGCAGCTTCTCTCTCTGTGATGCCCCAAGTTGGGTGCTGCTGGGTTTGCCAAGGCAGGCAGGAGTCCAGCTGCAGTGCTTGAGGTCCCAGCAGGAGTGAGCTCATTAGGATCACTGCACTTGGGGAGGGAAATTTGGCAGGACTGAGACAACAGTGGAAGTTGACAGGGCCACCTGTGTACCCTCCCCTGGCAAAAAACTCCAGCTCTGGGGACCTCCTAGAGTGCTCTGCAAATAGGAGGCTGTAGGAGCGCTGACTGTGCTGGCATATATGATGATGGCTCCTCGGGTGCCAGGGTGCTCCCAGGGCCTCGTGTGGGTGGGTGCCAGCCTGGGTGAAACCACACTGGCAACCATCTCACCCTATGCACTGGAGGCACCTCGCGGCAGCCCTGTGTCTGCCTCTGCACTACCATGAGGTTGAATTTCCACTCTTAAACTAGGGGGGAGCTTGGGGTACGCAAGGAGTGGAAAATACTAACATTAACCATCCTAAAGATAGTCTAAGCAAAGAATGGCAAAGAATGAAAATGTCAGGTGCCATTGATTTGTAAAAGAGAGTCAAGAGTGGTATGTATAAAGTAAGTGATCAGCAAAAATTTTGGGTTTGATGTTTAAAAATTATAAAAATTTTTGTATTATCTTTAATATATCATTTAAAAAAAAATAATCCCAAACCTTGAGCTTTCTGTTGGAGAAAAGCAGACCTAATACAGAAGGGTGTGCTACAAGCAGCAGCCCAAGAGCACGCAAGAGATTTGTAAAAGTAATGCTTCAGGAAGCTTGGTCCAAAAGCATGTTCCAGCAAACGATTGCACTGAAATTAATCACAAAGGAAAGCTACAGGAGCCAGCTAGCACTTTAGCATAAACTGGCATTGCTTTTTTGGAATGACTAGTGCTGTGCTGATTTATACCAGCTGATGATCTGGTCCACAAATGTTTTCTTATTCCAACTTTAATTATTTCCCACAGTGTAAGGGTGTCTACATCTATCTCTGTTCATTTAAGATTTCCAGATGCTAGTCTGGAAGTATGCTTACAGCAAGCATTAAATTGGTCAGTTTGGATGGAGCACAGGCTTCCTGATACCCTCATTGGATACTTTTATTTCACCATACAAGTGTGCTGGTTGATTATGAGAGTATTTTTGGTTCTGTATTTTCTTTTTGGTATTGCAGCTCTCAGTGAACATAAATGAAAAAAGCCTGTTCTCACAATCCACAAGGGTAGGCTTCATTAATGGTAGTTACATTTGTACGTTTGAATGTATTTGTACATGAGGGTGGTTCCTTATATTTAGATTTGCAGTCCTAAGGAAAAAATAGCTCCCTGTTTATGGCTACCAAAACCTTTGATTTCAAACAATTCAAAGTGGTACTTCTCAAGTCCTGTCTTTATGAATACACCCTCTGAGTCTTTTTCATTGCACCTGTACAAACAGCAACAAAGAGAAAACATGTGAGTGTGAAAAGGGCCTTCAGCTTCTCCCACCTACTTAATGAAACTTCCTTGCTTTTTTTGCAAGCAAATGAAAGACAATAAGTTACGTAAGATGCTTTTCCAATGGCAGCAGGAGTGATAGGAGTGTCCTCATTTGATGCTTTAGGGGATAAGACTTATAAATGGTGCCATAAAAAGCCTTTCAGGGATCTGAAAGCTTGCAGAGAATGAAGGCAGTTCAGCAAGGTCTGTAGTTTAAAACTAAAGTGTGCTGTGACTGTCATGTGTCTGATTTGGTTTGTCATGACAAAGAGTCTACTTAAATTTGTGTAGCTCAACTAGTTTCAGCAGAGCAACACAGATTTATACCAGCTCAGGTTCTGGATAGAAATCTCTGCATTTCCATTAGAGTTAGAAACACTACCAAGAACTATGCTACTGTCGGAGTCTTTTAATATCCCAGATAGCTTACAGTCTTTTTCACCACATAAACTTTAAACCAGATACAGATCATTCAATTAGATGCAGTTTGGATTACTGCTTTGGACACTAGAGAAGAACTGGTTGCACCAGCTCAGGAGACCTGTACTTCATTAATTTTAAATTAAATGTAAAGATAAAACTAGGTAGTTCTAGTTGAAAGTGAAACTATCATTTTCAGTTTCAAAAATGCAATTCACTGAACTGGGAAAATCATAGACTTGAGCGTAAAAGGGAGCTCGAGTTTCTGAATGACAAAGGTACAGCATTTCTCTGGGCCCTCTACTGAAATCTAGGGAAGGGATCTAGACCTAGCTGGATGATTACCCAGCTCAGAAATAACCTATTCAGAACAAGCAGACATCTTATGAAGAGTGGAAAAACAGGGTAATGTTCAGCTAACGCGATTGAGTCTTAGAGGTCAGGACATGTATGGATAAAATGAGAATTGCCAAAAGACAAACTAAGTTGGATTTTCCAAACAAAGCTAAATCAAATAGAGATTATTTTAGCCACACAAACAAAAAGATGATTTATAGCTGCTGAGCAGTGAAGATGGTGGAATTAAGGATAATACAGATATGGCCCCAAGATGAATAATTTGGCTCAGTTTTCAACAGGGATGATGATGTTAAACAAGGCTGTGTTGCTAATGGGAATTTGAGAATGGAAATAGAATTAACCACATCTAAGGTGGACGCCAAACTCTAAAGAGATTAATGTGACTGAGTCAGCTTGCAGTGGAAGCACATCCTAGAAGAACTATGAAAGATCTGGTTAGAGAAACTGCAAGTCTGCTAACAAAAATTTTTAATGTGTTTATCAGAGATGAGAGCTTTGCCTTCAAAAGGCAAGTGTTGGATCTAACTTAAGGCAAAAAAAGGAAAAGTCTGGGAAACCACAAGTCTCGCTTCAAGAATATGTGATATTTCAAAATATACATTGGAGAAAAAACAGGTAAGGACATGAAGATGGAAAAGAAATTAAATTTCACTCACTTTAGCACGAGTAGATCATGTCTGAAGACCTGACAAATTACTTTTATTAGTAAGAGAATGAGATGCAACTCAGTTACCAGGAAAGCTTTTGACACAGTGCTGCATAGGAAATTGCTCGTTAAGCTGGAGAAAATTTGGATTAGCAGAAGAATTGTGAGGTGGAAAAAAATGAAAGATCATGTTGAAAGGAGAAATGCCAAACTGAAAGGAAGTCACCCGTGGAGTTCTTCCAAGATGTGTCTAGGGACTGATCTTATTTAACATTTTTAACAACTTTGGCAGAAAAAGTAGTGCTGTGCTCATGAAATTTTCTGATAATGCAATATGTAGTGTGAATGTGGAGGAGGACAGTATACAGGAAGAACTGGATAAGCTTCAGGACTGGAATAGTAGAAATAGGATGAATTTGAATAACCCAAAAGGTGAGGTCAGGCACTTTAGGACTCGTAATTTTTCCCCAAGCAGGAAGCTTTGAAAAAAAACCTGGGAGTGGACTATTTGATCACCGGATGGCACAATGCGTGATGTGTCTGTGGAGAATACAAATGTAGTCCTTGAATGTATCAAGTGGGGAACCTTCTGCAAAGGTAAGCACCAGTGCGGTTTTGTGACACAAATTACTTTAACCGGAAATTAGGAGGTTTCTAACCAGAAGAACCATACATTTCTGGAACAGCCATCCATCAACCCAAATATGCTGATAAGGCAGAACCTTATCAGTTTATAGAAACTGGTACAGTGAGGCAGTTGGGGGAGATTGGAGGCAGCGGTCCAGGAGAGCTCTTCTGGATCTGGCTTCCTTCACAGCTTCAAACAGATCTCAGACACTCAGCTTGGTAGAATCACCTGAAGGCTAGATTAAGCTTGAATTCTACTTTTGATGAAAAAGTAAGCCCAAATTTGTAAGAAATATCAGTAGCTGTTAATCACTTGACTAGCTCACAGTCTCCGAATACATATTTCTCTCTGCAGAGGCAAATGATCCCCATTAATAATGTATCCCCTATCATCACCTGTAACAAATCCTGTTAGTGACTTGATTTTCAGCAACTTCAACAGCGCATCTGGCTGCAGTTAGTAAATGTTATTGTTAAATCTCGTTTTTTCTTTTTATAGGTAATTTTCACCAGATATCCTCAAAAACATGCTGGAAAAGTTCTATGGAATCTTAATCCCTATGATTTTCATGTAGTATTATCAAAATATGTGACATATTTTCAGTAGCTGGGCTTTCAAACTGCTTGCCACCATTTTTGCTCTATGTAGGGGCCTCTGCAGCTCTGGCCCACAGACAGGTGAAGGCCAGCAGATTAAGTCTATGCCCTGTCACCTATCCCAGAGGATCAGGAGAGTCTTGCTTGCTAGAATTTTGATTTCTGCTGAACTGATTTCTCTGCATTTCATAATCAAGACAAAAGAGCCCTCATTTGATAAGTACACTCTATTTAGCAGTGATGAAGTGCTCAGGTGAAGATTTCTGCTGCGCTCCACTTAGTGTACATAGGACTGCTCCGTGAACCTATTAACTTATTATTTAGACACTGGATGGGCACATTTCCAGTAGATGACTGGATGTTCACATTTTTTATTTGCTGAAGATTTCTTTGACCTTAGTGAAAACCGAAAGAGAGGAAATAGCATTCAAGGAGGCAGAACTTAAAATGAAAAACACATGAAAAACGAACTCCCTGAGGAAACGGAGGAATGGAGCACTGGCCGAACTTGGGGGTGTTTGCTGTTTGGCAGCCTTGCCAGGACATATGCAGAGCAATATTTGAAGTTTAAATTCTCCATGTGCAAAGGAAAAGAAAAAAACCCCCAAACAAATCAAAAAGTTTAACCATGGAGGTTGCATCCCTGAGATGCAAACCTTTTCTTCTAATAACAATCTAAAAAATGTGGGTTATTTGGTGAATTCATTAATGGAAGCTGAGTCCACATTTGTCTTTCATTTTAAGATACCAAATTAAATCACAATTGATTTCTATGGTCACCTTATTTTTTTATGAGAGTGAGAGATTGCTTAGTGAAAGGCATGTATTTATGACTAATTTAAAGTATAAAAGATGTGTTACAGTGGCCCACACCTGCCACAGCCATTGATTTACGCATGTACTGACTTGCTATGTTTGCCTATGGGTAGCTTAAAATTACAGACTTGGTACACATAGACTACACAATTACAATACCAGAAAATATCATCAGAAATCATTAGAATTTTCTACATACCATACTCCAGAAAACTTTACAGTGCAGAAGCTTTCAGCTTCAGCTCACACTGCACTTCTGTACAGGCATGTACAAATTCTCTATATTCTCTGGAATATAAGGCTTATTTAATAAGAGAAAAAAAAAGAAATATTTTGCTGACTGGAATAGTGAATATGGTTCTGATTTGCTGCTAACATAGACTCATCCTTCTGAGGCTTAAGCCAATTTCAAGTCAGGAAAGAGAGGTGGTGGAAAAACCTTTTTAAAATCTCTGGCAGAGCACCCAGAACACAGCTCATCACATTGCAGCAGTATAATGGCGGCAAGGTTGTCTGCCACTGACTCATGCCCCACAAAGGACTGTCTGCAGAAGACAGTTTGGGAACTGCTGCTCTCAGTCATAAATATTGTCTGTCTATGGTCTTGAAATAAAAACTTCTCTCTTTGTAAGAATAATTTTACACAGTTTTAATGATTTTAATTATTTTCTGTAAATAATTTTAAATTTTACTTCCTCCAGCTGAAGTAGTTAAGTTTTGCCTCCAGTGGTCCTATCAGGCTCTAAAAGTGTTCAGCCTTCATGGTTTTCTGTCCTGTGGGGAGGCAGACCTGTGCATCTTGTGCTGATAATAACATGTGAGGCAAGGGGCAGGGATGGGACAGAGCCAGGACTGGAAAGTGGACATGGGATGTGCAGCCTGACACTGCTGACAACACCAGGCCCTACTAACTGGAGCGCTGTAGCACCATTAATGTCCATGATGAATCCTTATATGATGCAACAGAAACCAATCCTGCTTCATTTCTTCGGTGTAGTGGAGAAGAATGCAGGTGATCCATCCGTACCTCCTGCCCCAGTCTCCCTGCATCCTCCAGATTGTGGATCCCATGGACACCACGGAACAAATTACCACATTCAGTGGGCAACTGAGCCCACCACCACCAAGCAAAGACAGGAAGTCACTGCTAACAACATCTCCCTGAACTGATATTTTTAAAGGGGTTTAATACTACACGTTGATCATCCTGGAGAAGAAGGGTGTAACGTAAAATATTGCATGCAAGTGAAAATCCCAAACAAAATAGAAAACCCAATCTTTTTTTTCCTCTTAAAAATGTGACTTCCTGTTGTAAAGATTGCCATTTTTGTTATGGATATCAAATAAACTACCAAGCTTTATAGGACTAAACAGACTTACAGAACATCTCTGATTGACTTGGGGTGCAATTCTGGCGCGTATACATCCCATGATCTGCCCTTTCTATTTTTCCCATTCACCTCTCCGTTGCCTTCATCATGCTTCATGGACATACACGGCCGTCGAGACAGGTTTCCTTTCCTTTTTCTGCAGTAGCAAACTCCTGTTTTCTTACTCTTCCATCATCTTCCTTCATACAAGTCACAGAGGAGGACTCCTCAAGGTCTGTGGCAGTTTATTTAGTTCACTCCTAATGGGAAAAATATCTGGGAATCATTTTTCTGGGTTCAGATAATTACCTGTACATCATTTGCAGTATTCTTGTTGACATGACATGTGTACAACATTCAGGGGTTTTTAGACAGTTACATCATGTTATTTGATACGTATATAACATCTGTAACGTAATTCACAAAATAAGCTGTGGCATCTCACATACCTCTGTATTTACTGAATCTCAAAATACAAAGACTTGTCTTTAATGCCTTGTTTACTTTTGTTTGCATAAAACTTTAGAAAAACCTCACAAGATTTTAGATATTAATACAAAACTTCTATATGAGCAAACATAAAGCAACACCCTCTGCATATTTATCCACGTTAAAATCTCAGATGTAAATAAATGAAAAGCAAACAATTTTTTACCATAACTGAAGTTTCAAATTAAGGAATATTGGATATCTTGTTTGACTGAGTGAGTCTGGAAGCCAGTTAGGACTTTCATTTGGGTTTTTTCTTTTGTGTCTCTTCAAAATGTTCTTATTATTGAATATCGTATGTCTTGCTGTGTTTCTAAATTCATGCACATTTCCTGCTAAGAACATATGGAAAAGAGTAGATGGTTCAGAGTGAAATGTGGATGACATAATAAACCGTGAGAGAGAAACTTGAAGGATTAATACAGATCCAAAGACTGAAACTATGTCTACTGTTAAGAACACGCCACCATTTTTTATAATACAGACATTTATGAGGCAGAAATAAGAAAATGTAAAAGTCAGACTGTTACAGAATGTTAGGATTTTGTATATGGATATTCTGGATGTGATGGCAATTTAGAAATGAGAATTCTTCAAACATTTCCTTATTTTAGTCAATTTTAAGACTGGGCAGAGCCTGTGTAAATTTCCAGTGTCATCTTGGTCCATTATCTTCTCTTTCTCTGGAGTCTGGTTTCTTCTGAGGAAAACTACCAGTGTTCCATCCCACTAAGGTAGGTGAAAAATGCAATGTGCACAGGTCTGCTGCTGACAGCAATGTCAAGTAGGCTGGTGAACTCTGCAGCCATAATCATGGGATGCTAATAGATTAATAAGAGAGGTGGTGTTGTTTCTTACATTAACGCCCAGAAATACACTCTGGCCAGATCCACAACTAGTAGAACACTTTTTATTTAAATGTCCGATTTCCATAGAGATGTAGAGATTAGCTCTAAATGAAGGGGCCACAGCTCATCTCACTGTATGTCTGTGCAGAGAAGGCTGACACAGGCTCACTGCTCAGCCTTCTTCAGCCAGGCACAGTCACTAAGGATGCCACCCTGTCACCTGGGGCTACTGCCAGGCTCACTTCTAGATATGTGTAGCACACAAGCCCACCCTGGTACAGCTGCAGTTACACTCACCCTTCACCTGACACGCTGGTCACTCCCATATTTGTTTTCTGTGATGATGTAGGAAAATCACAAAGGATTCTTCTCAACAAACTAAGGACATTCCCAAGCTATTCTGCAACACCTATACCAGTCACCTTTGGCTCCTTAGATGGTGTATAGAGAGAAGACAATCTGTGGGAGCAATTTTAGACTCCTCTCTTCCTACGAAGTGGTTCACCATCAGGAGGTGCCTGTTTCTGTCAACAGCTATCAAGGAAGCATATGCTAGAAGCCTTGTCCTGATCCAGACCATTCACCTAAATTGATGATTCATCTTTCAAACTCCTCAACTAGAAGAGATGAACCTTACTGAAAGTTTTCCTAAAAGTGCAATATGTATTGAAATGAATTAAAATATGCACTAAAAAAAAAAAAAAGGCTTTTGGATAAAGTACTTCTAAATTTCCTTACTGATATGGTTCTCATGGTTGTGAAGGCACCTTATGGCTGCGCTGTTCTGGCAGACGGTGATGGCACCCACTAAGGGTCCAGTGGCTGATTGTTCCTGAGAAGCAAGTCAGTGAGTGCAAGTCCTGCTAGGAAATGTGACAAGGATTTTCTAAGACAAGCTCCTTCCTCAGTTGGAGACAGAGTGGGGCTTGGAGAAGACATGATGTGACTTATTCCCATGAAGTGCTGGAGAAGCTGTCCAAGAGGACAGCTTTCTGCGGGAAAGGCCCAAGGGAGATCAGGAAGGCACAGAAGAGGTAAGCATCTGTCTGGGTCATGGTCTGTCAGGAGCTTGAGGATTAAGAGATTAAAGTTTGGATGTGCAGAGTAAGCAGGAGAAGTAAAATGCCTGAGCTATACGAGACAATCTGCAATCAGTCCTTCTGAGTGATGACTGGGAGAGCATTGCAGCACCCCATCCGTTCCTTAGCCAATCTAAAGAAAAGCCCAGGGCTATGTGAGCAAATGTCTACCTAGTTTAGAGAGGGAGAAGAGTTATGAATATGTGAAAGAAGGGTTTTTCTCTGTGTTGGGAAGGCTAGACCATCTCATGTGATGATGGCAGGTGAAATGGAGATGTGACCTGAAGGAGGAGAGAAGAGCATGGGTAAGAAGGAAAGCCAAGGCCTTATGTTGAAAGGGAGCTTACACTGGACAGAAATCACTCTACAAGTAAATTCAAATATGTTCTTAAATGATAATGAGTGGACATACACTCAGCTTTCTCTATGTTATGTGCTTTAATGCATGTAATCACATCACTAGGAAAAAAAAAGACTGACGTGGCTATTTCATACTGTTGGTCATGGAGTCAGTGGTGTTTAATAGCTCCTCACCGTAGGAATAGTCGTTCAACATCTGTAAACCCGAAAGACTGAGACTTTTAAAGTATTTAACTATTCACTTTTAAAAATGAGAACCAACCACATATCTTTTTATAATAAATGCCTTTCTTTCTGTACACATTCTAGGCTAAGGATAATAAGGCTTCTTACAAGTGAAGGCACTACAGGCAGAACTTGAAGCTGTTACAAATAATATAGTGGAAAATTTCCCCAGGCAGCTGATCTAATTTTGATTGTCAAAAAAATCTGTGTTCAGCATGAAACCGCCTGTAATTGTAGCCCTAGTGATCTTTTTCACAAGTTATTAGAATGAGGTTTTAGTCACGTCATGGTAAAGTTGGCAATAAAGACATTGGAAAGATGGGAAAAAAAGATCATTCTGATGTGGCTGCCTTCTTAGAGTCCCCCAGTCAAATTCTAACACAGCAGCAATAAAAATACTGTATTATTTCCTGCTGGTCAGCAAAAGGAAGCTGTCCTGCAGAATCTGCTTCCTGGCCATCAGAAAACACTGGCATGGAAACACCTCTAAGTTGCACTAGAGAGGATCGATCGGTATAAATCTCTGCAGCTCAGTAGTGTTGCCCAAACCCTTTACTGAGCATTGAGGTGTATTTCATGGAGTTGAAGTATAGAAATAAAATATTAAAAGATTTTATGTCTTTAATTGCCAGTCTATTTTCCTGAATACAATTATCCACTATTTTAACTTCCATTCCTTGTGCCAGAGCTATGTCAGCATGGAGTCAGCCCTCACTGCAGCAAAACGTCTGTTTCCTTAAGTGGTCATTTTGCCTGAGGAGGGTCTAAAGGATTGTATCCTTGAAATTGTTTATCTGTGCTGATTACAGTAGAGAAACAAAAAATATCCACAAAATCAGTAGCTAATCTTAGCCAGGAAATAAGTTATACTGAGTCACTAAACCTGGCAAAGGTGGCTGTTTAACACAAGCTGCTCTGAGCCAATTCCTGCATATACTTCACTGAAGCATAGCCATGGCATTTAATTTAGGTACAAGTGCCAAATTAAACATTTAATTAACTTTTCTTTTACACTAAGTTGTTCTAACTTTGGCTATACATTGCTATAGGTACTGCTATAGATACTATTAAACAAGTATGAAGCAGGGACTGTGCTAGTTTCAGTGGGAAAAGAGCACCATTTCAATGCTATTCCTTCCGCTGCAGTAAAAAACAATGAAATAAAAAAACCTTTACAGTAAAGGTACACATGGAGAACTTACAGAATTCTTGTTCCTTTTCTACATCGCAGGGTGGATAGTCATACAATATTTGGTTAACTGTCATTGTGGTGAAAATGCTTTCGGGAACATAATTTTCTATCACACAACAGACTTTTAAATCTGTTCTAACATTTTATTCTGGATGTATAAACAAATTCTGAGAAGCAGGCCTACTAAACCTTTCACTCCTCTGTCATCCTACTAATGCATCACAGAGAAGTTATTCTCAGCTTTCACTGAAGCCATTGTATTTCTAATCCACTTCAGTCTGGGAAAATAACACCCTGCTTTAATTAAGAGAGCAATGAATGTAAACTGACTTCAGAGAAGAGCTAAACTCTTTCTCCCCCTCTGAAAATTCATCTGCTGAGTGATGTGCAGCAGAAATCTCTTCTACCTGTCCTGAACGACATGCTAGCACTGACTTACTATGAGAGGATGAGAGTCTGATGTTATGGATGCTGACTCCATTCACTGTGATTTATGCCCATGACCCTGAGAGGAGAACCTGGTCCCCAGTTTCTCCACTGCTTCTCAGCTATTGTCAAAGAGAATACATTTTGCTAATCTAACATCTCAGTTGCATGAAAAAGGAGCTTTTCTGAAAAATGTGTCCACAGGTTCACTCTGTTTCTACAATATCTATTTGCTTTCCCTGAAGATCTCACAGTTTTACAGTTCCTGAAATATCTTTGGGGGATAGGAAAGGGTATGCACATTTCTTAATTCTCTAAATCTCTTTTTTGCAATGGAGTAGCTGCACATTTTGTGAGGCAAGAAACTGAAGAAGAGGACTCCTCATAAGGAAATCTTAAGCAGACTTTAGACAGACAGAATGCAAGCAGAGCATGGCTGGGCCTCCGAAGTTGCTTTCCCTAGTCTTAAAAAATAAACACACAGAAGTGGTCTGATAGCTGTTTCATGTTTCTCCTGCAAGATGCTTCCAGGAGATCGTGGTTTCTTTTAGCCCATGAATTTGGTCCAGAAACATTATAAGCAGCAAAGGCTGTAAAGCAAGGCTGGCACAGACTGTGGCAGGTCACTTATTAGGTATCAGAGTGCAACAAGAGGCACTCTGTGGAAGGAGGAGTGGGTGTTCCTTGGCGTATTTACAGATACCGCTCTCAGGTGTGGCCCCCTCATCAGAGATGGATGCTGTCTGAGGAGGTAATTCAGGAAGGAAGCCTGGAAGCATGTGGGTGTGAGTCCTGCCCCAGGGAAAAAGGGGAATTGTTTATTCCAGCAGCAGGAAAAGAGTTGGCTCTCCATTAGGGTTAGGCCATTTATTTCCAACAAATAGATTATTCACTGAAAACCACGATTTTTGTTGGCCTGAAAATATGCTTGAATTCAAACCACATCTGCAGAGCTGTTTAAGCTGTTTGTTTTTTCTGTCTCCAGAGGTCAATATGTATAAATTTATTTCCTCAAGGCTAGGTGTGAGTCTGTGGATGGGGATGTCCTCTCCAGTCACTCAGCTAGCTGAATCTGCATTGAAGCTGTGCAAAACTCAGCTTCAGCTTTGTATTTCGTCTGAGGAGATATGAACATATCACTCCCACCAACCCAGTAATTGACCCCACAACCACGCTCTAGGGCAGGGATTTCTACAGAGCATACCACCCATAACACAGCAACACAGGTTGCTCCAAAGTGACGGAAGCAAAATCTGGCCTAATAACACATCCCCAGAGAAAGGGGTCTTGGGGTATGTACACAAACAAAATCTCTGCGAGCAGCGAGGAAGGGGCTCCCAGCAAATCTCTGTTCTTGTTACAGGCTCCTTTCACAAGTACAAGTTGAGCAAGGATGGTTCCAGTGCCTATGGCTTTGGGTATTCACCAAAAAGACAAGGCATTTATAGCCCAGGCCTTGTGCTGGTGGCTTTTTAAGTTGTTCCATACAAAATGAAATCGTGACATCAGGACCAGAATGAGTGTTCCCCTGCAGTTTGGGAGCCAGGTGCCTTGCTGAGGCACTGTGTCCCATCCCGATATGGGGAGGATGCAATGAGCTGGGCAGCAAGGTAGAAGGAGACTGCTGTCTCTCCTCCTCCATTACAGCCCCCTAGACTTTTTCAGACTTGTCCACAGCTTTCGCTTTCATTCAGATGTCTCAGATGAAGCTGTGATATTTTTTAATTGATGTGAAACAACGTTTCTACCAAAATGAAGCCTTGTGACATTTTACTTTTGGTTGGCAGGGTTCAAATTGAAGAATAGCTTCAGTTTAGTTCTGAAGTCTGAGCTGTCTAATTTGGGGGTTGTGTTTAATTTCATGTGCTTCAGTGGCCAAACTGAAAAAAAATTTTTATACCCGTAATCACTTTATAAATTTATTTCCACTAAATGATCCTTACCCAGAAACGATCATTTTTTTTGCCTGGTTGTGCTGAGCCAGCGATCGACTGACTGAGTTTGTGTAACACTGTTTTTCTGTAAGGATGTAAGATCAGTGTCCCCTGATTTTTGGCTGCTGGTTGGTTTCTTGGCTGGATGTTAAAGCATCATTAAGTTCTGCCTTACTTTACTTACTTACTTACTTATGTCGGATTTTGCTGACGTAACCAATCCTGGTGTCACCAGAGGGATGCATGAGTCCCCTCAGTTTAAAAGAGAGGAAAAGTTTCAAATACAATCTTCTGACCTTTAAAGTGTACTACAAAGACTGTCTATTTCCTAAGGCTTTTTAGGAGGAATTGAGGGAATGAATGGGACAGGATATGTTTTACTGCTTTGAATTACTAGCTGGCTAAGTTAATTTAATTTTCTTTTGCATGAGCTCTGTTGTGTTGGACTTGCATTTTAAACAACTAGTAATGTGCCGAAAGCTATGGATAGTCATTGTCCTTTGTATTTTACTTGTACTTAATAAAATGAGAACAATGGGAGCAAAAAAAACAACTTAGAGGTGAGCCATAAATAAGCATTACTTTGTTTCTAACAGACATGTTTTAGTTTCCCAGCTATAACAGGAGACATAAGCAAGGCAGTTAAATATGTCCTGAACAACTGAGAAACAAATAGCTCTGGGTTTGTTACTGTCTGAAATAAAGACCTTATTTTCTTTTTCCTGAGCAACTAACAAAAAATAATCTTTACTGTTCATGTGATGTTTATTTTGTTAATAGGATAGACAAAAGAGCTAATAACAAATTAGCAGGGTCTCCAATGAAAACTATTGATATGTGACAGCTGGTCAGCTGAACACAGAGTTGTTCTTTCAGCCAGGCGAATGAGCAAGACATATCATACTGTATTTGACAATAACAGGAAAACAGAGAAAAATCTCAGTGAATCTTCAAAGGAGAACTTGGTTTTTAAATTTTACATTGAGCCAAAGAGCATCCTGTGATTGGTATAATGCAATGATTGTGGTAAAACAGCACCATTAATTTCCTTTAAGCTTTGAGTCTGGATCCTAATAGGTTGTGGGGGTGGGTTTTAAGTGTTTTCTGAAGGAGAAAATACTGACACTTCCACCTGTCAATATTACGATTTTGTGGGCAAATTTCATGTATTCCCACCTGTCATATTCCTACCTCCAAGCAGCTTAGATTCATTATGAGATGCTCTGTCTCCCTCAGATGTACTGTTACCCATAGCCAGCTTGCCCTGACCTCTGTAAAAACCTTGTCAAGTCTGACAACAGCCTGCAGTCTTGGCATCTTGTCTTGTGTTTGTTGTACTTCTCTTTCTCAGTAATTTTTTTTCCCAGATAGTCTACTTTGTTGAATCCCATCCAAGCTGGTATGATTTATAGAGATAGTTTTGCTGCATTGGTTTGGAGGATCCTTACACATACTTATTGCTTGCTTGGTCACCTATGGAGGAGGGCCTCTAGAAATCCATGTTTAGCACCTCTGAGAGTCTTCTTTGCACCTCTCTAGTGATTTCTGTAGCAAACTCTCACATTATTTGTGGTTGCAGATTATTTGTGAATAACATATGCGGACAAACAACCTATTGTGTGGCAGGAAGTATGCAGTCTGCATAAATGCCCTCAAGTTTTCTGTTCTTTCTTTTCATCAGAAGCACCTGTATATTGCTAACCAACACATAAATCTTAGGCTATTTGCATTTTGCCCCCAAAGTCTTCTAATGAGTCTATGCTTTATTTTTATAAACATTTTATAAGCTGCCTGGAGGCTTATATGTGCTGGCAGACATAATTTTTGGTTGGAATCATCTCATATTTCATTAAAAAAAGAAAAACAAAGTTCCCCATTGATATTCTAAGAATGAATTTTTGTCTTTGTTACATGGCTCATCAAACAAACGGTTCCAATTCTTCAGATTTAATGTTAGACAGATGTCCCATTAGACAGATATTACCACACTTTTTGGAATTCTATGTGTTAGAGGATATACTTTTGCAGGATGTGCTGCACATCAGACAAAAACCTTGTCCAAAAAGATGTAAAATAACACTTCTGAAGCCTTACTATTCCAAAACCAAAGATGCTATTGCACACTCTTGGCCAAAGTTAAACGAGAAGGCAAGCAGCACACTGGAGCGGTTGGGATTTAAGTTCCTCATTACAAGCTCAGGACTGCAAGCTGATTAGCACTCTGGCCCCGATCCAGAAAAGCACTTAAACTGAGAAAGTCTATAGGAGTTGGGTGTTTAATTCCTTCAAACCTATTTTGAAAATCTTAGCCTTAAGCATTTACTGCCATAGGTGTATTCACGTGTCTAAATTAAGCAGGTTGCTGGCAGGAAGCTGGAAAGCTTATCACCACATAGCTTCAAGTTCCATTCATCAGGTTCCTCTTGCTCTGGGGAGTGATGGCAATGCTGGACGCTGATGACATTTTCCTTAAAGGCAGAAGATCTCTTCAGGCTCAGCAAGGTGGCAGGAACTGATGACAAGCACTGAGCACTAAGTGACATTGTGAGAGAGGCAGAGAAGCTAGAAAGCCAGGCAGGTGAAGAGATGGAACAAGGGCTGCCCAGAGACAGGACTCACCCTCAGAAATACACATAGCCCCTGCCTGTCCTGATGTGGTTTTGAGGAAAATTCTTTACTTTCTAAAGCTCACCCACACTCTCCAAGACAAGGATGTAATTTCTTTCTCTCTAACTCCTCTTTTTTTTGTCTTCAATCTTATTTCTTTGCTGTTTCCTCTCATAGATGGAGCTCATCAACTCTGATGTCTTCTAAACTACAACCTATTGCTCCCACATGCCACACCAGTCCTCAAGGAAATGGGGCTTTTGCAGCTCTCACATTTCTTCACAGTGGTTTGTTTGACAGGCAGAGATAAAGACAGGATTGGTTAAGACTACGTCTGTTCACAGGCTATAGTTCTGCACATGCAAGTGGGTCGTCTCCTACCTGTGAGTGTAGATGCACCCTGAGGGCACAGGCAAGTGCTCCTTTTTGTGCAGTGCAATATATGCAGTGCAGTGGGTCCTTTTAATAGTTTCTTAGTTTTGACCTGGAAATAAATTCCTAGAGGGTACATCTAGAGAAGGTAGCTCGGGTATCACTAGGTGATATTGCAGTCTACTGAATCTAATATAGTCCTCTTCTCCCTAGGACTAATTAACTCAGATATAATTCTGAGCTAGCAGAGATATGTAGCTTCCAACACTCAAGTTAACTCTTTCCAACACTCAAGTTAACTCTTTCACTTGTAACTCAGGTATCTCTACACAGTGCTGAATTACAAAAGCGAGACATATTCTGAGATCCTAAACAATCCTTTTAAAAGAAATTCAAAGCAAGGAAACAAAGAATGTAAATGGTATAAACTGCTGCACATAGCTGTTGAATTTTGTCTAGATAATTTGATCTGTACCTAGCTCAACTTTCATAAACCAACATCTATTTTTGAATTAGTCTCTTTGTGGCTTATAAAATCTGTTCTAAGCTGCAAGATCTGTCTTTGTAAAACTGAAAATTAAATAAGAAATACCCACAGGAAACTTACAGGTTTTTGCTAACATCTTAATTAAATCCCACAGGTTGAGGAAAATTAATTGAAGATTTTTACCACTTTCGCCACTAACTTTTCCTACTCCAGGGGTTCAAATAAATGGAGTTTACAAATTCATCCACTGTTCTGCTTTAAAACTTCATGAAACTTTGCTTTTTAGTAGGAAGTTAATTAGGAATAGTTCTTATTATACCTTTAATGTGGGTAAGAGTCCTGAGGCACTGTAAACATTAATTAAGCCCCATAGTACCCTCTGAAGTAGATAGTACTTACCCGCAGTTATACAAGAAAGAAAGCTTCTCTTCTTCACTTGAACTTATAAAAAACTTTACCCCAATATCAGCAAACCTATTTTAAATAATAAGCAGTGAATATGTTGAAAAAACAGAGGGAAAAGAGCACTACAAAGTATTTTCCTATGTTCCCATTTTTGAAGGCCATGGAGTTAGGATATTTGGTTCAATGCTATTTGCAACCTACTGTTATTTACATCTTCACTGTTCAAAAATTTGTTACCTGTTACATGACATTTTATATGTCTGTATAAAATATAGGCATACTTCCAAAAAGGAGTTTGTATCTTTTTCAGTCCGCCTGCCAAAACTTATTTTGGATGGTATAGACATTTTTGGTCAATAGCTTACAAGCTGAATGGCTGAACGTTTCTGGGAATTGAATGTGTTTGGACCATTCAGGGATTCTATGAAGACCTAAGTACAACTGTACCCATGTATCTCTGCTAATATACTTCAGTAGAAACAGGCATGTAAAAGCTTGATAAATCTGCATCACATGAATATTGTATTGGAATACTGGTACAGCAGTGCTGTCGTAACATGGTACAATAGACAAATCGCAGTGGCTGTAAGACTTTCATATGGTCCTGGTGTATGAAAGTCATTAGCATCAGCTGCAGCTTGTAGGGCTGTTGCCTGTGAGCGTTAGGGAACAGCAAATAGTTCAGTTGGTGCCTTTGAGCATTGTAAACTGCTGTATTATCAACTCCAGTGCTTCGTTCCCCTGATATGGGGAACAGATCCAGAAATGAGTAATCACTTTGAACTTCCACTTTTTCTATCCTAAAAGTTGCTTCCCTTAAATTTCATTGATTTTTGGCATCTTTTAGTCAGTAGCCCACAAATCATTTGTTAAAATACCTATATGCTTCAGGTAAGTGCTTTTGCTCCTGACAGAACTCATAGGTAGTTTTTGTGTTCCTTTAGGATTTTTGCAGCTTCAAACACCAACCTGACTGGGCTGATCCAAATCCCATCAGCATAAAAGGAAAGCCTCCTTTTTGCCTTCAGTGAGTTCTCAGCCCATCTTCTATTTTGCAAACCATAACTGCATCTAGATTTACAGGCTGCATCTAAACTGGCAAATCAAATGGGATTTGCATCCTCATAGGAAAACTGTCTTGCCCCAGTCTCTCCCCCTCCCATAGGTGGTGTCCACATGCTACCAGCTGGGTGCAGTCCCTGGCCAGTGTACCACATTCCTGGTACAGCTGGGGCCAAAACCAGCCAGGGCCCCTGCTCCTGGAATCACTGCACTGCTGTGCCTCAGCCTCTGCCTAGAGTCTTCTCAGTTTAGTAGTGAGATGTGCTCTGCGTGGGGAGTGACTATAGACACAATGAGCACATCACCTGTCAGATACTGAAATCTAGGTGTGAGTGGAGGAAGAGGAGGAACTCAGCACGGTCGCCTACTGGACCAGTGGCAGAGCTGGGTATCTGGTTCGAGATCTCAGGAGCCCCACGCATTGTTCTTGCTATAAAGCGCGTAGGTTTATTAGTGCATATTTTATCTGACAGACTGGGGGTTTAGGAACACTTGCACATACACTGCAAATAATTTCACCAAAACCAAGCCAGCCAATGGAGACATTCAATCTCAGATTAGGATTTTGTTTCTCCTGAAAGGGATAGGAATCAAGCTGCCAAACTTTGGACCCAAACCTCCCACCCCCTGGCTCTGTTCCACCAGCTATTTCACAGATCTGCTTCATACTACAGTGCAGCAATAACAAAGCGACGCATGTGGGCAAGTTAGTAAAAGAAATTAAGTGTAGCCAAGTGAAAAGTGAGGAACAGCTTGTATAGGATGATTTCAGTTTCTTTTGACATTTCAGTAATCAAAAAAATAAGTATGTGCCTGCCTTCAATTATTTATTGCAGTAGATCACACTCGCTTATACAGATGATAAATTTTAATCAAACACTATAGCTTTGGCCAAGATTCTCTGAAAATTGTGGAGCTACAAGAATAATCATAAACTGGATCAGATCAAAGGTCCAGCAGCCTGTATCCAAGACTGTTACAAAGAAGATGCTTAAGAAAAAGCATAAAAACAGGACAAGCATATGACTAAACTACCCCAGCCCAGTCTTCAGCTTCAGTGTTTCATGGTGCAGGTGCTCCCTGAGCCAGCAGTAGTTCCTTTCTATTTAATAGTGCAAGATGGATTTTTCATCCACAAATTCATCCAATTTCTTTGTGAACTTGTGTAAGCTGCTATCATGTGCAATGGCCTGTGGTCAGAAGTGGACAGGAACTATCGCTTTTTGTTCAGTTTGAATCTACCACCCAGCTTCACCTAGTCCTTTAGTTTCGTTTGACACCCTGTAGATCTAGCACTGGAAAGGACAGTGAATTTTTTTCCCTGTTAACCTCCTGCATCTTACCACTGTTTTTGGAGAGCATCTTGAAAGTCAGCATAGCCATTGTCCTGCTCTAATTGCCGGGCTCTGCTATAGGGCTTCAGACATGTTGCTGCTTCCTTGGGGAGGGCAGGTGAGAGCTGGCATTGCCACCCCCACAGGACCCTCTCCCTGACCCACCACCAGGTGCATGGGGACAGGGATGCCCATCCTCCAGTGCCACGTTGCAGCAACCAGCTGGTGGGACCTGCGTCCTGGACTAGGCATTGCCACTGGAGCTGGTGCCTCAGGTCAGAAACCCAAACTCCCACTTAGATATACCACTCGCCACACTGCTGTGCTTCTTTCAAAAAGGCAAGCTCCTAATCATCACTGTTGAACAAAATCTGGCATAACTGCTAAGGCCCACCACCCTCAGAGCTTTTTCTCTGAAGGTCGTGGGCTTCCATCAGTGAGGGATAAGCAGTGTTTGGCACAGTGTCCTTGCCATGATCTCTGATACAGCTGCAGGAGGTTTTGCGCTCTGACTAGGAAAAGGTAACTGCTCTACTTTTTTCACCCACATCAGCATTCTTCCGTTTCTATGTGCGTACTGCTTAGCCACAGAAAATGACAAAAAATCCCCATTGTGAGAGAATTTAGGGAAAGTAACACCACTAACAGTCTTTTATCCATGCTGACTGAAAGTTAATCCATATATGCAAGAATCTGATGCTTCAGCTTACTGGGAGAGACAGACACATAATAGACTCTCTTGAGCATTATCACTTCGCAATAACAGAGCTTTGTCATCTTTTGTCTGACTCTGGCCTATACAAGTCTTTTGGTGAGGTTAAAATTCGTAGCATAAACTACAGGAATCTACCTCAAAGCCATTGTAGAAAAAAATGGTTTAGATACAGATAAAAAAAAATCTAAACAGGCTTTTGAGGTCTCAGGGAGTCGTGCTCATTAATTATTTGAAAGTGATGTTATTCACAGGCTGAAAAATCAAGAATGTGGGTAAGGATGGAGATTTGCTCTAAATAATGTATATATATGTAGAATTGTTGGCTCTTTGTCTCTTCTTTCACTGTAAACCTCATATTTTGTGATACTGGCCAGTAGTAGTTCATCCCAAATTTCTGATCCCTGCTTTTCATTTTGAATCTTGGACTCTACCAAACCTGTATACACAAAGTGAAATCTGGTGAAGTTTCAAATAGTCTGTAGTTTCAGAAAGACACAATGCAAAAGGCAGTAAGTCAATGAAGGAAGTCCTTAGGCAAAGGAAAGCACCTTGTTGAGAGTGTGGGCAGACAGGGACACAGTGAAAGTGCTTATTGTAGCTCCTGCTACACCTCTGAAGATGTACGGAGAAAAGACATGAACTTTGCTGTGTGGTCTAAAAACACAGAGCAAACAAATTCCTGCCATTTTCTGAAATTTCTGTAAAGAGAGGGGGCCTGTTAGCCTGTCATGGAAGATAAGAGATTGGAGGAAGAACAGTGGCCAAAAGCTTTCCCTTTTCTTGTCCCCAGTTCAGCAATGTCTGTAAAATGTGACTTCAACATGCATTGGAATGGGTCTTCTAATATGCTTAGATACATGCCAGAGATACATTACCTTCCTGACAAAACAAAAATTGAGCAGATCAGAAAGAGACCATATCTATGGTTCATAACTCAGCAGTACTGGAGATTTCTTTCATAAAACCTACATTTTGGCAGTGCCAAAAAGAAATATAGGAAGCCTTAACCAGAGGATTTTGTGTCAAAGAAGATGAACCCACAGTTTTTAAACTCTAGATAAGCAACTCCGGTTAGTTTGAAAGTAGCCCTATGTTGGCTGAAAAAACATGTGAAAGTTTCAATTCATCTGACCCAAGTTTCAAGTTTGCTGTGAGATCATCTCCAAAGCAAATGGAGAGGATCTGAAGACCTGAAGCTCTGGTGCTGGTGGCTGGTATGACCTTTTCCATGACACATGACACTTGCCAGAAAGATGTACTCACTAATTTCTGCTCTTGCTCAGAACTCCTCTTTGAAGCACTGTCATTTACAAAAATTGATGGTCTTGGTCTGCAGGAATTTACTCATCCCTGTGCACATTACTCTAGTAGTTAATCACTCTGGCAGCTAAAGTTCGGAGTCTTATTTCTAGACTGAATTTTGTCAACATTCAGCTTCTAGGCATTGGATCTTATTATAGCTTTCTGTCCTGCTAAGTTGAAGAACCACCACCTATCAGAGTCTGCTGGGTATATTACTAAAATTAAGTCCTCTCTAATATTCAGCTCACACCTAGTTTCGGTCTTCAAGCCCTTCCATGAAGACTGCAGGATTCTGGCAGTACCAGCTTGCTGCTGTCTCACTCTTTGCAGAGTCTCGCAAGCAAGGTCTGCCTTTTATTCTGAGAAGTGCAACCTTGCAGGCTAGGTTTTTCATAACTACTTTTACACAAAATTAATTTTTCCAGAACTCTTCTGTAACCCAGATGCTGTACAAGGACAAGGGGTAACAAGTTCAAACTTAAACAGAGGAAGTTCAGGTTAGATATAAGGAAGAAGTTCTTTGCTGTGAGGATGGTGAGGCGCTGGAACAAGTTGCCCAAGGAAGTTGTGAATGCTCCATCCCTGGCAGTGTTCAAAGCCAGGTTGGATGGAGCCTTGGGTGGCATGGTTTAGTGTGTGGTGTCCCTGCCCATCGCAGGGGGGCTGGAACTAGATGATCTTCAGGTCCTTTCCAACCCTATTCTATGATTCCGTGATTCTGTGATTCTATGATGGTGTTATTACCTCCTTACTGTCTCACACAAATCTTAATGTTTCAAGACATTCTGATTTCAGGTTAGTGGATATGTCAAAAATATAGGTGCTGCCTAAGTTGCCTAAAACAAACAGTCCCCAGTATGTATTTTATATTAGCTGAGACAAAACTAATTGGCTTTTCTGCATATCTGCACTCTTGCACTCACATCAGCTGTGCCTACAGTGTGCTTTGTGGGAGGCAGTTTCTAACCCAGCATGTATCAAGCTATATTTGATGCTATCTGTGCCACACTGGCTGCGGCATTGTTTAATAACTATTAAATCATTTACCTCAACGTCCAAAGAATGGCAATAAAAAATCAGGTACCCAAGTGGATGCCAGGAAATAGCTGCAGAAAATTTGATCTGAAAAATGATAAGAGACACCTTAGAGCAGAAACACTGAGAAGGGAGGTAACAAAGATACCAAGCAGTTATAAAACTTCTTTAGATACCACTCCTTAAGGCAAATACTCTCTGGGAACCAGACTTGTGTCTGGAATGTCTGGCCGATGTCCAGCTCTGTATGGACAGAAGATATGGACATTGATTCCCAGTCATATATTATACATCATGCTTTATCTTTAAAAAGTGGAACAGAGTTTATTTAACTCCACGGGTGGGGGAAATTCTAATCATGTATTATGAACAATTATAAAGCTTTTCTAGTAATACTTGTAAGAGAGGCACAAAATAAATTAAATATTAATGCTAAGCTTAGCAATACAGAACAGGATCAGTAATACAAAACTGGATCACTCAGTTCTTCATTGCTTTCTTTTGATTGGTACCACAGCACATCCTACCTGAGGGCAGGTACAGTCGCTGTCCTTACCCACCTCAGATCTTACCTATATGAGCTTCTTAGTTTCTCCGTCAACTTTCAGCACTGATCACTGACCTGATTTTCCTCTGGTGAGACCTAGAGCAACAGTGCATTATAAATGCTCCAGCCATGCAGGATCTGACATGGAATTAATGGGAAAGAAAGGGTCTTTTGGATCCCTAATACTTCTTGGACGCCTTCTCTTTCTAGGAAAGGATTTCTCCCCTTCCTCCCCCCCCAACCCCTCACCTTAAAAAAGACACAGGTTATCTTTTCCATCTTTTTCATATCTTTCTTTTCTTTTTACTTAAATGTTAGTGATGGAGAAAGTCTTTCCTTGTCAAAGTAAGTAAAGGCCCCAAACTTGATCTTAAATATCAGCTTGTGTGACTCTCTCATGAATTTGATCTTGGGCAGAGGTTGTAATGTTTCAAAATAAAGTAACTGATGATACACATTTAGATCTTGAATTTTTAAAAGGAATTGAAGCATCTGTCTTGAAAGGGTCTTTTGGCAAGTACAATTAATTTTTCACATATTAACAATAAGTACAGCTGGCACTTCTCCAACATGAATAAAATTTCTGAACAACCTTTATTGCCATTCATCTTGAACACTCTTCAGAAAGACTTGGCCTTCCTCTCTAACCCAGCTCTTTAGATATATATCTTTAAGTGTTAAGTGAAGACACAGGATACATTTCTGGGGATGTAAGTAGGAGATTTATTTTCGGATTATTTAGTGAAAGATATTGATGGGCTTGTTAATTCTTATTTCAGCAGCTTCTGTGCACAGTATACAGAACTAAACAGAGTACAAGATATTAGAGGCCACCTAGTATTTTAACTCTTACAGATTTGCTATTTTCTCTTTGCTTGCTTCTGTTCTCATACAGTGTTTCTTACCTTGTTGAAGTTGTTTGTGTCCTTACAAACCTCAGTTAATAATGCAGTGGTCAACATTAACATGTATATAATTACCGTTTGCAAGTGTTTAAAGTTGCCATGGTATCATAGCATAGATACTACCATGGTAACACTAATCAGAAAGAAGGCAAAATTTTATATATCTTAAGGGTGACTGCTATAATTGGCATTATTATAACACTTTTTATTTGTAGGTGTTTACAGACATGAACTGGTTAATATCTACAATGCTTTTTTTGAGTATCAGAATCTCACATGATTCAGTCCAACATAATATATTTGGGGGATAGGGAGAGTTGGAAGAAAAATAGTATGCAATTGAAGATGTATTTAAAAGGTGATTGTTTAGGACATTAATAAAGAGCACTGTAAGCCACAAAGCTAAAAGTCATCAGTCTCTATGCTCTTAAGGTCTTATACCCTTTTGGGTAGGAACATTACCATTGCAGCATGCCTATCTCTACAGAGAAATTATTTTGAGTAAGGCAATGCGCCTCCATTTGTTTTCCCCACAGGCCATGCCTAAACAGGCTGACATTCTCCTGAAAACTTTTGCTGATTCAGCCATAAATTTCTTTCTGTAGCAACTGAATGTGCAGGGGCTAAATAGAAACAAAACGGGTATACTGACATAAACAAAAGCTGTGATACAAGTACAAATGCAGTGAAAGCTGTATATTTAGGAAGGGATGGAACTTATTCAGGTGAGACTAAAGTGGCTGAAATAATATAAAGCAATATTCAAAACAAAGTTTCTGTAGTAAGAGAGAGATGAGAAAATAATCTAACTGGATAATGCTGAAATACTGTGTTCTCTATGGTGGGAATAATAAGTAGCATCACTAATTCTTGATAGTTGCATCCCAAGAGAAGTCAGAATGTTTCTTCAGTTATTTTAACACTTCTTGAAAAACAAACAGCACAGGAAAAAAAAAATCAAGCTTTTCTTTCTGAATATGGACTTTAAAGAGGCATTCTTTAAAGAGGAATTTATTAATGCTGTGGGTGCTATAGAGTGACACTACCACCAAGAGAAAATTCTTTGCTGAGGTGCTCAACACTGTTGTTGATCACAGCCTTTGCTTGACAGGGCTGGCCTCCTATGGAGGAGGAGGAGCAGAATACCAGGGCAAGAGAGAGGCTGCATTTTAGTTACAAAGGTCAGGACAGATCTGGTGGTGTTCAGTGCTCCAGACCCAGTTCTGGAATGTTTTTCTGTTTTACATGAGACTACCACTGCACAACCTCCATTCCAGCCCATTCTGACATAGGTCTGCCTCTCCCACCCACTCCAGCTCAGGTGCAAGGGCTTGACCTGCCAACCTGTATCCTCAAGCGCAGACCCTTTGTAACTAGCAGCTGCAAGATTTCACCAGGGACACAGTCATGGGTTACCCCTAATGTTCTTCACATCTTCCAAGCTCATCTACTACTGGCCAGTGTGTGTGTGATAGAGAGACATAGTTCAAAACAGCCATCTCTTGGGTGGTGGTGAGCTCCCAAGTATGGGAGTATGGGCTTTTCCCCAGGCACTGTGCCTGGCTGCCAGCTGCCTTGGACAGCATGACTGGGTGATTCATTGCACCCGTGCTCTGGCATTGGGAGCATTTGCCAGGAGAGGGGGCATGCGTGATTCCTCTCTCCAGGTAGAGCCCAGGGCTCACTGCCTGACTCCAATCTCCAGCATGCAGCAGGGGTCATGCTGCAGCATCTCACTATGGCAGCATGTTCCTTTGAGGAAGGCCATGAAAACTGGCTTTTGGAAGCCAGAGATACCTGGAAATTGCTGCTGGTTCCTCACATCCTCAGGTGAAGACAAAAGCTTGGAAGAACTGGATCTCCCTTGAAGAGTTCATGAGCTCCTGTGAAGACAGGAGAAATGGAAGAAGCTGAACATGGTAGGATATGTTTTCTGAAGTGCTATCTTTGCACAAAGGAAATTTAGGCATAGTGAATCAGCCCTTTCCTTTTTGCCTCCATTAGCCCTGACACAACATGCCTACAGTATCGGTGAGGTAGAGTGGGTTCCACCCTCTGATTTACTCTGTAAACACTTTGACTTGGCTGCCTAAGACCTGTTACTCATTGCCACTGATCACACGAGAAAGAAAACTGGTCTGTAAGTGTTCACAGGATGGAGTCATTAAAGTGGGAATGAACTCATGATTTACATGAACTTATGTTCTTCTTGAGAAAATGACATGGATAGATTAAGTGTTGCAATTTACTGTAGATTTGCCATGTTAGTTTGATGTGTATCTACAGCATCTGTCAAGCTGTTACAGTTTTATTGATCCAGATTATATTTTTCTCCATTAACTTGAGGATTAAAGAGAAAAGGTTTGGATTATGTGATGATTAATCACAAGTTAGATGTTTGCAGTTCAAATGCATAGATAAGATTTAAAAAGTTGTGTCTCACATCCCAGTGCAGTATTTCAACCTGAATAGGGTTTGGTTTTTTTTCAATGTCATTATTTCCACTTGTTCCAGGTTAAAAGTGGAGACCTTGATTTTTCTTTTTAAAGGTGATAATGCTGTTGTAACTACAATATGCCAACATTGTGTACATTTGGTACATACCTTAGTATATCCTTCCTTAGTTGAAGGATAGAAGGTATCTGGAGTGTTTTCTGGACTTGGAAAGAATGTATCCTGAATCATGTAGCTAACTGAAAGAAACTGGAGAAGATAGTTGGGTTTTTAACATCCTCCTTTATTGAAATGCTCCTGGTACTGCTATGTTTTAATTTCAGGGGGAGCTTAGCTGTTGCATGACTTTTGATGATCCCTGCTTGGGAAGTGTAATTACATACCTGATATGGATCTGTTCAAACAAGGTAATTCATAGTCTACTTTAGATCCTGCAAAGCTGCCAAATACAAAGATGTCTAAAATTACCCTTTCCTTTTTCTGATCAAGAACATAATAACGTGAGGTTATTTTGTATACAGACTATTGTCTTCTTCCTTCTGAAGAACTGGATGATGTATTATAAGAAAATCTTACTTGACAATCATGGTGGTTTATGCATCAGGTTTTAGAAACCTGTGAAGCTTTCTTCCCTTCCACTGAAAACACTGGAAAAATTAAGGCTCATGATAGGTTTGTTTTGGATACAAATAAATGTTAAAAGTACTCGAAGATTGCCGTAAAAATATACCTTTAATCTCTTCTGCTGATAAGAACTTTTCATTCTTATTTGAGTATTGGCCAAATTGTGATTTTCTTACACAGTAACAAACGTTTTTTTGCCAGCATTGGGCCTGTTATTATTACAGGATTACTTATGGCATAAAGGTTTTTACCTACTCATATTTGTCTTCTCTCTTCTTTTTCTCTCCCCATTTACTTTGGGAACATACACACCTGGCTGGGGACATTTCACCAGGTGGATAGCCTAAAACTGGGATGATTAGTGTGGCACTTGTGAAATTTTGGTTTTGATCCGTTTGTTATTTAAAACTAGCAAATGCTTCCATATTCCTTAAGGGGGGAGTGGGAATCATTTAAATTTGGAATTAAACGAATAAACCCCAGCTCCACTTAGAATATTACCAAAAAAAGGTTGAATTTTAACTATTAGTTTGTTATGACAGGTGGGTTATAACTGTAAAACAAATGAGTGTCCCATGCATTGGATTTACACGGCTGATTGACAGTTCAGTGACTGCTCTGTAGTCAGATACTGAACTGAGATTTCTGTCCGCAGGGACCCAGTGGTATCTGCCAAAGAGGAGTTCCTACTGTTGGGTTGCTCTTATCAGTCTCTGCTCACCTTTAACCTACAGCATGGCTTAGCATCGGGTCAGTCAGAGAAGCACCCTGACTGCCGATGTTTTCTTTTGCTGCACTACAAAATCCCGTAGGAATGATTTCAGGCAGCTATTTCAGACCACATGGGCCAAAGGATCAGAGTACCTCCCTCCTCCGCTTCCTTCCTCCAGCATGAACTTCACCTTAGCTCTCTGCTTCTCAGTCCAGCTCTTCCAATAACAAAGTCTCTGGGTGATGGCAGCAGTGCAGGATTCAGGTAAGACTTCCAAGTTTGTTGCTGTGGTTTAGCAGGCTGCCACCGGGACTATTTGACATCTGAGTCATGTTTCAGTGTCCCATATGTTCTCCATCTCCTGGCTCCAGCAGCTATATAAACACCATGCAGTTTGTTCCTGGTAAAGAGCTGGCAGATTGGAAACTAAGAAGATAATGAGGCAAGGACTCCTTGCTCTCCAGCAGGCTCAGCCAGTCCCCTGAAGGCTGCATGCTTGCAGCTCTGCCTTGAATTTGGGGCAGATATGATGTCTTGTCAATCAGCTGAGGCAATTGTCTGTGTTCCTGTTACAGTACACAAGCTGGCCATTAACTAATGGAATTTATTCTTGTTTCAAGCACTCCTGTTGTTCTGAGAAGGAGCTAGCTGATGTACACTAACATCCCAGAGAAAACTATCAGTGTCATATCTTCGGGGCACAGCCTGTGGTTTTGTTAAACAGGACAATGCACAGCACAAGCTGATGCCCAGGCATGGCAGGGGGCTGTTGCTCAGTGCTGTTGTGGCTGTCTCAGTGAGCTGTGGTAGCGGTGGTCTTCCTTGGGTGTAAATTGCCGAGGTGAATATCACCAGAGAGGACGCCTTTAACACCGGGGCGGGGGGAAGCACAGCGTCCCGGAGCCTCAGTTCGGAGCGGCAAGAGCGACCGAGGGAGCCTCAAGTCCTCGACAGGACTTGCCCAGGAGCCGGCAGCTCAGCTCACGCGAGCACCTGACTCACAGGGGGCGGCGCCAGGAGTGACGGCACCAGCCCTCAGTGGGTAAAAACCCACCCCAGGGAGCGCGAGCGACCAGGAGCGTGGCACGTCAGTCAGGGCGTGGCGCGGCAGTTGGCGCGGGCAGCGAGCGGGATGGTGAGCACTCGCCTCAGGACCAGGGCCCGCTCTGGGAGCTCTGCCCCGGCGGTGGCCAGCGTAGGCACCCAGACAGAGCCGATGAGAGGGGAGGCTGCGGTGCAGACCTCAGAGTGTAGAAAGTGCCTCGACTGGTCTCTTGAGGCGAGGGTTCGCAATGGGCAGGGCTGCACTCGGTGCGCCCTGGTGGAGGTCCTCCTGCAGCAGGTGGCTGAGCTGCGGGAGGCTGTTGGAGAGCTAAAAGATGCCAGGGAAGCTGAGAGGAAGCTGGGCTGCTTGCTCCAGGCCCAAACCATGCAGGGGCTGCAAACGTCCAGCATTGCTCACATAGGAAAGAAGGAGGGCAGCAACCCAGGAAGCTGGGAATTAGTCACGAGAAAAACTAACAAAAAAAGGAGGAAGAGGACAATTAACGACAAGGGGCTTCCTCCTACATCTGATGTCCCCACCCAGAACCGCTTCACAGTTCTGCAGGGGGCTAACGAGAAAGCACCCACCACACCTAATGAGCATCCTGCTGATGCACCAGTAAAGAGGATCACTACTGGTGCCTCCAGGAAAAAGCGGCGGGTCATAGTAGTAGGGGACTCTACTTTCAAGCGCACAGAGGCACCCATCTGCCGGCCTTATCCAGTCTCGAGGGAGGTGTGTTGCCTGCCAGGGGCTCGGATCAGGGATGTTGCTGAGAGGCTGCCTGCTCTAGAAAGTCCTGCTGACTATTACCCCCTTCTAGTGGTCCATGTGGGTACTAGAGATATAGATAGCAGTAGCCTGGAGAACATTAAGAAGGACTACAGAGCCTTGGGAGAGGTGGTTAGGGGCTCTGGAGCTCAGATAGTTTTTTCATCGATTCTCCAGGACAAAGGGGAGGACCTTAAAAAAGCTAGGCATGTTTGGCAGGTTAATAAATGGTTAGAATGGTGGTGCCACAGTCAGGGGTTTGGCTATTTAGAACATGGGGCTCCATTTGGGAGGCCAGGTCTACTGGAGGCTGGTGGAGCTGGTCTCATGAAGGGGAAGAGCTGTTTTGGTAGGAGGCTTGCCAGGCTGGTCAAGAAAGCTTTAAACTAGATGTGTTGGGGGAGGGGAGCATTGATCCATCCCAACACTCCTGGTCAGTTGCCAACACCTGTAATAAGTGCTTGGAGCGATGTAGAGATGTTCCAGCTGCCCCAGCCATTGAGTCGGCTGCATTTGGAGCTCGGCTAAGGTGCCTCTATACAAACGCCTGTAGTATGGGGAACAAGCAAGAGGAATTAGAGATGTGTGCAAGGCTACGGGAATATGATGTCATTGGTATCACAGAAACATGGTGGGATGGCTCCTATGACTGGAGTGTCGGAATGGAAGGTTACAGGCTGTTTAGAAAAGACAGGCCAGGCAGATGGGGAGGGGGCGCTGCTATCTATGTCAGTGATAGGCTAGAGAGAATGGAACTCTGTCTGGGGACGGGTGATGAGGTAACAGAGTGTTTGTGGGTCAGGATCAAAGGGAAAACAGCAATGGGGGACATTACGGTGGGGATCTGTTACAAGCCACCTGATCAAGAGGACTCTGTGGATGAAGCGCTCTACAGACAGATAGGAGCAGCCTCACGCTCGCAGGCTCTTGTCCTGGGGGGGACTTCATGGGGGACTTCAACCATCCTGACATCTGTTGGAGGGACGGTACGGCCCGGCACAAGCAATCCAGGAGGTTCCTCGATTGTGTGGAAGACAACTTCCTCTTTCAAGCAATAGAGGAGCCGACGAGGAGAGGTGCCATGCTGGACCTTGTGCTCACCAACAGGGAGGGACTGGTTGGAAATGTGATGCTCCAGGGCAACCTTGGCTCTAGTGATCACGAGATGGTTGAGTTTGAGATCCTCAGGACAGTGAGAAGAGCGTGCAGCAAGCTCACTGCCCTGGACTTCAAGAAAGCAGACTTTGGCCTCTTCAGGAACCTCCTTAGTAAGGTTTCATGGGATACAGTCCTAGAGGGCAGGGGGGCCCAAGACTGCTGGTCGATATTCAAGGATCACCTGCTACGTGCTCAAGAGTGTTGCATCCCAACTAGAAGAAAGTGCAACAGGAGGGCCAGGAGACCTCCATGGATGGACAAGGAGCTGCTGAGGAAACTTAGAGGGAAAAAAGAAGCTTATAGAAGGTGGAAGCGAGGACAGGCGGCCTGGGAAGAATATAGGAGCATTGCCCGAGAAGCTAGGGACCAGGTTAGGAAAGCTAAGGCCCAGCTAGAATTAAGTTTGGCAAGGGATGTAAAAGATAACAGGAAAGGATTCTATAGATACGTAGCAAATAAAAGACAGACTAGGGACAATGTGGGCCCTCTCCAGAAGCTATCAGGAGAACTGGCTACCATGGATTTGGAGAAGGCTGAGGTTCTCAATGACTTCTTTGCCTCAGTCTTCACCAGCAAATGCTCTGACCACACCACGAAAGTCTTGGAAAGCAAATGCAGGGACTCTGAGAATGAAGACCTTAGGCCCACTGTAGGAGAGGATCAGGTTTGAGACCATCTTAAGAACCTGAACGTGCACAAGTCCATGGGACCTGATGAAATCCATCCACGGGTCCTGAAGGAGCTGGCGAATGAACTTGCTAAACCACTGTCCATCATATTTGAAAAATCCTGGCAGTCAGGTGAAGTTCCCGATGACTGGAAGAAGGGTAATATAACCCCCATTTTCAAGAAGGGGAAGGTGGAAGACCCGGGAAACTACAGACCAGTCAGTCCCACCTCTGTGCCTGGCAAAATCCTGGAACAGTTTCTCCTGGAAAACATGCTAAGGCACATGAAAAACAATGAGGTGGTTGGTGACAGCCAACATGGCTTCACTAAGGGGAAATCCTGCCTGACCAGTTTGGTGGTCTTCTATGATGGAGCCACGGAACTGATGGACGGGGGCAGAGCAGTTGACGTCATCTACCTGGACTTGTGCAAAGCGTTCGACACTGTCCCACATGACATCCTCGTCTCTAAATTGGAGAGACATCAATTTGATAGATGGACCACTCAGTGGATAAAGAACTGGCTCGATGGCCGCACGCAAAGAGTTGTGGTAAATGGCTTGATGTCCAGTTGGAAACCTGTAACGAGTGGTGTCCCTCAGGGATCGGTGTTGGGACCGGTCCTGTTCAACATCTTTGTCGGCGACATGGACAGTGGGATTGAGTGCGCCCTCAGCAAGTTTGCCGACGACACCAAGCTGTGTGGTTCGGTTGATACGCTGGAGGGAAGGGATGCCATCCAGAGGGACCTTGACACGCTTGTGAGGTGGGCCGATGCCAACCTTATGAAGTTTAACCAAACCCAGTGTAAGGTCCTACACCTGGGTCGGGGCAATCCCAGGCACTGCTACAGGTTGGGCAGAGAAGAGATTCAGAGCAGCCCTGCAGAGAAGGACTTGGGGGTGTTGGTTGACGAAAAGCTTAACATGAGCTGGCAGTGTGTGCTTGCAGCCCTGAAAGCCAACCGTATCCTGGGCTGCATCAAAAGAAGCGTGACCAGCAGGTCGAAGGAGGTGATCCTGCCTCTCTACTCTGCTCTCGTGAGACCTCACTTGGAGTACTGCGTACAGTTCTGGTGTCCTCAACATAAAAAGGACATGGAGCTGTTGGAGCGAGTCCAGAGGAGGGCCACGAGGATGATAAGAGGGCTGGAGCACCTCCCATATGAAGACAGGCTGAGAGAGTTGGGGCTGTTCAGCCTGGAGAAGAGAAGGCTGTGTGGACACTTCATAGCAGCCTTCCAGTATCTGAAGGGGGTCTACAAGGATGCTGGGGAGGGACTCTTCCTTAGGGACTGTAGTGGTAGGACAAGGGGTAATGGGTTCAAACTTAAACAGGGAAAGTTTAGATTAGATATAAGGAAGAAGTTCTTTACAGTGAGGGTGGTGAAGCACTGGAATGGGTTGCCCAGGGAGGTTGTGGATGCTCCATCCCTGGCGGTGTTCAAGGCCAGGTTGGACAGAGCCTTGGACCACGTGGTTTAGGGCAAGGTGTCCCTGCCTATGGCAGGGGGGCTGGAACTAGATGCTCTTAAGGTCCTTTCCAACCCTTACGATTCTATGATTCTATGATTCTAAATGTGCACCCTGGCCTCTTGTAGCATGGCCGCCCTGGATATCTCCCCCTCCCCTCGATATCTCCCCCTCCCCGCCTTTTCACCTCCAGTCTTTTCTTCTCCATTGACTGACAAGCAGATGGAGGAACCCCCAGTATTAATACAGGCTGGGGGAGGAAGGGATTGAGAGCAGCCCTGCAGAGAAGGACTTAGAGGTACTGATGGCTGAAAAAGGGAACATGACCTGGCAATGGGCACTTGTAGCCCAGAAAGCCAACTGTATCCTGGGCTACATCAAAACAAGTGTGACCAGCAGGTCAAAGGAGGTGATTCTACCCCTCTGTTCTGCTCTGGTGAGACCCCACCTGGAGAACTGTGTGCAGCTCTGGAGGTCTCGGTACAGGAAAGACATGGAACTGTTGGAGTGGGTCTAGAGGAAGCCACAAAAATGATCAGATGGATGGAGCACCTCTCCTGTGAGGACAAGCTGAGAGAGTTGGGATTGTTCAGCCTGGAGAAGGCTGGTGAGACCTGATAGCAGCCTTCCAGTGCTTAAAGGGGAAGATGAGAGACAAACTTTTAGTAGGGCCTGTTGCAGTAAGACAAGGGGTAGTGGTTTTAAACTAAAAGAGGAAAGATTTAGACTAGATATAAGGAAGAATTTTTTTACAAGAGTGGTGAAACACTGAATAGGTTGCCCAGAGAGATGGTGGATGCACCATCCCTGGAGACATTCAAGGCCAGGCTGGATGTGGTTTTGGGCAACCTGATCTAGTCGAAGATGTCCCTGCTCATTGCAGGGGAATTGGATTAGATGACCTATAAAGGTCCTTTCCAACCCAAACTACTCTATGATTCTATTCCCAAAGAGGCCAGTGCCTGTTGGTGTCTGGTATATAACTGTGTTTCACAGCGACCACAGACAACTTGAGTTCCACACAAGACATTAAGAGGAAGAAGCCTGGCTTATTTATTTATATGTTTTTCATTTATCTGCTTTTAAAATCAGCAGAGGGAGAAAGAGGGATCCCTGAAGAGGACAGGTGAGACTGCCCAGGTCAAGTCTTGTTGTGAAATTACCCCCAAAAAAGAACACTAGGGAGACTTAGTTTAATTTGGCTAAGTTAGCTAAGTACTTTTGAGGAACAGGAATACCATCCTCCTTGCACTGCTTCACTACACACAGAAACCTTTCCAGTTTGATCAGGAACAAGAGGGTACGCTTAGGGTACCATATGCACTGGGAGCAGTGCCATCTTGGGGGACCTTTGAGTTCTAACAAGGTGCTATGTATAGGGAATCTTCCAAGATGCTATATGGGCAACATACCTGCCAGAGAGGCATGAGCACCACACTATGCTTGCAAAGATGACCTGGGAATTAGGCATTCCTGGCCTTTGCATAGCCTTTCCATCACCATGGCAGCTGCATCTTCCAAATGTAGATAAATACTGGCATGGTCTCAGAAGAATGGTAATTTTACACGATTTTCCAACACTACATTAATAAGCAACTTGCAATCCAGTTAAACAAACTGCCAGTAGTGCCAGCCAAATAATTTACATGGCAACAGCATGTAACAGGTTTTAACACAACAAAATTCTTTATCCAAGATCAACAGTGTAATTTATACACAGATCTAACTGCTTTTATAGAAGCATATGATGTGTATCAGACCATCCAAGTTACTTTCTGATGCTATTGTGTTTTTTTTATTTTTTAATGAAGGAAATATAACACTTTTTATTCAGCTGACATTCTGCCCCTTCTCTCATTAAAAAACCCCCCTGCCAATCACCAAGCAGTGCTAAAGCACTTCCAAGTCTAAAACGAAGATGCAACGCAAAACAAATTCCAGGATGAAACACATAATTATAAAATTATATGAAAAGAGAATGCATAGGGCTTGTGTTCTGTTCTGAAATTTGGTTGTATGCTCATCAGAGGATATATACAAACCACCTAACTTAGGTAAGATAGGCTCCTTATTTTTCTAAAAGTCCTAGCTAGTGGGGAGACACTTAGCCCTTATAGAGTGTAGAAGCTTAACTTAACAATTCTGTATTGCCTACAACCTGATCCTCTCTGTTGGTAAAAGGAGAAGCCTAGGAGACAAGTAAATTAGATGTTTAAAATTCAGTACAGCTAATAGCCTTGCAGTGTGTTCTCCCCTTGTAAAACACCTTGGACAGCCAAAGGCCAAATATTGCAGCTTCTAACAGCATGGAAGCTGCAGAATTTCAGCTTGTAGTGCAGTGGCCATGATCAGCAGCTCAGAGTGGAATTCAGAGCCAGTAACAGCTCCTGGCTGTGCAGGGGATGAAAAGCCTGCCAAGGAATATGTGTTGCATAACCCAGGTTGTGCATGCTGCGTATAACATGATAATAAGCCCACCGAGCCCCTCCAATAAAACTGTATGTGTTTGAATTAGCATTGCTTTCAAATAGATCTGTTTGTCTCCTGAAGTCAAATTTAGAGAGTTTGCAGTTCATGACCATAATGTGGTGTTCTCTGGTCTCAAAGCAAGTGTCTCTGTGCTGGTCTGTTGTGAGATATGCTGAGACATGAATATGAAACACTACATCCCAGTAACAGGAACTGAAGAAGCATGATCAAGGTCATAGAAATCATTCCAGAAGGTCTGAGTCAAGCATCTGACAAAGTATAGAAAAAGTATGTTTTTTCCAGGAAACACAACAGAAGAATTTAGGTCAGATTACTGAACTGGAAATCAAAGGTCCCAGTGATTCCTTAGACTTGGAGAGTCTTCTTGAGACATGATAAAAACAAGAACAAATGCATTAATCTTCAAACTAGGATACTCCATGCATGAATGCAGCACCAGTTTAAGAGAATTTGCTGCATGGACATCTGAATGCACACCACGGTGGCCTGTAGTCATGGGAGGTAGCTGAAAAAGCTCCTCAGGTCCACAGTAAATAAGCACTCAACACTCTCATATGTGCAGGTAGAGCTAAAAATGACTCATACCACATCTGATGTTATGTGGAGGGATATGGTTTTGGCTTGGACTCACCTGAACTCTGTGGGTTCCAAGTGAACAAATGCAAACAAATTTCATGAAAGCCTCCATTATTGGTGTGTGGCTTTGACATTTTCTGGAGCCTTGAGATCCAACTTGGAATAGTTAATTGACATCTTAGTTGCCAAAAATTTCAAAGCAGCATGCTGAATGGATCAAAAATCACCCACTAAAAGCACATTGGTGTCAAGAGGAACAGCTAACTTTAATAGAAAGCAGCAAATTAATAGAAGATACCCTCGTGGCAGAAAAGAAGAAAATGTCCTAAAAGGTGTTAGAAGAAGCCTGGTTCATAGGAAGAGAGAGGACAGTGAGAAAGGCTTCAGACAACACGGAGAAGAGATCCTTCAAGTTACCAAGAAAAAGGTTGCCTTTTTCCCCTTTCAGGCAAAATCGTGGGCAGCAGCTGACAACATGAAATCTGCCTGGGAACTCGAGCCAGGAAACTGGGAGACAGCCAAGAAGTTCTAAAATGCTGTCTTTTAATAAAGTTGAAGAAGTTTAAGTCAGGAGAACTTTAATTTTACTTGTGGAAAATTTATAAACAACAGAGGCTCAACTGTCATATTCATGTACATTGTTACTCAGCTCCAGCCTGGAATAGTGCAGTGAGCAGAAGCCACAGCAGAAAGGAATGAAATACTTGATTTCCAAGCGTGTCCAGCCCAGTGCAGTTTGTGCTACTTAAAGGTCCTCATGCACACCACGAAGTCCAGCTAACCAGTGCCAACAGGAATTTCTCAGAGGACCATAGGCAAAAGGGATCTGGGGGTTCACTGGGGACACAAACCCAAAGAGTTCGGCTAAGCAGTGATGATCTAAACAAATTTCTACTGCTAGACGTGGGTACAACTCCATCCACTGTCATTGTTTCACCATCCTGTAGCTGCGGATGCACATTATGCAGAGATGTATCTGATGTCTACAGGGAGATAAAAATGAGATAATGCTACACAGCACCAGAAAGAGCTTTTGCTAGCATGGCAGTGCTTATCATGAAGGGCTGGTGTGTTCTGTTTGGTAAATAGAAGTGTATTGCTTATCTAAGCTTGTAAAAACCTAAAGGCAGACATTATCATATTGGCAAATACATGTTAAACAGTGGCAAGATAGCTTGGTTTGTTTGTGAGACTGATGAATGCAGCACATACAGAAACACTTTGCCCTGGTAAGCTGCACCTGTACTAAGAGGGATTCTAAACAAGTGTTTTCTAATTTGCACCTTGGCCAAAATGTGCCTTCCAGGATGATGGGCTTGTTAAATGATAGAAGAAATGACTATACCACTGAGGATTTTTGCCCTTTATGGATGGGTGACCTCCTACCGCAGATTTATTCCCTGCCTGTAACTCTATCTGGTTTTAAATGTTTTCTTGATATTTATTACACTTATCACATCTAGATATTTGCCTGTGAAGGCGCAGCACCCCTAGTGGTTTCTGTGCTGATCCACGTCTGGGTAGCTCCAGCTCCAGAGGGTGCTGGGAAGAGGCAGGGGCTTGCTGGTAATCTGCAGCACTCAGGTTCCACTCACTCCCACTGCCCATTCAGGGACTCATACGAGGGCCTCTCACCCTTCACCCACCTTTCTCCTTCAACATCTGGGTTATCTGTTTGAAATGGTGTTTCTCTGTGGAGAGATTATTGGTGTTACTGAAAAGTGGTAATGAAAATGCGTTACGGACAGCATTGGTCAAATGTGGCAATAAGGAAGGTTCACTTTTGCTCAGCCTTAGATCTCCCCATTGGTTTTAAGTGTTCCACTTTCCATTTTTATATTAAAATAATCTTTTCAGAGAACTGGATTGTCCACACAATTGAATTAAAAGGACTAGAATCTGGCTTTCAGTTCATTGCTAAGTCTTGAACATATTTTAATGTCTGCTGGAAAAAATACTCTCTTTCAAACAGTACTTTCAGACTGCCTTCCTGAAAGAGCACTCATAGTTAATCTTATTCTAATTCATAAGATGCTTTCTCCATATCTTTTGTGCTTATAATAAAAATAAAAAGCTCACTTTTGCATAAAGCCAGGCTCCATTTCCTTAAGTCAAGTGAAGTTTTGGAACTTGCCTGCATTTTTTTGAAGATAGCTTGTAATACCTAAAATTATCTAAATTGTCTAAATGAAACCCCTCAAATTTGTCAGGATTTGAAGAGCAAGCGAAGCAGCGATCATTGGATAGGGAAATAAAAGGTTTAAATTTACTTTAGATTACAGATAGGAGCATATTTATTAGCTTGTGTAAAATGGCTTTGGTAAGGGAAGAAAGTCAGGGAAGTCGATTCTTTGGGGTTTTGATCCTGTAGCATGCAGTTCTCTGTGATCAGAATCAGCCACTTAATGAGATGGAGCATTCCAGGACAAAGCAAGAGTAATTTTAAAAATGCCTTGGGCAGAGCACATCCATGTTTGTTTTTAATAGTAAGAAGTTTTGGTGGCCAACGTGAATTAGCAGTTATTGAAGAAATACATTCACTTTACAGTGGAGTCCATCATTTCATCCTCAACAGCTTATACTTCTGATTTAATAGTTCTTTACCATTAATCCCTGGACCCTACAAATGCTTCTTCAGCTTTCTTGTCCAGTATATTGTCCTCGGGCTTTAGACACCTTTGAGACAACCACTGACAATCTGAAGATGTTCGGAGTTGGAATTCCCATTTATTTTCATACAGAGCTAAAATCCAGCTGTAGAATCATTGCAGCAGATACCAGCTTATAGGTCAGAATGCGCATGCATGTGTGTGTATGAGTGTATAAATACCTCCTTGTGAAAAAAATAAAGGACGGGGGAGGAATGTTCAAAACAGAACACAGGCACAGAAATGTAGTCTCATAAAAAGCACAGTAAATTCTGCTAGGAAATTACAGAGAGTACACCAGACAGCTAGCCAAAACCAGGAAAAAACCCCAAACATCCCCTGCTTCATCAACCTATATCAAAAAAGCAGTCTACAAATTCATACAAAAATGAATCCAGAAAATATGCTGAAAAAAACCAACCACGCAGCAAACCCCAGTCCAAATCCAGATCTTAATATTGCTCATAGAGCAAAGGATCCAGCACATAAGTTATAGAAGAAAACCATTGTTATTCGATAGCTAGATTCTTATACGTATTAATACAATTTCCAAGTTGAGTTTACTTCATGAGATTCAAAACAGACGTTTAGTATTATGTGAATTTTAGGAATACTTGCTTAAAACAGCTGAATTCTTTTTTTATTACTACTTATCTGATAAAAAAAGTAGGATTTATAAACATGAGTGGTTTATGGGGGTTTGGGATGGAAATATAATATAAAATTCTTAGAAAAGCAAAATTTCTTTCTCTTTTAAAAAATGAATGCTGAAGAGTTTCTTTTTTCTCTGTAAATTTTCATGCAGACTATGATATACATTGCAGCAACAAAGGGAAGAAAATTACAATTTATACTTGTCAGGAGCGAATAGTAAGAGAGTTGAAAGTAAAACTTAACTTCTGTCTTGTTAATGCAGATCATGGTTTCATCACTTCCTTCATTATGTGATTGCTATCACCTGGTGCTTTGGAACAGCCTTTACTCATTAGTCAACAAATAATCATTAGCTACTCCTCAGAATTTTAATGGTATCCTATAAACTTTCACCATATTCAAAAGAAGGTCAGTTTCAAACAGTTAAAACTTATACCACCATGAGCTTTAAAAGACACTATGTTCTGTTAATATGCTCACTGGGGTCTACATAATTCTTGTGTTTTTTGCAGATGAACACTGAAGCATTATAGACTTAGTAGAATATTTTTTAGCACAAACTACTATCACCATACAGGTGGAGGGGATGTTCATGCAGTTATTCATGCAGTTATTCATGCTTTCTAGATTTGCAGGTTCAAAAATTGCCACCTGAATGAAGTGAGGTTGAAAATCTGGCACATAAGCAGTGGAACAAAATTTTGGACAGAATCTTACTGGATTTGGCAGCTCATTGGCCTCACATAGATCCAGCATTAGATTTCTTGAAACATTTCATCTTCTTGAACATCCCACTTTAGGCATGTACTGGTGCAGTCTGCAATGCATGCACTTACATTATCTGTAACATATTAACTACTATATGTAAAGAGAGACACTATTACCGATTCCCTCTGCAAACATTACAGAAAGAAATACACTGCTTTTGTGCAGAAGTCTGAGCACGCAAAGAGAAGATAGGGGTTTTTTTTTCCAAACCTGGGCTCTGTAAAGCTTGTACCCTAGCCTCAGCTCGAAAGAGTCCCCTAAAAGATAGGGAGAGAAGCAGATAAAATCCACATTC
Source organism: Strigops habroptila (assembly GCF_004027225.2). Lineage (NCBI taxonomy): Eukaryota > Metazoa > Chordata > Aves > Psittaciformes > Psittacidae > Strigops > Strigops habroptila. The sequence continues at coordinate 31,630,076 of NC_044279.2, forward strand.
CTCATTACATCCTAATTTAAGGAAAATAGACAGAGTAGCAACTAGGAAACATAAGCTGGAGCTATGGTACATGGTAGCAGCCACTGCCTTTCGTTTATATATCCAGCATGCTCTGACCAGAGGTACTGGCTGATCCAGCAAATGATCATGATTAGTTTCTTTCCAGATTGTTTGGGGTTTTTTGTGTTTCAGCAGCAAGTTTCTCTGTTGCTCCATATTTGCCTCTGTCAGAGGACAGCACTGCATTACAAAGGTAGGTATTGTGTTTCCCTGCTTCTTGTCATTACCTGCTGGGTTTTACAAACTCTGTTTATTTCAAATAACGTTCTTCACATTCTTGTGTGGGCAATAAAGGCCTTGGCAAGAGGAAGATACTTTCACTATTGTTGTTTTTTTTTTAATTTTGTGGTTATGTTAGAATTATAGGGTCTCATCTCAGAAGTCTGAAGAATTTCCTATATTTGAGGTTATTCGGTCAAACACAAATTTAAGATAGATTGAACTTCTCTGGATCTTCCTAGGTTCTACATGAATTTAATCCTGAATCTCATCCATGCTTAGAGAAATGTAAGATCATTAATAATGACTAAGGATAAGTAAGAATCATTAAGATCCGTAAGAATTCTTAGAAGTGTAAGAGCAGAAGGGGAATTGTTTCCTTCAGACCAATGCCCTGGACCATGTAACTGTGCTTTGTTATTTAAGTAAACTTCATTCAAAAAGAATCCAGCTAATAGATTTTCAGGAGTCCAGTTTGGGAACAAAGTTACTGCCTTAAGGAATAACTACTTTTTTGTTGTCAGTAGTAAACATTTACATGCATTTTCTCACAATATCAACCCAAAACTGCTTTGAGAGGTAACTGATTTAGTTATCCTAATGGAGCACTGTGGAGCAGTGGAGCATAGTGGAAAACACTGGGGCACTGCTATGATTTCTCACCTATGCCCACTGACACAACATACTGAAAACCCTGGGTACGGAAGCAAAAGTTTAAGTTTAAACTCAGCCTAAGTTGAGTGACTCTAGTGAAGCTAGGCACATGCTTGACAACCTTACTGAACTGGAGCCTAGCAAGTACAGTAAATAATGGTGACATATAACTATTTCAGATCATCAGCTTTATGGACTAAAGGTATAAAGAAGCACCTTGAAACAAGATCTATTTTTGTTGCTTACATGCCGGTGATTTAATTTCCTTAGCCAGTTATCGTTCATCTGGATATAAGGATAGATATACCCTTAACACATAGATTTTTAAATCTAGCAGCATGGCAACACATGCAGGGACCAATGCTGTCGCTTTTGTAGGAAGCAATTTTCATGTTGTAAGCAGCTAAGATGAAAGTAACACATAAGTCATTTAGGTAGTGCCGCAGACAGACTCAGGTTACCTACAAAGGGCAGCTCGGCATGTCACCCACGGTCTCCTGAATTCTTTCAGCTGCCTGTCTGCAGCTGGAGAGGCTTTGTAAATTAGGGATAAAAATAGAGAGAGACCGTATTCCCAGAGCACTCTGTAATGCTCAAAAAACACTTTAACAATGCTGGGAGGGAAAAAAAAAAAAGAAAAAATGAAAAGAAAAAACTAGAAAAAATAATTATTTTGACCAAAATTGTCTCTGGACAATTATCTCATGCAGTTTGCTGGTTGTATGTCACTTAAGATATCTCTACTCCCTCCCCTTCAAATCGTGTCTTCTGGTACAATAGAAATAGTGCCATTTATTTCATGGAGCCAGTACAAAACACAAATCCAAGTCATTATAGTTTGAATCTCATTCAAGATAGTGTTACATGCTAAATTCGCTTAATGCGAGAAATATGATGCCATCTTTAGCATAGTTTAGTTATATTTCCATTCAGTACAGCATATGCTAACCATACATCAAACTTTCTATGGGGCTTTGTGGTAAATACTTACAAATGTATAATTCTTTAGCTACGCATATTTACTGCTACTATTTTAGCAGGAAATGAATTGAAATTTCCTTAAGAAACAGTAGGTTTTGTCGAGCATCTGATAACAAAGCTTTCCAGTTGCTCCTGCAAGATATGTCTCTCCTGCTGTTGTCACTGTGAATTTAGAGTGAAGTTGTGTGGGTTGAGCTCCAACTACATATTCAGTCAGGCTTATTACACCATAGAGCAGTGAGTCATGACTGGGGCTGATAAAGGCAGATGCTGTGCTTTCCTGTCTGTACTGAGATTAGTTTACATTTTAATTATGTTTTGACAGCAGAGTTGGCCTTTCATTAGCATTACAGGGTTGCAGCATCACCTGAAGGTGGAACTAGCACACAGTTTCCACCACATGTGGGTTTCCTTTGGCACTGTCCTGGCAGCTTTGTGAAGGAACCACATTCTGCATTCAGGTCATAACGAGCAACCCCGTTGGGCTCCACGGGGCTCCGCTTCTGACAGCTGACTGGTACTTCCTTGTTCCCATTAAAGCATAAATGGATGAAAAACACAATCTAAGCATCTGCGCAGGTTATTCATATGCAGACCATACTGTGGATAGACGCTGGAGCAGTCACCTGCCATGGCTGCTAAGCGGTGTTGGGTCATCAGGTCCAAGAATTGGTAGAAACCTGCTGATATAACACCAGGAAAAGAAGTGCAGCAGAGCTGGTGCAACGGGGAGAATTATTTGCTGTTACAGACAAGTAACAGCACTTCTTCCTCTAGATCCACAGAGAAAGGAGGTGCGGTGCTAAGAACCCTTTCCCTCCCTTGACTACTCCTACTGCAATGTACCTTCATGTTATTTTTTCTGGGGGTTGCTGTAACTCTAAATGATCACAGAAGTCCAACTCCACCCAATCATACTCACAGACTGCTGCAAAGAGCTCTAAAAGTAGCTTAGGATTGTTTTCAGAGAGAGGAATAGTTGGCCATGTATATAGATCCCAGCTTTACAAATCCTAACCAGCTTAATTAGCAAAAACCCACTCAAAAATCTTGTTCTGTTTTCCACATGTTCAATATAAATATCTGTACCCTTATACATTTATAGGATTTTCCTGCTGAACAATGCTGGTTTTCATCTTCCAATAAAGTTAATAAATATATAAAACATAGACATTTTTGGTAAGGCTCAGGGATTCAGATGTAGATACATGAGACACAAAATTGTTTTCCTTTACATTATACTACAAACTACCTTTGATTAGATTGGATTTAGAGCCAAGTAACCGAGTTAAAAATCCATTCTGTACAAATCCCATTCAATGCATCACTCATTGCATTTTGCTTTTATGAAATAATCTGCCATATGTTGGATGTGTTATTAATAACTTTGGATTTGGGGTGTGATTTTTAACAATCAGTTACAGAGAGTAAAATCACAGTAGAAATTCCCCAACGCAACCTAAACTACAAGCTAGACAATGGAAATCCGCATCTAACATTTGTCAAGTTGGACACGGGCCTTCTATTGTCTGGCTGTCTGCACGAAGTTTGTGCTAGGCATGATTCAAAGCCTGTTTGTTACCAAATGGACTATCTGCAAAGCCGATTCTTTTTAAAGTATTCCTTAAAATTTAAATAGGGAATGTGACTGAATTGGAAGTAGCACTGTGTTTGCATGAAAAGTTTGTAACAATGCAAATTACAGCCCTTTTCAAAATGCACTGGTTGCCAATTAAAATAAAGATTCTGTATGTTCAGAAACACCAAATGTTTTTCATTCTGAGAATGAACTGATACATTCAACGAGAGAGAAATTACACAAACAACCTCTGCTTTCTTGAAATCCTGTAAACTAGCTAATGCAGAAGAGCTGCAACAGTAACGTGAAAAATGCAGCAGGCCAGTGCAGTGAAGGCTATATCATGGACCCTTAGCTTCTCCCATGTAGGACATTAAATGGCTAAGTGAGAGGGAGCAGTATGTTGGAAAGAGCAAATCTTTTACATTCATGATGATATATATGTAATTGAAAAATATTTGGAATACCTCTAAGGAAAATAGGAGCTGCATGCTTTTCTTCAGTTGTCAAAAAAGAAAAAGTTGAACAGTAGCCCCCAAAAAATGGAGGAAGATTAATTACTGCAGAGGGAATACAGAATACTGAAGAGGGAAAGCATCTGCAAGAAAAATCTGTACAATCACAGAAATAAACCCCCACATAATTAGTATCTGCCTTTACTTGGACTTGACACTTGAGACAACATCAAACTTAAAATTAACATGAGAAATCAAAGGCAATCTAGTTGCCTAAGAAGAAAAAATGTGCAAATGAATGACCAGTTGGGTATCAGGAAAAACAGGGAAGATTATAATCTGTTATTAATGCAAGAGTTATGAACCAATGACAGATGAAAGCTTCAGCGATATTTTATTCTCTAAAAAAACTGGTACCTTCTTTTCTATACCCATTGTCTGCACACAGAAAACATGGCTAACCCTACAAAAATGGGAAGAGAGCCTCCTTCAAAATAACGTGTTGACATATGGAGAACGATGGAAACAAATGCTGCCGAGAAGTAAGCAGAAGGAACATCTGAAATGAATCATCTGAAAGCTGAGCATATGTAGGTGGATCTGGCCAAATTAGACTTTGCTAAAGGGAAAAAAAACCCTTTGGGAAAATAAAGGAGAAAGCAGAATGAGATAATTGTTAGGAAAGATAGTACTGTAATACTTATGGGGAATGGGAATACTTCAGCTTACAAAGCAAAATGCAGAATTTATGTAGGCAGAATAAAATCTTCATCTGGGCAAAAAATCTACTAACTCTTTATCTTGATTTAATTGCAATTTTATTAGATTCCTTTTAAAGCATATGCCAGCTTATACAGCCTGTTTACAATATGTATAGACTTAGAAAGGATTTACAAATACACATAGTTTGCCAAAAAAGGAAATTCAAAACATATTGTGTTGTATACAGGAATCATTTAGTCACCTGTGCTATTAGCCTGACTAGGTAATTGCTTATGCAATGCTATAGCAGTTCCTGATTACATATCACAGGTGACCACCAGAATAGCTGAAACCCCCAATGCCTTCAGCACCAGCACAGCAGTACTGTATTTGACTTCAGATAAAAAGATTTCCTTTCTGCAATAAATTACAAGAAAACTGACCTAATTTTGTTTTCTAAAAATGCTTCTTGAGTTATTCTGAGGAAAAAATATTGGCAGAGTATATATGGACATGGATATATCAATACGTAGGTTTTTTTGTCTGTGAAAAATTTACTTACAAGGTATCAGCTAATATGAAATTTATTAGAAAGCCAGACACAGGATTTTGTAATGTTTTTGTTCAGTGTAACTGAACTGTATCATTTTTTCATGAAGCTTTATGTAGAGATTAGGCCAACTTCAAATGAACTGTGCAGAATAATTTACTGAGTTGACGTAGCAAATCAGTGCAAATGACACAAATACAGATCCCCCTAAGAATCCAGTTTGAATCACTGCATCTGGTTTCCAGAATAGCGTACTTTGAAAAGCAATAAGGTTCTCCTTATACTGTTTCTCGTAAATTCTCTGAAGTTTGTTTAGTAAATTCCTTTCATATTGGACCTAAACATTTATGATGTCTGTAATGTCTCCAGGAAAGCCAAGATTATACTAATCAATGTAATTTTAAAGAGGTTCTGCTTATAGCAGGTATATGAAAACTTTCCAAAAAGTTGACTAACAAGTTAAAAATTAATAAGTATATTATTATAGTTATCTGTTTAAATATTGATTGGAATGTGTCTGCCTTCTAACCTATTAATAAAAAGTAAAAAATACATGCAATTTAAAAGAGTTATCTAAAAACATAATTACTCTCTACTCCTGCACGTTGAAATATATAGGCAGCATATGACACCAAACCAACCCCCTGAAATGGAATTATCTCTCATTTTCCAGACATGAAGCATCTGTTGCAGACCTGATCTTTTCTATATCTTAAAATGTAGAATTTTTATCTAATGGACTCTTGAACTCTGTTATCTGCCAAGAAGAAACTTGGTCCTTTGAGTTTTCTTTCATTCTAGAATAAGAGCTCTAGATGTTATCTAGCAAGAATCATATCCCTATCCACCCCTTGCAAATCTGGATAACAGATTTCAGGAAGGTGTCTGGTGCCAATTTTGTTATTACAACGTGAATTATAACCATCTGAACCATCTGCACCAGTTATAAATCCTAAATATCAGATACTCTTATTTTTTGAGATTTTTCGTCCACCTGCATCATCTCACAAACTTAAAGTGCATTCAGTTTTGCTGAGGTCTTCTGTGAAATGCAGAAGTTATTCCACCCATGCATTAACTCTCACTTCAAAATATCCAGGACTTGTCACAGCCTAATTTTTTTATAAAGTGTGAATTGCACTTTTGCGGTGTGTGATAGTTGTAAGATTTCCCAGATTTTCCAGGTCTGATGTAGTCTTTGATCCAATAAAAAGTATTGTTCCTCTTGGTAGTTTCCAGTGAGATTTTTGGAGACCTTAGTCTCATAACAGGAGTAGGATTTTTCAAAGCTGCAATTAGACCTTGCTCAGCATTGTTTGAAATGATTGATTCAGCATATTTCAAAGCCGGGTTGGCTCCACTAGGAATGGATATTTACTCTTCGCCAAAATCTGGACAAATGCAGCTTTTTTCCACAGAGAATCATACAGATGATCACAGCTCATTGTCTTGAATAGCTGTTATGGTCATTAACTTGCTTCTAAACATCTGCATCACAGCTTTGGCAGATCACAGGAGACAGTGACTACCTAAGTTTGCTGAAACGAACATACATTCAGATGCATATGATACCAAGGCTTAGGTATTTATTTCCCCCTGAAAAATCTGTTATGTCTGCAAACTTCATGCAGAATCACTAGCACTGCACAGCCATGTAGAAGCATTTTTGAAATGAGAGGACTGTTTTAGGGAGTAAGTGAGCAGTAGACAGCAGTCAGGACAAAATCAGCTCCATGGTGCAATACTTTGTTCAGAAACAAAGATGACAAATAATCAAAATTTATATATGCTTAGGTAAGTTAATGATGTGTCCTATACTATCAAATGATAGTTTCCAAAATTCCAAGCTTACTCTTTTTTAGAAAAAATGTTTCTTATTTCTTGAAGAGGCAAAACTGCATTTCTCTGGCCCACATGGAGCATTGAGACATGGAAGATGGTGTTGGACTGCTTTGAAAAGAACTTTTTAACCTGAAAAGTGTGTCTAAAAACTTTAAGCTCCCCTAAAAATGAAGCAAGAATAGAAGTTACATCTATCCAAGGAAATCATAGCTTGCCAACTAACTTTGCTTGCAAACAGACCTCACCAACAGACATTGAGTTTTCCTCATTCAGTATTGTTATTTCTCTTACATATTCATTTGTTTCTTTTGCTATTTTATTATGGCAATACCTCTATACACAGTACATGGCAGACCGACCCTGTTGTGATGACTACTGTGAAAATACACTGTCACAAATCCTAATTCAAAGTGGTTTCCATTTAAAAATGAGAGTAGGAAAAGTCATTTAAGCAATAAAGGTAAGCTTCATGCATTGTACGCATCTGCATCTGCAGATTGCCAGAGTTTCAATGGCTCCTTATAGTTGCAAGGAAAGAGATGAAGGACGTTACAGAAGTAAAAAATATGAAGGAACAAAGAAGGGAATTAGGTACAGGAGAATAGGAAGCAGAGTAGACAGAGTGAATGAGGCTGAGCAGCTGAAAGTTGAGGAGAAGAAACATCCAACAACCATGTTCAGCACCACAAATGTTATAAAAATACAGAGGTTTTTCATTCCCAGAGGCACTAAATGGAGTAGTAATGCAATGCTACGTCTGCAATGTAAATGGAAGGATCTTTCAGATAACGTGAACTGACAAAATGTGCAACAAATGACTGGTACATAGAAGCATGTCTGTTCATCTTCCACATTGTAGTCTCCATATTGATTCCATCCTCTAGCTCTCAGTGGAGATGCAACCATGCAGCTAATGCTCTGTGTCCTGCATTCACCTGGTTTGTCTGTATCTCAGTAAGATGTTCACTTAAACTTCTTGCATTTCTTGCAGTTCTGCTTTTGAAACATTGTGCTGTTACTGTTTCATCCAGGAAATTTTGTTTTAAAAATCTCTCACATACTTTCAGCAAATGCTTGTGTACATTGGCTGGCTTCCTGGAATAGTTTTAAATATGTTCCTTCTGAAGGGCATCTCCTTACCACTGAAAATGTGTCTTATAACAATAAAACTGCAATCTCAACTCTTACCTTCCTAAAGTATCAAATGTTTATCTCACTTTATTGATGGCTAAATCCCAAAAGGGCAATTCCAGAAGGCCCAGCTAGCCGTAGAACTCTTTAAGAAATTGTTATTGTAGTTAGTATTGGTTGCTCAGATCTGCCACTTTACTTTCCAATTAAAACGTGTGTTTCAAATTTGTTCTTCCTGGTTAAAAACATAACTGAACTATAATTATTACATGACAACAACCTGGAAAACTTCCAGCTTTCACTCACCATCAGAAGACTAATTATATTGTATTAAAAGACATATCTAAGTAATGCAAAATGGGCTCCTACGAAGTCTGACATCAAGCTGTGTTCGGTTGATATGCTGGAGGGAAGGGATGCCATCCAGAAGGACTTGACACGCTTGAGAGGTGGGCCGATGCCAACCTCATGAAGTTCAATCAAGCCAAGTGCAAGGTCCTACACCTGGGTCGAGGCAATCCCAGGTGCAACTACAGGTTGGGCGGAGAAGAGATTCAGAGCAGCCCTGCAGAAAAGGACTTGGGGGTGTTGGTTGATGAGAAACTTAGCAGGAGCCGGCTTCACTGTGGACTCGCAGCCCAGAAAGCCAACCGTACCCTGGGCTGCATCAAAAGAAGTGTGACCAGCAGGTCAAAGGAGGTGATCCTGCCCTTTTGCTCTCGTGAGACCTCACTTGGAGTATTGTGTACAGTTCTGGTGTCCTCAACATAAGAAGGACACAAAGCTGTTGGAGCAAGTCCAGAGGAGGGCCACGAGGATGATAAGAGGGCTGGAGCACCTCCCGTACGAAGACAGGCTGAGAAGGTTGGGCTTGTTCAGCCGGGAGAAAAGAAGGCTCAGGGGACACCTCATAGCAGCCTTCCAATATCTGAAGGGGGCCTACAAGGATGCTGGAGAGGGACTCTTCATCAGGGACTGTAGTAACAGGACAAGGGGTAATGGGTTCAAACTGAAACAGGGGAAGTTCAAGTTAGATATAAGGAAGAAATTCTTGCTGTGAGGGTGGTGAGGCACTGGAACAGGTTGCCCAAAGAAGTGGTGAATGCTCCATCCTTGGCAGTGTTCAAGGCCATGTTGGACAGAGCCTTGGATGACATGGTCTAGTGTGAGGCATCCCTGTCCATGGCAGGGGGGTTGGAACTAGATGATCTTAAGGTCCTTTCCAACCCAAACCATTCTATGTTTCTATGATTATCAGAGTTTGTATTTCATATTAAGTGTTTAATTCCATTCTATCTTCTGTCAAAATCAAACATATGAACAAAATGGCCTGCTCTCTGATGATTCATTCCCTCCCAAATGAACCCATTAAAATGCCAGCATGCAGGTTAGTTCAGCAAACATCCCTTCTGGCGACAGCCAGCCTCCTCCTGATATCTCTGCTCTTACTCATTAAATGCTTTGTTCATTCACAGCTTTTTGGACACCATTATCTAAATCACATGAAGTCAGTTGCCAGCGGGTTGGCAGCTCGTCCGCCTTCTTATGGAGGTCTGCCAGGGGAGCCTGGAGAGCAGCCCTTGCTAGAGGCTATGCAGTATTAACCGGTGGAGGCTTCTGGGGCTGAGGCATGGGGCAAGAGAAACCTCCCACAGGCAAATGGTAGGTTGTCCATGAGGTATCCTGTAGGTGGAAGGCAGCTGAATCATGGCCCGTACTGTGATTATGGCTGCTTTCACAGCTGCCTGTGAAAAGGACTTGAGATAAAACCTAAAGAGCCCTAGATGATCTCTGATGCAGATGCATACAAGTAGACAACCAGAATAATGCTACACCTCACTGCAGCCAGGACTTTGGAGCATTCTCAAAATGATCAGACTTACTGTCCAGCTCACACTCCCATTTCCTGCTTTATTGAGGAGCATCTGGGAAAGTGGCCAGGAACAAGCTGGTTTCTCCAAAAAAGACATTCAAGGAGCTCACTCTGGCTGCCAGCTTCCACAAGGGCTCCTGAGACGCAGGCAGGAAGAGGGCTGAAGGTTGCATACCTTATTGCAGCCCTCTCCCACATAACACCTTTGCTAAAGGTGTTACATGGGACCCTCAACCCCCTTTCAGAGTCAGTCCAAATGTGCGCTCATCACATTCCTGGGTCAGGTTAGTGCCTCCAGGAAAGATCTGTAGGAGTCCTCAAACTAAACCAGGCAGCAGAGGCCTTTTAAAACGCAAATTACATGAAAATTAAAGGTTGAATCTCAGAAACCCAAACCCAGGTAGAAAGTACAGAGCTGTTTTGATTTCAGCCTCTCCTCCCAATCCTTTCCATGGCAGTTCAGTTCATGGGGAAACTGTGTTTCAGTAGGCCCCCACACTGCTCTTGCTCCATTTCCCCAGTGGCAGTGAGCATGAGTCTCCCCTGAGCCTTCTTTCTCCAAGCTGAACAAACCCAGCTTTCTCAGGCTGTCTTCATAGGAGAGGTGCTCCAACCCTCTGATCACTTTGGTGGCCCTCCTCTGGACTCACTCCAACAGGTCCATGTCCTAAGTATCTCAAACACCACCATTTCATGGACACTGCAACAAAGGCTGCCCTCCAGTTTCATGTTCCCCGCAAGCCTCTCCTTATTGTTGAGAACAAGGTCCAGCACAGCACCTCTCCTCATTGGCTCTTCCGTGACTTGGAGAAGGAAGTTATCATCAACGCATTCCAGGACTGTTCAAGCTAGAAATCTACGGTTACTCACAGCAAGGTCTAGTAATGCAGCCCAGGAAGGACGCACATGTGGATCTCACTAGCAGGAGGAGGTGAGTTTCCTGCAAGCTTAATCAAAGGAAGAGAAATCACACGATGTGATACTTATTACACTTGTGTTCTGTGAAACAAGAAAACACATATGCTTTGTACTCAGCTTGGAGAATGATGTGTGTGAGTAGAAACAACTGTGCTGCAGCTCCTTGGTGTCTGCTCACCGGGACTCTGCTCAACACAAGATGATAACAAGCTAATAGGTATTTCCTGCTTAACAATTACATGAATAAAAAGCAGAGCAGCACATGCCAGACATCAGCAAAATGTGTCCAGCTCCCAGCCAGGGAAATACACCCTAGCAACAGATCATAAACCAAACACTGGTGACCAGAGAAAGACAAAAGCTTGCGTAAGTAAGCTTTGCATACCCCTGTGGCAGTCAACCTCCAAGATGGCAAGTACCTCCTCTGCAGCTATCAAACCAACTGACTGAAAACCAGGAACAGGAAAACACCCTCGGGGTTTTTTAGGGAGAAGGACTGTTATGTGATAGTCCAAGTCCAAACGACCACAGATGGGAGAAAACAGCTGCACCAAGAAAAACAAATAGCTTCCTCTCAGCTCCAAACCGACTAGCCCAGCACATGCTGTAATAGTCTCCCAGTTCTACCATCATGATTTATTTTTTGTATTTTCACTACATCAAAGAAGTGATTTAAGAGGTAACACTTGTTGGAGTGATTGCTGCTAGAAAATGTACTGACCGAGTCCTCTCTCTTGGACTAATGCTAATTGATGCTGCAGCAGAACCTAATGCAGTGGTTATGAGAGGTATGAGTTGCCTTCCATATGGCTGTCTAGTGAAAATGTTTGGGATGTGAAATGCCATTAACTTGTCGCTGCTTAAATACTGCAAAACAGCAGAGAGGAGATGACTTGTAGGGATGGAGGAACAATCATTGCTCTGACACTGCCCTGTAGGGAGAAGGAAAAGCTCCTTTCCGGGTCTGTGAATAGCTTCAGTTGAAAAAGTTTGAACATTTTATTCAAGAGACTAAAAATGAATATTCTGATATTTCATTTTGAAATAGTGTATTTCCTTTCAAAAGAAATATATATCTTTAGGGAAAAATAAAAGTATGAGGACCACATCAGTAGGAAACCCAAGCAGTATTACAAAATGTTTCACTTCTGTCTGGGAAAAAAAATTACTACCCATCTTTTCATTAACGTGCCCGAAGTGATACTGGTTATTCATTTTACTTGGAGAGAAAAGAAAAAGTCCTGAATATTTTTCAAGTTAAGCTCAATTGGAAAAATTCTTTCAACCATTTCCTCCCAATTTAACTACAAGTCCATTGTTTTCCTGGTTTTTAATGCAGACCTGAACAACCAAGAGTAGTGACATGTCATCCAAGGTGCACACATTCAGAAGAGAAATGCTGGTTTTGCCCATTTTTTACTTTTTTTTTCCACCCGACCTTTGCGCAGCAGAAAAAGCCCAGTAGACCTTACAGCCTCCCAAGTGCAGTGCAAGACCGTGCCAGCTCCCTGGCCAAGCCCAGCAACACAACTCTACTAACGTCTTTGTCTCCATCTCTCCTATCCCACAGGAAGCTGGTGTCAGAGCTGGGCAGCCCTATGCAGAGGACCTGTGAGCAAACCGGGCAGCAGGCCAAGGTGGGTTCAGCTCCCAGCTTTATTTCCAGGAGCAGATGGAGCAGCAGGTCACAGCAAGGGGGAGCAGCTGGAGTGGGGCAGGACTCCTGTGCCAGAGCTCCTGGCAGGAAAGTGGAAAGTGAGCTTGATGGACTACCAGTATCTTTTCTCCCTCCTCCACAGCTAAAATTGTGCTGTTAGTAAGGATGATGAAGAAGAACATAAGAAAAATAGCAAAATAAGCAAGTAAGAGCAACCAAAACCGAGTCCATGTTCTCTGATCAGTCAGGAGGATCCCTGACCACTAGTTTTACCTATGCTCCGCATTCACATGTCCAGCTCCTCCTCTTGTGCTGTTTGGTCAGAAACAAAGCCAGTGGAGAGGTCCCTGATGGGATGGTGCAAGGACACTGCTGAAGTTACCAAAATAGGACTTTGGAGACCAGAACCCACCATTGGCTCATTCATAAGCTTGTGAGTGGCTGCAGGCCATTTCCCAAGTCTCATTTCATTAAAGTAATTCCCTAAGAGCTGAACTTAATTACTTCAGCGGGATTCACGTATGTTCTTAAGTATTTTACTGAATCAGGACCTTAATTGCTCTGTGCCTTTGCTCCCCATCTGCAAGACAGGTTTAATGTTGGCTTTCTCCCACTCTCTGACTATTTAGATTTACATTCTCCCAGTCAAAGCCTGTCTCATAGTCCCTGTCTGCTCAGCACTTTGTCTGATAAGTCCAGCTATTTTTGGACCCTGTCACATTTCACACTTACAGAAGCCATACTCCAAAACCTCCAAACCTGGTGGCCTTTGTGCAGTTTTTCTGCCTCTAACAGTGTCAAAATAAGTTGCTTGTTGATGTGGGAGCAAAGCAGCAAGCAGTATGTTTTACTTTAACTCCATCACAAATAGAATAATTACATGGCACTTTGAGACAATTTGCTAAAGATGCTCACACATTTCAAGAGGATAAAATTACTTTATCCAAAGCAATTACAAAATAGCTAATTAGTGAAACTGACTGTGAGTTCTTAGAAATGTGTTATGTGGAGCTGTTGCTTCTAATGTCAGACAACAAGCCTTCAGTTTATGAGTTATTTTCAGGTAATGAAGGAATTCTTCCAAGGCAATAAATATCTTCTTTTCAGCTGAGACCTTCTTAGCCAAGATGTGCATAGATCCCCAAATTAATAAGTCAGTGTTCCTGCCACATGCCTTCCCTACAGCCTCCTCACACTGTAACTTTGCCTTTGTCAGGTGAATAGCAAGATAATTACTAGAGCAGCTGAGCAGCAGCTCCATGTGAGGAAGGGCAGCCAGGACATTAACACACTTGTCATAAAACAGACTTTGGGTACTTCCCAAGTAAATGCACTTGCTGCTATGTTCTCTCAGGAGGAATTTCACCGCATACTCCAGGACCAGTGGCCACAGAAAGCAGCTTTGAAAGAGCGTTCTAATGCTGATATAAGGATTAATCACCAATTAATTCTTTCCATCATCTCCCTGCAAGCCAACAAAAGACCTGTGTGGAAAAAAGCAGTTATCTTGGCCCATCTGGTTGTTAGTTGGTTTGCCATGTGAGGCAGTGGGATCTGTGCAAACAACAGGGACTGCATTTCAGTGATTCATGTTTAGATTCCACTAGCTGATAAAAAATGAAGAGATTATGGGCAATATGTCTTTGGCAAAAACACTTTAAAATTCTATGGGGAGAATGGCCGCATGTGAAGAAAAACGCAGTTTCTAAGTTGTTGGTGTCTTCCTTTATTTTCAGACGAAGAGTATCCATTATGTATGAAGTAATTGTTGCAGGCTGTGACATTAGTATTAAATGTAAGTGATGGACAGGAGTGACATAGCTTTACAGAGTTAATAAAATACAAACTGGAGATAAAGTGAGTCCCTGGGTTTTTTTGCTGGAGAGCTGTTAAAGCAATTGCTGGCAGAACATTACACCTCAGTGTAAATCTAGGGACGTTTTGCAATAAATAACTTTTATAAAAAATCTAGACTGTGAATTTAGCATAGAATTTTAAACCATCTGTGCATTGTCATTCTAACACTGAGATCTCACTTATTTGTGTATTTTACCCATATGATCTGATTAAGTGGGAATAGGAAGGAAACACTAAAGCCTCCATAAAAATCGGAGATAACAGATAAGCGTTTCATTCTTTGTAGGTATAAAATTTCTTTCATTTCATTTTAAAACCACATCCACATTCAGATTCCTCTTCATCTGTGTCATAAAAGTTAGTTAGAATTTATTTTTATAAAGACACTATAGCTTGGATATTTTGTACATTAAACTTCACAAAGTGGAAAAATGAACAATTCTATTCCTTCTGCCCATATGACTAGGGAAGAAATTATGTAATACACAGGTATTTTCTTTAGGTATAACTTCTGTTTTCCAAGTTCACCTGGGTTTTCGATTGATATTTCTCTTTGAAGAAGTTTCATTATGAATGAAACTGTGGCAAATCTGTTTCAAAACCAAATGCTTTCATTTGGTTTTGAAATTTTCATAAAAACCTCTTCATGCAAGTTTTTGATAGCTATCTGTTAATGCCATAACCAAAATGCAAGTGTTATGCAAATCTGATATACAGATATCTAAGATATCTATCACCTCTATGAGGTGATCCTGCCCCTCTGCTCTGCTCTCGTGAGACCTCACTTGGAGTACTGCGTACAGTTCTGGTGTCCTCAACATAAAAAGGACATGGAGCTGTTGGAGCGAGTCCAGAGGAGGGCCACGAGGATGATAAGAGGGCTGGAGCACCTCCCATATGAAGACAGGCTGAGAGAGTTGGGGCTGTTCAGCCTGGAGAAGAGAAGGCTGTGTGGACACCTCATAGCAGCCTTCCAGTATCTGAAGGGGGTCTACAAGGATGCTGGGGAGGGACTCTTCCTTAGGGACTGTAGTGGTAGGACAAGGAGTAATGGGTTCAAACTTAAACAGGGGAAGTTTAGACTGGATATAAGGAAGAAGTTCTTTACAGTGAGGGTGGTGAAGCACTGGAATGGGTTGCCCAGGGAGGTTGTGGATGCTCCATCCCTGGCGGTGTTCAAGGCCAGGTTGGACAGAGCCTTGGACCACGTGGTTTAGGGCAAGGTGTCCCTGCCCATGGCAGGGGGGTTGGAACTAGATGCTCTTAAGGTCCTTTCCAACCCTTACGATTCTATGATTCTATGATTCTATGAAACTCACGTGCTTAATAACTGAGGACTCCAAAGGTGACCTCCACATTTTCAAATATCCAAATTATAAGTAGTTAATAGATCTGAGGTGAATTCTCTATATGAAAAGAGAAATGAATTAAACCCATGGATATCTAAGCATTGCATGTTAGCTGTTACCACTGATATCTTACTTTGTTGGTTCAGCTGTAGCTCCAAGCAGTAATATAATAATGTTGCCTCCCTTAAAACATTTGGTTACCTCAGATAGATTCTGGACTTGCTTACAGTCTGTGTATCTTAGACCAGAAGAAAATGATTTTTGCAACCTGCCTGCTGTTTTCATAAAGACGTCAATCCTTATTTTTAAGTGCATCCAAGTCTTTTGTTAGTATTTGGTTAATCAATGTATTTCAGAATCCTCTGTCACAATACATACATAGCTACATATTTCCAGACACACCACTAACCCCACTTTTAAAATCTTTTGCAAGGAGCTGACCTTCACACTGGTCAGAGTTACAGCTACATTAAGTAGCATAGTTCATTCATATTGACAGCCATAGAATGATCTTCAAGCAAGACAGGTTGGCTGGTGGGCATCAACAGCAAACTATGGTCTGGAGGATTTTCCTCCCCATTTTCTGACTGTCTTGTCAGTTTTTTAACTAGCTGTTGATACGAAGCAATAAATCTACTCAAGTGCTGACAGGGATAATCCAGACAATTGTTGCTCTCTGACTGAGGTGGAACAGGTTTTGTTTGGTCTGTTTATTTGTTGAACATAATCTAACACCCCCTTCTGCATGTGAGAAATTTACTATGTGTTCCCCTCTGGCAGATGTTTGAGACAATGTCATCCTACACAAAAGCTGTATATTTGGAGATAGAGCAGGGTCCAGACTTGGTAATCACCGTTAATCTATGTGTCAACCTGTGTTTTATGTGCCTGCTCCAGCGTAATAGCTACTCTCTCACCCAGATGGGAGGCCCAGGAGACATTGTGTGTCTAGTAGTCCTCTTAACCCTGGAACATCACTAAATTACAGACATACTATACCTGCTAGGTCTTTCCTGTCAGTGCTAGAAAAGATACAGCATGTGCTGGTCTCACTAGGCTGGTGATCATGCTGCCCTCTCCATAGCTAAGACTATCTCTTTCCAACCCCTTTTCAGGCAGCCCCAGCATAAGAAGAGTAGCTAGTAGCTGGAAGAAGCACATCCATGTGCCTTAGCCCTGGGCAGCAGATGAACACCTTTTGTGTTCCCTCTTCTACACCTGTATAAAAGCTGGAATTGATAAACCTTCAGACTGAATGGTTTATGCTCAATAGATACGTCATATATCATATATTATTACAAGGGTATATGGTCATGCAAATACAATAAACTGAATATAATGAGCAAACTTAAAAATTACTTTAAGATTTTGGCTATTTTGTGTACATCAAAGGTATACAAAATTGTTCTCTGCCATTTCTAACGATGTACATCCTTTCTTGAGCTCTTGAGATCATTATAGACTCTGATTTGTCAGAATTAAACTTGTTACATTGTCACCTTATTTGAATTTATAGCCAGACCTGAGCATCTTTGTGTCCTGCTGCTCCTCCATCCATTTCTGTTTCCCACCACTCACCAAAATGTGCTACCATGGGACGCAAACAGCTGAAAATATTTGAACAATAATCCCCAAATTGCAGATGCCTCTGCCTTAAGATAATTAACTACAATGACAGCTGAACGCTGAGGAAAGGCACAAAAATAAAGATGGCAGTCTTTGACTTCTGTGTGAAATAAGAAACATTTGCTGCTTTCATTGCTGAGGATTAGAAAACATTTGCAAATATTTTGAAAAGAAAGGCTGTTATTTCTTGGAGGGTGATACTGTCTCCTCATTTTAGGAGATTGTGCTGGGGGAAATCTCATGGAAGGAGAGACTGCCTGATGGTGGGATGTCATCCAGCTGGTAACACCTCATCGCCAGTTATTTAGGTGCTTTTAAATCTAAAAATGGGAGTTCCCCACGTGCCTTGTTGGCTGCTAACCTCTTCTTTGGTGCCATCAAAGAGTGTAAATACCTGAGTTTTACCAGCAAAGCCCAGAGACTGAATTTCCTGCCACCGCACACAAAGAAATTGCCTGAAGATGTGACAGCATTGAGAAACCAGGTGGGTGGCCACTCCAGCCTGACACTTATTTGAGGTATACCATGCTCAACCTCCCTGTACTGGGCAACTCAGCACCCCCTGAACTTTTCTTTCAGGGTGGAAGACTGCTCCCCTTCCCTGCTATATGATACCCTGCATTTGAAGGTTTAGAGGATTCACCTGAAGCATTGGATTTATTACTTTATAATAAAGGCATAAGTACTAATTGGAATAATCATTAGCATCCAGATCTCTTGCATCTCAGATAAGAGCTGTCCTCCCAGCTACAGATTCCTACCAGCTTTGACCCAAGATAATTACAATGAATATATAATTAAACCATGCAAATGAAAGAGGAACTACAACCTGCACAGCTACAGCCCAGCAGTTAGGAGGTAGCAAAGAAGGGCACTGTGGAATTTGGAAGAAAAAGGGAGATTTGAACTTGAGTTCTGCTAAGGAAAGGATGGAAAACTAAATGTTTGGAACAGGAGCTGTTGAGAAAGAAGATGTGCTTTATAGGGGCTTGACAGGAGGTCTAACCCTAGCAGAGGCTGCACATCTGAAAACTGCATGCTGGTGGAAGGATGAGTTTCCCCTGCAGTCCATACTCAGGGATGTGACTCCCCCACGCCACTCTGTCCTCCACAGCACTTCCTCATGAAGTGATTAAGAAAGATGACTCCTCCCTGTCCTGCTTGCAAACGTTTGTGTATTTTGTCTTTGTTCCTAAATCCTCCAGTATGCTGTAAGGATTGTATGGGTCTAACTTCATCTGTATATTACACCACAAACAGCACATTTAACAGCAAGGTACTGCCACACTCCAAATAGCAAGGCTGAAGTCTTTTTGAGGAGCTAGCCCAAAACATCACTTCACTCATTTTTTTTCAGTAGGAATGTCTAGTTTTCCAATACCAAAGAGTTTTAGCTTAATGCCCTGCAGAACCTAACTTGGTTTTTGAACTAGCAATGCTGACATAATTTAGTTCTCCAAAGTAGCTTAAGGTGAGGTCTGCAGCATGAATTCATCCTTTCTCCAACCATCCGGACTACCACTGATCCAGTCCAACAACACTGAACAGTCAGCAGCAAGGTTTAACTCATAAGGAGTAGCAAAATGTGCCCAGTACTGTGATATTTGTTATCACAGACAGGTAATCTGTTCCTAAGACACCTTTTTCCCCTGTTTTCTTCTACTGCTTTTTTTCCTCTCTCTCTGAGATTTGATAAAGAAATGAAGAGAGTTAGAGCAACTATTCTCTATATGCCTCTTTCCTTTCTAGTTTAAAACAAGAACAACTTCATTTTACTTTCTTTCTAGCCCAGAATAGCAGCCTCAGGCTCTGCTACTTTGTTAGGCAGCTCTACAGTGGTCTAAATATCTACTAAAAGACACAATTATTTTTTAATGATTTCAGAGCTTGAACTTTATTTTAATAAAGGGTATGGTTTGGCTCCTGTTTTTGACATAAATCAACAGTTATAAATTCCAAGTTTAGTTTTATTGGGTGTTTTTATTCTTGCAAATACCACAGTAGAAGCAGCTCAGATATCAGAAACTGCATTCTGTTTCATCACCTTACAAATGCCAACAACGCATATGGATGTTCCATAAGCTGCTATCACTAAGGCATTCATCTGTAATGAGTTGCCTTATAAACACAAGTTGTGTGTATTTTACTTTCTGAAGTCAGGTGAAGTTCTTTCATTTCACTTCAGATGTGATTTACTGTAAATAACTCTGACGTTGCTAAGAGACAGATTTCACAAGAAGTCTCAACCACAACAGTGTTAATATTAAAGATCTTAAATAAAAATGCTCATAGTGAGCAGAACACACTTTAACATCCTCTGAAAAGGCCAAGTAACTTTTTTTGTTTGAGGGAAGCTGACTTGCTAACACTGGCAGGTCAGAGGGCAGAAGATCTGACATGTCCCATAACATACCTGTTGCATACACTTGAGTGATCCCTGCACTCACTGTAGCGGTTCCTCCATATGTGTAGCAACATAGGCAGCAGAAGTCCAGTAATTTGGTGCATTTGAGAGGTCTAGGGAAGTGTATTCTTTTTACACACAAAAAGTGCTTTGATGTTTTTATTGCCTTCGAAGCCAAGATTAATCTCACTACTAATCCAGGGGTTGACTTGCTGAAATAAGGTTGTTGAACATGAAGTATGGGAATTAGACACTGAAAATACAGTGTGTTGGAATGAGAAAAATGCCACTAAAACTTCAAGCTGGGGGCATTAAATGTCGCTTTTTGGTAAAAAAAATCTAAACACAATGCTGCTTCATTTTATCCATTCCTCCTTTTCCAATACATGAACAACCTTGCCTAACCTGGGTAGGGAATAAGGAACCACCTTTGCCTGAATTAGGGTAACAATGTAGGCACTGTCCAGGAAGATAATAAACAAGCTTTCTAAAGTTAAACTATTTAATAAGGTGCATGGTAAGTAAGAGACACACTCTGATGGGAAAGAGAAGAAAAAGATGAGTAAGCTTTCTAGGTGTCTGTGTGAGCGTCTTCAAGTGATATGTGCTTTATCTAACACTATTATAATATGCATTCAGGTTTTTTTCATGTATCCATTGAAGTATAATGGAATAATGTACCTTAGCAGCTATTAAAGCAACATGGGTGTGGTTTCAAAAGACACTCATTTTAATTAATCCAAAGATGGTAATTGGTTCTCAAGAGAATGAAAAATTAAGTCATGTCTAGGGATTTGGGAGAGGATTGAGGAAGCAGAGAGCTGAGAACTGAGGAAGGTTTCCTGAAGTCAGGCTGTGGGCACTTGGAAACTTAACAATCCTGATATACTTCAGTACTTTTGGGAAGTTGTTGTTCATGCTTGACCTACCTTACCAACACAACCCACTTCACCCTGTTAGTTTCTTCATGGAGTACGAACTTGTGAAAGAAAACAGGCATTTTTAAATTAACATAGGTGTTGGTGGCAGGGGCAGGCAGCTAACAGGGTTGTTGGCCAGGGGAGGGTGCAGCCACAGCCATCGGATCTGGGGAAGAGTCCTTCCCCATCGTGAGAAAAAGCCCACAGAAAGGGATATATGGAAGATGAAGGGAACAAAGTGATGAGAAGGAAGAAAATGGTAAGAAAGGTATAAGGAGGGAAAATGGGAGGATTGGAACATGTTGTCATTATTTTAAATACACTGACTATGATTATAGTAAAATTAATTGGCTGTACATACAGCTCATACAATGAAGCAGATGAAGGAAAAATTATATGCAGTTTTAGAGTCCTCAAATCAGACTACACAAAGTGCTTGAAAATACATGACAGGCAGGAAAATTACACTGGCTTTTGCTGCAGCAACATTTACAGTGTCCAAGTTGGCTGTGAAAAGATGGGAAGTAAATGAACCTAAGTTGTACAATGTTGGACAGACCTGTTGTGAGAGACCTTTCTGAGATTTGGCAAGGTTTGGTGAACAGGCATTTCTGTCAGCCTGTTGCCCCCAGTTGTAGGATGCCAACTACACTAAAGTCTTATGTATCCTTCAGCAAGCGCTCTTCCACCATATAAAATGTTCAGGGTGTTTTTCAGTGAACAAGATTTCATGACAGTAGCAATAGGAATAAAACTAATTATATCTGTTTGATGGTAGGACCTACTTTCAGATAATTTGCAACAAGCTCCCTAGGGAAGTTTTCCCCTTTGAAGTGCTTCTTACTCCAGGGTTCCCTTTTGAAGTAACTCCCCTTCTGGATTGCTTTTGACGTGCTACTTTTCCTTTTCTTAGGTATTCTTTGGGTTCTGCTTTGTTGCATCTTTCACATTGGAGGTTCACAGCTGAAGATTAGTGACTAGAAAGAGAGACTTTGATTTAGACCAGTTCCTCTCTCACACACCATGCAGCAAGGCCTGCCTGCAAGTCCTGAGAAGTACCCATACAGGGCGGATTAAAAAAGCTACTGCAATTCACTAATCTCTCCACTGGCACCAGCTTCATGTCTAAACTGGCCACCATCTAGGCTGAGATGCTGTCTTAAAATACTTGTTTTGCATGACTGAAGAACAAATGGTTTTTTCTTTCCTTTCTCCCACCAACTTAAATATCTGGTCTTCTTCCTTACAAGGTGTAAGTCTCCACCTGCCACCTGGTAAGTCCTTAATTCTGAGAGAGTTCATAAAGCCATTAGCTGTGATGGACAGTTTGGAAACAACACTTTACTCTGGCAATGAGACATATCCACCACTGGAAAGGTATCAGCTCCCACACTGTCATCCTGACCTGAGCGTTTGCAAATGCTGTGAGCAGAGAGACAGGAAGCAAAGGTTTGATGCTGCAGGAGGTTTTTAGATCAGATAAAGCTGAGGGATGGGGTCAGGAGGCACTCACTAAGTGGTAGAAGCATAAGAAGTCTATCACTGACCTCAGAGAAGCTTCGCTATCCCTTCAAAGTGTCTTATCGACACCTCACTACGTGCTGTGGCAGTGTCATGCTGCATTGCATATCTCACCAATTCTCATCCCAGCTTTTGTCCTCAAATTTCCAAATTATGGAAACCACCTTTTTTTTTTTTTCCTCTGAGTAGGATGTCCCACTGTGCAGTTTAGAATCCTGTACCTACTTGCATCTCCCAAAATAGCAACAAGGTATCTGAATCACCGCTTCCTTCCATGACCAGACACCACTCCTGGCTACCACTGAAGCTGACCTGGGGCTGGAAGCCCTTGACACTGCTGCTACTCTGAGTCTAGGGGCAATAGCGCATTTCTGATGTGGCCAGACATATTTCTGAGGTAGGATATGAAGGCAGTTCCTCATAGCTGTGCTCCTGTCCTGAGACATGTCTGTAAGGCAAGGGCAGGTAAAAGGCGTAGATGCTAGGGTGGGATAGATAGTGGGTAGGTGTCTCCTCAAGGCATCACTTCCTTTCCTCTTACCCCAACCTGGTGTAGCAGCACTCCTGAGCCATGCCTCCCTCTTCTTAATGTGAGCATCAGTGTGCGGTACTGACCATCTATGCATCTTTCTCCACTATACAGAAAAGATGTGGCCAGGCTGGAGAGGGTGCAGAGAAGGGCCACAGAGATGATCAAAGGACTGGGAAAGCTGAGAGATCTGGGTTTGTTAAGATTCTGTGATTCTGTGATCTAACAGTGATATGGGCCCTGTACCCACAACCATGCACTGTTGTGAGTGACAGGTGTCTGATGACGCCAGCCCAGAAAGGCAAGGTTAACCATGGAGGTGAACCACCACTGCTGGCATCAGGTGCTTTGCAAGGTGCCCAGGAAACCAGTCTGAAATAGAAATGAATTTGTTAAAGATGAGGGTATAACTGTGCTTTGAACAAGGAGGTGAACTGATGTCCTGGCAAAATCCTTGATTTGGGGCATCATTAATAGCACTTTTCCCAAGTAATTTAGGGGAGATGAAATCAAACTCAGCAGTTTAGATTGTTGGTATAACATGAAAAGTGCATAGCTGGATAATATTAATTTAAGAATACTATGCTGTCCAAAGCAGATTTTTAAAACCTATAAAATATTTTAATTTTAACAGGATCATAAGTGAAACAGAAACAAATGTGCCCCATGAGCAAATCAGTCTAAAATATATGAGAGCGGCAAATTTTTTTGGCTTTGCAGAAAATCAGGTTAAATTAAATCAGAATAGCTGAAAATACTGAAACAAATGGTGAAGAGACAGTTTGAGCATTATTTGAAATGATATGAGATCAGTGGAAATACCTCTGAAATACTGTCATCCTCATTATCATACCAGTAAAAATCTCTTTATGGAAATAGTGGGGCTTTTCAAATATAGAAGGATACTGACAACACCACATTGTGCCTGTGTAGGCAGCCCTCCCTTTTCTGTTATGCTGGTATCTTCCGTAACTCAGATTTGACAGTCTTCCAGTTCACCTTGCTAGCAATCATATTTAACACCAATGTAAAATTGCAAATAAATTATATCTTTCTACCACCGTAGTACCTGTTTATTAGGTATTTCTGTGGTTAATGTTATAGAGGGTTTAGTCATTCAGACTTTTGTATTTAAGCTCAAGCTCTAGTTTCATGTTATGTTTCTCCCGACACTAGTGCTAGTGTAAGGAGAGTATTCCCTCCTTGTACCTGTCCCTGCCCCTGTCCCTGTTTTCATGCACCCTTACCAGGCTGAATGAGATGTTTGTGGGCCCACAAGAAGGTCAGTGAAGTGATCTGATTACTTTGGGGTTGAGGGGAGTCTGAAAAAACATATCAGCCCAGCGCTGTTACCAAAGAAACTTCATATGAATCTGTAGCCTCAGAGATTATTCAACATTCTCTATCGGCATTTGTCAAGCAGGGATACGTGTGTGTATTATGAATGAATTATCTATTGACAGTGAAATGATAACACTTTCTGGGCCACCCAGGGTGAGGTAGAGTTTCAAAAGCATTTTTGCATATCAAAAGCTAACATTGTATCAAGCAGCTTTTCACTAGAAACAAGATCATAAATTGATAGCCTAATTAAACTAATTATCAAGTCTTTGGGCTACGGGAAATCCCCAGTGTGGCATTACACTCGAATTCCCAGGGAGAGGATGGGTTCACAGGGCTTTACCCAGAGTACAGGAGCTTGACATTAGAGGGATTAGTCTGCTTGGGAGATGTGCTTCTGGGCTGGCACACAGCTTGCTGCATAGGAGTAGGCAGGCTTTGCTACCCTCTGTCCTGTGCCTCGCTCCCTTTCCCAGCCATGGTACCCACTGGACACCCTGCAGAGACAAATGACCTCACTGAATCTTCAGACCACTGTTTACCTCCCTTCCCTCCTGCTGGGATTAGTGTTCTGTGTTTCAGTGTGTTAAATCATATCACGAAAGGCTTTAGCAAGGTCCAGAGCTGGTGCACGGGATGCACAGATGTGTGGCCAGGGACAGACATGGGGATGGATCTGTCCTTTGTTTCTTTGCATCTGTTTTCCATCTCTACCAGGCTTTTAAAAATTGTTTCTAGTGTAACAGAATAAAACTTGCTTTATATTTTGTGCCCCAGCAGGATAATCTGTGAAATGCTGGGATGTCACCCTGCACCAGGAGACATGTGCTAAGAGGAATGAATCCCTTTGGGAGTACTTTGTACCCTATGCAAGCCTTGGATACTCGGGTTTTTCTTGCCACCAAGCTGTGAGGAACTCCTCAGAGGTCTCTAACACTGACAGTCAAGCTATGGGGAACAGGGCCTCACTGGGAGGGGTTAGACAGACTCAGTGCCATGAAATCAGATGACAAGGGTGCATCGTGATCCTGAGAATCACGGTGTGCATACCCAGCTGGGGCATCCCCTGATTAGCTGACAAATTGCTCAAAATGCTGCTGTTGGCCCTCTTGCATGCTGTCCTTGGTGTGACTAATACAAGTGATGCTGGTGTAGTAACAGTGATATGAAAAGTGACCACAAATCTTTCTCACTCACTGGGTAGGACTTGCTGCCTCTGATGTAAGCTTGTCTGGGGCTAAGCACCCGGTCTGCATGAATTGCCTCGGATCTCCCAGCCACTGGGTGCTGCAGGGTCATGGGATTTTCCACTAAGTGCCGAGGGGGCCTTGGGGAGCAGATCAGAAGAGATATCTGCCAGAGGTGCCAGAGATAATTTCCAGCTGATTCTCACATGTGTTCCCATTCTGCGTCTTCAAGACATCTACACTGCAACACAAGCAAGGATAAGGCAGAGCAAACTCTGTTTTCTTCCTTTTATGATCACTGACACAGATCCTGAACCAAGTTACGGTCATCACTTGGGCATGGGCAGCTAAGCACTAAAGATAGTTTCAAAGCAAAACAAAAAGTTCCTGGATCTTTTCCTGGTGATGAAATTATTTGGACTTATGAATTCCAGTTATTTCACAAAATGATTCAAAATTTATTTGTTATTTGTCTCAAGGTATTGTGAATCATCCAGGGGTTGACACAGACCCTGAGACGTATCACTCACCCTGGCCAGAAAAAGCTGCAGAACAAACAGCAGAGCTCATAAACCATACCCATTGGGCTCTGGCCAAACAGTGACTGTGATAGGGGAGGTGACTGAGTGGGAAAATTAGTTTGATTAACTTTATCAGCAGGAAGGTGAGGAGTGGAAAATCCCTAAGCAGAAGAACAAAGGAGCAGAGGTGATAGAGCAGCGGTTTGAAGAGCGAGGCAGCTTTGGGCAAAAAGGAGGAACAAAGGCTTATGCCTTCACAGAGAGGGCTTTTCTCCTCTGCACCATCAGCTGAGGAAACAGAAAAGTAGCTGGAGGGGAGGACACTCCAGAGAGAGGGCAGGAGGAGAGTGTCTGTGTCCTTTAGGAAAGAATTTATGTGAAGGTTGGGGAGAAGGGGTAGATTAAAGGAGATGAGGGTTACTAGGCTTACTGTTGGTTTTCCACCAAAACATCTCTGGATTTTCCCAGATATGCCCACTTTTCTTCTCAACCAGAAACTTTGTCAGGAAAAAGAAAGAGCTTTTTGGCCTATTAAAGATGTCTGGCCATTCAAGGAGAAGGAGAAAGAGAAATAATGCTAATGGAGTTGCCAGTTTTTCAGAAGTCCCAAATACACAGTCGTCACACATAGCAGATTGACTATGCAGCACATAAAACATGAGGCTGGGGTATCCCAGACACACTGGATTTCTTAAATAGGCTCTGTATGTTTATGCTGAACACACACCAGCACAACTTATGCTCCAGAGTGTGGAATTGTGCATTCTCCTGACAGACGTTTGGAGGCTCTTCCAAAGGATGCTCCAGAAATGTGTAGAATCCCAGGTGTTGCTCTGCTGACGTTTCTCCTGTGCCATCTACAGTCAAGTACAGTTGCCAGAGTCTTTCACAGAGCCTGCGTGCCATCACTCACTTAAATTGCTTCAAATATAAAACATCTATTAGATGCCAAACTATAAATTAAAACTCTAATGCTATTTCTTTTTTTTTTTTTTTTGGCTAAGAGTGCGTTTGCCTACAGAGGGTGATGTGATTAAACTAAAAGGGGAGATTCAGGCTGGATGCGAGGAAGATATTTTTTTACAATGGGGGTGATAAAATACTGGCACAGGTTGCCCAGAGAGGTGGTGGATGCCCCATCCCTGGAGACATTCAAGGCCAGGCTGGATGTGGTTCTGAGCAATCTGATCTAGTTGAAGATGTCCTTGTTTATTGCGGGGGCCTTGGACTAGATGAGTAGGTCCCTCCCAACTGAACCTATTCTATGATGGGACTTAGGATGGACAGAGTATTACAGCCCATTTTTATGAGGAGTAAGAGACACAAAGATTGTGCCCAAGAGTTATGAGAGATGCTAAAAAAAAAAAAAAAAGAAAATAAATAGTGCTTAGTTTTATCTGCAAGCATTAGAGCACATAGATCAAGTGTTCTTTCAGCAGACAGCAGCCTGACAGATAACTAGGAAGGTACATTGTGTTACGCCTTAGCTAATTACTTTTCATCAAGAAATATCAAATATCTCTTCCTACGAATAAGGAGACTAAAGGAAAGAACAGGGAACAGAGTCCTCCAAGGTGACCCACTAAGCAAAGTGACAGAGATAAGAATAAACACTGCCTCCCAAATCCTCACAAACACTGACCTGCGAATATTCATCACTTGTGCAGTCACCTTAGCAAGGCTAAGGACACCTCAAGGTCACTGCAGAAAACTAAAAGTGACCTGAAACATAGAACTGTGACTACTGAAGCACAAAGCTCAGGGATTTTTTCAGGGATTGCCATGAAAAAGGACATCCCAGGATAAACGTGATTAAACCAAGAGTGGACTGTAGTGTACTAGCACAAAAAAATATGGAACTAATGCATGGAGAGCATGAATCTGTCACAATGACTTAACCTGCCTCAAGGGAAAGCAAGGCATCATCCAAGGTTTACTGCTGCTCTAAGATGGGCTGTGTCTCAAAAGCACTTGTCCCAGGCAGATTCCCCATCTGAGGAGGACACTGGTACATGGCCAGTGGTGCTGCTGTGTTTTTTCAGTCAGTTGCCAGGAAAATATTCTTGTCTTTCACCCTGTACAAATGACCATAGCATTACAACTACCTCACTTCAGTACTTTTGAAAAGACATTTCACCCCTGAGTAGCTCTTAACTGGCCATGCGCATACCTCGCATCTATCCCATGATGTTTTCTACAAACAGAGCTTTTTTGACATAGTGCTGGTTATGCAGAGAAATAAATTCTGTGTTCTGCCACTGCTGAGAATGAATCCTGGCTTCGGAGACAGCGACTGCCAGATAATGGGTACAAAGCGTAGCTAGAGTGAACAGTAAGAGCAAGAATACATTCAGGACTAAGACAGAACCTAGCAAAAAAACAGCCAGCAGCAAGCTGTAAAGATATGGACGGACACAGTGCTGTCTGAAGTTTACATCTCTGTAGTTCCTGAGGTTGTGCGAAGACATCTAAAGTATGCAAAGTTACTCTCTGGTTTTGACAAAATTCATTTTAGACTTAGAGGAATGCAAAAGTACCTGAGGAGTGTAAAATAGTCCCAGGTTAAGGCTGGACCTTAAGAGACCAAGGGCAGCAGAATGACGGAGACTGTGAGCTCCTCAGGACAAATCAGAAAAGTAATTGACTGGGTGAAGCTGGGCCCTCCATCACCTCACAGAAGAAGGAGACAGGGTTTGGAGTCTCCGTACTGCTCATCAGGCTCAGTGAGCACTGATCTGCAGCCAGTTCTCTTTCAGTAAACAGATTGCTCAGAAAGATTGTGACTGCTTACTGCAGTAAGGGAGCGAGATCATTTATTCCAGCGATGTCATTGCATGCCATCACAAGGATAGCGTTCCTGCAACGTGGTCATTTTGCAGTACCATTCTGTTATCAAGCATCATAAATCTTTTTGACGAAGGGCAAGCTATTAAATGTGCGGAGCTTAGCTAGTAATGCACTAAAAGTGTATGGGCAGTGTTCACTGCTTCCTGAGCTCTTTCCCGGGATGCCTGTGTAACCTTTCGTGGTGTCAGCTTTCCATCAACCCTGAAGTATCTTAGCAGCAAATAAAATATTGTGGAGTGACTTCATTCATTGCCTTTTACCTCTGGGAGTCTATGATGAATTTGTCTGAAGTCTTTAAAGACTGTGTTCTTGGTGGATGGATGGAGAACAGGTGTACTAAACTCATGCTGTTTTCCTTTATGTGCCTTATCCTGCATCTGAAAGCGTTCAGCTTGGAGCTGTATGTCAACATCTCAAACCACAAAAATCTGACAGGTTGGGAATCACACACGCTCCCAGAGTAATCAGTTAGCCATGGTGATTATGTATGTGCTGTGGCTGGGAAAGGGACTTACAGGGACAGACTTCGGGAAGTGCAGATGGTCTTCTAGGAATCACTCAAATGCACAGTATTTTGTTTTGGTTAGCAAAGCTAGTGTTGAAGAAGGAAGTCATTTTAAGGAAGGCTTTGGCTTCTGAGAATGTAATCAAACAGTGAGTTCAGAGCCTTGGCCCAATACACCACCTGATTTACTCTAGTTTCATCTAAGTGAGTACGCAGCTGGAAACAGAGTCTTACCAAGAAGGATGGCAAAAAAACCCAACTTTAAAACATTTATTTTAACTTCTTTCATCTATCCTTCATTCTTGTGCAAAAACATATGGATTAGCTCATTAGCAATTTCTGTTTTAACCTCTTTAGCTTTGCACTGGAATGAAATAGATACAATTGAAAACTAGTTTCAGAGGAAATTTCTGCCCCATAGCTATTATTAGCTGAAATTTAGCACAGCCTGCTCCCTACACATGGGAAGCTCTCTTAGACAGGCTGCCTCTCTGCTCGTGCTCCTCTTGCTTAGCAGGCACCATGAAAGTGGGTGGCAGAATCAGGGTTCAGAGGTTGAGGAGTTTATTTGGCTCCAAATCAGCAGCTAAGCTGGGGTTTAACCAACAGTGTGACCATCCCTTTAGCTTCCAACAAGCTATGGACATGTGTCATTAACAGACGCTTGTATGAGAGAGTGAACTGGGCTTTTGCGGATGGAAATGCAAATAAATAACTGTAAGTAAATCTTGGCCAAATGCAAAATAACACCAGAAAACCCTTCTTAGAGATTGTTTGCTTATTTCCTTCCCTCAAAAATAAAAGGAGATGCAATGGGTCCCATATTTAGCTTTAGAATAACTTTACCTGAATTAAAAGGTGTCCTTGCCTTCACACTGAGCTAGCTCTTGCCTGGCTGCCAGTCAATGGCCTGTGTGTCTCTGGAGTGGTGCGAAAGAGAAGGAAAACAAGGACAACTGTAAGCTTCCAAGATCAGCTCAGTCTTCAGTATAAAACAGCAGAGCCTGTTCTCCTGATCCTCCTCAGGTGACCACCAGGGCGTAGTTGTCACCCATATTTTTAATCTTAAATTGAGCTGGCTGTGGGCATGCCCTATATGTGAGGAAAGCCAGACAGCCGTCACCCTTGTGGTATTCAGAATATAATTTAGATTTCTAAAATAATCTAGAGATTTATTTAGAATAAAATCACCTGTTCATACATGGTAAGGTCACACACATTTGCAAACTGATCATCAGTTTAAACAGTGTATTTGTTTTGAAGGGGAACACTAACAATTTCATTTAGAATTAGTCACACTTAATGTAAGAGTTAATTAATCAAAAATTTTAAATGGGAGTACTCATATTCAATAAAACAAAATGAAAACTAGCATCAATTCTACCTTTACATGGCTTCATAAGTCATTGGCCATAGCCATTGTCCACCTTCCTATCGTGGTCTTGTTCCTGCAAGGTCACAATGCAAGATGTAGACTTCGGAAGGTACCTGCAGGGAGCCCTGAGTGATATGAGCTGTCTTGTTTCTCCACCACCATCTAATTTATAGTCCTTCATTCCACTTCCAGCCTGTGTTGTGTCTTTAACACAGCTGAAAGCAGGGACTGCACATTTTTAAATGAAGTGCATTCCAGAATTATTTTTGTCTCATTTTGATACTTTAAAAATACATACCCTTTCATTTCTTGCTTCTTGAATGTTAATTTTCAAGTATGCTGAACTAATATGACAGCATTGCAGCTGTGCAAAAGGAAGATGGTTAAAAATAGCTCTAACACTATATCCGCAAATAACAACCATTCGCTCGTCACCTCCACATCCAGCATGACAGCGACAGGCCAACGCATCGCTTTAATGCCAGATGCGTTGTGCGAGCACATGCTTGTGCTGAATGAGGAATAGAGTCCTGGCGGAAAGAGAATCCCACAGATGAGGGCAGGAATTGCACTGCAGGAAGATGAGAGGTTTGACTTGTGCAGGGAAGGTGCCAGTGGGAAAGCAAAGATCAGCGCTTGCCAGAAAGCAAAGACAGAGGTGGGGAGGGTGATGTTCACTTGCTACAGGCAAGGTCGGACTGGGAAAAGGATGGCCAGAGCTGAGGTGCTGGCGTTTTAACAGATCCACGATGTGCTTCAGGCCTTAGGCACCTTTGGGATGTAAATCTCCCTGTCAAGGTGGCTCAGTGTCTCACAAGTCTGTGACAGGGGAGGAAGATGAAATTGGCCCTCCATTTCATGGAGGGCTGAGTCCAGCGTCAATAACCACCAGATCATCCTCTGTCTCTACAACAAGGGCTAACAGTCATTTCTTGCTTCACAGCACTGTTAAGCAATTGAATTTTTTAGCAGATGTTCACACACATGCTAGCATCAAGAATGGTCATGTATGTGTAGAAACATATACAGATAACAGAACTGTGTTCATTACACCATTTTGATGGGCAAATTATTTGGCTTGAGTTTTGTTTTCATGTTTCCTGCCCTTTTTGCTCACTGTTCAGGGCATGCCAAAGCTACCACGCTGTTTAAAATACTAAAACTTTGAGAGCTGCATGCCTTATATCTAATGATCTAGCTAATGATCTAACAAATAGATCATTAAAAAACCCTACTGTACGCATTTGTGTTAAGGAGATGGAAATTGCAAGCACAATCATTTGCATTTTTTGTTTTGTCTGAATTGAAAGTATTCCCCCTCCTCCCTCCTCCTCTTTAAACACCAAAGGAAAAAACACATCTTATTGTCCACATATGGGAGAGTATGGGAAGTTAGCTTCTGGTCAAAACCTGCTTAAAAGATTTATGTCATCAAACACATAGAGACGGATCTTGTGGCAAGAAAATGATGAGTTGTAGGAAAGGCTTGGTTGTAAGAAAGTGTTAACACATTTATTATAGCTCTAGGGAAAGGTGTATTTTACATTCTTATCAGCCCAGCTGTTAAACTATAAAAGCACTAAATTTTGCATCTGGTTTTAAAAACCCAGACAGAGTCACATGATTGGCGCAATACTAAGTTGATCAGATCTATTTTTTAACTATAAAATGCCTTTTTACATTAGGCATAAAACCGGGGAGTCTGGTCATTATGGCCTACACACAACAGTGGTATTTCGGCTTGTATTAATTTTGTTGTCAAAGATACAGCTGTTGTAGGAAATATTTTGAATTTTTAGTACCATTTGGTGCGCTGAAAGAAGAAGTGCTTTAAACGTTGGCATAAATCCACTTTCTAAGTGGGTAATATTGGTGCTTTGAGAAAGGGGCTGTCAGAGCAGGAGATGAGAGGAGTTGTTTATATGGGCTGTTTTCATCGTTTTATCGCACCACAAACCCTACCCTACCTCGATTAAAACAAACATGTTTACAACTCTTGCAGGGTCCTCAGAATGGCTTGTCATTGCTAAATACATTTGCATTATCAAACGTTTTTTTTCAGGGTTTGGCATTTAGCTATGCTGGGAAATGAAAGGCTTGAGAATTGCACAAGGCAGAGAGCAGAGGAAGCCAAGACCTTACACTGAGGCAGTTATAGTAGCCTGCCCATGGGGGGTGAGTACCTGCTTGGTGGCCCTTCTGTAGTGCTTGTACCTCTGTTTGTCTCTCCACATTGTCAATGCAAGCAAAAATCTTACTGTTTTAGCCTGCTTTCGTTGTGCAGATAACTGATCGTAAGATCGACCTTTGTCATATAATTAGCTTAGAGAGAAATAATTGAGCTTCTGTAGGAATGTTAGAGGAATGCCTATAGTCTATATGTAATGTCTCCTACCCAGAAGTCATTTTCAATTGTGATGACTTAGGTTAGAGGAGAAGCAGCAACTCTGATGCAATAGTGTGTTTCCACATGGGACTCCTGAAATCTTCATTCACAGAGTCTCCAGCGTAACTATGAGCTTGAAGACAATCTTAAAACCACAGAAACTGAAGACAACAAAAATTTAAGCAATTTGTTCCAGGGCAAAAAATGAGATAAAAATTCCCACACACATTTTCATACAGTCACCAAAAATCCTTTTGGAGGCAAAACACATACCTCAGTATCCAGTTGCCTAAATCTGTAGAGTTGATGTTGTGTCTTTTCAGTAAGGGAGATTTTGCAGTTGCAGGCTGGTGGTGTTGCTCAAATTCTGCAGAGTTTTTGGGAAAAGCTGCTGTAAATCCATGGAGGCCAGGAACCATGCATTTGGAGACTGCACCTCTGCTGTGGGCTGCATGTCTGTCTGTCCTGGGGAACACTCAGAAGCAGCACCACACAGAGCAAGGGGAGTTATTGAGACCTGACTGTTTTTCTGTCAAAAAAATCTGTACATTTTTGGAGAACCATGCAAAAAGTAATTTTCCCTTTTTTTCATAAACTAGCGGTTTTGTACAACATCGCCTCATTGCACCATTAATCTCACCAAATGATTACATTATTTTTTGCTGAAATACTCCTAAAACCTGTTAGCATCATCTCTCACTGTTCCACAAATGATTCTTTGTGCAGACAATTGGTTTCCTGAGAGACATCAACATATATCCCGCCTCTCTGTGGGATACTTACTCCTTCATCAACACTGGGCTGGAGTTCACTTTATTGAGTCTAAGGTACCAAAGACCTTCAACACTTACTGGTAGAACATATACTTAATTTTTCGCTTCTATTCCCATCCTTTACCAAGCCATACTTTGGAAACACATCCTTCTCACGCAAATCTCTATGGTGGGGGCAGAGGAGATGTTTTGAATAGTGCCTTTAATAAACATTAGAACTGCATGCTCAGGACAATTTCAAATCCGCTCAAATAAGACCTGTATCTCTGCACTGTAAAGTGGAAATCAAGTCAGGAACTGAAAACAGGGCTGAGACCCATCATAATTATCCCCCCTTGGAAAAGTATGCGGCTTTGCACTAGCATTTTGTAGCAGCAGGAGACCATCCTGTGATGATATGCCCTTCCACCAGCATTATCACTTAATTCCCTTCTTTTTGAAGGTTTTTATAGGGATTGGGTGCAGCTGGTTTTCATCAGTCCCTTCTTATTAGAGTTTCTAAGAACCCTGATTAATTTAGAGCCTGTTTCAGCTGTTGTTTAAGAAGATTGAACATTTTGCCCTCACCCTTCTCAGTCTGCTTTCCCGATAGCTTTTAAAACATTATGTACAGTATGACGAATTTCCTTCATTGCTTATGGGCAAATATGTGCATAAATTTCTCTCTATTGGAGGCATTTGTCTTATTCTCAGGGGCTTAATTGTTTCTTTCTTCCTGCTCATCATTTAGTTTCTTAAAATGTGTCTAATTTGTAGGATAGTACAAAAATGCATGGGAGTACATTTAAGCTCTGAGGAGACTGTTATGTAGCCTGATGCTGGAAGGGGTTGAGTAATGCTAAGCTCTGCCTGAAAGCCGGTCACTCACAGTATCTTGCAGGACTTTCCATGGTTCTTCCCTAATTGGTTGCATGTGAGTTTTCAGGGATTTAGCATGAAAGAGTTCTTAGTGGAAAGGGTGCTTCCTTTCCAAATAGTCATTTAGCTATCCTGTAAAGGTTTTCAGACGCCTTTTGTTACTTCCATGCTAAACTATTTTGATCTCCTCCTTCTTGGAAGTTGCTGTGGTTTTGCTTGTTGCTTCAGTTGAAACCAAGTCTTGAAACCAAGACCTCCAGTAACAGGGCTAATATCTCCCAGGGCTTGAGCCTGGGCATGTTCATGATGTTCTGCAAACCTCCTGGTTTGGTCCTGTTTTGATTTCTTAACCTCATCCCTTAGATATGTTTCAGAAAGAGCCTCCTAATCGTTTGGTATGGTGTGGCCTTGTTCTTGGCATCTTTTACAGATGAGACAAACACCTCAGAGTTAGCAATCACACAAAGATTTTGAAGTGTTCAGCTCAAACCTTAAGAAGACGGTTAGAAAGTTAGCTGGTTTCTGGATTGGGTGAATTTTCTCTGAATCCAGGAGCAACTTCATGCCTGAAGAATTCATTCACCAATACATTTCAAAAGTTGTTTCCTCGTAATAATGTAAATAATATTTCTGCTATTGTTTACTCTGCATTTGGGGCAATGGGAGTTTACAATAATTAATAGGAAGGTAGTACAAAACTGTTAGAGAAAAAATTTGAGAAATGGCCTAATTTTTAATTATGTGGTGCGATGGAGCCTGTAGGCCTCAACACACTTGTCTACCACTGTAAAAATGCTGTATATGGCATTACACTTCTACTTATTGGAGAAAAAGGGTGAATTAAGAAGCGAACAGTTTTCTTAGATTGCTGAAAAGGCTATGCAGAACAATCACAAGATTCTTGTTTTAGATACTGTTTATGGTTTCCTTAAGTGATCCATGTAGTTTTATACAAGCTATCTGTGTTACACAGAGGATACACATTGCCTCTAAACTAGGGGATAGGATCATGGAGCTTGAGGTTCTGTAACCTTTTAGGCCACATTTGGGGTTTGTAACTGTCAGTAATCTAATTTCAGCCTGCCTTTTCTCCCCAAACACAAGTATACCTCTTTTTTAAAAATGAATGCCCTAACCATCTCAATGTTACTGCAAGAATTCCATTTTCTCATTGGATTGCTCCTCCCTCTTTCACATTCCTGCGGAGTTTCTGCTAAGAGTTGTGGAAACTGAGTAATGCTCAATTTAGTGTTAGATTTCCAAACCCATCTTGTTAAATAGGTCAGAAATTTGCTAAAGCAAGCCTGATATTTTCTCCTTTCCAAAGGGATAATGTGACCCTTGAGGACGTTAATGCATTTGTGGTTAGGATGTTCTAGGGAAAAATCTACAGTAGGACTTTATTTTCAACAATAGAGTAGTTCAATGAAAAATCCATTTACATATGGCCATTAATTTATAAAGATCAGACCTATAATGCTATCACATCTGTGCTGAACAATATTTCTTTGTCTAATCTCATTTCATCCTCAGCTAGTGGTCTGGTGCAGTGTGTCTGAAGTGACTAGTGAAACTCGCTTGCTCAGAAACTCCCAGTCTTGGTTTTAATGAGCGGTCTGCAAAGTTGTAGTGGGAAACTGATGATTTTCAGAAGTCTCTTACAATTCAGGTTTCCTTGTGAAGAAGGTACACCTCACAAACTAGTGTCCACAAGCACATGCCAACCTCAGCCAATTACCTCACTTTTGTTCCACTTATTTAGAGTTAGCATCAGAAGTTCTTAATTCATAAAAGAAGAGTCTTGAAAAGCAGGCTCTTGAAGAGCTTCGGGTGATGATGAGATCAATGTGGGAAGCTTACAAAAGAGAAAAAAGACATAAGTATGGCTCATTTTGCTGGCACAAAAGGAAAAGTCAAGCAGAGCCTGATGGTGAGTTAAGGGGAGGGAAAGCTTACTGAGCAAGGCAGAAGTTTTGATTGACTAATGTTTCACTTAACTGAGCAAATGAATGTAGTTTTTAATAAAAGAATTAGCTATGTTTCTGATAATATCACTATCCAGTAATCTAGGTAGATTTTGTTAGTTAGAAGTTAATTCATAGTTAATTGACTCTGCTGTTTTCAGCATGAATATGGTTCAGTTCCAGCCGGGGTGCCCACAGAGAAACGCGGGCAGCAAAAGGGACTTGTAGTGGCACAGCAAACACTGTGAGGTTTGTACTTAGTTGCTGTAACACACTTTCTGTTCCTTACAGCCTTTTGCAGCTGAGGTTGTTAATGCATTTATAGTAGTATGTATAAAGCATGATAAACCTTATTTTTCTATCCGAGTAGCTTTGGATTTTCTGCCTCTAAAAACAAAGACAGACCATAGATGCAGGACTAATTTACTAACTGGATGTTTATTCTCCTTCCATCTTGTTTTATTTTGCTATCAAAACATATTTTGTTTCTGCTAATCTAGAAAATTAAGCTGTCGTAATCTAAGGCCATGCACCCTGAATGAAACTATTCACATGAGCTTTAATATGCTGTAACTTACATAAATTGACTTCACACCTTTAGCTGATTGACTTATTTAACTTTCCTGAGTGACCCTGCCTAGGCAGCCCAAACTGTTTCATCAGCAAAATGAAGACTGCCGTTCAAGCTGTATCTCTTACAGCTATTCTCAGCCCCTATCCTGCCCTTTTTCATTACTCTGAAAATTTAAAAGCTTGCAAGGGGCCTGGGGCCAGCTTTAGCTCACTGCTGTTGACTATGTCTCAGAGCCAGCCTTTCTTTCACCCCCACAGGAGCTTCTCTTCCACCTCTGCTTCTGCAATGCTTCATGCTCCCACCTAAGCAGATTTTCAGAGTCAGGCCTCCCAGTGGCACCAGGCACCAGGATGTCTTCGAACATTACCCACGCACCTCCATTTTTCTTCTTTCCCTTTCTGACAAATTTTCTGCTTCTTTATGGTCTTATGTTAGTTTGGTATTTTTCCTGCAGCATTTTTCAACAAGGACTCTCTCAGATATATTTCGTACCAAGTAACAGCGTAAATCACAAGCCCTCAAGTAGGAAATGCATGAGTGCCCCCTCTTGTCTATTCTCAAGTAGAACAGCTCCATCACCTTTTCCATGGAGAGAGAATAGCATAAAGTAATTTTGCTTAATCAGTACATTTGCATTTCTTTACAGACTGAAATGGAATAAAACAGAGACATTCACAGCCTGATAAATGTAGATGTGTGCACATGATTGCAGTCTGAAAGGCTCTGAGGTTCTCTTTTTTTTTGGTGGGGAGCATGTTCAGAAGTACAGGCACACATATTATTGAATGAGCATTAGGTTTTCTGCCTACACACTCTTCATTGTTTTCTCTGCAGACAGAGAAATGCTTTTGGTATTACTTTGATCAGAGAGATCATAGATAATAAAATATTCCCTTTCTTCTCAGCCCTGCTTGAACCTTGGAATTCACTTTTCCTTGAAACAGCATCTTCAAAATGGTAGCGCCATGATATGAACTCTGATTTCCCAGCTAGTCAGACCCATAAATATTAACATTCTCATGGCCCCTCTAGAATAATTTAGGAAAAGAAAATATGTCTATCCTTTTGAAACGTCCTGGGTGATGAGAATGGAAGTGGCAAACGGAAGAGGCAACACAAAAGAACTACCAGGAGAATGGATCCATCCGCAGTTTCTGTAGCTGTGCTGTCATCTTCAAGATGTCTGCAGAGCTGGCAGGGCTGCTGGCAGGGTGCTGCCCTGCTGGGTGGGTCTCTAGGGTAAGATCTACAGGGAAGGGGATTCATGTAATGATTTGTATGTTCAGGGACAGACCCAGCCCCAGCCACCAGCTCCTCGCAGTTCGACCAACATGGAAGGCTTGAGCATGAAAATCCTCATTTGTGCGTTTAAGCATTTCCCCATAAAAAGTCCTCAAAGTTTTTCATATCTTAAACT
The DNA here is from genome assembly GCF_004027225.2 of Strigops habroptila. Lineage (NCBI taxonomy): Eukaryota > Metazoa > Chordata > Aves > Psittaciformes > Psittacidae > Strigops > Strigops habroptila. The sequence continues at coordinate 31,668,651 of NC_044279.2, forward strand.
GAAGGTCTGCAAAACAGCCTTATATTTTTTTTTTTTTCTTTCTCTCTCTTTGCCTTGTTTTTGTTCTTCTGCACAGCTTTTGGTTTGCTGGCTGGAAAGTGACCCCTGGAGACAAAGTTAATCTTATTTCAGGAACTGTGCCCGCAAAACAGGGAGATGACTGTTGACTTCTGGGTAAAATTAAAGAAAAACAAAACACAATGCAGCATTAAAGTCTGTGTGAAGGCAGTGCTTGCGAGCAGTGCCACGCTGACAGTTACAGAGAGTAAAGGCTCTGATTTATCTGAGTAACATGCGAGCCAAGTGCGATGTTATCCTGCTAGCACATCTAGATGTCAGGGTTAGATGTCAGGGTTATGTCTCTACCATCTAATCAACATGGCACTGTGCCTGGCCTAATTAGCTCCATTTCTTTAATTAGGCCAGGCAGGATGCTTTGCTGATGTGGCCACACTGCTTTGGGACTTTGGCGAGTGTCTCTTCAGGGCACAGCACTGCTCCACATGGACTTGCCAGCTTGCAGGGGTTTGAGATCCCAGCCCATGCTGTGCAGGAAGTGGAAGGTGTTCTCGTGGTGTTTGTTCAAAGTCCAGCCCTTGCTGAAACCCCAGAGCTGGTCAATGACCGAAGAGCTTGTGTGCTTTGCTGGTGCTGGAGTCTTCTCCTGGGGAAACAAACGATCTGCAGCAATTGTTGGGCCCTGCTCTGCGGAAAGCACGTTTCAGGGCTTTGCCTTATTGATCTCCAAATAACAGGCTCCTCAGTCGCAGTTTCTGTCTCCTGGGCGGATTCCACTGAGGAGAGAGTTCATGCTCATTCTTAATGTAATTGAGTTAAAAAGTCAGTCATCCGCAAAACACGAGTCCACCAGAATGGGGTTTGATGAGTCCCAGAGGCTTAAGAAGGGATGTCTCTCCCAGGCCAGCCTGCCTGCTGGGCGGGCTGACGCCAGCCACCTCCTCATCCTTGCTGCCCAAGTCACTGGGTGAGGAGATTCACTTATCTCTGATCTAGCCTGCTTTTTTCATTCAAGCTTTTCAATGCTAACCTATTTTTATTTTCTTTACAGCTTCAGGATATTTTCGCTTTCCTAGGATACCATTCCCAGATGAGACTACACTGTATTGCCTTGGATCTCTGCCAGGGAAAATTACAGATGTTTCAAAGGAAACGTGCAGAAACCATGTGGCTGAAACAGAATAAATTATGCTTAAAATCAAGGAAATGTCCTAATAAGTGAGAAATGCACCAATTTCTCTAAGAGCTTTTTTCCCTGCTTCTACCACCTGTGTTTATTTTTGGCTTTTACTGTAGTATGTGGTACAACAGCTGGTTCTTCCACATGAAAAAGCCTGCAGTAAGGCCAAAGCTTTAAAGGATTTTTAGAATTTCTGAAATTGTCTAACTTCAGAGTATTTACTAAAATGCACAGGTGTATTTCTTTGTCTGTATGACAAGAAAATGTGTTTCTGGAGCAGCTGTTAGAATTGCAGGCCCTCCCTGACAAACCACAGGTAGAACACTTGAGCCGGTAATCAAGCAGAGCCCCAAGTGTTGGCAGAAGCATTCTCACCTTGAACCAGTGGAGTGCAATGAGTCCCTGTACTCAGCTGGGTGACACATCTCACTTTCCATCTGCAATGTGCTCTATTCAGAGAGGAGCATTTCCAGTTTTTTGTCTCTGCATAGCTTTATCCCAGGTGAATCTGCAAATTTGAGTAATGTGTTTTGGCTCCTTGCTTTCCAGTGAGCTTTTCCCTTGCTTAGCAATGCCTGTTGCCTGCACATACACATACTCCAACAATGTAAAATATTTCAGATCTGCTAATTCTAGGCTATTCTTCATTTACCTGTTTTCCCCTTGGAAACACTCAAACAAAAACCCTACTTGAAAAGCCTGGCCCAAAATCTCAGAAAACCTGGTCCAACAGAAGGTACCGGATTTTTATGCCTTCCTCGCCAAACCGCAGCTATTAATCATATATCTGATGGGATCTTCACATAGTCACCTGTTTCAATGCTTGCTCTTTCCCTTCAAGTCCTGGAGAAGAGGCATTTCCGCCAGTTTCAGGACAGAAAATACATCTTAGACTGAAGTTTATCTGAAGAAGCTGAAGGTATTTTTCTACACAGTTGTACTGTTTGATGGATTTTCCTCTTCTGTGTTTGGTTTCTTTAACTTACCATATACTCATACTATCCAACCATACTTGAAGCTCACTGTGTCTTCTGAACTTCCCTCAAGAACCATGGTAGTCACAGTAATAACATTCATGAGATGAGATCATCTGGCCTGTTATGGAAGAAATATGTAATTCCACAGGAATTTTATTGTAATTTAGCATGCATTTACATCTGCTTATTTGAAAGTTTATCTGGATAATGAATTATATCCCTTAGGCATTCCATAATAGTTCTTATTTTAGTAATACTATATCTTCAGTGTATTTCTAAGACCAAAAAGTCCTTGTCAAGCAAAATAATCAAAACTGAGTGTAGTTTCCTCAGTGTAATTTAGCCCAAATTTGAATTCCTTTCTAACTATGTATTTTAATTATGCAAACTAGGGACTCAAAACAATTCTCCTGTGTTAATGGAAAGCACAACAGACTTTCCCAATACTGGAAAATGCAAATTTCCTCAGCCTTTTGTCGACTCCCAGACTTACTGTATTTTGATGCATCTTTGTACTTAAAGCTCTGATATATTTATAGCATCACCTCTCACAATACCAGGATCTCACTGTCCTGAGTTTGGTTTGTAAATACGTAGTTTGTTGCTTGTAGTTCAAGAGTAAGCTACAGCTACCACATTGTCTTTTTGTAACATGTGATCCCTGGTCATCTGGTCTGTGTTCAGGAAGAGGTTGAGCTTTTTCTCACAGAAGTCCAAGGTGTTTGAAACCACTGAGTCAAAATGCACAATGATCCTGTTCTCAATGCTCCCCATTCATAATGTGATACTAACCAGTGTGCCCAGTTACGGCTCTTAACACCATCGAGATTCACACATGACCAATGGTATCCTGTCTCACTTCACACACTTCAAACTATTGTCTCCCTGTGTCTCCCACAGCAGCCGCAATCACGCCTTCTCTGGCTGTGCTGTCATGGCCACAGGGATTGTTTTCCTTTGGACTCCAATAATAAGTCAATTAGAGCAGGATTAGCCTCTGGGAAATGAAACCAGTTCCTCCCTCTCTCCCAGGGTAAGGACCTTAAATGATCTGCCTGAAGATTTTTATTTCCTTCCTTTTGTTTTTCCTGCAATCCAGCGAATCCCTTCTCTTCTAATTAGCTTGCCAGTAGGCATCTATCAAATGTTTCTCTCATTAACTTGCTGCCAGAAGAGTGCTTTGTAACATCTTGTCAGGATACAGCCAAGTTTGGTGTCTGATAGAGCTCGAAAACAAACAAACAATCAGTCCCACCCCCAAAAAAAGCTCTGCCTGACTCTGTGCTGAGTTTTCATGCAGGAACAAGCTCATTTTCCTCCCTGGCTAAAGCTCTCATTTCACTCTTCAGGCAGTTGGGAAGAATCATGCTGGAGTCCTTTTTAATAAACACCAGCATGCCAGTGTTTAGAAAAGGGGACTACACTTTTGGTCATGGTTTTCATTTCCTGGATTAAGACAGGCAAAAACTGCGATTAACCAATATAAATGAGTTTTGGCCTTTTCCTGTTAAAAGGTAAGCAAATTCAAAATAACAGCCAGGTTGCTGTGCCTACACTTTAAAGAATCATCACCGGCTCCTTGCCATCTCCTCCAACCCATGCTCCAGCGCCAGGAAAACACGATCCTCCTCCTGTTTGCCAGGCTGGTCTTGAAGACATTTTTCCCATTATTTGTGCTGGAAGGCCCTTGGGGTTATGAATTGCCTGACAGCAATTTCTCACAAGCCTCCATAGTCCAGGAGACTGGGAGCTGCAGCCACAGGAAAGGCATGGAAAGAGCCAGGGAGGCACTCCAGCTGTGAACACAGCTGTGCGAGGTCTCTCTGCATCCCCTCCTGCTGCCCTAAGCCAGGCAGTGGCTTCCCCATGGCGTTTTGGACTTCTGCACTCATGTTAAATATGAGATGCAGGATGCCAGTTTTGCTGCAGGGCCACAACCATCAGTGGGCAAGAAGAGGAGACAGAAGATGACAACATTTGCTGGCAAATGAGTTTGTGAGGAGCTGTAAGAAAAAAACCCTGGAATGACCCTGGGGCCTGTCTGTGGACCCCTTTTAGGTGATTCCTCTGAGCCCTGGAAAAGGTGCAGCTCGTTTCTAACAAAATCAGTGTAACTGTAGTGCTATAAAAACCTGCCTGTAATGTGGCCTCGATTTATGCAAAGAGCATAGCAGAAGAATTTTAGATTAAGAGAATCACAGCATGGATTTTTGCAAGCAAGGCTGTTGAGAAAAGCTATTGGTTCTCAAATCTGGAAATGCTGTTTCTGCTTTTAGCTTTTTGACCTGCTGTCTGCTGCCTGCAAGGAGCTTGCAGATTTAGCTGAATGCTCTGGGTGCTTTACTTGGTACCATGCTCTGAATTGCACACTCATGAATCTTCATCTTCTGAACTGCAACATGTTTCCTACCTTTTAAAGTTAATAAAGCAAATATCCGTTGACAGGGAATGAGAGGTTCATGTCAGGTGGAGCTAGTAAGAGAGATAAATGTAGAGATGTACGCACAGGAAACATACAGGCAGTTGCCAAGCTTCAACAACTACAATGACGGCTTCACGCATGGTGTTCAGCAGCGCTAGTGCCCAGTGTGGCTCTCCCCATCAAAGAACTCTCAGCCATCCAGGCTGGACCCGCCGTGCATCAGGGTCTTCTTGACATCCTTCTCCTGGCAGCGGGGCTGTGATTAACAGCCTGGCCAGCCTGGGCCAGGGGCCTCTTGATAAATTCAGTGCTTTAGAACAAAGCCATCATTCTCCAGAGCAGTCGAATGTGCCATAATGAACTGAAATAAGGCAGAATGTAAAAGGCAGGGAGATACAGGCACTCTGCTGGAAAGCAAAGTCATTAAAAATAATGAGCAGTCTTTCACTTCCTTCTTTTTATTAACTTTCTGCAGAGGACAACCTGGCACTTTATTTTTAACACAGTCTCCACTTTACTAATATCCGTTAGACAGACGGCTAAATTTTTTCCACAACATGCCCCATGATATTTAGAAAAACAATAAAAAAACACAAGCAAAACTGAGCTCCCCCCTCCTGAATTATTCTCTGTATCCCCTAGCTGGTTATTTTTCAATAACCTCTCTGAATTCAGCAACTCCTTCTGTACTTTGTGGCTATCACATGAAAAGCGGTGCACAAAGGTGCCATGCCCAGCACAGTTTGAGGTATGTGCATATTGTCCATCATTCACAATTAGTGACGATCTGAATGAATGAAGTTTTGCAAGCTCTTCCTTGGGATGGATGTGTGTCTGAAGCCACTGAGAGAGCCCAGGCATCCTGTTTTGGGCTGGGTAAATCAGTCCTGGCCTGCGGAGCACGGACCCCATAGGCAACGGAACTCAGCAAGCACTGCACAGCGTGGGCTGCTTTCCAAATGGCTGCTCAGGCATGTCTCCCCATACCCTTACAAAGGTCTGCTCACCAGAAAGCAGGCTGTTAATTGCTCTAATGGCTCTCTCTTCCCCTATAACCACAGGAAACTCCATCCCCTGCTCAGAACCAGGAGGTATGATCCTGTCCCCATTCCCTGGACCAGTGCCACCCTCAGGCTCCTCTGCCCACACCAGCTGGCCAGGCTTGTAATGCAGAGATTGCCATTTGTAGACACTGAGGTACTGAGTACAGTGAAGATTAAGCTGAGTTACAAGCAACATTAAAAAATGCCATTACTATAATCAGACATGTGGCTCAAATCATTGCCCCAGATCTTAAGAGCTGTCGAGTAGGATTTAGGCTTCTAATTTACAATCGTAACTTGTCTTCATTGCAGCTTTAAATTGAATTTTTTATTTATTACTGCGATTCTACCACCCGGGTCGCGGTCTCCTAGACTCCTAAAACCCAAAGCAGCTCTCCAGGCCCCTTGGGTGAGATGGGTCCCTGCTGGTCCCCAAGCCAGTCTCTCAGTTTCTGCCACTTCCCTCCCTGCACCCATGCACAGCCCCTCTGCATTTGAATCACAAAAATCTGCAACAAGGCCAGAAATTTAAGAAGAGTGTGAGATAAACTGAATGTAACATCAAAATAAATAAGCAATGCATTTGCATCAGGCTTGAGAAGGGGCGGGGAAGGAAGGGGAGGGAACTGGCTGGAGATGGAGAGCAATAGCACACAGCCCTACACTACCTTCTGGCTACAGCCCAAAGCACCAGGAAGGCCTCAGAGGTTTAGGCATGGTGGGCAGAGCCATGAGCTGTACATTAGTGCTCTCCAGATCTGCTCAGGCATCTACAGCCCGAGCTGAATTTAGCACCAACAGACGGCATCGGTCCTGCAGCCACAGGGGCCCCAAAGACACCCAAAAAGCATCCTTTACAAGCACCTTCACAAGTCATTGCACAGCAATTTGGGGACTATTGTATAACGGTCTAACAAGTTTGTGTAACTTGCACATCCTTTGTGATTTCTCTGGTGCAAGCATTCAGAGAAGCAGCTGAAATACTGTGCCTGCCCTTAGACTTTGCCCAAAATCTGGAGTAATTGATGGTAACACTTATCCAGAGGATTTAAACTACTTTTTTTATGCTGCTTTGACATGTGAGTTTCTCTGCACGTTACAAACCCTGGGTTGTTTCTCACATCATTAACTAGGAGTAACCCGTTGAATCACTGGTTGCTCCTAGCCTCCCTCTTCTGACACATCTGTGAGCAGACTCTGATTTCTGTTGACTCAAAGCTCTTGCCAGCACCTCGCAGAAGGAATAAGCCATAATGCAGAACACAATTTCAAGACCATGGGCTGAGGACACATCTGCCATGTGCCTTTTTCTGAGGTTCGTTTATGGCTGAGGCTGCTGGGATGTCCCTGTCAATGGCAGGTCTGGTCCTAGCAACCCCCTGTCCAGGTCCCATCCCAGACCCAGGACCCCCTGCACACCCACACTGGCACCACCACAAGGTAATGCCAGCCGGGAGCCCACGCTGCTGTCTCCCAAGTGGGCAGCCCATAGGAGATCCTGAGACCTGCATCCCCCTAGCGATGGCCCATGACATTTCCCAGCCTGCCCCTGTGTGCCAGGGGAATCTAGTAAGTATTTGTAGCCCTTTTGATCTGTTGTTGCCAGAGGAGGCTTTGGAGTTTGCAGGAAGCCTGAGGGATAGGGCCTTTACAGTCATGGCTCAGCTCCAACAAACCCAATTCGTGTGCTGGGCAAGGACAGCTCTCAAGTCACTGCTTTTCAGCCCAGCTAGTTTTCAATCCTTCTCTATTGTCAAATGCAAGTATTCCTGCAGAAAAATTCCCACTACTTGTCACAGTGTTTTATATAAGCAAATCAAGTCAATACAGCATTTTCCTACACAACCACAGTGCAGCTCCCTATTGTTCGCATTAGTCATCTTAGTCTGGATTTACACTGCTGTCACAACTATCTAGCACTGATCACCTGATAACAGAGCAAATATTTAAGTCTGGGTTGGCTGTAAATATTTGCATTTGACCTGTTCTTCCCCGTTATAACTGATAAAATGCATGTTGTCATTTCTGACAAGGAAGGTCTGGTGACATTTTCAGGTTACCTTCCTGTGGGATTTCTCTCTGCGTTTGCTATCCATATCTTGGCTAGTTTTACAGCTACTTCCAGCAGCAGCAGAATGGACAAGACCATACACCACCAATAGGTCTGCATTTCATATCGGATGTTCAATTCTCCAAGTTGAAGATTTGTAGAATTTTCTATGTGTATCTGGATTTATACACACAGCTATTCGTAAAGATTATGTCTGTCCTGGTTGGGACTGAGTCAAATTTCCAAAAATCTCAAACTTTTCATGAACAGCATGAAACAGCAGAGCCTTTGTTTCAGTCAGTTCACTACAGAAGGCCAGAGGAAATTCGATTAAAATATTCCTTGTGCTTGCGTATCATCGTCATATATTAGTCTTCTTCCTCCTGTTCTATAAATTGCTGTGGGCTATACTGGTATACAAGCTATACACCAGCTGAGGATTTGTTTTAGTAAATCCCTTTTGGGTTTACACTCCAGCAGGGCCTGTGCCAGTGACTATCTCTGACAGCCCAGAAGAGATATGAACTGTAATTGATTGCACCCCTGAGAGCTTTTCTTCCTGTTTGTCTGTGTGTGTGTGTGAGAATGAGAGAGAGACTGTCTTTTATCTTTTGCCAGAAGTGGCTTTAATCCAGCACTGAGCTTTTCTTCTTCACTCATGTTCCCAAATGCTGCAACATTTTGTATTTTCAGGGTGGGATCAGCAAAAGGCAGCTCTCAGAGAACATCTTGCTCCAGAAATTTCAGAGAGCAGCCTTTTTTCTTTGCAAGAGAGGCGAGGGAGGCAGCAGAAGTGATGACAGAGCTCTTTTCTGAAGCATGGAGGGAACAGCACCGCCACACCAAGCAGTGCCTCTGCCACACTGAAGGGCTCCAGCAACAGAGCTCTGCCAGATCCTGCTGAGGCAATTGGAGAGGTCACAGCTCACCTCCTCTTTGCTCCTCAAATTCCCTTCCCGTGCCAGAAGTCCCCATCCTAGTCTACAGGATGCTGCAGATTGGAGCAGGCTGCTTTAACACCCAGCCTGGGAGCTGGTAAGGAGGAGGCTGGTCTTTTCACCAGGCTGCGAAGCGCAGTGGAAGGGTGTGAGCTGTTTTCCCTGCTGCAGTGTCCACCCCACAGGCCATGGTGTCTGGAGAGATGTGCCATTCCTCATTCCATCCCTGCTCTCCTCGCCATCGTTCCCTGGGACTTGGGGGCTGCAGTTGCCTGTTGGCTTGAAAAAGCAGCTCATAACATGTATCCCCCAGACTGTAGCTGTCCTCCACTTCTGCTCTAGTTAGCAATTTCCAGCCCAAGCAGACCTGTGCTGGTAGAAACTGGTATCAGGAATAACATCTGCTGGAAGTGAACAGACTATGTATCATGATGTCCAAAAATGAGAAAGGAATAATGGTCAAAAAATATTTGGCCACATTTTTTGATAAAGTAAAGTAGTGACACAGAATTCAGAACATTCATGTCTTTTCCTGATTCTGGCCCAATTTTACTCTATAGTTCTCTTAAAATCTCATAATTTGAGTAATTACAAACCACACCTTCTTAGTGCCTGTAAATTAGAATCATAGAATCAATCATAACATACCTCAGATTGGAAGGGACCTCAAAAGATCATCTTGTCCAACCTTCTATGGGAAAGGCAGACTAGATGAGATTATGTAGCACCCTGTCCAATTGCATCTTGAAAACCCCCAGTGATGGGTACTCTACCATGTCCTGGAGAGGTTCTTCCAGTGAATGACTGTTCTCACTGTAAAATATGTCTTCCTTATATCAAGATGAAAACTCTCCTGGTGCAACTTGTACCTGTTGCCCGTTAGCCCTGTTGTACCATGTGGCTCCTCATGTAAAAAGAGCCTCCAGCCTCCATTCTCTTTGCAGCTGCCCTTTAATTACTGGAATACTGTGATGAGGTGCATGCCCACTCTAAGCTGTCCCTTCTCAAGGGAGCGCTTCTGAAGTGCTTTCAATCCCATTATCCAGATCATCTATGAAAAGGTTGAATGGGAATATTAGGAGTTATTTCCAATGTAAAGGAATGTTCAGACTTTCATTTTATCCTCAGGCTACAGAGGAATTTTTTTTTGCCTCAGTCCTGGAAAGTTTGTGGAGCACATACTCACAGAAGCTGTTTCCAAGGACATAAAAATGGGAAAGTGCTTGGGAACAGACAGAGTGGGTTTGCCAGAGGTAATGACCAACCTGATATCCCTCTGAGATGAGGTGGCTAGCAGTTGGACAAGGGGAGAGCAGGACATACTTTTACTTTGACTTTAGCAAGGCTTCCTACAGTATCCTTAACGCCAGACTGGTGAAAGATGGGCAAGAGACTTGGACTACAGGATAGGTGGAAATTGCCTAGGTGGATGGTGACCAGCAAGAGTAAGGAATTTGAGCAGCAGGGCAAAGTCCATCCAGTGTCTAGTAAATAGTGGCATCCTCAGGGATCAACACCAAAACCAACACAGTTCAACATCTTTGTTAAACGTCTGGATAACTGGATGAGATGGGCTCTTAATAGGTCTGCAGATATCAAATTCCCTTATATTCAGCACTTGCGAAACCAGGTTTGATGTACTTTGTCGAGTTTTGCTCCTCTTCAGTGCACGAAAGACATTGTCAAAGTTGAGCAAGTGGAGTGGTGGGCCACCAAGCTGCTCAGGAGCTAAAGGAGGCATATAAGGAGACACTAGGGGAGCTGGGCTTGTTCACTCCAAAGAAGAGATGACTTTATGGGGACCTTATTGTTGTCTACAAAAATTTAATGGGGGTATAAAGGAAAAGAAACCATACTCTTTTTGGAAGTACGTTAGGCAACAGACACAGATTGCAACACAGAAAATTCCAATTAGATAGATAGTAAGATATACAGGTTTTCCCCACTATGAAGGTAGCCAAACTCTGAAAGAGGGTGCCCAGAGACTGTAGAATCTCCATGACCTTAAGGTCTTTTTTAACTCTAACCCTTCTATGATTCTATGTTCAAAACTCAACTATGGGATGAGATCCTGAGCAAACTGATCTAGTTGGCCTTCTAGTTAGAAAGCCAGCTAAGAATAGAGGGACAGGGTTCTGCATTTTCTGTGCAATTTTTCATTCATAGATGAATGATTTTCCCCCTCATTGCTCTACAGGGCCAAAAACCAGTCCTTGTGGGGCCTGACTCAGTTACCTGAGGATGTTTTTTCTTCTACAGTAATATTTTATTGCTTCTGCTAATGAAGAAAAACCCCACAATGATTGTGTTAAATGCCGTGCAGAAGCCTAAATAAATTTTATCAGTCTCAAACCAGCTATCAACCAACCTCGTTTAAACATCCGTGCCAAAATAGCTTGAAAAATGCTACTAGGTGAGTCTGACAAGCCATTTTCCATAAAACCCTATCAACTAGCATGGTATCATCAATGGCTGATACCATTCTGCTGCAAAGAGAACTCTTTATCAGTAACTCTGATGTTTTGCCAAGGGTTGACACTAAGCCCAGAAGCCTGTTTTCAGATCACTGTATTTATGCCTTTAAAATAATGGCACACAAATGAGCTTTCTTAGAGGCTTCTGGAAACATAAGCCAAAACTTTCCCAGTTGGGTGCCAAAGACTGCACATTTGAATAATGTCTGCAAAGGCCATGGGAATGGCAGATACTTAAAATTAGGTCATGTTTATTTATATGTTGAACATGAGTTTAGGCATCTAGCTTCTTATATGAAAATTATATAAGTGTGAAAAACCCACTTCCAGACAAACATGGTTCTGCTTGTGATCATCTGCTTTGCTTATATGTAAAAACCTGCTAAAAGTGGGTGTAGGCAGCAGGAACTTGTTCAGCGTGGCCATGCCGGCAGGGGAGGGCAGGGTTTCCTCCACTGCCAAGTGTCAAAGGCAGCATCAGACAAGAACAGAGGTGTGGAACAATGTACAACGTGAAGGTACACCTGCATGGGAATTTGCCACAGAGCAGGTCTGGGGTGGTATCTGAAGAGACAGAGAGGGAGGAAAAGGGAGAGATGGCGACAGGGAGAATAACCCTTAAAATCAGAATCAAAGTGGTAAGTCCTGCCAAGCGCTTCAAAACTATTGCTGCTGAGGGTAGGGCTGTCCCCGAGTTCAAAGAATCTCACCTGCTGCCATCAAAGTGTACTTTTCCAACCGGCTACATCCCATCTCCCAGGGTAGGAGCTAAACACTGATACAATAAATCCAACTGAATCTCATATGTGGTATTAAAAATCATAAGTGCATCCCAATCAGCCTGTGTCAGTAGTGGCCAAATCCCATAGGAAAGAAATTCACAGCAAATATCTTTGCAGTCATGAGGGCTGGAGGTCGGATTTTGAAGGCAGATCAATCTAAGTACGTGCCTCAGCAGGGCTGATTCTCCTGGGCAGGCTGCCGTGCTCACATGGGTGCATCATGTCTGATAGCCAAACAGGCTTATTCAGAACAAGCTGGGTGTTCCTGCACAGCCCTGCTTTATCACACAAGCTTTGCATCTAACATTGGCTCCTGAATGAGTAAGTAACTTTTAAGTTGCACTTCTGGCCAGAAATGGAACATATTTAGACACCAAATTAATATTTAAATCACTGGGAATTAGGTATCTAAACACCTTTGAAAATCTGGTCCTATGGCTTTCAAGTCACCAAAAGACATGTGTAAGTCTTAGCCAAAGGACTAGTCTGATCTTGCCATCTATTGATAGAAACCCACAGCTACAGCTGGGAATGTAATTTCTTTGCAATCTTTTTCAAGCACCTGAAGGGCCGGAGCCATTCAGTCTATGAAAACCAGCTCCTGCCTTCACCAAAATGAAGAGCTAGTATTTACAGGGTATTTCTATTGCCCCTTGACAGGCTAGAAAAAAAGCTTTGTCTCCTTTATTGTTTCCAAAACAATAGGAGCAACCATTTCTAATATTGAACAATACATTTACTCTTCAAAGACAAGCAGTTTGTAATGTGGGATGCCTGCTCCATCTCCAGTGCCCAGTTTGAGGGCACAATTCTGCAGTGCTGACCACTTTCAGGTTTCTCAACTTGGTTCCTCAAAGAAGCAGCCAGCCCAAACTGATCATATTTAAGGAAAAAAATAAAAAGAAAGAAAGTCTAATAAACTATTATGCAACTAAGGGTAGGAGAGATGGTTCCCAGCCCTCCTGTGTTCCTAGGGCCTCAATTCTTCCCCACCATATTTGTTCCTGGCCTTGCCTCTGGAGAGCATGTACCTGCTCTACAGTGGCCACCTTTCTTATGCCTAAGTTTCCAAGCCATTTTATTCATGCTTATGTCAGAAGGGAAAAAATTTATACACCATAAGACCTCACACAAAAAAATCACTGAGGGAGGGAGAAGCAGCAGTCTGGCAAAGGGATGGATCAGAAGCAATAAAAATTCTTTTCCTTCTCCAACATTTAGGGAACTTGTGACTCTGCATGTGGGAGGACTGAAACTTGCTATGTAGTCCTGAAGTTCATTTAAAATATAATCAACAAAGTATTTGAAAGAATGAACCTCTGCCAAATGATTAAGCCATTAAAATATGGCCAAAGGAAGTTATATAAGCAGAGTTTAATACAACTGCATGGTAAGAAAATATTTGGAGTCACTAAGTCTGTATGTACTACAAATCAAAGTGTTATGTAATTAGAATTATTTTGTCACCATCTTGTGGGACATTAGGGTAACATCTGGTGTGCTCCTGATTTCAGCTTGTGGGTCCAATATGTGCTGAAGAAAACGGTGAGGAAGTGATTGCTCTGAATATTACACTGGTGTGAGTGCACACAATACTGTAAAATGAGCATTTTAAAGCGCCTGCATTTTTGCTGTGCTGCTGAGCAAACTTTCCCGTTTGCAGGCCAAATATTTCTCCCAAAGGCTGTATGAAGATTCTTATGAAAGTTGGCACAATAAGGGGGGAAGAGAAATCAGTGTGCCGACATAAACAGTTATGTCTTCTCAGAGAATGTCTCTGTTTCAGCCATCTGATTTCAAATGGTTTCCTTAAGCCCTAATTTATTGCTTCAAGTTCAGAAACTGCGCCTAGTCTGAGGATGATTGAGAAATACACTCCTTCTCTCTGTCGGTCCAAGCAGTTGGTGTCTGATGCAAACTTGTCTTGGTAAATGTGAACCAGATGTTCCCCAGTCCTAACCTGTGAACTTCTGCTGAGAGTGCAGCTCTCTCACTGAGAGCTGCACTGCAGCAAGGGGCTCTCTGGGTAAGCACTGCTGCAGACACCCATAAGCAGAGCTGTTGCAGAGCTCCTCCCTCCCTCCACCTCCACCAAAATACAGAGCATGCTCTTTCCAGGACTGCTGTACAGCACACAGCATGGCAAAACAGATCTGTAGTGAACAAACACGCCACACTGTGGGTTTCCAAGAGAGGTGCCGAGCCTGCACACACAGGCTCATTATGGCAAACCCTCTGCGCCAGCTCTGCCCATGGACACCTTGCAGCCAGCCCTCCTGCTGCTGCCTTGTTAGCCAAGGACATCGTATCTGAGAGGTCTGTGATAGAGGAATCCGAAGTCAGGTTATATTTCCCAACTGTTAATAAAATTCCCCCTGGAATAAAATTCGAGGATCTGGCGCCACTTTATATTATTCAAAACCACAAACTTCCTCTCCCTTGCAATCTGCCAGAATTACAGACTCTTTTGCAACATCTTAAAAATTCAAGATGTTTTCCTCAAGTGAGCATCCCCCTCCTTCAAAATGTACCAAGGGTAAACTAGTGATCCAATTTAGCATTGCTGTTAATGAGGAGAGGGAAGGGTGATGGTGCCCCAGCACAACAGCCCCCTGCATAGGAACATGTTAGCGAGTGTTTCATCCTCCCCTGCCTCCCATGTTTCTTGGTGCTGCTTTGGCCTGTGCTGCTCTCCAGATAGTATGCAGGCACATTTGGGAGCAGCACGTGCCACAGCCTCCCTGCAGGAAGCAGGGATCCCTGCCTTGTAAGAGGGATTTATACCTACCGACGTATGGAGGTGGACTATGCTGTGCCACTCCTTAGTAGGGTAGATGTAGCCATGAAGGCAAGATTTTATTTGATGCCTGGCAATACCTGTTTAATATTTCTTGTCTGGATTGATAGCCATATTTCCTTGTTAAGAAGTACCTTTGACTCTAATGCAGGTATTTAGGGAGCTGGATGGGAAATCATCAAACTGATAATTTGATGATTTCATCAAATTTCATCAAAGTGATTTCCCACTTTTTAATAGCATGTGTTACCTTATGCCTTTCATTGCTCAGTGTGTTAGCAGTCATCCTGCCCTGAGGCCTCTGGTTGTGTAGGACATTATAAAATAGACCACTGATGTCAGCTGAAGCTTCTTGTTATTACGGTGATGAACTTGTGAAATTTGTCACAGGCAATAAATGCTAAGAACAGTCAAGAACCCTAAACCAGACAATTTGAGATTTGAAGAAGACATCTTTCATATTTGATTTGCCATACTATTTCCAATAGGCTGAAAGGCAGGTGGCTTCTGAACTTCAGTAGGACAGAAGGAGATCTGTCCTGTGCAGGACACAGCAGACATCCAGTGCCAAGTCTCAGAGATGCCCTGCCATGTTGTATGAGGCACAGCTGCACCGTGGGACATCCAGGCTTCCTGATGCTTCTGCAGAAAGAAACAGGGCTCGATTGTAAGACTGATTGATAGAAGGTCAGTGCATCTGGGGAACCAGCTACCACATTGCCTCTAGGTGATGGTAAGGCATGAGCTCTACACTGACTGCTGAAGTCCACAATGGAGGGAAACAGCTCCCTCCTTCACAGCTCACGGACAAGGCCTTTCCTGATGACAGACAATCAGCACACTATCACTGGAACACAGACTGGGTCAATGTGGTGAGTGAGGAAAACTAAATCTCTTCCCAGCTGAACAAGCAGGGGGTTTATATATGTAAGGGAGATTCGTTGACATGCTCTGTAATTCAGCAATTAGGAGCATTCCCTTCTTAGGCAGAAGATCTAGGTTTGAGACTATCATCTGCTAGTTGCAGCTATGTAGGGAGGACAGCCTGTCTTCTGCATGTCGAGAGATTATTTTAATGTCCTCATGTCTAATATTCTGTTATTTTTAGTCCACACTTGGCATGGCACTGACCACATGGTTTAGCTTTGCACATATGGTAAAGGCAGTGTGAATTAGCAGCACAATATGCAACTAGATAGACCTTTAAAGCAAAATACACCCTCAGATTTGCATGAAATTTCTACTTTCAGAGTAAGTGATTCTAGTGTAGCTATGGGGAATTCAAGCGGCAACCTTTCTAATAAGATAGAAATTCTGAATAACAACTCCTGACCAAAAAAATACCATAAAAATTTCTGTTACAACATTTTTTCTGTATTCCTATTAGTAATAGTATATTTTGCAAAAATAACCACATGCTTTGTCCTGGACAAAATACTAGAAGAAGACACATGGCCAGGAATAAACAGCCAAAAAACCCTTAGGTCTTAAGCATGAGGAACTGGATCTCCACCCTAAATCCGTGCACCAGTACAGAATTACATGCATATTACTGGGATTCAGTAAAGCGCTAGAAATAACACCCTGCTATGGTGACTCGTGGGATCAGAGCCAGAAGTCTTTTATTGTACTGAGCAGTGGCCACACCAATTCACAGAATTTGGTTTTGTAACCTGCTATGTTACAAAAAATCCCAAAGCTTTGTGAAGTTGCGTCTCATGCTTGTGCCACTCCTGCCTTCTGACATGTAAAATGCCACTGGCTTGATGAGGAGTGTGTATGTGGGGATTGGGTAGAAATATTTAAATACATGGTTGGTTGAATGCATGTTTCTAGGACAGTAACTTAAAAATATGATACCTCACTTTTTTTTCAGTAAGTGAAGCAGAAAGAAAAGATTTTGAAGAACTAAGTTCTCCAGAAGATGGTTGTTTTGGTTAGAAAAGTCATGCTCACCCAAAGGATATTGAACAGTGTTTGTGGTACAGAGAACAAAACACACAGAGAAGACACTGCACAGCACAGAATTGACTTTAGACATATTTTTGATTAAAATTTTATCATTCTCACGGCTTCTATATAATTTATTATGGCTGTAATAGCACAACACTCGTAACAATGGTGGGGGTTTTGTTTGATTATGAGCTAGGTAAGCTTTTCAGGTACCCAGAAGCTTGTTTCCATTTTAGAGATAAAGCCCTCCCTGACCCTCTGCTTAAACAGAGGTGTAAGTTACTGCTGGGAACAGCGCTCCAGAATTCACTTCCTTCACTGCTTTGAAAATGTTCTGAACATTGAATTTCATATGAAGCAATGCTGTCAACAGCTGGCCGGGTAAACACATTGCAGGAGGGCATGCTTCCAATCCAAAGAAAAGCTCCCTTTTTTTATGCCTATCTGCATTCTCCATAGATCTCTCTCAAAATAATCCCTCTGAGTAAATATTTGACAGCATAATAGCAAAAATACACCCAGCCACATAAGAAAAAGCAGCAATGAATCGCTAATCCTGGCATGGGAGAGGGACTCTAGAAGCAAAATAATGTCCTTTTTACTGTGCGCTTCCTAGTACTGCTTTTATGTTAATACACACATTGTGTGTTTTCCCTTTGAGGCAGCAACTATGAATTTGCTTTTCTTTTTCCCTACTCTCTCTGAAGTTACAAGCAGGAATTTAGTTAAGGAACTGGGAACAGTTAGTTTTCTGGCCAAAGTAGTAATAAACCCTAGACAGAAAACAATAATTGGAAGGCAAAAGAAATCTTAGTTAAATACCTTGTAAACCCTGATGAAAGGGGCTACTGGTGGCAGCTTTCTTAGCCATGAGTTGCAGACCTTCCAGGAACACACATACTAGCAGGCCTGCTGCTTTCTTTACTGAGGTGTTAAATAAATGTTTCTACAACAAGCCTTTTTTGCAGGACGCTTTAAATACAAAGCATTAAAAGAAACTTTCTGCCACTGGGTTTTACAAGCCAAATTTCAATTTGTATTCTGTGCAGCCACGCTTTTAATTACTCCAGCTTCCAGAGGAGCATCAAAAAACTCCCAGGGAATGATGAACTGACCATGAATGTCATTACCACGATCAATGACTGACCACCAGAGACAACTGAAGTGCAAAAAAGGATTTCATGCTACTAGGCATAAATATATGCTGGTGCTATGAATCATTCTAGCCTTTTGCGTATAGAAAATTCATGAGCTCTCCTTGAATGTTTATTGCTTCTGTAAATCAGACTGTAAAATAAGACCATACAGTGATTTCAAAAAGAGTCTTTCAGTATTCATAAACGTGGGGGTTTGCTTTCCGAAACAAAATAGTAATGATGTGCAAGACAGAAATAGCTTGTTTTATTTCAGCTACTCAGAGAGAGAGTAGATGTCTACCATTTACAGTGTGGGCTTTCCCTGTTGCATGCTTTGCTTAATTATACAAATAAGATTTGAAAAACATATGTGGACAAGAAAATTTTATTGCAGGAACAGAGATAAAACACAGATTAAAGAAGGAAACGTTTATTAAAAAGGAAAAGGTTCTGGATGGCAGCACAGAATCAGACATGAGACAGATGAACGCATGCACAGCTGTTCATGTTTAAAGGCAGAATATAGACATAAATACAGTTAGATCTTTGCTCTGCTCTGCTGCTACAGTATTTTTTATACAGTCAATTCAAAGGAATATCTGTCATAACTGAACACGACAAGAAATTTATCAGAAACAGAGCACAGATAGCTTCTCTAAAGCCAGGATAAACAAAGCCCAGAGAAGCCTCTCAAGCTATGGTATTGCAAAATAAACTTAACTGTGCAAAAGCAAACCACCTTCTGAGGATGAGAAGATTAAATGTCAGATTCAGCTCCAAGTCAGGTAGCTTGTTCTTCTGTTTGAATAAAACATGGGTGATTTTCCCCTGCTGTCGTCACAGTTCCTGCTCTGTCTGAAGGAAAACCAGTATTGTGAAGCAGGAATGTGCTTTAAAAGCAATACTTTATTTTTCATATGATCTAGTCGGCCTATTTCCAAAGCACACCAGAGAGAGAAAGAGTGGCTGATGAGGCCTCCTCAAAGTTTTCTTTAATGCTTAGATTCAGTGAGACCATCTCGAAAATCATAAAGGCACAGGAAAAGGTGGCCAAGTATTACAGGAGAGCAAAGCAGGCCAAGAGAGACCATGAGCTGGTACATAGGATACAAATGCTTCCCTTAGGTTGCTGCTCTCTAGCCTGGAGGACATCAACTTGTATCGATTCTGCCATGCTGATCTCCAGTCATAATTTTACCTGCCTTAAGATACCACGTAACTGCTCAAAACATGAATAAGTATAAAGACATTTAAGTGCAGCCTTTGGTACTTCATGTTTCAATTTCTACAAAGTAGAAATATGGAAGTCTATTGTATCATGAAGTTAATTTTTGGAAAAGGTTCCGATGGGCTTCTTTAGAGTGCAATTGGGAAGTGTTTCAATTTATGCCAATATGGATTAACTGCCAACATGGATTGCTGTGAAATATCAACCACAATGTTTATGTATGATGTTCATTTTAATATTCATTCCCTATTTAAATATTCAGTTATCTTGCTTCAAAGGTAGTTTTGCACATAGCATTCCTGTTCTCTATCTTTTAAGTTAAGGTTAAAGTATTGCAGCATATTTCTGTTCCACTTCTGATTCAAGTTCATTTGATCGCCACAGAACATCAGTTTTCACAGATCTATTTGTTTCTTTATGGAAACAATAAAAACTAACCCCTCACACTCCTTACTAAACTTATTTAAAGCCCTGCAACATATAGAAAGCACTTGGAGGATAGTAATATTTTGCTCAGATTCTGAATTTCTCAGGGATCTCAGTGTAACTGCAAAAAACTGCAAAGACTAAACTCCCTCCTTGATACATGTGACTTTTATTTCAAATAGTCAACAAAACTGAGAAGTTATGCTAAACATATTCCAGTTTACAGGGGTGAAAGAAAAACCCCAAATCTTTCCCTCATCTTTTTGAATATGTCTTGGTTATTATAGCCATTCAGTTGGATAAGAGACATACATGACCATCCATCAGAAACCTGCATAGACCCATACACATACTGAAATCACACAGTTGTAGCTCTTCCCATGAACATAGTGGGATCACCTGATTGTACAACAAACTCACACATGTACTGGCTCAAGCACGTGAATATATTCTGCTTCTCTCTACAGGGAGAGTGGCACAACAGACCATGCCAGGATGAATTCAGCTAGGATGGAGACCTGCTAGTGGATCCAGAGCCAGGGCTTCCAGGTTTCCAGCTCCTCTGCTACCTCCAGGATATATCCTTTGGGGGAATATAGGTAGAAGATACCAAGATATCTTCATGAAGAGATGTCACAGGTACTGCTGCATGGCAGTACACCATTTCATAGCACATCAAGTGACATTTTGTTAGGTAAATGTGAGCAACAAAGTCTTATACATCTAGCCCATCTTCAGCATTCAGTATTCAGATAAACCCTAAATGTGTGTGTGTGCATACGCACAAGTAAGTGAGTGCAGTTGTGTCACCTAATATTTGATGCTGTCACTGATGGGATTGAAAATGTCCTAGAAGACATCTAACAAAGTATTGTTACAATCATCTTTAACTATTACCATTTCTTAATTATTATTTTCTCTGTACATAATAATGACAGAACGGTTCAACATTTCATTTCCTAGGCATCTACCAAAGCTGAACTGTGTGATTGTGACCAGCCATGGGCAGCTCAGCACATGCAGACCCACGAGGTGGAGCTCGCAGCACTCTCACGGAGCACCCAGTACTCTGGCAGCATCTCGGCTGCTCAGTGGGATGGAAATCCACAGCAATGTTGGTTAAAGGAGATGGAAACATCATCCTGCATGTAGAACCCATGATTCTCATTTCATTGCATGGGCCTTGAACCATGTCAGCATCATCAAGTCTTCATCAAATCATCATCAAAATATCATCAAATTCTTCAGAGCCTGATCATCAGGCTCATGTTTTCCTTACATTGCCCTTGGGATGAAAAGTTAGTAAGATGAAATGGGGTGACTATGCACTTTTTCTCAACAAAATCAAAATCCTCCCACAAGAAATTCACAAAATGCTGGAACACATAAGTACTTTCTCCCTACATTAGGGCTGAAACTGCAAAGCAACAATAAGAGAAAGAAAAGATTCAAAAAACTACAATGCAACACAGTGCTGCTTTATGCAGAAGTTGATGTTGGGCCACAGGGTTTGCTATAATTATGGAAAAAAGATTTTTACTCAAAAATCACTACCATTACCCAATGAAAACATGCTGTGTTGAATACTGGGTTAAAAGTCACTTTTCAGAGTGTCTTTTCAGTGGATTTTCAGAGTGATTTTGTGGCAGCAGAGCTAAGTATTTCCTAGCCCTTAACTGGAATTTCAGGGCTGAAGAGAAAATGGTCCTCCTGGGGATAGAGGTGGACTGCAGTTCCCCTTCTGCCAAAGCAGTTGTCGAGGGACCATACTATAAGGGAATTGATCTCAGTTTAGCACAAGGAAGACTAGTTCAGATTTCTACATTATTTCAATGAATAATGTACAGGCAACCCCCAGGAAAGGTATAAGTGAATATGGGGGTTCGAGTAGAAAGAGCACAGAGACACGGAGTTTGTACCTCTGAAGTAGGATTTGCTACCATGGAAAATATTCCTGTGACTACAACTGCTTGTGTGGCAGTTATTCCAG
This sequence comes from Strigops habroptila, assembly GCF_004027225.2. NCBI lineage: Eukaryota > Metazoa > Chordata > Aves > Psittaciformes > Psittacidae > Strigops > Strigops habroptila. The sequence continues at coordinate 31,690,065 of NC_044279.2, forward strand.
TATAAGTCCATGCATATTCCTGTAAGGAGGTATTAAGAATGTAGTTATTCTGTGCATAAACAAGTTGAAATGTTTTTGTAACATTCTGTACTAAGCATTTGATACCAAAAAAACAAAAAAAGGCAAAAGTACTCTGGACCATTCACACAAGCACATTTATTATATAAATATTTTATAAATTACAAGGTTTTAATTATAAATGTAAACATTTCTAGGAAAATAATGTTTTATATTCTTATTAATGTTTACAACTAATACAAGGCACATAGTGCAAAAATACATTTCTGATGCAGAGATCACAAAATAATTACCTACCTGTGTTATCTAAAAAGTAGCTGCTTGCACTTCTGTGGTACAGTATTGTTTGTAATTAATACATATTGCTAATTCATGGCTAACTCTTTGTGGGTAAAAATATGATATAGCTGCCATTTGACCTACCAATTGTACTGGCATTCAAAACAGATATTTGGTTTACAAAATGCATATTGTCAGAAAAAGCAGGTACAGTTATCTGGTACATAATGTTTCTTATTATGCATGTAGAAAGTTTTATTCTGAATACCTGAGTTGGCCCTGAAATGTATTATCTTTATATGCATACATTTCTACAGTTCTGAACTGTACAGTAATACAAAACAACAAATCAAAGAGCTAGATTTTTTAAACCTTGAAATGTTTCATACACTTACTTTTCTGGAAGAACTAATTTTAACTTGCAGATGTTAGAACTGTATTTACAAACATTGAAAAATTAAACTAAGCCAAAGATGGACACCAAAAATACTGTGGGGCTTGATGCTGCCTCTGCCCAGGGTTTTCACTAAGGTTACTGAAAATCATGTTGGATTGGAATATGAGGGACACACAATACAGCCTTTACTAATATGCCATTGGCCAGTATAAAGGAGTAAGGTGGAGATGGAAAGTGTTTAAGTAAATACATATTCATACAATCACATACAAGATGCTACAGTAAACAGAATACACTGCTTTTACAGTATACTTGGATGAGAGGCAAGGATTTAAAATCAGATTTCCAAGCAATTTGTTTCCTTATTTTCTTTTCCTGTAACCACAACAAACTTAAGCCTAGATGTTTATCGTGCTATAGAGACTACAGAGGTTAAACCACACTTCTTGGGATTACTGCTAGTATTTGAGCACCACAAAGAATATAATGAAAGGGATGGGGAAAAAATATGTTTTTACTGACAGAGGAACACACAGATCTATAGAAACTATCTCAAGTATGTTGGTTATATACTTTCCTGCTGTAAATTGTTGACAGATTATTCCTAAAAGGTTTCACAAAATTGGAAGTATTTGAAATTATTACCTGTCTTCTCTATGTAGCAATAACTCTTCCCTTTCTGTATTTTAGTACAGTTGAGCAAGAAAACCAGTAGAGTATAAATTTTACTGAATACTGTAAAAAGAATTGCACTGATTAGTTGCAGGTGAAATATTAAGATTATGGTACAATTTAGAGTGTTTCTCATGGTAGTAACCTCAGTGCAATTACCTGCTAATATATACTGTACATTGAATGAATGCCTCTCTATTAAAACCTGAAAGTTTGTGATTGTGACTTATGCACTTGCTAGCCCATGAACAGGTAATACATCCCTGAATAAATACTGAAGAAAACAGGAATCCTTAGTAGTGAGCATTACAGTAATGAGCATTACAGAGATGAAAGAATTAAAACATATATCTACACAGCACCTAAAATTTGCACCTAAATGGCAGATGTTCCTGCTTTGATGCTCTCACCACATCAGAGTTCTCACTGTATTTGAAGTTGGAGACCAATAATTGTGTTAGGAATACATTTTCCACAAAATCCTCCGCATCTTCCATATATTTTAGTACCATTCTGGGAATTAGACAGAGAGAACAATCAACAAATGGAACTGAAGTCACAGTTGTGCAAAAAGCTCCTTGAGGTTTGCACAAAGTAGACCTTTTGACAAATTGTACCTACAAATACTAAATCAAGAGAGAGCATCAAATTAGCCAAATGGACACAGAGATCCTTTAACAGCACTGCCATTCACCTTCTTTCCCAGCTTACCATCCAGTGTTGTCTTAAACTGTGCATGCCTGCCATTCTTGAACAACTGGTTTTTTGGTTTCCCACACAAATCAAGTGGAGGTAAGCAATCTATAAGGATACTCTGTAACAGGGTATCCTTAATGAAATGCTTTTTGGGGCGCGGTGGGTTTGGGTTTTGGTTGGTTAGGGATTTTTTATGTATTATTAGATATCTTCAAAACTTTTAATGAACCTGATTAATATAATAATAGGCTCTTAAAATCAGTAAGAGAAGGGTATGCAGGCAGTGTTGATCTGGACTAGATTCTGGGCAGTGTGATTAAACAGTTTTTGCATTACATTTGGATGAAGACTTAGATGGGTCAGAGACCTTGGGCACTACTTTTGATTCACAACTAGCTTTCACTAGAGACTCAGCACTTGCACCTCTGGAGGCATAATATTCAAGCCGTAAGAGAAGGTAAAGGAAAACAACATTGACTTACATGGGATTTGTGTATGTCAGCAGTTGCATAGTTGCCCTGAGCAATCCACTTCACTGTACTGGATAATCTCAGACCCGTACCAGCCAAGTTAATGCTGAACTGTCCCTAAAAAAACAAAACAAAACAAAAAAAACCCCCAAAAAACAAAACAAACAAACAAAAAAAAAAAGGCAGAAGGTAAAACACAGAACTGATAAACAGAGCTCAAAACATTAAAACACTTTACATTGGCATATATGCACTTATCACTTAGGGTATATCTAGACAGACATTAAGTACTCACAGGAGTGTGCTTAATCTGGGTTAGTTACACTGCACTATACCCAGGACATATCTGCAGGACAGACACACAAAGAAGTCATTCTGCAGTAAGTGGCACTTGTGCATCAGCTGATCTGTAGCATCTGACTGCAGAGTCTGAATACAGAAATAACATCAGACAATTCTAATTATTTTAGCCTCGTTTCTACATATTAAATTTTAATTTACAAAATGTACAAATTTGCAACATGCAAGAATGAAATACTTTTTTTAAGTGCCTGAACTTTTTGGACATAAGATGGTCAGGACCTATTGCTACCTGGAATCATTTCTTAGCCATCCAATTCTCCAATTTTTGCAAGCATTCTGTCCAAGCATAATCATCATCCATTTCTTTTTGAGTATAACAAATACCATAATTGAGCATGAACATATGTGGAGGTTCAAACAAATAAATTCATTGCTAAATGAAATGTTTTGCAATACAAACCACTCATAACAGTTTATTGATTCTAAAGTGTTTGCCTATGCAAAACCACACTCTTTGAAAATTAGCTTTAAAACAGAGTCAGTTCATATGACAATAAGAAATATATTAAAAGCAACAAGCTGCAATGCCTTGGTAAATCAACTGGGATACAGAAAATGCTGAAATTGCATTTACACCAGTGCAATGTGTTGGAAAGAAGTACTGCCTCCACAAAGAGCCAAATGGTCAGTTTAGGCAGCATTACAGTCAGAAAACTGCACACTTCATACAATTCACTGAAGGCCTGAATTTCTGTATTCAAACTTAATTAAAATTGCCAGATCATGAGATCAAAGCTTTAGCAAAGATAATGTTTCTATTACATATGGTAGCTTCTGTATTTTATTGCTTAATATTGTCATAGTCAGATATATTTCTATTTCTATTTCTATTTATATATAAATGTGTATGTGGGTATGTATGTGTGCATGTATAAAAGTGCAGCATTCAGCCTTTATTCTTGTGATTCACTGGAAATCCTTCATTAAAAAAAAATCAGTATTATAGCGTTTGGTATGGCAGATTTGTTTAGAGAGCACTTCTACGTAAAATTGCTGTGTTTATAGCACTTACATAGTCAGGATGAGCTAATATATGGATAGGTTATGTTCTTCAAGTGCCAAAAAAGGGGAAGATTTCCATTTAATGAATAAAGCATCTGAAGGAGATTCATATAAATGGTGTGGAATGCTTTCCACAATTAACAGGACCAAAGTAACTCCACTCACAGTGACATCATTTGGCAAAAATAAATGAGAAGTGCTATGTACGATTATAATGACAGCTTAACAGCTCTCTGACATGTCATGCAGCATACTCAAGGCCAGGAACAGATTTCAAAGACTGATAGTGCAGGAATGGAGGCCTTTTTACTGCATCAAAAGTGTTAGCTTCAGTGCAGATCTTACAGATGGAAATACGTAAGTGCAAAGCCATGTAAATAAAATGACTTCCCAACAGAAGTTACAGATTGCAAGTAGATTTGTATTGTACTAAGCCCAAAGAGTCTGTAGGTTGAAGGTATGTCATACTGTAACGAACTCCAACCGGTTTGCTGCCAGGGGTCTGCCTAACTTAGGCACTTCATTTGTACCTAAATTGTACATGAATAATCTCTAGCTGCCTTTGAATGCATCCACCCATATAACCTGTCTCAACTTTAAGCACCTAGGATAGATGGACAACTGGGATTAACCTCCATGCCAGTCTGAGCTAGTCGATCTTATCTCCCTTTTAAAGGGAATTATAGAAAAAGAAATATGCACTTCCAGAGGACAGCTGACCTCATCCTAAGGTATCTAATAGGGTAAGACTAATCAAACTGTTTTCTAGGGACTCCCATTTCTGCTAATGGACTCCAAAGGCGTCCTAGGTTGGCTAGTTCAGACTAGGGCTATGCCTGCATTAGCAAGGACACTGCAGTATGGGCAAGTCTGTAGAGAGAAAATATTGGGTCAGAGAGCCCAATGTCTGTACACAGACTGGGGTTTTACTTTGGACTAACTCTCATCTAGACCTCTAGATTGAGTCCTCATTAGCAGTTAGCGTGCCTTAAGATCCTTCTTCTGGAGCTCGTTGTTTGATTTAGTTTCATCCAAAAGACATCTCGTTCATGTTTTTCAAGACTGCTCCATGACGTGAACCCACAAACAGTAAAATGGGACAATATAGAGATTAATTTAAAAAGCACCATCCAATCCAAACTAAAACACTAATGTAGAGACACTTATGGATGTATAAATTTTAAATTATGCTGCTAAACAGGATTATACTGATAAATAGGTAGTCTTCAATGATATGAAGCATCAGGAGAGAAACAGAAAAAAGACAAGAAAAATTCTGCAGGATTATAGAATAGGAATTTTTCTCCTCTTCCTTCATCACTGGTGGGGAACAAAGATTGAGAAGAGGTTAGGGGAAACAAAGAATACATCACATTCAGAGGGAGGGAGAGCAATACAGGAAATACATAGAAAGCTGCATATACATACATGAAGCCTAGAGGGAAAGCATGGAGTAAACTCCACCCCCACACATATTACTATTATGTACAATTGTACATTACTATTATGTATAATTGTACATTATCTACCCCATTACATTACATTAATGCTAGGAAATATATTTAATGTATGTACTATGCCTATTATTGTACACCTGGGCATATCCAGTAAAGGGTGGAGAGATGGTGCAACAGAAGAGAAGAGAGTAAGGAAAAAAATACCTATTAATGTAGCACACAGACCAGACAGAATAGGATATGAGTTTAGAGCCTTATGGCTCTAAACCAGTCACTTAGATTATTTCCACACACACACTTTTACATACGCATTTCAAGGAGATAAGAAATCATACGTACCTGTGGACATCTGGCAGCACTGTAGCAGTCTCCAGCTGTAGCAAAAGGAACTGCTCTCCCAAGTATAGTCTGAGCAAAAAGAAAATCTGTGGCTAGAAGACAGAAAATTACTCAACGCTGAATCTGCTGCATTAGAAGTTCAGGTGAAAACAGTGCGAAAAGGCATTAACATGGGGGAGAGGGGTTGCTTTGGTTTGTATTGGGTGGGGGTTTTGTTTGTTGTTTGGAGGGGCTTTTTTTGTGTGTTTTGGTTCCATTTTTTAGAAACTACATTTTAAATAGTCCATTTCGGTCAGTGCAACATCAGTCCAATAAGCCCAGTTTTCTTTCTGATATAGGAGAGGGATAGGACGAGGACAGGTGTGCATGTGGACACAGCTCCCAGTGAGCTGGTTATGGGACACCTTGCCACCTGCAGGCAGGAGCTTGAAAGTGCTGCAGGATTCCCTGTCTGTTTAGTCTGCCAAGGACTGAGAAGGGACTAACTACAGCACAGGAAGACTTTCCCAAGAAATATATTCCAGGGACTAAAAGGAAATGGAATAATGGTAACAAAACCTTAGAAACTGAGGCTATTTCACATATAAAATATGAATTTGTAAGATTTGTGCCACTTGGGACAAACTAACAAGGGAAGTAGTGTCAGTTTCTCTCTTTTTTTTTTTTTTTTTTAATTTCAATTGACTTCCTACAGGAAATTAGAATTTTGTTTGCTCAGAACTGCACAACTGGATCTGTAAATGGGTCAAAGTGGTAATTTGGTAATTATGACCATGCAATCTCATTAGAATGCGCACATTGGCTAAAACTGCCAAAATGCTTACTTTTTATTTGCATGGAAGCTACATCAAATCTTATTTTGCTAAAAACTGTGAAGCCAGCTGCAAGGTAATCATTTCGACAGGCGCAGTCTTGCCTTCTGCTTCCATTGAAAGGACATTCATATGGATTCTGCAACCTAGAGAATAGAAAAGATTTAGTTTTTCTTTTGACATTGTTCCATAACATAACTCTATAGTGGAAAATAATTGCATTGCACTATGCCACAAAAATATACTAAACAGTTACCGAACAAGAAGCTCAGCTATTAATTTTGGCTCAACTGAAACACTAATACGGATTGAAGCCATTTCTACTGAAGTCAAGATAGAATTTTTTAATAATCATTTAGTGCAATTAACACAATTTTAGCCTGGAAGTATCCACATTTCTGCATGTATCTTTATATGCCTGGATATTCAAAACAGAAAATCATGGAAAAAAGTTCTATTCATCCATTCGCAAAAAAGGTAAGTATTATTTTATTCTCTTTTTTATGAAGTGCATTTATGTGCTTCATAAAGTTACAAAATCACTTTTTTACCTGAGTCCATATACTTCAGAAAAATTGTCTGCTTCACCTTTTACCAGTGTCAAATATTCTTTGGGACTCTCTAAGTGCATGCCTGAGCAATAAATCTGGAAGAGGAAATACAACTCTTTAGCAAGATGTTTATTAGAAAACTATTATTTCATAAAAATATGTGCTTGTAAAAACTTATTAATATTAAAAGTACCTTTATCATCCTTCCTTTAATGTTAAGTAGGTATTCACCATCCTTTCTAATCCCTTTTTTAATCTGGATATCTTTGCAGGTGGTAAGAATTTCACCTTCAAAATGAATGATTAAATCATATTAATATTTCATTAATAGAACTTAGGTTTAGGACTTCATTTTGCATGATTGTGCTCCAAACATATTTATAACTTTTATATAAGTAACCTGGAAAAACATTAACATCAGCTGAAAATTACATCTGTCACTCACATTCTTCCTCATGGCAGACCTTTCTGGCGTCTGGTTTTAAATGTGGCAGGCACAAGTCACTGGATAAGCCATTTTCAGTCATACATTCTACGGTTCTATCCTTTACCCCCACTCCACAAGACACTGAGCACTAGACGGGGATAGACATGAAGAGTTAGTTTAGAAGGTAGTAAATAATTTATATAATTATGCCAGCAAATAAGTCCTACTATTCATTTATGTTTAAGGCAACTATCAAAAATGAGCTTGCACATCTGTACTCACTTTGGTCCACTTCCCCACTCTCCAGGTAGCTGCTTGTGAACATCCTTTGATATTGCATTTATAAATGTATGGGGATGGTTCTACTGGGCATTCTTGGTATGTTACACTTCGAAGGCCATGGACGTGCTGATTTTGAACAGAATGGATTCCAACACAGTATGTGATCCTTTGCTGGTAACCAAATCCACAGCTGGCTGAGCACTAAAATAAATGTATGGGTATTATTTCTATGGAAACCGAACCTTTCTGCAACATTGCAACTACAGATAAGTCAGCTCTGATCCTTGCTTTGGTAAAAAACATCTAATCTGATTGACGGGTGCCACCTCGGGGCTGGTACATCAGTGTGCAGAAGTGAAGGTCTACAGTAGTTATGCAGGCAAGGAGATGGAAAGTCCCAAGAGGTTCCAAGCAGTTACCTCTCAGCTGCAGTACACACAGAGGCACGCACACATAGGTAGTACTTCTTTGTTTTTGCTCTGCCCACGTAATACACATTTTACAGCAATATAACTTTCTTAAATGTAAAGTTACATACAAGATGTGCAAGCAGTATAATTAGTTTACCTGGGACAGTTCTCCTGTAAACACAGCATATTTAGAGTGAGCTATCCTGCAGTTTTTGGTTGATGGAGGCTTTGTGGCAGAATCACAGAAGCTTTCATCTACTTGGAGCTGGTTTTCATCCACACACTTCACCTTGCGGTGTATTTCCTTTCTTCTATATGACGCCAAGCACTGAGAGTGAGAAAAAACAGTCACAGTTTTTGTACTTAAACTAGCCATTTACAGAACAAAGTTTTTTGCTCATTGACACACACCAGTAAAACCCAGACAGCAGCACCTTTTATGACATCTGCTATCAGAGACAGGCTGAATTACTCACTGAATCAAAATCCTTTACTTTGTTTTCAAAGTTCAGGTACCTCTAATCAGCTGAAAAAACAATCATGTATAATGACAATACGCTGTAACTGTTGGGTGAGACAGAGGAGAAAATTAAATTGTCAGGCCAGCTCCTTATTATGAAAAGGGAAAAGCCAAACAAGAATTTCAGTGAAATATAAAAGGAATAAGTTGGTCTTGACAATAAAACAAAAAGAATCCCTGGAAGCACATACATGATATTACATTGATAAGGGAAAAGAAAACGAAAGTGCCAATTAATGAAGCCAGTGGCAGCTTTGGGCAGCACTACCTATTGAGCCTATGCCTCTGCCCTGAGTGTCCTCAGATGTCTCCCCATGGCAAGCTGGTGGGATGGAAAGTCATCACAGTTCTGCCAGGACAGGACGAGAACCTTGCTGCCAGAAAAGTGAAGGTACAGACTAAGTAATACATATCAACAACATACATATCAACCCAGCTACGGGTGCCTCAACTAACCTGTTTGAACCTGCTGTGTTAAAGAAGGAAGGCTCAAATACACAAACTCTAGTCTCAGCAGAGGCAATAATCACTAATAACACCTACTATAGTCAGACCTGAACCTAACTTAATAGTAATTTGGACCCATAAGAAACAATTAGAAGACTCATCAGGGTCTGACACATAGATCAAATCTATTGTTCAAATTGTATTATTCACTCAAAGAAGCAACTTGAAGTACAAAATGCAGGTGCTGTACAGTAAAACAGCCCTGGCAGAAGAAACCTCTAACTTTATTGAGCTGGACCTCAGAGGATGAAGACTGAAATTCCCTGGGCAGCCTGTTTTACTGCCTGAATTGTCTTCACAGAGAAAATGTTTTTCACAATATTCGGTTTGAACCTCTTTGGCTTCTTTGGCTTCATCTTACTCCTATTGCCTCTTGCCTTCCCATCATACACTGTGGAGAGGCTGGCTCCATCTTCTTGGTAACTTCCTTGCTGATACTGGAAGGCTGCTGCTAGATCTACCCAAAGCTGTCTCTTCTCTAGGCTCAACAAACCCAGTTTCTTCAGCCTCTCCTCGCAGGGCAAGTGCTTCAGCCCCCACCTATTTGGAGATCTTTTGCTGAATATGCTCTAGTTTATCAATCTTTCTTGCACTGGGGAACCAAAATTGGATGTAGAAGCTAGACATGGTCTAACAAGTGCTGAGAAGCAGATGATGATGATCACTTCTCTTTATCTACTGGCTGCATTTGTACAGCCCAGGAGGCTGCTGGCTGACCTTGCTGCCAGGACACACAGCTGGCCTACACTCAACTGCCCACCAGGATCCCAGAGCGGTTCGTTCATCCCTGGCCTGGGCTGCTGCAGCAGTACTTCCATCCCAGGAGCAGCATCTCATGAAGTTCCTGTGGGCCCATTCCCACAGCCCATCCAGGTCCCCTGGACCAAAACCTGACAAAAATTCTCTGGCATTAGGTAGAAGTAGGGTCCTAAGACCGCATGGAGAAATTTAAGCACCGACTCATGTTATGAAGTTCTTATAATCCCCAAGTCTTGCTGAGTGATTGCCTTCTTTCTTGAAAAGGTGAGGTCACAAAGAGAACAGCAGTAAATCAGAGAGAGCAGTAAAAGTAAATCAGTGAGAGTCTGATCCATTCAGCAGATCCACAAGAGACTGTGGCCCAGCAAGGGAAGCCATACAAACAAGCCTTTAGGAAACCCAGTCACTCAGAGAATGAAAATGTGTGGACTTGTACCAAGGGATGAAGTGTGGATACAGTTGGCTGGTGTAACTTACAGAACCCTCCGATCTTGTAATGGCATGAAGAAGCTCAGAATATTAGGCACATACGGAATAACCCCGTCATGAGGTAATGGGGACAGGCAGAAGAATCCTTTTCATTATAGAATCAGAAAATATCTCAAGTTGGAAGGGACCCATAAGGATCATCAAGTCCAACTATGCTTTATACATTAGTCTTGTAGACATTCTTCTCTTTATTAGGTAGGAGAATGCTGGCTGCCATTATCAGCCAGCCTCCCAGCTGCAAGCTGGAGAAATGCCAGATCTGGAATGTTTTCTGCTATGCTGTGACTGGTGAGGCGAGGAAATGATACACAAGCACTCAGAGCTGAGACAGCTGGGCAAAATATTGCAAGTCTGATGGAGGACGTGCTGCACTGGGAGTGGAGTGCAGATGGATAAACACTTGAACTAGTATTACTACTAGATGTAAAGGGCTACATATGAATCTAGTGAGAGGAGGGAAGTGAACACAGGAATTTCAAGCAAACAGCAATATCCATGTGGAAGAAGTTATGAAGATGTAGTGAAACACAATGCATTTGTAGTGGAGAACTCTGAGTACCCAGCTGGAATATTCAACTGTTGTACAGGAAAGGAAAATTCACCCTCATTCTCTGAAAGTGTATATTTGTGCTAAAAGGACATTCTGAGCCACTTCCACTAATTCCTGATTTTTATAGCTTCATATGAGAACATTTCGAAGAAACACATATTGTCAGCTTTCCCTCAGTATAGCTTAACAGAGGAATATGTAAGTCCAAACTGCATGAATACAATTTTGCAGAGCGCCGACAAATTATTCATATATTAAGAGTGGTCACTTCTACACATTATGTCCCTGAGATTTCTGAGTCTTCATAGTCAAAGTTTCAGGAGGTTTTCCCTGAGAAATCTAGCAGATTATTAGGATCCCACAACTGCACAAACTGGGGGTTTGTTTCATGCTACAGTAAGAGTTAGGCTCTTCTGCACATCCTTTCACGTATTATACATAATTTTTGGTCTTTGTATATGTTTGTACGTTTGGATACACAGATAAAAAAGTTACTAGATTTTTAGCATGTAGAAAATTGTCATCACCTTTGATGGCATACTTTTTAGGAGAATGCTGAATTTTATTTTGCTTTTTATCTTTTCTGGTAATCTTCCATACTAATGTTCATGAAAACACTGTTGACCAAAGGTTTTACCTCCCAGGTTTTTACTTCCAGCTGACATTTCATTTGTATTTCTATTCTTACAAAGTGATTATTTTTTTTAATGACATTTCATAATTCGGTTCTATTAGACACCTTACGCACTATGTAAAGAACTTCGTATTCAAATTACACAGTGCTATCAACAGTCACCTGCTCAGAGCCCCACTAGAGCTTTTGCCTACAAGAGTAAACAAGCAAATCCTGTATAAGAGAGTAAACAAAGCCTTTGACATTTTTTATCACTCATTTTAGTTTTACATACTTGACCTTCCAAATATCCAGCATGGGCACTTGTTATTCTGCAACTTAACAGCTCTTAGATATGGATCCAAATGGGGGGGGGAGGGGGAGTGTCAGAAAAAGGAAAAAGAAAAAAGAAAACTTAAGAGATCACTCAGTTACTTCACGCAAGTTGAAAGCCTTACTTACCTCTTGCCATTCATCTGCCAACCACTGGTACTGCATGCAGGCAGGCAGCCAGCAATGCCTCCTGCTAGTGGGCCGGGTATCATGATTACACATTGCTTCACCCACTGGACCCAGGCCCTTCAGCTGACAGTAGATGTCCCTTTGCTGAATCCCCACTCCACAGGATACTGAGCACTAAAATTGATCAAAATTAGTTACGTCAGTGCGAAATGAGGCAGTTCCCAGAAGGTGGTATGGTTGTCATTACTACAAGTTATTAGGTTATTGTTTAAAATATACTTCTCAGCCCCTACCACACTAGTGTTTCATTGTATCTGAAGAAATCTATGTTGAAAATGTAAAACTACAATTAAAATAAAAATTTGTAAGAAATATGGAAAAAAAATGCATCCGAGCTATCTAGACCTAATTATCTTAATTCACAGTAGGAAAAACCACTATAGAGATACTCAAAGCAAAAGTTTAAACCATTTCTGTATTAGAGGCTGACAGCCTTGTCCATTGTTTCAAAATGCAAATATTAAAATGAAAAATCTCTGTATTTCTGGTTAGAAAAAATGTGCAGTATTGTGAGGACACTTCTCTTTCTTTTGTAGGTATTACTAAAGATATCGAATCCTGAGGAGTTTAAAAAGGCTCAGATCCTTCCTGCCACATGCCTCTCTTCCTCCTTTCTGGCCACTACAACACCAACGCTTGCTGAGATAGACAGCCCCCTTTTACCCTAGTGAGAAGCATGATTAGGTCCCAAAGCTTAACTAAAGACTCAAGCCTAATCATAAAATAGATACTGCCCTAACAAGAGTGGTTAAATTGTGGAGAGTGGTAGCGTGTCTTTATCAATGTGGGGAATTTTATTTTGAAAGAGTGAGTGAAATGCAAAATATTGCCATGCGCTCAGTTACACACAATTTCACAATGAGGTGAGAGATGTTTTACAAGACCAAACCCGGGAAAAGGCCAGGATTTGTGCCCACAAGCCTTTTTCTTCCCCCATGAACCTGGCTTCATCTCAATATTCAGACTATGATAGCAACTACAGTGATACTACTGAACTCATCCCTGAAGGGAAGAAGTAAACTTTAAAAATTTACTGTTTGAATTTACAAGGTAAATTGAGGAAAGTCCTAAGTACCTATCCAGACCAAGGTCCCGATTACCAAATACTTTCAGTTTTCGTATAGATTTAATTTCAATTACTTTTAAAAGAAAGAAAAAGAAAATATAATGGATCATTTGCTAATTTGTATATTTAATTGCGATGTGCATAAAGCCCCCAAACCATCCAGACAATTATTTCCATTGAGCAACTATGTCATGAATATGATCTTGTCCTGTACTCTCATAAAGAACATAATTACAGCAAAGTTTACATACCACTTTCCATCTGCTGGCCTTCCAAGCAGGACATCTTCCAGCTCTACATATTTTGTATGTCCGTGGTTTTTTCAAATGCCTGCAGTTTCCTTCTTCTATTTTAGCTTGGAAGCTATTAAAACAATGCACATCACGAAACTTCAGACCTTTTCCACAGGAAACAGAACACTGAAAAGAGAAGTGCCTTTCATTACTTTATGAAAAATCTCAAACTAATGAGAAAAGCAGAAGCAGCTCTGGCCTTGTCCACAATGGACTCTACAGGAATAAGTTTCTGTATTATGACACAATATCTACTGTATGTATCTGAAATTTCTGTGTTAGTTCTTGTCTACTGAGTTTTACTGATCAGATGCAAAACATATCTCATGTATTTTTAATTCTTTGATGTTGTTATTGACAAATACCTGAGCTCAGCCATCCATATCCATGCAGGAGACAGTCTGATACTATGATCTCACAAGAACATGCTCTAGCAGCCTTCTTTCCAGTACATGTATCACTATTTTCATGTAAACATGATGCTTATCATAAGCATTAAAGAAAGGAAAATACATAATCATGGCTGTGCATGTTTCTGGCTATTAGGCTACAAAGGCGTGTTTGCTCTGGCTCCTCCCTTCCATGAGCTTTGGGTATCTTGCTGTATGAGATAAAGAGGCAAGAGAAGAGGTATAAACACTATAGGTTCTGGTGCAGTCCATGGTCTCGCATACGACAGATACTGGGGCATGGTCTTGCCCTGCCACCCCAGTATTCTGTTTCCTCCAGAAAGTTGATACATATATACAACAGGTTCTAGAATCTCCCTCCCTTCAACCTAAAACCAGTGGGCTGCAGTGGGTGCAAAACCCACCCCAGCAGTATGAACTAGTCATGATTAGGGCATGTCTGACAGATCAGTCTCTTCCAGCAAAAGGGCCATTGCTCTGCTAAATTGCTGGAATGCTGTGAGACTTTTGTGAGGGTTGCTTTTAATTCTGCAAATCAAGACTCTTTTATTCACCTGCATTGCAGAGCTGCAGGTCCTAGGGAAAGTTCAGTCAAAGAAAGAACATCATCCTACCAAAAAGTTTTGATCAACGGAGACAATCGCTTTTCTGTCTGCAAAGAAAACATGCCTTATTTGTTCTAGATTTCCTACATACTTTATTTTACATTTTATTCCTACACAATCAGGGAGAGAATGAATATTAAAATAAAAATTTAACATCTAAGTGGATGTGTAAAAAGGATATAAACATAGACTTTCTTCAAAAACAATGAAGAGATTTCTCTTCCTTTTATGTAACATTTTCATCTTGGTCTCTATCATTACATACTAACTTAACCGAGCACTTCTAAATACAAATATCTTCCATTTTTGGGAAATGAAGCTCAGTGCCTACAACTTTCAGTACAAAGCCTGGCAAATATTTGCCTGAGAAAACAGCTGGAGAAAATTTGTTAAAATACAGAACAAGCGGCTCTAATAAATTAACCTCCTAGGTTGTGAATTTTTTCACAACAACAATAACTACACTTTGCTAAACAGAATCTCAGCTGACTCACTTGTCCTCAATACCACAGGGGTTCTTATGTGCTTTTCAACATTGTATGTGTAATCTTAAAGGTTTAATTGAAACTGCCTATGTGTTTAAAAATAAATCTTTGCAGAATAAAGCAGTAAATTTAATTTATCGCACAATACAATGGATAGCATGTTTCTCTTATGCAACTATAATTATATTTGAAAAAAGGTAAGAGTACAGATTTGGCCACAACTTGCCTTTTACACATCTGTTATGCAATTCCAGTAAATAGAATGTTTGCTTCTAAATTATATCATTTTGTTCTCAGAAAACCTTTCAATTTATCATTTTAAAATATGATTCATGTAGTTTTACAATTTATGTTTCATAATTGTAGGAACTACTGTAAGATAGGAAGATAACAAAAATTACCCAAAACTTTTATCTATGAATAACAGGCCAGAAAACTTAAAATTCTGCAAAGCATATAATTATAAAAGCCTTTCAGAAAACTCAGCTCAGAATTCAGAGGGTTTAATTATCAAAGCAGGCAAGATAACATGTATGCATGAAAATTAAAACACTGATATCATCTTGATAATTGATCCTATTCTCCCTTATAGCTTTGGGGGTTTTTTTCCCCAGGAATTTCAATCATAAAATGCAGACATAAAAGACCCCTAAACTCTGGAGATTCTTCCTTTTTATTCTTCAACAGCACGTAAGTGAAGTGCAGCACGGAGTTACTTAACATCCCCTTATGAGGTGTTGGAAAACACCATATATCCCTCCTTCCTCAATGGCTTTCCTCTATGGAGGAAGCACCACCTAGGCTCTGGAGAGCATTCAGGCAGAGAGAAGCCTTCTAGTCCTCCTGGGGGCGGCGCTCCAGGCTAAGAACTGCAAACAAAGGTGGTGTCCTAAGAAGCCTTCACTACAGGAAATGAGGCTACCACACCACAGAATCATCTCATAGCACAGAATGAGCTCACTTTTTCATTTCTCATTGCCCTCAACATAAAGACAACACTTTTCAGTATATATACATATTTGTTTATACAGCTACCTTTTATTCCACAAAAATGACATTTATTGTACAGGGGTAATGGCTACTAATAGCAATAGAATATGCAAGGAAATCTCTTATCCTGCATCTCAGTCTTCTGAAGATGTTCTGATAATATCTCTACCCACTAGATACAACACTACAGGTCTACTCCTACACAGAGACAGCATTTCTGTATATAAATTTGCTATCTTACGCTTTCACATATTCATCAAGTTACAGATTTGATCCTGTGTTTCCAAACCTCCTGTTGAGTAAATCTTACGCTGAAAAAAGAAACTTCTCTGTGCAAGAGGTAATTCACTAGTATCCTAAGATTATGGGTTTCAATTTATGAGCTTTTAAAGTTGCTGCTGGTTTTGTTGTTGTTGTGGTTTTGTGGTTGGTTTGTTTGTTTGTTGTAAGTTATGAAAGGACACTGAAGTTTAATTTATTAGGTAATGTGTGTTCATTGTTTCACTGAAGGACTGAAAGATCCTGATACTTTTAAAATCTAAAAAACCCCAGACATTAAGCAGCTGCTTAAATACGATTACCCAAACTTCAAATCACCAAATTAAGAAGACATTTCTTTAACACATGAAAAAGCTAATGCACTCACCCTAGATGTAGATGATCCAGGATCATCAGTGGACAGTTCAAGTGAGTATATTATTCTGTAGGTATGGTATTCTCCTGCAATTGGACAGATTCTGGCTTCAACCCTTAGCACAGTGTGCTGGGTCATCTAGTCTAGGTCATGTTTGCCTACAGAGGTTGGACCAGATGATCTTGAGGTTCTTTCCAACCTGGCATTCCTATGATTCTATAATAATATATAAAAATAGTTCTCCAAGGGACCATTTCCTTCCAGAATGCCTTGGCATCAGATGCAGGCAGGTTCAGCTGTGTTCTTTACTGCATAGCGACCCACCTTCAGCAAGAGAAATGAAGACTACTTCTGTTCAATACAGCTTCTCATCGGAGACTCCTGACAGGTAGATAAGCATTGCCTGTCCTCCAGCACAGAGAACAAATACCAAAGAAAGGAAACCAAGTCTCTCAAATGCTGAATCAAAGCTTTAATCGATAGAAAGTGGGGGATGCCTCTCAACTTTTCTGTAAGGGCAAAGGACAGCTCCTGCTCAGTTATTTGAACGAATAATATAGGTTCCATAGAAGATCCCTGAGTGAGACTCCCAAGTGGCTAAACGCATCTAAATACAGCTTACAGGCATGCGTCTTGCACTGACCTCTATCCTCACCATCAGTGTTTTCCTTAGAGATCTGCATTTTGCACACACTGACCTAAGACACCTGCCTGACTAGCTTCTTTTCAGCTTTGGATCATCGGTAAGAAGCGGCAAAGTCTCACTTGTACAGGAGAGCGGCTTTATTCTGTGCTCTGGAAACCACTCGTGTCCTTTTAGTGCATCTAGCTGATTGTGGAGTTCTTCTAAGACTGAATTTTGCCCTTCACAAGCCCATGTTTCTTCTTGTAACTTCTAATGCCTTATTACAGACTATCTGTGGAACACGGTCCTCTCATTGCTTGGTGCTCACTCTGTTCTGTGAGATGCTCTGGTAGCAATCTTTCCAAGACTTAACTCTGCTGACCGAGGAAAGTAAAACTGCACTTAACTCTCTTGCTACTTCACCTCCTTCCATTCAAACTTCAACGTGGTCAATAACAATGTAGTCCTTATGGCTCAGTACATCTACAGTGTGGCTTCACTTGTATGACATCCCACACAATTGAAGCCTTATGAAATGTACATTTTCCATATATTTTCTGTAGATTGCATGTGTAAGAAAAAAAATCCATAAAAACTTTAAATTTCAAAAGAAATACGGCCATTTCATTAAAAAAATGCAAGTTGAAAAAACCATCCTGTAACTGTTTTACACAGAAATTCTAGCACTTGTCTCAACATTGGCTAAAGTAATATTTCCCATATGTCAGGTTCTTTTAAAAACATAAATCTACAGTAAAAAGCTGGATTTGATTACTATTGTTCAAAGTCATTCCATAATGCTGGTAACTAGGATTCATCTGTTTGGGGTTTTTTAATAGCAATAAATTCTGCGAGGATCAGCCTGACAGAACTCCTGGTGTTTTCTGTGGTACAGACAGACTCTCAGACAGGCATGCCCATCATCAATTCCTGCCAAATTAAAGCTCTTTCTGCAGCTGACATGCAGAGTTCCACTCAAACCTTTTTTATTTAATTTGCTATTGTTATTATTTCATTGAAAAGTTGAAGATTTTGGATAATTTGGTGGATTTTGCTCCAAATTTTCCTAACCTTTTCTTTCAAGGGAGCGTCTTGTGTAGGTTAGCTGGTAACTCAGTGGACTTCTGGATACTCAGAAAAAAAAAACAGTAAATGGAAAGCATATAACAGTTTCTCTTGTATTCGTATTAGATATACAGAGATTTCAAATATAAATGACTGTGACCAAAAGCAATACTGTAACTGTGCTGGTTTTGGTTTGGACAGAGTTAATTTTCTTCATAGTAGCTTGTATAGTATAGTGAGCAGGCTGGGGGTGCACAAGAGGTTTGGAGGGGACACAGCCGGGACAGCTGACCAAAAGGATATCCCAGACCATATGATATGTCCAGCAATAAAATCTGTGGGAAGAAGAAAGAGGGGATATTCGGAGTGATAGCATTTGTCTTCCCAAATAACTATTACACATGATAGAGCCCTGATCTCCTGGCTGAACGCCTGCCTGCCCATGGGAAGTGGTGAATGAATTCCTGGGTTTGCTTTGCTTGTGTGAGCAGCTTTTGCTTTACAAGTAACTCGTAAAGCAACTTTTGTTTTGTAAAACAACTTTTTGTTTTCATTTTTAGAATGCCTTTATCTCAATCCGTGAGTTTTCTCACTTTTAGCTTTCCGACTCTCTCCCCCATCACACTTAGAGAAAGAGAGCAAGCAGCTATGTGGGGCTTAACTGCCTACCAGGGTTAAGCCCACAGTAACACTGAAAAAAGATAAAACATTACAAATGTTAAAAGGCATTTTCTTCCCTTTTTTTTTTTTTGTTTTTTTGGGGGGGGGTTTTGGGGGTTTTTTTTGTTGGGTACTTCTGTGACTGGGCAGGAAGATCAGTTAAAAATAAAAAAAAGACAAATTTATATAATGGATATGAACAATTACAAACCTACAGAGTTAAACGCAGTCATTGCTTGAGTTGTCTGTCAAACTGGGGTTTGATGATCTCTGGTTGGCCCAAAAGTCTGTTCAGACTCTTTTAAAATTATGCCAGAAGTAGACTGGGGCCCACTACTGCACGGGACACTAATAAAATTATTGCTCAATTACTTTGAGCATTAGTTAGTTGAGAATTAATTCAACTTTCAATTTGCCATATTAGAACTAGCTCTTCTTGGGCCTGCCCTCTCCCTCAGGGGTCCTTGAGATGCTTGAGCATGAAATAGGCATTTTTCAGCTAAAAGTATTCAAGAAACTGTTCTTTCCTTTAAGTAGACTACTACCAAGAAGCAACACAGACTCTGTAATCAAGGTCCTACTGAATTTTTTGATTCAGAGTCAGTAATTCTTCACTAAAACAAGTACAAACACTTGTGCCGTTAGCTCAAGCACTCAGAATGACCAAACATTCTATCACTCCTGAGGAAGAGTGGATTGAGCTCCAAGAGGTAGGTGATTTACTGTTACATCTAAGTTTCACCTATGTTCACTACAGAAGTTACACTGAAGATATTTCTAAGTCACTTCATTGAGCACAGCTTAATTTCAAAAGTTCACTGTTTATCACATTCTTCTGGTGTTCAGAAAATGTCTTGATTTGATTAAGTCCTTGCAGCTGCAATCTGTAAGTCTGTTTCAACACTTTTCAAACTCTGTTTTTGCAGCTACAGCAATGGACGCGAGGAAGACCAGGCTAAGGAAGACTCAAGAGACTTCATCCAATCCATCACACTGCTCAGAGTTTGGATGGGCTATACCTGGACCATTCCTGACCTGGACCATTCCTGACAGCAGTTTGTCAGTCTGGTCTTCAGTGACAGGGGTGCTACAGCCTCTCTTGCATGCATTTTTCCACTGCATAACTATCCTTATACTTAGTAAAAGTATCTGAGGATTTAATGGCAGTCTCTCTTGCTGTTAAATAAGATGGTTACTTCTCATCCTACCCTTAGCAGACTCAAAAACACTCGCCAATACAACCACCGATTATGTTTTGAAAGAATATCTCATTCAGCTCATTCTTCTATAGACTTGGTCTTGAAAAACACAGCTATGCCAGCCTTTCCTCCAAGTGTCTTACTATTAATGCTACTGTCCTCTGAACCCTTCAACTGTCTGCATGGTTTTTTATGAGGATGTGTCCAACCAAGACTGTATGCTATCAATCAGCTGAAGCACTAGAGTTAAAACATGCCATGACAAAAAGCATATACCCAACAGCATATACCTAGTATACTCTTCCTTGTTCAAGCACTTTGTGGCCTTCCTGGTTTGCAGAGTTCTAGATGACATTTGGAAGATAAGTTCAAGAATGAAAAGTACTTGCTGCAGTGTTATTTGCAATCATACTGCAAACATCATGGGATCTTTGAGGTAAATTAATAATCAACACACTTTCCTCCTATAAGCGTGAACCATATTCCCACTAAGGCTGCAATACTACCCTCTGATCCAAACATTACCTAGATGACATTCCTACCACACAATTTGACTGGATCTCTGAGCTTAGTAACACTTTTTTTATATATCTGAATCAAGCAAGACTGTATTCTAATGACCAAATGCACTGCCAGCTGAGCCCAGTGAGTTCCAATGGGTCCCTTTCTCTCAAGCAGATGAGTAACTATTGAGTGATGTCTACTTGTAGAAAGCTCCTAAGTAACCTCCACAGTTACTGAAAATTCCTCTGTCTGTTGCCTTTGCATGAGGAAATAGAGCACCCCTTGAATCTGTTTGACCTCTTCTGCACCAAAACATGAAAGGTGAAAGGGAAAGACAAGATACGGCTTCCAAGGAAGGACCTGGTCACCTGTTTTATTTGTTCTGAGCTTGAGGTAATGGATAGCGCTTTGAGATGTCAGAGAGGCCAGATTAAAAGACTTATTCGCAAATCTAACTAGAATGCATAAATGAAATTCTGTGGATGATCATTAAGTGGAATTTGAAGGGTTCTGGTTTCGATTTTTCCAACAGCTGCAAAGAGTACGGCTGTTCATCTGCCATCCAGGCAGATTGCTGTTTCGCTGAGTGGGCTCCCTCATTAAAGCTACTGCCAGCTGCACAGGACAAAAAAATTCAGACCATGTGGTGGCAACTTTAAATATCAGCTAAATTCCTCTGTAGCATCATCAGCCCATTGCTGCCTAAAGCCTGGCATCCTTTTTGATGCCAACTACAGAGCATCTGAAAAACATGCTCAACTCCCCACCTACCATGATACTCAGCCAGGCTTCACTATGCTGTGTATTGCCAACCTGTCTACATATATCTCATAATAAGACTGTAAGCCTTTCCAGTCAGGAACCTTCCTCTTTGTTTTACCTACATAATACACATAGCACGATTTGACCTTCAAACAAGCTTCTAGCTATTACAGTAACACAAGAAAAACACAACAGCCAAAATGACCACAACATTATGTCAGCAATTGTAGGATTTGGCTTTTACACTACCTGTAGGCTGTGTGGCCTAGGGGAAGAAGAGGAAAATCAGATGAACAAAACAGTGGCAAAAATACATGAAAGGCTAGGAAGAGAAGGAAATTCTTCACAGAAAATTAGTATCATACTTTACTGGACTCAAACATGAATAGTTGAGTCAAAGTCTGAAATCAGACTAAGTTGTTCTGACTGGTTGTCCCCCAGATATTACTTTCTTTCAGGTTTCAGCTTCCCTGGAAGAAGAGCTCATGGTTAGACACATCAGTAACCTAACAGAGAACCATCTACCAGTGGCAGGCATGCTAACACTGATACATAACAGTGACATGAAAAAGCCTTGTGCTAACTGAAGATATTTTGTGTTTCTGTTAATGTCTGCTTGCTATTTTTGAAAATTTAAAAACAATAATCACAATTTCATGAGTTGGTGATCAGTATGTTCTCCTTCAACAATAGCGACATATCACATTTGGTATGTCATTTAACACTTCCTTTTATGGGTTCCATTTCATCTCTCAATTACAGTGAAAATTGTATAGTTATTCTTCCTGCCTTACATGCTCTTGATTTGAATCCATTGCATCTGGTAACCACCTGAGAATCAGAAAAATAACAGGTATTTCTGCCTCCTTTCAGCAGCCATTTGGCAGGCTCTGCTACCTCATGTACAGGTGTTAAGTGTCACTGAAGGGTCTGCATGTACCTCTGCTAAGAACTTCAGCATTAGACCTCATTTGAGCAACCTTATCACTGCAATTAATGACAGTATATATATAAGCACTGAGAAGTATGACCAGCTTATTAATTGCTGGGAGGGAGGGAACAGATAAACTACGTTGCTCAGCCACCATTCCTGCAACATATCTGGTACACGTACCAAACTTTTATCACCTTTCAGTTGAACGATATATATGACAGACAGCTGAGGCAAATCACAATTAAAAATACAGAACAGTGGTAAATTAAAAACAAATAAACAACAACAACAAAAGACCAAAACACAACAAAAAAACCCCAACCTAACACAACACAACAGACAATTCTGCCTTACCTTTCCTTCTGAAATCAGTGGCAAACAGGAACAGAGCTAGACCCTCACTAGGTCTTTCTGAAAATCTTAATCTACAACTATAAATTCATGTCAAATTTACATGACTGAATAGCAATCCCACTCTTTGTCTTTGATACCGCCTAGAAAGTATTTGGTACAGGCACTTTTACCATTATACCACTGCAGATAACAATTGCTGGCTTGGCCAGACTTCAGCAAGTCTCATCGTTCTTTGTGCCACAGTCATGTAACACTACTAACATCTTTAAGCAATTACATGAAGGCAGCAACACTGGAGTAAAGTGCAAGCATCAAGAAAGAAGGGAGGCAGAAATGGAGATAGGAGCCCTCAAGGAAATCCTGTATAAGCAAAAGAAATGCAGAGGGTTTTTTTCCCTCTGTTTCCAATAAATGGATAAATTTCCGGACACATTTTCCAAGCAGAGAAAAACCCATGTATCTGTGTCCATCCGGCAGTTACGTTCACAAATCTCCATGAAAACCAAACAGCAACCTGAAGTGAATCCATTGTTATTTCCAACAACTGGACACAGTTTAAGGGAGTGCATCAGAGGGAGGATAGCCTCCTGCCTCTTGCGAAACTTGAGAAAACTGAACAAATGCATAGGAATGACGTTAGCTGCATTTTCACTAAAAGTAATGTTCACCCCTTGAGAGTTACATTTTATTGATAGATCTTCACAATAAAAGTTGGACCATATTTTTAACATGATGAAGGATCTCTGGTGTGAAAGCTACATCTGCATAACGAAAGGCATTGCACAGAAAAAAAATCTTTTTTTTTTTCTTAATTTAAATTTATGGATTCTTCTTTTTTATTTGAAGAGATAGTGTCTTTCAGTTAAGCAATTACAAAAGTAACTAGAGATAATGCCATCTTACAATGGTAGACCAATTAGTTGTAGCCAAATTCGCAAAAACCTAACCATGAGCAGAAGCAGCACTGGATCCCAGTGACTGCAATCTCTGGTTTATCATTTTTAATCATGCTAGCAGCAGCAAAACAGTAGCTCAGAAATTAAAAGAATAACAAATAGATGAACTCTGTGAGTGTCTCTGCTCTAGAGAAAAGTATCACTTCACTTATTTGATTAAAAACTAAGGTCTTGCATTAGAACTTTAAAGAAAACTGGAAATAAAAAGCAATATATACTGAAATGACATAGTATTGCCAGAGATTTTTCAAAATTTAGAAGCATGCAAAAATATAATTCTATGGTACTTAACTAAATAGCAACTAATAAAAATAACAGAAATTATTTAAAATAGTGATTGAGCACGAAAGCATGAGTAGATTTTAGATCAGAAATACAACATTTTACCTACCTTCACATGTTGAATTCCAATTTGTTTTCAACCTAAGACACTCTCCTGTCTATATTCCATTTACTTAGAGATAACCGTTTTTCAAAGAAAGGACTAGGAAGTCCTGTAACAGAGAACTGAGGAATATTTTTTCATTTCCTAACCCACACCAGGTAACCAAAATAGTGGTGTATTCACCTTCACAAACGTTAGGAAATGCCAGTACTTTGATATATGTTTAGTAACTTTTAAATTTGGGTCTGAAAACAACTTTAAACCAGTAGTTATGAGTTGTGACTGGGGTTTTCAAAACTGCCACATATATTAAGGCAGCCTAGAATGATTTTCACATGGATCTGACCATGCAGAACCCTTCAGCTTTTCTGAAGGTTCTAACTCTGTAAAAAAAGAAATAAATACATCAGTAGCTTCACATTCCTTTCATTCTCATTAAATGGCTCTTTGTATTTACGAATGGTATTAAGGACCACCTGCTTTTTTCACCTTCTATGATATTCTGGGACTTGTTTGTTTGTTTGTAGGGATTTTGTTTGTTTCTTTGTTTGGTTTGGTTTTTACTTTGACTTACTTTTACTTGTCCTCTTTGTAAATGGAGCATCTGAAAGCTCTTCAAACCTCCTCATGCAAAAGTGTTTTGGGAATGTAAAAAATTATGTTATGTCTTTAAGATTAAGAGCTGAGAATTATGTCAGTTTTCAGTATCTTTTGCCAGGGACTAAGTTGGAGCAGGCCATAAAATTATAGCTCCAGCAAAAGATTCAACAGCCAGTATCTTTAAGCTTTATCATCAAAGATCATGTGCCAAGTACCTATTCTAGTCCAATGACATCAGATGTTGCTTTTACCAATAACAATGTTGATATGTTTTTTTCTCTGTGCAAGTGTAAGAAAGAGCTCTCCCCATGAAAACAATGTCACTAAAATACCACATCAAGTTCACTGCAACACAAAGATGGTACAATGGTAAAACCCCCTCACTTTCAGCAGAAGTGGTTAGTTTCCCCCCTTTTCCCTCCCCCTTTCTTTTATTCTTTAAGGACTTTAAACATTAGCATTCCTTAATAAAGGACACATTAAATATAAACACAAAGCCACACAACATGCATAAAAAAGAAGGGTTAAAATGCAACTGTATTTCACAGACACAGGTCACAGTCATTAAATTAAATTATCACGCATACATTAGAACTTATTTATTATTTCAAGCTATACAGGCAACATAGCACCAAAATGGATAAATTTCCTCTAAGCTTGACGAACAGTACACAAGTATTTGTTTTTTGAATTTTGGAAACAAGTATCTTCTTTCATTTTTACCAGAATTACCCTGAAAGAAATCCACTATCCCAAGTCTGGCTTATGACATTATTTGGGTAGTGACATATGTTATCAGTTACCTCTGAAAAGGCCCCTCCCATTTCCAAAGTTTTTAAAAATGAATAGCATACGCTAACAGTAAAATTTCAGCCAGTGGGATATTAAATAAACGTGCTGTATTGGTAATGAGGTATTCCGAAGTTCGACATTTGCCAGCAGCAGAAGTAGAGGTAAAAGACTGAAGCTGGTTTTGAAAACCAAGTTCACTGATTTTGAATTCCCTTTTAATATAAAAGATTATCTTTAAAGATATAAATACTTTTTACACATAGAAAAAGTGAATGAAGGCACTTATCATACATAGCAAGTTTTTTTGGATTAAAATGAAAACAAATAAATATTTCACTTATGCAACTTTGGGCTGCTTCTGTCTCCAGCAGAAGTCAATGGGATGCCTGGCAGTAACAACACTGGAAGGGGACTGGGATGTCAATTCTTAAAAAATAAGTTTATATTTGTTAAAAGTAATAGTAGATTTCTTCCACTAGTGCAAAGACAGAATTACACTGAAATTATTCTGGAGCAACTAGAATAGAAACTGAAGAACCAGAAAAACAGTCACTTTGAAGAATATTACATCATGTGTCTGCAGGGCAGTATGTCATAGCAGTAAGATATTTCTGACACTTGAAGATAAATTAGAAGATGAGCTGATCCATGCTTTTTATGCCTATTTACTTTGAAATCACAAGTAATACTTATGAAATTACATAAAAATTCTAAGCGTGAGGAAAAGAAATTTAAAGAAAAATCTTTATTTTACCAACATTTCAGACAAACAAAATATAATTCTCTTCTGTAAGGGTCAAGTCTTGCCTGTATCACTAACCATAAAGACACCTCAGCACAATCTGTACAATTCTGTTTCTACAGAACTCAGAAAAACAAACATTTTTAACCTCTAGTTTTGTGGGAATTCTTTTTTACTATAATTTGCACAGTTAGTGAAACACTTGTCTGTGATACTCAATTTCTTGACTAACAACAAACTACAATTGACATGACTAGTTTGATTCAGCGTTTTGTTCTTTTAATAGTGTTAGAACAATGCAAAAGCACTCTGCACAAGCACTATTCCTGGGAAAGTTGTGTCCATCCACTTTTAATCTAAGATCCCTTTAATTACAGATTAAAGATCTTAGATTAAAGATCTTAGATCTTTTAATCTAAGATCCCTTTAATTACAGAAAAATTAGGAGGGGGCAAAAATAAAATCAAACTCCTATCAAAATTCTTGTCATCCAAGTCTTTAAAAACTTTAATTAAGAAAAGAATCCACAGTTATTATCTGACTTCACAACTGATATATGGTAAAATTTTAGGACAAACTCTTCATAAGTCCTAACTTTGAAAAGAACTCGACGTATCACAGCTCAACTCAGAATACAGATGTGAAGTAAAAGGGCATAAAGCCCAACATGCTAAGCAAACAAAGTGCTAATGACTGCACCACAATTAAATCACACTAGAGAGTATAAATCTTATTCTATTAGTATTCAAATAAAATTCCAAATGTAGATGTTTTCAAGAAAATCTAACAGAAAATAAAAACCTCAAGATGGACTCTAACTTTACTATGCTCTGAACCATAACCGGTAGTGCTTAGCAACAAAGCTGCACAATGACCATATGTGAAACTGTTCAGATGGGGGAAGTAGAACACCTCAGAAAGACTGAGGTGAAGCTAAGTGTGGTACAGAGCAAAGGCACAACTGCTCACTTTTGTGGCAATACTTGTTATGTTCAAGTTACAGCAGCTTCCTGTGCTGCATCTGCTCCGATAAGATGCACACAGTAAGCTAACTAGTTTCAAATGCGTTGTGAAGATAACAGCCTACTGCAACAAGCTGTAGGTAACACCCAGTTACAACCTGGATTCATTAATCCAAGTATGTATTCTTGCTAAAGGAGTAAGAAAGGATAAGAAGCAAACATATATTTCAAGTTGTGACATACCTGGTTAAAATGTCTCTGATAAAATTTAGGTTGCTATCCACACTCCTACAAGAATTAAAGTCCTAATGAAATATAAAGCTTCCAAGGTAACACCAATAACTACCACTAACTGCCTAAGCAGGAAACCTGCTGTTTGGCTACCTGGTTTTCCAAGGGTTTTGGTAAGCACTGAAAAATTAGGAGGGGGCAAAAATAAAATCAAACTCCTATCAAAATTCTTGTCATCCAAAAATGCAAAGAAACTTTCCTCACTATGTCACTATGTGAAGCTGGAAGGTATTGTCATGCCATATATGAATAGCCTATTTTATTCCTCCAGTGTAATTCCTCCTCACACTCTATAAAACCTGTAAGAAAATATATAAACTGAAAGGTAATAAAAGCATATATATATATATATCAGGAATTTTAAGAAACTTACACTTCTTTTCTATTGTGCAGCAACAACCTAGAAGGCATAGAAAAAGAGACTAGAAAGGAAGATAGGACCATTTAAACAAGAGATAAATACAAAATTCTTAAAAGAAACTGAAATAAAAAGGGGACGCTTCAGTTAGCAGCCAAATACAATCCCTGAAATGAAGGCACCACAGAAAATCATAGAATCATAAAATAGAATAGTTAGGGTTGGAAAGGATCGTAAGATCTAGTTCCAACCCCCCTGCCATGGGCAGGGACGTCTTACACTAGACCATGTTGCCCAAGGCTCCGTCCAGCCTGGCCTTGAACACTGCCAGGGATGGAGTGTTTACCACTTCTTCGGGCAAACTGTTTCCAGTGCCTCACCACCCTCACAGTAAAGAACTTCTTCCTTACACATAACCTGAACTTTCCCTGTTTAAGTTTAATCTCCATTTAATGAAATGTAAAAATGTAGTAAAATCTCCATTAATAAAAGCATACTAGGTGAGTAAAAGTGTTACCTCTCATTGAACAGCAGAAGTAAAAAAATGTTTGTTCACATTACAAGTTTTGCCCAGGTACCAGGGCAGAGCTTTGGCATTGGATATTTCCTAACTTGCTACTGTGTGTCTAATTATTTCCCAGCCAAGCACTGCTAAAAATAATATCTTATTCTCTACAATAGAATTCTAGAATGGCTACTTCACATTGGTGCTACCCATGAAAACTTTGCAGGATTGTATGTGTACTGCAGATTGTATCTGCACTCTGTATTTGAAGATTTGTTGTATCTAAACACAACCACTGATCCAACTAACAGCTGATTTGATTACATTCCCACATACTTTTTGTCAGGTAACAGATGATTGGCTAAGAATACTAAAGCATGTGGATATAGGAAATGCTGTTCAAAGGAAAAAAAGATTAGAATGGAAAGTAACAAAGCAGCATTCTTGAACTCAATTTAGACAGATTATTCTACAATCCTTCTAGCATAAAATTGTTCTATCTAGTCATTACGATTCAATTTTAAAACCTTATGGTATCTTTGTGAATTTGCAATACTCTCTCTTTTCATGCTTTAAGTAAAAAACAACTTCTTGTCATTAGGGTCAGAAAACTTGAACCACTCTGATGAAAACCAACACAATAAACCAGAGGTCTTACTGCATGGACTAAACACAAACCCCCAATAATAATGCACTGTTGAAATAAGGGATACAGTAAAAATCTATACTAGAACAAAGTACTTTTAGCCATCTGTCAGAATGCTACGGAATTTTTCTTGACATTATACAACGTGGCATATGGTTTCCATACTTCTTAACTTGTAATTTATTCATTCTTTCACGAAGTTTTGGATCATTGCCTCAATCCCGTTACCAATGAAACTAGAAGAGCCTAAAAGAAAAACATCCAAGATATATGGGCCAAATTTACTGGTGGTGCAATTCCATTAAAATAAGCAGCTATATTTACCTCAAGTATTATTTAACTTATTAATACATCATTTGTATGTATATATCAAAATATATACATCTGTATCGTAGTTTTGATATATCAAAGAAAAGGTAGTGTACTTAGATACATATCAATTAGGCAATGAAATCTTGAAATCAGACACTATAAAGTGTAACAGCCCATAACTGCTAAACTGCAGAAAGCATGAGCCAGAATTCTGGCTTCAAATCATAAACAGAGCCTTCCTTGCAACTGCCCTATCATGCATTTACAAGATATGTTTTAATTATGTTCTGTAAAATGAATCAAAACCTGAAAGAAATGTACTTACAAGGCATATTGGTAGAAGTATTCTGTCCTCAAATATATAGTGATAGCTAGCAGAAGAAATCAGAATGCCCCATTATGGAAGAGAGCTTAAAAGACACTGACGGCTGATAAACTAGGTCCTTCTACATGGTGCATCAGGTTCTTAACTCAGGATTCTGAATAAGTCTTAGCTAATTTGACTTTTCCTGAATCTATTTCCACTGGAATCTAAAATCCAAGAGGAAACTATCTGGCTATGTAAAAGCCAGAACAGTCCATGAGTGAAGCTTTTAGTTCAGACATGGTTTATACAAAGCTACATAAGAATGAGGAGAAGGTTTTTTAAGCAATTTTGATAGCCATTTCTGAACTGGATGGGCCAGGCAGGGCCAATATTAAGGAGGTTAAGGATTTGTTCCAGGTAAAGCAATTGCTCACAAATACCCTTCCTTCTATTCACCCTCTCCATGTATTACATTTGTACCATGCATGACAGAAGTAAAAGATGGCAGAATCTATCATGGCAAACTACACATCATATTGGAAACTTCTCATTTCAGTTTCTACTTACACACTGGAATCTCACTAGTAGATAAAAGTGTAATGCACTGCTGTCCAGACACATAAATATTACTCAATACTTTTATCAAAAATATAAATAGTGGTTTATCTGGTTCTTGATGTCTTTACAGAGAAGGAAGTAAGTGCAGATATGAGATGCTTGATGTCTCCAGCCTCCAGACAGTGTCCAGTCATTAACAGTCCCCTATACTAGAACCTATTATATGCCAGAAAGGCATAAGATAGGCAAAGCCATGATCTACTGTCAAACTACCACATCACTAGTGAACCCACCATATGTGAAGGCTAAACAAAGCTGGCTGTACTAGGTTACATCAGTGTTTCTGTGACTAAAGTTTTTACTACTCTTTCATAATAGTTGTTATCAATGAATAAATTTTGCACTGTTCAAACAGCAACAAAAATTATCTGAACTTAGTGTGATGACAGTGTTCAAACTAGCTAAATTACAAAAAAGTGATAGCATATTTAATATGTGAGCCTGCTTTTATTTCCTGAGTCTGCTACATTTGTTTCTGCACAACACCATGTGACGGTGTGATGGAAGTAAAACTACTACTGAACAACCAGAGCTTCCACTAATATACACAAGAGAGGCCACAAACTCTCTCTGATAACTAGCTTCCATTCTAAACTTAAGTTTTGAAGGATTAAAATGGCTTTATATCAACTGAGATAAAAACAACATGAAAATCTTTCCAAAATTAAGCCAGATATATAACATTTACAATACATTACAATAGCTTACAGGTAACTACTAATGCAGGACAAGCTATGGGGATGAATAGGCTGTGAATAATTTTCGATCTAAAAGGAAAACATTGAGTTCAATGGCAAATGTGTGCTGAATGCCCTGCTTGTCTTAGTACCTGAAGTACATTAATTAAGATTAGCAAGTCACTACTAATTATTTGCCTAATAGCTAAATAAGATTCTCTGGTGTCTGTTAAACACAAACACAAAACTCTGTTTTGCACAGTGGAAGAAAGAGATAACTGTGATAAATTATTAATCCAAGCTTTCATTTTAGTCTATTTGCAACAAATTATAATATATTTTAAAAACACTAAAAAAGTATTTAAAGTTGAAATTGGACAATATTTTTAAAAATACTTTCATGTTAATTCAAAGAACCAAAATACATAATTTTATTATTAATAAAAAGACCCCAAAGAGAACTGTTGCCCTAGCCCATCTCCCAGGGATGTTAATGACAGGTTTTTAACTGATTTTGACGGAATCAGGACTGGATCCAACCTCCTTTGATTGATATTATTATCCTTAGAATTAAGCACAATAATAAATATTGTCAAATTCAGAGCTTGGGGAAATATAATGTACTCTATAATGTAGAGCTTGCTATGATTGCTTAATATGTTAATAATCTGCTAGTGGCAATTTGAACGATTAATAGTGATTACTGCAGGCATTTTTACACATTAATAGACAGCGACATGTAGACAATAACATATTATAGTTACATACATAATTATACATAGACAGCTTTAGTCACTGTTTTAAAACCACAAATATAAACTTTTATACACAAATGTACAAGTAATACGAAGCAAGATGTTTGATGACAGACTGTGATATACATGTGCCAGTTATTTTATACTTAAATATACTATTAGAAAAAGTTATGCACAAAAAGATTTTTTTTTTTAACAAATATAAATATGTAGATAATACTACAGTATAAATTACAGCATATACTTTAAAATTTAAACACAGATCAAATAATAACCCTTCAAAATAGAACAAACTATTAGGTATTGCTTTTGGCTATGATGATTTCTGGTAATTTTCAAAATATTCCCCATGATGTTTTACAGAGCATGAAACTGTTCCCACTGAAGTAAATGGCTTTTTTCCATTTAATTCAATGACTGCAGGAACAATAAACCTACACACACTATATTCCACGTGCATTATTATTTCACTGTTATCAAATAATAAGTTTTAAAAGGCCTGGGGAAATAGAAGGACAGAAAGAACAACAAAGCGAAAAATATTAGTGAATGCTATCGTACCGATTTCCATGGTCCCCGATGCCATGAAACATCACCAGGGCAAGAATGCACATTACATTGTGCCATATTAGGTGGCTTGTCTAGAATTTCACAGTTTTGGTCACCCAACATTTGGCCAGTAGGAAGCTGACAAATCACCAGTCTTGTCTTTACTCCATCTCCACAAGTTTGAGTACACTGAAATACAGAATTTTATATGCAAGGTCTTTGTTAAGAGAGTCATCACATACTATTAAATCAAAAAGGTATAGCAATATCAGTACATGCCACTATTTACTAAGTCTATCTCCACATTCCCTGGACATTCAATTCAATAATAAAGACTTACAGTCTAATCTATAACAAAAAAACAATTCTCTCACCAAAATGTTTACCAAACTACACTTTAATAGTTTATCAAGTGACTTTCTACAAAACGTTTCAGTTACAATCTATTCTATCAAATATCATTTGTGAGAATAGATGTGCACATGCATATATTTGTCTTTGATAGGACGAAAAGATGGAAATTGGTCCTAAAACTATTTTTTCTTGCCAGAAAACTCAGACACTGGCCACACTTTCTCATAGTCTAATTTATACAGACTAAGTATGAAATCCTTACATGTGTTTTCTGGGTTTCAGTTTTCCTGTAATTCTTCAATACCAGACAAAAACACCAATTCTAATTTCTAATGAGCTATTAAAACCAATTTGATCAAAAGTGAGCATGTTCCAATAGTTTATAGCTTTTCACTGTATTTTAAAGGCACCCTTTAGATGCATGATCATATCTTCATACTTCTGATTTGTAGCTACAACCCAGTATATACTACGATTTGCAGTTAGTCTGGTCAGTATCTATGAAATTGGATGTAACAACATTTCTTTATAGTGTCTTCCACTCTTTTATTCGTTAGACCAGCAATTACATTGCAGGTTTTCTGCATACAACTCACCTATTTGTAACAGAAAATAATCCTGTCTCTCAAAATTCAAGACGCTACTGCAGCACTCAATTATATGTTGCACATCCTGAGTATCACACAATACTTACTTCTTTTGGATGTATATTATATTTACACTTTTCATATTTACACTACAGTTCAATTTGATCAAAGAACAAAGTTTACATCAACAGGTTGAATATCTTTATTTTTAAGTAAGAAACAAAATGCCGTTCAGTTCCATTCACAATAAAATAACTACATTACTATTTCTAAAAGTTTATGTGGTAAATAATGTTTTGCTTTGAAAGTGAAATGACCTTACTTCTCCCCAGTTCCCATAGTTCCACCGTGGGCAGGGTCCAGAATCACAGTGTCTTGACTCTGGAGGTTTTGTTGCCTCATCGCAATAACTAGCACTTCTTCCTTCCTCATCTTGACATACTACCACTCGACGATGAAATCCACCTGCACAAGTACTAGAGCACTACCAAAACACGTAAACATAGTATCACCACTGCTTAATAAGAAAAATATAAAATATGTTGGTTACAACAACGTAAAATAATTATTTTTAATGTTAACTAGCAAAACTGAAATTTGCAAATAAAAATTTCTACAATATAGATGTATTACATTGAAATAATAAAAAAATTACATTTTGAATTTAACATAATTTCATAATAATAAAAATATTTTTTTAAATACACACGCTTCTCTTTTGACCAAATCTGTACTACAACAGCATTTCTCGAAATGTTAATACACATGTGAGAGAACAAATCAATATATTAAAAATAAATTCTTACTGCTCCCCAGGGTCCAGTTCTCCATTGATATCCTCCCACAGAGGGACGGTTCCACTGATTTATGCTGTCTTGTGGATGATGCACTGGAAGGTAACCTATTTCTGGAAAATGGCTTGGATGGTCATGTGTTTTTGGAATATGATGATAAACTGGTGGGCATGGTGGCATGTTACATTCTTGTTCTTTGGAAGGACGGCTTTCAGGATCACAGTAATTCTCATTGATTTGCTGATGATAGTTGACACAGATAACTTGTCTTGTTACTATTCCACTATCACACGTAACTGTGCACTGATCAAAAATAAACCCAAAATTTGTGACAGAACATTGATAATTAATAACCAAAAACATGTATATTGACTTTTGACAATAAGAAATACGTAGTTTGTTTTTTTCAAGGGATGCAATTTCAATCACACTTGCACAGAATATGAAATCCCAATTTCTAACCAGAATCTTTGGCCAATAATATAAATAGATACAATAAAAAAAAATTAAAAATTACTATTAATACTTACAGGGGACCAATTTCCAACTTGCCACTCTCCACATGGGCTAAAGCAGCTTGAAATTTCAGCTGGTCGTGGTAAATGAGCACAGAGAGATTCATCTGCTATTCCTCCATGAGCATCTCTACAACTCACATAGCGAGCACGATCACCCTTCCCACAGGATGCAGAGCACTGTCAGAGAACAATCCAAGCTCATCGCGCTTTAGGAGACCAAAACAAGATCATGCAAGCACCTAAAATACTAACATAACTTAGCATCAGCTTGACTTTAGAATTAAACACCAAGAACCAGATTTCCATCTCACACCGACAGGGTCATGCATTCAGGAAGGAAACTGAAATATTGGTGGATGGTTCAGGTTTTTACATCTATGTCAAGTTAAACTGATTTTCAACACAATCAAAATCAAAAACTCTTCTATTACACAGTTTGTGTAGAAACCATTTTTTATAATCCTTATTTTAAAAATTATGTAAAACTAGACCTATAAAGACCCAAACTGTTTAATATTGCTATTCACAGAAAAGATGTAAATCTTATTTTAGAATTATGTTCTCCATACTCAGATAAATTATTTAAAAAAACACTTCCTTGCACACTCTCGATCATATGAAAGCTATTCTGCTCAGAACCCTAGCTCCTAGAACCCTGTTTTTTTCCCCTCCTTCTTTTCCCTGGCTAGATTTGAAGCACACAGAATTTGCTGGGAATGTCTTGCTCATCCTTAAGAAGCAGATTCTTCAAAAAGTCAGAATTCCTTTAAAATTTATCACTAACAGACTTCAGTCTGAAAAATACAT
The DNA here is from genome assembly GCF_004027225.2 of Strigops habroptila. Taxonomy (NCBI): domain Eukaryota; kingdom Metazoa; phylum Chordata; class Aves; order Psittaciformes; family Psittacidae; genus Strigops; species Strigops habroptila. The sequence continues at coordinate 31,725,301 of NC_044279.2, forward strand.
TAATGAGAACTTCATGAAAAAATGGGAAAAGGAATGGAGGACTGCTCTGTAAAATGTGACTGCTACTACATTACATACTGGGGTCCATGATCCATATCTCCATTGGGTCACCTTCCCCACACGAACTAGAGGAGATGATGTAGTCCATAATTTTGTATTTTCTGGGCAAGAGGGCAATTCACACTCCTGTGAGGGTGAGAAAAAAAAATCGTTCAAGATAAACATTTTGGAAAACCCAAATGCAAAGCAAATGGCTGCCGTAGAGATAGATCCTACCATTACAATAAGCCAGCATTAATTAACAAGTAAACACCATCTTCTAACTTAAGCCTTATTCAAAGGCTTTTTATTGAATTATTTTGTTTCAAATCAAGACACAAAGAAAATGTATTTGATGTGAAAAGTGTTAATAACTAATAATATTTGCATTTTGAGAAAGAACTGTGTTGGGCAGCTTGCTGGAGAAAACAAGCATAGACATCCCTGTCTCTTGTTTCACAGCCACATGCTGTACAGAACTGACTGAAGACAGTGGCTGTGCTGTCCCATTCTTTATACCTTCAGCTACTGAGAACACAAAATTGCCCAGTTTCAGCCAGCAGCCAGACAGGTACTGCAATTCAAAATACAAAAATTACTCAAAGCCAGTGTTTTCATATGCAAGTGGAAATAAATTTATATCAATTGCTTGGCTTTTATATTTTGAAATCTTTTTTTTCCTCTTCTCCTTGAGACAAGCAGCAGAGTATGCCCTCAAAGAGGTACATGGTTACCAGCTTAGCTGGATATAAATGAGATGTAAAGAACCATATTAACATCATATCGAATCATAATTCATGACTACACATTTTTCAATTACTAATATTCAAACAACTGAAGCTTTTTTCAAGTAACCATGTCATCCTTTTAAGAACTATACACAAGCAGAATTTTAGAGAATACCAAGCCAGTCAGGTGCTCTTATTAAGCACCATGGCAGGCAGTCTCCTTAAAATATTCTACATGTTGGAGCTTCTCCCCTGCCAAATAATCAAAAGCCTCTGGACCCTTTCAATCATATGCCAAATTTTCAAATCTTCAATCTCCAAATTACTCTTACTTAATTCACCAGGCCAAATTTGAAATTCAGGACAAAAAAGCAGACAGATTCAGTATTTTTTTTCCTCATTTTAGAACTCATTTACTGCAAGTTCAATACACTTACTTATATACAATACAATACTTGTATTTAGATGCTTTTAACTAAAAAGTACAATCAACAGAAAAGTATTTTTCAACTTACTTGGTTATCTCTAGGACGAGTAGCAGCATTACATTCCCCGTCATCATCCAAAATAACTCCATAAGTCCCAGTAACACATTTGACTGCACGCATCTGGTATCCACGTCCACATGTCACAGCACACTGTTAAAGTCAGTAATTTCACACACTTGAAATATAATATATGAACTATTTATAATAAAAATTAATCTTTAATTTCATTTTTTATTTTAAAACTCTTTCTAGAATGAACAGGGATGACTACTGGGATGGTGTTAACTTTCTCCATTGCAGACTGTATGTTGCTTAAACTGTGTCCATAACACAACAATATTTTGGCTATTGCTGAATCAAAAGATTACTTAAAAGGAATTCAACATTATATTAGACATCAGCATGATTATCTCTGACAAAATATTATATGAGAAAAGTTCTATACAAAAGAAATTATGAAGTTAAAAATATACTTAATTTCCATAGATATATTTATTCTGTATTTTAATAACAGGTTATATGAAAAAAGAAAAATCAGCTGATATTCAGTTATGAATTCTCACTAACATCCAAGAAACACTGAATAATCCAACACTTCTGTCGGTATAAGTAACCTGATCTTATGAAAGTTCCAAGAAATTGAGTACCTTAGTATTTTTTAATTAATTCTCATCTATTTGGTGACAAAAGTTTCCTTCACAAACCAGTTCACTTTTTTTCCGGAATTTTGAAGCCACTATGGTATACATTTACATGGGCATCATTACACACAGGAACATATTTTTCAACAGCACTTTCACATAAATAGCAGATCTTTTATCACTGAAGGTCAAAACAAAACAACAAAATACTAAGTCTTTCTGCCTGCTATTATTAGCATATACACTTCCATGATCTTAATTAAAGCTACCACCGAAATATGCCTGTACCCCTATAAATATTTGGTCTTTTACCTGTCTCATTCATCCAAGCGGTTTGCTATCTACATTTTCATTATTCTGGAGATGTAATACATTCATGTGTAAAAGTATCTTTGATATTAAGGCTCAGGGTCAATGACAATTTTAGGCATTTAACTTATATGTGGGTATTCCTAAATTATAGCTTAGATTGCCAACAGGAGCAAAGAAATGCATGAATGCAACTAAAGTAATGGCTTAAAATACAATTGAAGTGTTTAAAAGGTATTGTTCTGTGATCACTCAGTCTGAACTAGAAAACAAGAAGCCAGGAATCCTTCTGTACTCACTGATCCCCAAGGCCCTACTTGCCAAGATGCACATTCATGAAGTTCACACGGTATTATTGGTTCTGGTCTACCATTTGGATTACAGAAATCATCTCTCAGTTGTTCATCATTAAGTTGGCACCATACTTGACGACGCTTCATTCCTTTGCCACATGTCACAGGACACTGTAAAATTATTACACCTATCAGTTTGTAAAGACATGAATCTGCATTGGCTTCACTTTCTTTTAGTAATCTTTTGGATTTTAAACATCACATAAATAACAAAAATATTCCATGCATGTAAGTCATCAAACAAAACTAGTTGTTTTATGAACTCTCCATTTCCTGTAAACATCAACCCAAATCCTAATACAAAGGAATCATTATTAAGTTTAAAATATGAGTGCACACATCACAGCTTTCACAAGGAAAAAAGTTCAAACTATCCATGATTCTTTTGTACCCATATAATCTATAATAAACCAGGTAGATGACAGAATTTTGTTCTCCAGTTGGTTGGATGGTTCTCATTGCTTCATAAAAAAAGAAGGTATGCATATTACTGTAGAGAGATTTACTCTAAGTAGCTTCACTTCCTCATCTTATTGTAACAAAAATTCAGAGAAAGATAAACTCTGGGTTTCAGAAGTTCTCATTAATTTGTACGTCTGGGATGTGTATCAGCCAAATCCTAGGACTTCAGAATTTTTATTATCATGTGCCCCAAAATAGCCAAAACAAAAAACCCAAACACTTAAAGCTGATTATTTTAATATCGATGAGAAGGACGAAAAGTGTCTTAAGTTTTACATTGTTCATTACCTCACTCCACTCACTAACAGACCAGCTTGGACATAAGAATTCATTGCAGCTCTGTGTTACAACTCTTGAAAGTCCCTGGCACTCTCTGTCAGGAAGATGACGACCCAAATTGTTCATACAAAAAGCTTCTCTGGTTCTGACACCTCTCTCACAGCTCCTGGAACACTGTGATGTACAGACAATGTTATGAAACAGCAAACACAACACAATAAAACCAGGTCACAATATATAATCAGTCTTAAAGGTGAAGACATTATTGATTGTGTTAGACAAACGCGTCCTACATTTAATCAGCAGACTGCTAATACGTTCACGCTAGATAAATTTGACACTTTGTTTATTAGTTCCAAGACAAAACTCTTTAGTGAAGATTGAAGTACTTTTTCCTTTTCTTCAAAATACTCTCAGAACTTAATTATTAAGACTGTAAATAAAATAAACACCTTTAACCACCAGATCTTCTCTGCTGACTTCCAAAACCAAGCTGCAAATGATTTAGCTACAGTTTCTTACAAAAATATGACGAAGGTGCTGAAATACAAAGATTGATATTAGCTTAGCAACTCCTACAACTCTGCACTTGCCAAACACTATTTTAGTTACTTAAACTATTAAAAAAAGTTATAGAAATAAAAATTTGATATGAACACTAACCAGAACTATAATGGTACAATTATATGGTTTTGAATTTGTACCTCTGACCATTCTGTGTAGTGCCAACTTGTTAACATACAGTCACCGTGGCAGGGCTCTCTGGTTGGTGGTTTCTGCTGATCAGCACAGTACTTATCATCCACCGGAGCACTGAGTCCTTTTGAAATAGAGTACTTCATGCAGTGGATCTCTATAGACCGATACCCTGGGCCACACTTTGATGTGCAGTCACTTTTGCCAACACTGTGCCACCTACAAGAATAAACTGTTATAGAAAGCTAACTGTGTTTTAAAAAAATAAGACCACAGTGAATAAAGCACTTGGGGCATGTACTAGGAATTGTCATGTAAACACAGATATGCATTTTAGGGAACAGACAAAACTGTAAAATCTATCTCGTGACTGGAATTTTCAAAGCAATACAAAAGAATTTGACTCATTGGCTTAAAAACATCTTTTTAAATTTAAAGGAACTTTTAATCTCCTAGGTGACTTTGAAAAATATAAGCTATAATTCTAACTGTTCATCCTTTGAACACTTCAGCATGGGCTTTCTCAGAGTGCAAAAACACAAGTCTCTTTCAAATTAGATCCAGTTGTGGGTACAGTTCTGGTGAAAAACGTAGAGTGTCCCAGCAATACAAGTTTTTGAGTCAGGATATTTAACAGATTCATAATCCTAACAAAAGACTTTCCACTTTACCAAAAAAAATTAGAAAAGCACACTAATTCTACTTAGATTCAGAGGTGGAATCATAACACATAAACCCATTATATCAGTAGATTTGAGGAAAGGAAGAAGAAATGAAAGAGATGAGAAAGGTAGAGAGGGATGGAGGGCGAGGGCATAAAGCAATCTGTATTAGTTTGTTTCGATCTCTTATCAACAAAAACATATTAAGACCACAATAGCTCCACCAGTTAGAAACTTCTTTTTACCTTAATTCACACTCTGTATTACACTCCTCAAAAACATCTGGTACAGTGGGTATAAGTTCACATCTTTGATCAGACACTACTACATGATCACTTTTACGTATGCATGTCATTCTTCTTCTTCGAATACCTTGAAAAGGAACCAAAGAAAGCAAATAATGAGCTAAAATAAGAGTGCGTTTTTACACTAATAGATTCCATTCATCCTTTAAGAATTACCCCATTTTACAACCTAATAATTGCATACAGCAGATTCTGTACAAACATGCTGCTGACTACAATTACAGGTGGAGAACAACCTTGTTCCTGTCACCCCTGCCATCTCCCTGCTTTACTACAGTGGTCTCGCAAGGATATCAACTTCCAGAAAACTGCAATGAGCAACAGTCCATTTACTCATCAGGTTAAGTATTCCAAATGCATCATGTCTGTCCTTTCCTAATCATCAAATTTGCAAACCACTATGTTAACTCAGAGGTTGTGATCCTTTTCTTTAAGGAAGAAGAAAATTGGATCACAGGGTACCTAAAAGATCTAGAGTGCTGGGAGAAGTACCACAGCTGACACGTGCTGAGCTTCTCTAGTACATGAGCACATCTAGAGCCTGACTCACAACCAGAAGAAACTCACCATCACGAATCTACAGGCATTTCTAGCACCTGCTAATAGGAGTATCTATCAAAAATCTGTGTATGCACACTTCATACATATTTTATACATATTGCAGCTGTATTTCTACACTGGAATGGCCTATAGAATAACAGTTAAATTTTAAAATATATCTTTGAATAGTTTTACCCCATGTAGCAGATAACCAAAGAAGACAAATAAATATATATGAAAGATATTAGACAAATCAGTGGCCACCTGGAAGTAGAATAATGGAAGCCTAATAAATATTAGTAGGAACACAATGGTGCTTTCTAAAGATGCATTAGACTTGATTCAACTGGGTTTTTTTATAAACCACTCCTAAAGCTACACAAGAAAGGAATACAAATGCAGTTTTGAATATAGAATTCCATTGCATAAACGCTGAAAATAGTAAAACAAAAGCAGAAGCCGTTCCTGCCCCTAAAGGCTCTGCACACCTAAAGTTTACTGACAGTGCTGAGTTTCTTCCTTACAAGTCGGGGTGAAAAAAAACCCTAGTACTGAAGACTAGTCCCTTCACAATTGCCATCAGGTCTTTGGGTCTGGTGACAAAAGAATTCACAGTACCTTGGCACATCCTGCTGCAGTCTTGCCAGGGTCCGTAAGGATCCCACGTATACAGATCGCTTCTGTCTTCTATTGGGATATTGAAGGAATAACGCACATCAGGGTTGTATAAATTCCCTACACACAAAACCTTAATTGAGATAAAATGATAGCTGTTTTTCAGTGAATATGAACATAAAATTATGAAGAGAATGATAATGTAGCAAAGTTTTAAACTGATGAGAAAAGTAAACATGCACCTGTAAGGTTAGCTCTTCTTCAACTCTGTCAGTGCTGTTAATTCGTTCTATCGTATGGTTTGAACCACTGTACTCAAAAATGGCTCCTTGTATATTGATTTCTCTTTTTGACATGCTTACAACAAAATTTCCATTCAAGAGAAAATTTCCATGAATATCAGATAAAGCTAAAAGTAAAATATTGAAAATAAAGCATCTAATTAAAAGGTTCTATCAATAAAAACTCTTAATACTGTATCTTCTCATCAACACTTAAGCTTTATTTTAATCCATGTGCAATACTTCAAAGTTGTATCAAGCAGTTTCTAATGCATGAATTCAATCCTAACCATCAGTAACTTTCACCCAAGCAGCTGTCATGGATTTCTCTGTAATAACAGCGCTACTTCAATAACATTTGTTCTGCTGAAGGAGTGACTGCATATGCAGTCAACTTTTAAATTTAGTTAGGTTCTCCTACAGTAGCAGGAAACAATCATTATCTGTACTTCTGGCCTATTCTACAGCCCACATTCTTGTATTTGCTAGAGCTACTTTTAATGTAGTGGCTTTTAAAAGTAAATTTTAAAGTAAAAATTAATTATTTATAATTTATAATAATAATTTAATGACCAATTTACACTCCTAAAGATGAATAACTAGTAAAAATGAAATTTAAAAATAAAGTAAAATTTTTAGTAAAGGAATGCTATCAGGCTTTACTACATTTGAAATGGTAGCTAATGTCAGGGGGTGAGGGTTGTCTCTGTGTCCCGCAAGATGCATGTGCAACAACAGGGCAAATGGGCAAGGAAGACATTTGGAAAACTCTGAGGTTTGTTGAACAGGATAGTAATGAAAAGAGAGACAGAAGAAAAAATGCACCAGTATTCTCTTATAGATATAATGTAAGTACTGTGAAATAGAGCAACCAAGATTTTTTGGTACAATGTGCTTATGAATTCTTTGTTTCTCTCACACACTTGCAAATCTGTAAACATGATCTTTATACTCAGACATGATAGAAAAAGAGAAATGGGAGACAAACTGGTAAGTTTGCTAAAGGTCAGACAGCTTCCTTTATAAACAAAGTGTACGCTTCCAAGATTTAAAACCACAAATTCCTGCATTATTCCCGATTTCACTTTTAGAGTTTTCATTAACATTGGCACAACAAAATAAAAATTGACAAAGTCATGCAACATGCTACAATTCCCTTTCTCTGAAAAATGAACACACACATTTAAGAATTAGAAACCTGACAAGATCTATATTTTTCTGAAAACTAGGATCTACAGAGAGACTCAGGCAAATGATGATACAATGTAATCAAATATTTGCTCTAAAGACTTCATCAGACTTCTGATAATACGCGCCTAAAGACGAGCACTGGCAAGAGCATAAAATCTATCCATCAATGTTATACACAGGAGGCTTTTACCAAGGTAGTTGTCATCTTCTGGTTTCCCTGAGTAGCTGTGCTGCCGAATATCAATGTTTGTTGCTCCTTTGGGAATATTTACTACAACATTGTAACCTGCAATATAATTATTCACAAATTAATTCTATATGGAAATAGTCAAACACTAGTAAATATGAACTTATGTTTAACTAGTTTTATTCACAAAAACCTACAGTGCACTGGTGACAACTGTTGCTGAATGCCCTCATCTTGTACATTGAAGACCTTGTGGTAATAGATTGACAGAAGACAAAATATGGGAGGAAACAGTAAACAAAACTGCATAGCATATTGTCAGTGATACACAGGAGACTATAAGGCACTGAAAATGATCACTTTCCAGGAAATTCTCAGATACTCTATTTTTATGCAATGATAATAGCCAAATAATAATTATGTGTACATAATTAGGTTACCATTTCCTAAACTAGGAGCTAAATAAAGTAGTATTTCACTGTAATAAATTTCTAATAATTGTTTCGCTACTGTTTAAACACTGAATTACAACATTATAACTGTATGATGACAAGCACGTACCACAGGCTGCTATTGTCTAATTCCAAATTCTGCCTTAGTAAAATGGCTCATGTCAGTATAGAAAGGGACTAGACGAAGTTAAAAGAATAAGAGCACAGATTTTGGCATACTTATCTTGTGATCCTAACTCAGAACTCTTTTGCAAAATAACATTTCCTCAGATAGTGTTTTCAGTCATTAGCCTAGGGATGTCATAGACCTTACATGGACACTGAAGTTTTATGATCAGCTGACTACAGCCTCTGCTGCACACCTGTGTGATAATCCCAAAGGTTACACATACTGTCCAGTAGTATAATTCAGTATCATTTTTCATATGCTGTAATTCCAATTGAACTTAATTTAAAACATTTAACTAAGTATAAAATCAGAATAATAAAGCAAGGTTTTCTTCATCCCTAAATGCTTTTTTTTTTCCTCCAGCTTCAGTAAGAAGCAAGTAATTCTGTGACAATGCAGAGAGTGACATTCTCAACCATACTTGTATAAATGGAAGTTTCATGTAAGTCACTTGCATCAAATGTATTTGTGATAAAATTCATGTGCTACCTATAAGCATAAAGGTCTTTCACAGTGGTGGGAAACAAAAACATTGACAGTCCTTTACTTAGAATTATTAAAATCATACATTCTTTTCTGCTAGTGTTTTGACCACGTGTTCAGAAATACAGCTTCTAATAGCTGCCTGTGTCTTCTTCCAGCTTCTTGAGACAGACACAAAAAAGTGACATGTATTTGCATGGGAAGGGTAGATGTATCCAACTTTTAAGTTTTTTGGTACTTTTGCTTGGCTCAAGCCCTCTGACAGGAAAAAAAAATAATTGTTTGACCAACAATTCCTTTGTTCTATGAAGATCCTACTTGGCAGCTCTCCAGGTATCATTTTCACTTTGCCTGTGGTCTCAACCAGTGAAGTGGCATGAAGGAGCCTTTAGGAATCTGTTATTAACCTGGAGACTTCTGTCCTTATGTTCTACACTGTAACTACTTAACTGCACTGCTAGTCACATATGATACACAGTCTCTCCATACTTCCCAGAAAGGACTACAGACAGAAGAACTATCAGTAGCTCTATTACAGAAACTAAATCAAAGAAATAGGAATCACCAGGATTACTCATAAGTTTCTCATTCACTACATGCCAGTGAAGAGGAAAGAACATAAACATTGCTGCCCATGCTTCTATCTCATATTGAGAGAAGGCTCACATGCCACAGGCTATCTTTTTCACGGTAGGAAAACAGGAACCTCATCAGCTGCTCATAGCACAGCCTTCTTGCTATCTCTTTACACAACCAAAATGAGACATTGGAGTAACTCCTTCAGCTGCATCGTTTCAGACGAGAGAATGTGAAGTAGGAAGCATTCCTCCTTTTAAAGTACTTTTACCCTCATCGCATCTTTTATTCATGTCTTTTGTTTTGACCTTAGAGCAGACTGATTTTTTTTCCACCCCGAACAGGTTAGTGTGTCACAGTATTTGCCTCTGCATTCGTGAGAGGGTACGACTGAAAATCAAAGAAATTTTTTGTTGACAGCAGCTCTAAAGCGCATACATTGAAATCCCACTTTCTCAAACGTACAACATAATTTCTAAGCCATACTGAAATGTGCATTAAAACAAAACAAAACAAAACAAACAAACATACCATAACGAGCACTGTTGAAAGTACCTGCAAGAGTCTTACATGAAGAATTATCACCACCACAGATTCCACATTTGTCTCTCCTTGCCTTGGAATTCAAAACATGATCACAGCCTGCTTGCTACAATATAAATAAAAAAATGAATGAAAAATTGCAATAGCCCTGCATCACTCAGCTCAATAAGACAATGCAAACAAACAACGTAAGCTTCCCACTCCCCAAAAACATTCTTATTCACTGTGTATATCTGGTCTTCCTTGGTAATTCATGAAAAGCCTTCTATTATTTTGGGTGCTGTGATGTAAGGGCAAAACACAATAGTGCTGTTGTACTAAGAATGTAGTCAAAGTCCAAATACACTTAATATGCCAAGAACTGTAAAAGAATACATAACAGTATGTAAAGATTTGGTATTAAAAAAAAAAAATCAACATAGTGTATAAATTTTAAGTTATATTTACATTAAAAAGTCTTGGAATCCTAAAAGCAGTATGTATGTGTGCATGGTCATCATTTCTTTTAAAGTCTGCCATTACTGCAAAAGAAGCAAAGGAATACACTGAGACTATGCTGGTTAAACTAGCATAAGTACAACTTTTGTTTAGGTATCTTTACTTAAACTACCTTCTTTTTTTTTATTATGATAAACAGGAAAATTCTCTGGTATCTCCTCTTTCCTCTTGCTTCAACACTATAAAAAAGCTACATTTTCTCTTCATCACAAATTTACTCACACTGCAATCAGCAAAACCTCAGCTTGACAAAAAAAAAATCTTGAGTTGTTCTAGCACCTTGCTTCTCCCAAGAAAATCCTATGGCACTTCCATAACTGCTATTAAGCAAAGAATGCTTACAGGATCCCTTTCAAGGGTCAGTTCCTTCTGATTTTGCTATGAAATAATAAATACATAATCTATCTGCCCTCGGATTTTATACTTTATTTATTTTCTTTGACAGCAGAAATATGATGGCAACAAACACGCAGCATGCTTCTTTCCTCCCTTATGCCAATATTAGATCAGTTTCTCTCTGCTCACTTGGACAATATTAACTCTCTCACATATGAGGCTTAAAGAGGAAAGACTGTGGATTTTCATATTCAACCTTCGCTTAATTGCCTCCATTTCCAGATCTTCAATTTGGTAGGGATTTAAATCAACTTAAGTAAATTCAAAACATCTTGCTTTACATATTTTCAGTTAACGGTTATTTGGATGAATATTTAATATCTATTTTACCATCTGTTAAAATTGATTTTAAAAATTAATAAGTTGAGATTTAAATACCCTGCATAAGCCTTGAACACAAAGGTCATTGGTTTCTGCTCCACAGGGAGTACCATCAGCAACTCTGTCCTTCAGCTGATAGTAGGAAGTTGTTCCAGAAACTCGGCAAAAAAGTTTACAGCGATCTTTCATAGAAACTGGAAAGAAAATCCAACAGGTTTCTTGTCTGTTTAAAAACTTTAGTTAAAGTAACATTTATTTCATTAATTGAAAAAATTTATAATCACTTACTACCACTGTACTTTGGAAGCCAGCGAACAGAAGATGTAAGACCGTTGATATTAAAGTGTTTGCCATCAAATTCAGAGCACTGTTGCTCCCGGAAGTCTTTTTTGCCTTTTGGACATGAATCAGTATTACACGATCGAAACTTCATCCTGCGGCCAACACAGTACTTTCCTCCACTTCTTGGTCTAACGAAAATAGGTAAATGTAAAACACACTCAGTTTCCAGAATTGCAGTTTTGTATGGAAAGCAGCTGGATCTAAAGGGGAAAATCTCACACAGCATTCTGCCATCTGTTACTGACTTACTCCACAGACACTCTGATCTTCTACTGCACTGTGTATACATTTATAGCTAAGTGAAGAAAATTCCAAGTCCATGTAAAATTCTACTGCTGAGGTAGGTGGTAAATAAGATGTTTATTAATGTCTATTACATTTGTATTTCTCCTACAGTCATAATTCTTTTGTCTGGGAAAAAAGCATTATTACCAATTTAGCTGACAGTACAGCCCTATTGTTACAGAAGCAGCACCTCCCTCAGTAATTTGAAAATATTATTTTACAGAGTGACAGAGAAAGAAGAAAGAGTTAGGAGCTCACACACTCTTTTCTGTAGCCCTAATACCAATTTCAGTTTGGGCATCAAAAGAACTAAAACAGGAAAATTGTGGAAAACAACCTCCCATTTACTGTAAAGTCTAAAATCCATTTCCTAACTCTTATAAACCCTGCTACACAATAATTCAGTATTACCTAGGTTCCTGGGGAGGAAAAAACAAAAACAACCCAACCAAAAAAAGGGCATATTGATACTACCAGTTACTACAGACTGATGGAGACATATCTAATGGGAATCTAGTCTACCACCTCTTACTCATTAGAGAAAATAAAATAACCTGGGGTAGTTTGATTGAGGTTCATTTATCCCACTGATACTATCAAGATGACATGACTTCCTAGAAAAACCCTGAAATGACCCAGGCTGCAGCTACGGTTCTGCTTCTGAAAAAGTTAAGTTCTCATTGACTTATTACAAAGAATGAAACCCACACTGAATTATTTAGTCAATAGAAGCTTCTCATTATAGAGGTGAAAAAGCCTTAAATCAAAGCAAGCGTTTGACTAAAAATTTTACTAAGCAATGTATCTATTTCTTCTTGAAGCTTTGACTCCGAAGAAAGCATCTCAATGTTTAAAGAAACTCAGCATTTAGAGCAAGGCTAGAAAAAAAGACCCTGCCAAAGTAAGACTTTAGAAATACCTATAAATATGAATGATATAGTTGAGAGACAAGAGTAATCTAAAAAAGTTCTCTGCAGACTTATCTCTCTTTTCAAACATGGCTGAAACAAGCATTTTTTATTGGTGCTTTGAACTAATTTGCACAACCCACAATACCTTCATTTTGTTTTGAACCAATCCATTAGGTCGGAATATCTTCATTATGCACTACTGTAAAACAACAAAAAAGACATACTCTGGTCTATTACACAGTCTGATGGTGCTCTTGATTCCACCTCCACAAGTTCTTGAACATGAACTATAAGGTCCCCATGGTCCCCACTCTCCATCTACAGGACGTGCCTCCATTTCTCTGCTCACACAAATTCCATGGCGGCAGTGCTGCACAGTTGACAAACAGAATAAACTTTGTGAGTCAAGCAAAAGGTTACTGTATATTTTAGGCACAAAGAACAAAATTTAAGAGCTCACTGCCCTTCATCTCAGTCTGGATATGTTCAAGTTCCTTGAAGGTATCCTAATCAGTAGTCACATTTTCAAAAATGCTGTCTAGAGTTCTTTGCTCTTTATGAAAGCTACTGGATACTGAATATATCTTTAGGGCTTGCCACTTTATTCATATGCCTATATAAGAATCTCAAAATCCTGATCTTGAATTCCTGATGTTTTTGTAATTCTTAGAGCAAGATACTAAATCATAATGTCTATTCTGTTACTTCAGATTTTATTCCTGATGAAAAACTACCTAAAAATTCACTTAAAGGTACAGTTTTCATTTCATCTGCTGGGATTTACACTATTAAGACAACAAAGATTGTAAGACTATTCTGTTGTGGTCATGTCAGTTACGAGATTTCACCACCCCATATCTGCAAACTGGTATTATTTATGGGAACTGTAATTACTAGCTTTTTATTTTTATTTTTGTTTTTTTTCCCAGAAGAATCAAGTGATCAGTCCCTTGCTTCTCAGTATTTGCTATCAAAGTCCCTGACTCTGCAAATATTTATCCACTTCAGTGATTACTCAAAAAAGTACATGACTAAAAAGTCTAAATGAGAATCTTATGATTGGTGCATGTGTGACTTTTTCCAAAGAACCTGCAGGAATTACCAGCACTAATCCTACTGATGACTTACGGCAGCTGGAATTCTAATTCCCTTGTATGCTTTAGAAAATCCCAAGTGGTGTATTTGATCACAATATAGTGGAATAGTTAACATACTAAACCAGGATATTTACAAGATACTATAATGTCAGCACTACATCTCCTGCTGACTTCTATGGGGATAATGTGTCCTCAGCTTTGTCCTTGACTTCATGTACCCTCTGAAGCATCAAAGATTGCCCACATCTGGAAACAAGACACTGGGCAGAATTGACTACATGGGGTCAGTGCTCATATACAATAGAGGGAATTCTTTATTTTAGATGACTGTTTGCAGACTCAGGATTAGACTGATCATTAGGTTTGTTGTCAGGATGGATTCTCCTAGTTGTATTGACAGGGAGTGGCTTATTCCATCTTTCCCTGCAGTACATAGATGGATCACTCACTAGAATCATCATAACAGATTACTTCAACTCAACTGCTTGTTATTTCTGAAGCTTAGGCTTTGCTTCTGTTCTCTGTGACACAAAACAGCTTTGAATTAGCTTAAAGTCTAGAAGGATTTTGGTAACTAAAGTCTCTGGCACATAAATCTATTTAAGAACCTCTGACACACAGAAAATAAAATAATTCAAGGATTCCACCCCTTTTTAAAACTAACTTAAATATTACATGGAATTTCGCAATGGTTATTATAATGCTACAAATTTATTGTAGGAACTATCAATTAACATAGATTTTGCTAAAAACAAAGAAATTACATGTGCAGTCTTTCTGAATATACCTGAATGGCAGAAACCTCAAATGTTGTTCAGTGATTTTTATCACTACATAAAATAATTCCTAGAAGCAACATTTTACTAATTAGTATATGCTTTTATAATATTGATACTTACACTCATGTGCTAACAATCATTTTGCTCTCAAAATAAGACTTTGTCACAGAATCAGATTTTCCTTTCTGAGTTCTGCCTGATTTCCTATTCCAACTTGGTGATAAAATTGACTGCCTGTATAATTCTTCGTCACACCAACTCTTACACATGGACCATATCTTTTAAGCCCTGAATGTCTTCCTCTAAGAATATGACCATTCAAGGTGATTTTCAAGCTCAAAGCAAACACAGTATGAAAGCTAGATCATCTTGTCATATGCTATTTAAATGATCCAGCAAATTGGCCAGATCATCACTTGATTTTAAGACTAATGCCTTAAATTAACACCAAAGAGACACCATTATTTCCCTGCATATCTGCATATGATTTCTCACTGCAGTGCTTACTGTTAGTATTTATTACTTTTTTCACAATGCCTTTAGAGAACCTTTGTACCCAAGCCTTCTATTACCTATCATCCAGTACCTAGCAATAAGACATAGACTTTTACATAGTGCAGCCATAAGACAAATATGAAGAAACATTAAGGGCATGCCTTTCCAAGAACTGTGATTAGCGTCTTGGGAAGTATTTTTTTACTACTATAGGCTAAAGAGTCTTAGTCTCCCTTCACAAAATGAATACTGCATCCAAATACGGGACAGTGACCTAGAGTTTACGTTCTTCTTCCATCCACAAAAACATTTACAATAACTTGAAGGGAGATTTCAGGAAAAGACAGAGTTGTAAAACAAAATTTTATACCCACAACAGCATTATTTTGATCCATAAAAATGCAAAGCACATGTTCACATCTGGTATTTTATAGCTTATTAAACAAACTTGTCTCAGCTATTATTCTGCTGCATTCCTACAGAAGCAACATGATGAAGTCACAGCAGAAAACTCCAGCACCAGACGTATTCCAGATGTTCCTCTGTGCTTGCTTGAATCATTGCTTCACAGAGAATACTATGATTTACAGAACTTTTATAAAATTAAATATTATTGCTAACAATTTTTTTCCTACATTTGTTACGGCATATATAATGTATGCATCATGTAAAGTGGGTATCACTCGTAATTCCGAACATACTAATTACAGCAAGAGGCAACTCCGCTCTGGTCAAGGTCAACAGTTGGTTTTCTATCAAAAAGGCAAAATTTCTGACCCAAATCCACACGTAATTATTGTATCTTCAGAGATGAGAAGGAGGGTTAACGGTTCAAATTTGCGATCAATGAACCTACAGGTACCCAGATTTGTATTGATGGGTCACCTGCTTATAATAAGCAGTTTGACTCTTACCTATGGATTGAACTATAATCTGATAAACTGATTTCAGGTACTTCCAACTTACCTTATAGCTAATCGAACTTGCTAAATTCCCAGGAAAGCAATTTTGAAAGAAATTATTAAAGTATTAATTGTCAGGCTATGATTCTATGATTCTATGAATCAAGGAGAGTGATGGATGCAGAACAGGACTAGAGCTCTTCCGAAATCAAGCACCTCATTTCAGCTGGTATGACTCACAGAGGGAAAAGGACTCCAAGTTCACTCTTACTGCCTATATTTTCCAGACTACTCCCAGAGATACACATGATTTTTGAAGATCTTGCAGCAAAGATGGCAACATTGATGGTCAGTCTATGAGAACATAATTTCATGCATTGGAGCCCCACGTAGCATTGCAGGAAAGGTGGCTCAGGAAAAACTATTAATCTATTTCCAGACATCAGTATGTTTCCACAGATGCCACTGGTAGCTGCTGGTGCTTCTAAAAGGAAAGGTGATTGAACACTGAAGACAAACATGAGGAGAAAGTGAAAAGGACAAAGCATTGCAGAAGTGGACACAATAGTCTGTATTTTTGCTTCCAAATATCCTATTCTATTGTTCTGATTTCTTTTTGCCCTACAAAATACAATTTCTTCACTCCTGCTATCCTGACAGGGCCCTGAGAATGACTATGAGCCACTGAATAGCACAGGAAAAGAAAGTTGTAGTGGACTGAATACGGGAAAGGAAAATGGGCATAGCTGGTGCCACACAACAGGTGAAAACTAAACACAGTGCTGCAGCACAAGACCAGTTCATTACAAAGCATCTGGCCTGTAGCTAAGGTCTGAGCATAAACTGTCTCGAAGTAGATTCCAATCATGTATTGCTGCGAAAGAGGTATTAATCTGAAGTTACACAGCACAAGGTTCAGCACATAACCCTATGAGTAGGGAGTAAAGATGATAACACCCACTCAGATGAATGCCAACGTCCATAAATCTCAGAGCTGGCTTTATTTCTGCCTATTGGGTGTTTCCATTTATTTCCTTGAATAAATGTACTGCTACAGACCTCACTCTACCATGTCTCCTGCAAGTGGATATAAAGAAACATTTTGCTGCATATTTGACCTACGCTCCCTATCTTCTTCCTTTAATACACATAGTCAAGAAATCACATTGCTCAAAGAATGTGTTGAGCATATAACAACAGCAAAAATAGACTGGTTAGCAAAATGAGTATACAAGACAGAAGAAATGGAGCTTACTGAAATGTCTAAGCCAAGTTGTAACTATGGCATCTCAGGTGCCTGTAGCACAGATTATTAGGCAAGCCTACATTTAGTACTCAGATGACATTACCTACAAAACCCACAATACAGTAATAATTTTATCAACATTTTCATTTTTTCGCGAAAAAAGAATCTACATATTTCTTCCTTGAAATATTCCCACAGAAAACTTTTAATCTTTCTGAAATCACATCTCATCAGAAAAGTATTTCACAAAAAATCCCTGTTTATAGCAAAAATTCTTGGTTTGAACCCTTAAATATACTCTGCTCTGGTTTTGCAGTTCAAAAGATCTGCTGCTGCTTCCCAGATGGTGAGCATATCCCCCTATCACCCAACTCTGTTAAAATCCATCCAAATTTTCCATACTTACTTTACATATATATACATATAATGAATTACGCTTTCAGATTAACTATCTTCATATATTACATTTACAAGATAGTCAAGCAATGCAATGGTTTTAAAATAAATCAATATAGGGGTAGTAACGTACCAACTGAAGAACAGCAAACTTACTTCAGAATCAGACTGGTACTTCTTTCACTGATCAAAGCAATTTTTTGTTGGTCAGCATCCCCATTCTCAATTGTCCCTGTATCTCTCTCTTTATGTGGCTATAAAGGGACTAAGATGAAATCTTAATTCACTCAATAGCTATTCTAGATATTTTTAGAGACACTAGCTCAATATACAATATACCTATACAGTGAATAGAAGTAAGAAACATTTTTCTCAAACAAAGGCACATGCTTTCCAATAAAACTGTTATTTGTATCCTGTGGTATCTTGCTGTTAAACATCTTTTTCTGCTATTTGTTTGTTCAATGTTTAAGTAGCAAACTGTCGTTGTGAAGAACAGCTCCAGGACATTGAAAGGTTTGGGTCAGAATCACATAGATACTTCCTACCTCTCCTTTCCAATGTCCAAGGAATTAATGGAATATGGGCATATCTGTGTACTGCTCAGGAATCCAGGAAGGATCCAAGTGCAAGCCTTTTAAGTATCTAAAAAAAAATAATTATATAAAAAAGGCATTTTATTGGGTATTTTCACTGTTATTTTCACAGCCAAAAAGGACTTGTTCACAGAATGCCACTCCTAGAAGATAGACGGTTTCACTGACTATTCTTCTTCTGAGGTTTTGGGTTTGTTTACCTCAGTTGTACATCACCAACTCCAACAGATGATTTAACCATTACTGGAATATCACATAAGCTACAATGATAAAACTGCATCACTTCATTGTACAGAAGCCATGATTCTGAGCCAGGTGTAAGCTGGAGATGGATATGTGTAAGGAGAGTTTGTGTATCAGTTGGCTTGTAACCAGTTTGGTTACACATAACAGTGTGGGTATTCTTTTCCATAATACCACTAGCTTACTACTTCTTTTAATTAGGTCCCCCATAAAATATTTTCTGTGAATGACTTCAATCACACTGTGAAAACTTGTACCCTGTAGATTTAGAATTATGACCAAACCAGTGAATCTAGGGATTCGCTGTTGCTGTTTTGTTTGAGTTTTTTGGGGGGAAGGGGGTGGGGGGTATTCTAAAATCTGAACAAAGATGCCAACATGCCAAAACTTGAATCACTCTCCAAACTCACTACTTTGGAATTTCAGAAAGAAAGGAAAAAAACACCACCAAAACTTCCTAAGATTCCTACGCTCAGGGTAAGGAGAAATCTGTTCTACTATCCCAGTGTATAAGTGCAAGTAAATTCCTCACTACAGAAACCCTTGAATAGAATAGTCTCCCCAAAAATAAAAGAATGAGATAGTAAAAGAAAAGAAACCAACTGAAAACATAATCCAAGCAGATGATGCCAAGGGCCTGCTGGTCCACAGAAATTTCAAAGCACAAAGAAATTTCTGACTAGGACGCAACAAGCAAGTTGAGGAAGTAGAGCAAAAAGATCTGCTCCAAGTTGTTCACATTTCCTAAACATCCATTAAATTAACTCCTACCTGGAATGTGACGGTAACTAGAATTACAATGGTTACGATCAGGAAGCCAGGCCAATTAAAGCAGTCCAGTTGCTGTCCTAATGGAAAATAACTCTCTTGTACATCTTGTAATACATCGGGGCCTCCTCTGGTATCTTGGTCCCCAACACAGCATATAAATACTGTTATTCTCATGATTTATTGTGTTTTAAATTTGTACATACAGTTTATACCGTCACAACTAAAATTACAACCACATATACGAAATTCACTGTGGCATTCAGTGAGCAGGCTACCTTTGACTAATCATACAGTTCTTAATTCTGAAGATACTCCCATGGTAGCTTTGATTACAGAGATAAGACACAAAAAAGCACTAACCATTTACTATTTTCCATGCCATTGTGCCTCATTACACAATAAAAAAAACATTTTAATAAAAAATGTATATTGTAGTTATGTCATATAATTGTATTTAGGAAGATAATTCAGGAATGCATACCTTTGTATTTAATGTCTCTCACAAAAGAACATCAGAAAGACTTTCAAGTAGTCCTATGCTGTGTAGAAATTCACCACTGCAAAACTAGTGAATGTTTACATATAACATCTCTAGATATATGCAGATATATTTACTACCACTTTGTCTCTGAAGTACCAATTAGGCCAAAGAACTTAAAGGCTGCATCCTCTGCTTCAGTGAAGGTCTGTGTGTTGTTAGAAGAGCTGGCAGAAGCTTAGACTTCCTACGGATCTTTGTGAAACCAAATACGCAAACAAAAAGCACCGGAAGCAATGAGACACAATGCGAATATCAATGGAGTGACAAACTGTTCTCAGACATAGTAGAATTGCTACTTAGAGGCTACTGTCAGTCTTAAGCGCTCAGAATGTGTAAAAAGGGGAGAATGAGAGAAATTTTCAGATACTTCAGCGGAAGCCAAGCAAGCAAATATAATTCCTTTTTGCAGTTAACTCCAAGATGAACAAAGTACAGTTTGATCAGCTCAAAGAAATTTGACTAGACAGCAAATAGAAATAAAAGTAAAATGTTCAAATTCCCAAGAAAATATTTTCTTTATTCTCTATAAGACACTGAAATGTTAGGCTGCATTTCCTTTTAACGTTTTAAGAAAATGCTACCCATATCTACTCCTAAGACACACACCCACACCCACATATACACGTGTGTGTATATATATACACACACACATGAAGAAGTCAGCAAGCTCTACAGGTGTGTGCACCATGACATATAGAATTCTCTTTCAAAATGCATGCATGCTGACAAATTGCATATGGCAAGAGAATATTCCATTAGGAAGAGCAGGCACTCAGGAAAACCTGTTTGCTCATTCACTCTCTGATATTATTAGATTTTATCTTCTTGTATTTTTGGGGAAGGGAATATACAAGGCCTGTTAGAGCACTCCATAGAGCAAGGTCCACTAATCGGACACAACCTAAAGAAAAACTGAAGATTACTGTGAAAATAAACTCACATGTCAAATCTAAACTTAAAAAGTTGATTCTAAAATTACAAATGCCTTAAATGGATCTTTTCTGTATTCATCACAGCAAAAATGCTACAAACGCCAAACACAAATTTACTTAGCTTGCTGGTAAATATTAATTACAATTACTAGTCTCCATGTCTCATTCCCACTAACATCAACAGAAACTTGCTGACTGAGCTTGAAAGGAGCTGTCTCTTAGACAGGAACAGATGACAATTTGTCAGATTAATTGCTGTTCTTTCTTACATCTTTCAGAGGTAATGACTGTAATTAGCTCTTCACTTCCTAGAGAAAACTGGTTTCACTGCAGTAATTGCATAAAATAGGTTTTTGTATTCTTATATAAAAGAAGTCCTCTGATGTTGGCAAATTAGAGTCAATTGAACTAAAGATTGCACATGAAGTTTATATAAAGACGAACTTCCTTTCTGATAAGTGACTGACTGAAAAATGGGTTAAACATTAAAACACCAGATGCATGCATAGGATTAATCAAACAAATCTTTCACTGAAACCTTCCAATAACTTCCTAATCTTGCATGAGAGAAAGAAACCATTTGAGACAGTTTACCCACTAAATTGTAATCCATTAAAACAGTATTTTCAAATTTCTCACTTTCACTGTCTTATTAAATACAGACAAAAAATAATCTGTAAAGATTAAAAGTTATTGGGGGAAATGCAGTAATAACTGAGTGAAATGGAGCAGCCTTTTATACACAGGAATTAGACTAGATATTTTTTAATCATCTTTGAACCTATAAAACTCTCAAAAGAAGTTAACATTCTTCTTTTGGCTGTGAAGCTGCCAAAACACACTACTATTAAACATAGCTCAACATAATAAACCAGCCATACTTAAGATAATCACTGTCATATCTGAGTATGTAAAAAAAAAATCTCTGAAGTACTTATCCTCATAATGCCCTGACAGGTAAGAAAATACGTCTGTTTTCTGTTTGTGAACTGAGACACAGAGAAGCCAAAACTAGATAAGCAAAGAGCTTGAGCACCTAATTTCTGTTCACTTCCCAAACTATATACAAATCCAAAACAAAACCCCTCAAATCTTCACTGATAACTCTGGCTTCAAGTAGCCTTCACCACTACTTCTATTTTTATCAAGGTTCTGTAAGTGCCTTGACTACATCTACTGATTAGGTATTCATGACCCTATGGGCAGTCCAAGGGAAGCTATATCATCTGAGAACAGAGAACAAGATCTGCATTCAAAAACAACCTGTCAGATAAGGAAGTAGTGAGCTGCACCCTCATCACCCAGTCTCTGTCAAATAAACCAATGAGCAAATGTGTCAAAGCATTCAATCCATACCTCATACAGCCAGGCAGTCCTAAGCATTAGGGTATAAGTGAGAAGAGTTTTTTAGCACTGAACAGATCCAAGTACCCTGAATTATGTTATAATAGGCAAGACAGTATACGAATGCGAGTTACGTGTGGTTAAGGCTCGTACTGAAGTAGCTGAAGAGGTACTGATACATGCTTTCATATTTTGTTAGGAACAGATACAATGCACTACAATGATCTACTGAAACTGGGATTCTAATCCAAAAACTCCCTCTTTCCAAAAAAGTGTACTCCTGTATCTAAGTTTTCATACTTAATTTATTCTGGTTCAGTGAAACAGCATCAACACGATAAACTGGGGGAAACACTCTTTTGGGATGTCTTGTTTCCAGGAAATTCAACTGTGGAGCACTACTGATGAGTAAAAACCACAACTTCTTATGAATGATCTGAACTTTTCAATCACAAGAAAAGATGGTAACTTTCCCCTTTTCCACCTATTTTTAACCAACATGGCATCTGTAAACTTTTATAATTATTCTGAACAGACAACCTATGTTATTTATATCACAACATTACAGGACCTTAAAAAATTGAAGATAAAGTCAGGTAGATACTGTTCACACAATTAGTATACTACAGGCGCAGTACTGCCACATAGCAAGCACTGATCTTTCTTATCTACATCAATAATTTTACCATATGCAAGCACCAAGAAGCAAATCAAGGCTTACCATTCCCACACCACAAACCGTTCCATCAGCTAAAGGCATGTGCTGAGTACGACAGCCCTTGTGAACACCTTCTGTGCTCGTGCACCATAGGCGTTTGCATTGTTTCTAGAAAGAAAACAAGATTACTTTTTTTGTACCTGTAACACCTTTTTAGACACTAGCTGAATATTTGTATTGTTTTCTCATACTATGTGGGCTTCGTGTTTGCTATTACTACTACAATTTTTCACAGATAAAACCCCACCAAAACAAAATGGATTTTGCTTGAGGCTGGGCAGGAATGTGGAAAATCCGAAACTGATCCCATTAGAAGTAATAGATAACTTCATTTTCTAATCCAGTAGAAAATTCAATAAAAAAAGTATGTAAGAGGTTACAGTTGATACTATGCAATCCTTAGGAAAAAACTCTAACTGGAATTCTTCTTAAAAATACGCTAACTAGAAAATCAAGAAAGCCTCCTTTTCAAACTGTTAAAAGACTATTAATGGACAAGTAGCCTTTATGGATTACAAAATTTACAAAGCAGTCTTCAGTTACACCTCCTTCAGGTCTTTGAATCCCGTTTACTTTTCTATAATACTCCCATGAGGCCTGACTCCTCCTAAACATTTTACCTCACCAAAAGCTCTGTTTCATTCAGTCTGAATCTGACCTTAAATTCCCTTCTTTAAATAGCTCTAACAAGCCATGCAATACCAATACAGGTATTTGACAAGTTGGTCCAAAATCTAACTGTACATGACACCTTGACAGTAATGAAGGAAGCCATATTACATTTGTGTTTATTTTATATTGCAGTGGCCATATTAGGTTTTAAAGGATAACTTAAGTTTCAATATGCATCTACTCAAGTTTTCTTTTCCAGATCCCAATTTTGCTTTAAAGAAATTTCTGTACACAAAATTCAGTACGCAAAATGTACACTCTAAAGGCATGAAAATATTTTTGACTTTTTGACAAAATAGAGGGAATTTACTCTTTGGACCAAATATTTAGAACAAATATCTGAATTAATATATTAACTTTCAAGTTATATTTTTTTGAAGCACTAAATGAAGCAGATAAGAAAGTGTAAGACAGATAGCTATAATGTGAAAACATTTGTAGAAAGTATTGAAATCACTCCCCTTCAGTAGTTGCAGAAAGCCCTAATTTATGCAGCTTTAGATCCTTTAAAGGCATTATAATTACATTCGCAGGTGTGCAAATCAAAATTAATGTGTCCTACTTTTTAATTCTATATATTTCTAGCATATGGAGCTGTGATGTTCTCTACTGCACTCTTCACCTTTCAATAAAATAGATCCTGAACTTTGACGTATTTCAGGATAAAATTCTTCCAAAAACAGAAGTCCTGAGATTTCATTTCTAAACCTACCATTCAGTAATGTTTTAGATTAACATGACATGTTGTTCACTCACCAGATACGGGCACACTTGTGACCCAAGACCAAACATAAGTTCACACTGCTTGTTGACATCATACATTGACCCAGGCAGCTGAGAGGAAAGATCATATATTCTTCCACTAGGTTTGTCTAGGAGGCATTCACCATAACCAGTACTGTTGCAAGAACAGGGACAAAATGTGAATAAAGCGCTCTTAATTCATTGGGAATCTACTCAATCAATACTTACCCATACGTATCTCAGTGAAGTTATGGGTTTGCATAACTACCTACCTATATAATGACTTTAAATTTTATGAAATACACTAGGTCACCTGATTTTCCTTTATTGGATTTTGCATTAGACCCACCAAACTAAGCTTCAGGTTTTTTGCTTGCTGGCTGTCATTTCTCATTTTCACATTCTTACATGAAAAAAAGAGATGGTACTGCCTAACTTTTACCTTGCACTTACTTTTTAAATAAAAAATTCCAAAAATAAAGTATGCGTATTCTGACTTACTAAGATAATACTAAAGATATTTTCAATAATTAACATCACTAGATCAAAAAAAAGAAATCTTCTTAGTTTAACATGTTGAGTACAACTTTAATAAAGTCATGAATCATCCGAAGTGTTAAATATGTGTATTTTACTGGAGAACTGAGGCCCTACAAGTCAGTGATTAAACCTAAGAACAATACAAAACCAATATTTAAGCAATATCTTTAAAATACTCCTCAGTAATACATGAAATTAGAAGACAATACAAACTGACAACAACAAAACCAAAACCAAATCCATAGCATTATATCGATACTTACTCAAGAAATTCAGTGATATATTTCTGACTGCATTTTGACCAGGTCCATGGACTCGTATGGTAATTTAAAGTTGGAGCCATCACATGGTATTGATGTTTAATCCCAGTTTCTTTACATTTAAAACTGTCATCATGAGGCACATTAAATCTAAAAAGTAAACCAGACAAACTCCCATACAAATTCAGCAATAATTAATTGAAACTCTCTTTGTTGTAGCAGCAAATACTTGAGTTTTGAGTTTGAGAATGCCTTAAAATTTAATGGGACTTAATATGACTATCTGACATCATGGCAATAGGCATCACAAAAATGCCTTACAAAATTCTCTCCTTATCCAAAGTGCTTCTAATTCTGGGCACAGGAAGGATTTTACAATTATATAGTTCTTTAGCTCACCAGAAAAATTCCAGTGTTTGCAGAGTATGCCACTTTAAGTGAACAACCTATCTCCTCAACTGAATATACAGGCCATCGCTAGACTGTCCATAATATATTACCCCGTGGGCACCGAAATCTGTTCTCTCTTTTGCTTTTTCCATCCCATCCCACCCCATTGCAACTAACATGTTTTCTTACTTTGTATCTAAGTACCATGACAAATCGAAGGTACCTAAATGAACTTCAGGCACATGAAAATCAACTAGCTAGCTACTGAGCTCTGTAACGTCATCATTACCTACAGTAGCATGCCTCATTGAGCTAGAATATAGCACCCTTCTGCCATCACTGATGAGGTATGCTTCATAAAATAAAATGCTGTCATCTCCTCTTATTTTTCTGTGTAAAGTATTTCTCTTTGTGTTACTCTACTGTATTCTGAAAGCATCAAACACAAGGAAGAATATTTATGTATTATATTAACAATTGTTTTTTCTTAATGGTAAAGTCCTGTAAAGGCTGGAATGCAGTTGGAGTTAGCAGGACTATGTTGTGTAGCTAAGATATCTGTCCCAGTGTCCCAGTTTATATGACAAAAAGACAGAAGACAGCTGTATGGCCAGTACTTCCCATAATTCAAGATATAAACCAGGTTATAAAATTCACAATTTCTCTACCACTAGGTGTGGGGAGAGTTGGCTTACTGCAAGGGGCAAAAATAACAAATCTTCTAAAAGGACATAGCAGACTTCACCCTCTTAAAAACATACAGCCCATCACTAGAAATTGGTCACATTCACCTACCTACCGGGACACAGGTACTTACACATGTCCAAGCTCATGCGCTATAGTAAAAGCAGCACTCAATCCATTTTCTTCACTTATGGAACAGCTGCGTAGTGGGTCACACATTGTACCTAGCTCTGCCAAACCTGCAAAATTGAATCCTTATATAATTAATTTTTAAGGATTATAATTCTATAATCCTTATAGAACGAATTTTCACGTAGATGAAGTGACCTTATGTACAGCACCCGAGTTGAAAGTCACACAACAACTATGCAGCAAATTTACATAAAACAAACCACCTGGCACCAAAGTATGTGCCAGGGCAGAAGAGCACCGAGAAGTTGATTTTTTTTGTCCGTGTGACTTAAGTTTTGCATCTATTTTCTGATTTATTCCTAATTGATTTTTCTCCCGACAGTGAAATTCTCATATATTTTCTGTTATCAAATCATATTGGTTAAAAAAGAACAACTCACCAAGAGTATCACACTTCTCTCTAGCTCTGCAGATATCCTCCCTTGAAGGGAAAAAAAAATTTAAACTATTATAGCAAATAAATGAACATTTTTAAAGTATTTCACTGCTGCTATATTAATTACAGCAATTGCAAATCTGACTCTCATACAGTCCATTCAAATAATTTGCATTCTGTTGAAAGAAGTAATTTAAATTCATCAGACTAAGCTCACTGTATTGATTTCTATCTAGCTTGCAAATAATAAAAATTCAAATACTATGTTATTTCTCTACAATGCAGAAAGCAGATCAAGCATGAAATGCTGAAAAATGTGCAGACTTGAAACGACCTTACGTAGAGGACCATCTGCCAAAATAACAATGTAAAATTCAGGACAAATATCAAACACTTTGAAGTGCTGAAGTGTGTCCAACTTGAACACTGAGGTGGGAAAAAGCAAAAGAGAGAATATATTTCAGTGAATGAACACCTGAACCTTCAATGAGGCCACTGGTATACAGGAAGAATATATACTAATATTTAAATCTTTTAAATTTGTAAGCTTTTGGTAGTTCTAATTATGCCTGGGCTATCAGGAGATGACCGCCAATGCATCCTTCAGCTGATTCCATTAAGTAAAACACTCCGTCATTACTACATCCATGTACAAAGGCTAAAGACTTCATTTCCTTGTAACAATTTCAGGTCTAAGTGATTTCCATCACCTTTAACAAAAAGTTCATCAGATGTTTAGCTACCAACATAGCACCGTCAGAGTAATTGTTCATACTTTAATAAGCAGTGGTTTGGGAAGTGCAAGATAGTCTTTATTCACTTCAATTATCTATGAACAGTATCAGTTGAATGGTTAAAAAATGATGTTAAAAAGAAATTGAGGCATTTGCCTCACCTGGCTAGATAATTACAGGTATTTCAGATACTGTACCTAGTGATAAGAACAGCAGTGTCGTGATGAGAAGGGTGAGCATCATCCAAAGTGTTTTGTGCTTGCTGCCATAAGCAAAAATTATGAAGAGTGGTAGCTGCATTAAAAGTGATAGCTGGTCCTTCCTAAACAAGATATGGCAAAAAAATGATAATTTTTAATATTAATGCGCTTGCTCTTTATTACTTTGTCATTTGTGTCCCTAATCTGCAAAACAATGACTATGCATGGAAAGGAAGTCAGCAGGACTCCACATAAGAGTTCACTCACACAGATTTGTAGGATCAGATCTCAATTTATCTATGAGCCATCAGTCATGAGAATCCATCATTTTAATCAATGTATGTGACTATGTATCATGTGTTAAATACTAAAAAAACCCAACAGTGACATTTACGATAAATAAATATAAAAATACATATTCAAAAAGTGAACACATCTTACAATCTTAAAATATTATTTGTTAGGGCTGAAAACCCTCCATCAAAACCCTTTATAAAAGCTGTCATTTCTGTGTCATGTTTCCATGCATATAACCACACTTTATGTCATAAGCTCTCATATGGTATCTGACTGATGTCCATTCAGTCAACAGGAGGTGCTAATAGAGAGATGGAGAAATACAGGCATTAAATAAAGGGTTCTGCAGTTAACCTCACATTTGACGTTCACTCTCCTATTTTAAAACAAAATTTTATAGTTAAGGAAAATATTTTGTATTTAAAACTGAAAAGTTTTAAACTTTGGAATTACAATGCAAATTCATGTGTTTTGTTTTTTTGTAGTAGAAATAAATCTTTTTTATATTTAGTTTTCCTACCTGTTCATTGTGAATTACAATTAATTTTACAATAACTATATTTATAAGATTTCCAATACTTGCATCTTTATAGATTGCTGCAACCTAAAAAGAAAAAAGTCAGATTAGAATATTAAACTCATCTGATAAACCATATCTCTTTTTGTCATGCAAACAAGTTATCAAAGAAAAACAAGTTGCTACACAACAGACGCCTCATGCATCCATTCGTACGTTTCACCCAAGGATATGATGACAAACCCAAAATAGCTGCCCAGTTTTTACTATCCACATAGCTATGATTTATATTCATTTCCAAACACTAAGACACCATGTGTAGTACACTGTAAAATGTGTAGTTCATTGATAAGTAATGTTACTGTGACTGTCACAACCACTTTAGACCTATGCAGATAATCTGTAGAATCACTACATAAAATATTAGGAGGATTTTAGAAAGCAGCTTTGAACCAGTAAGTTTTTGCCCTTGCTTTTAATGGAAACTGGACTGAGCTGTAAACATATATTGAAAATATACTTCACACGCACAAAAGATTCTTTCCTCATTCATAAAATTTGTATTTACATACCCAACAGGCATTTTTAGATATAATTTTTCAGCCAGATAGTAAAGGCCACGATTCAATTCTATACACTAAACTAAACCATTTTGAATGTTATTCTTCATAGAAGCAGTAAAAAAAGTTTATTTATTCTCAATAATAGCTTCAGACATCCCATCCCATTCTACAATTTGGCTTAAAGCAGTAGTTGAATGACAGACGTATCTCAACAAGAGTTGCCACCAAACACAGAAATACTGGCTTTCCTCCCTGCTGGCTTGTGCCAAGGCTGCAAGGCTACAAAAGTAACAGAATCAAGAACTGATCCAGCTGAAAACAAATTTTTTTTAGTTTTTTCGTATCATGTTATAGTGATCCACATGATCTCATTCCTGGTGCAGCCCCTCTGACACAGGTGCTGACAGAGAGAAAGGTACAGAAGAACTGACTTCTGAAAGTAGCCCACACTTGAACTGGCTCAAATTGCTTGCAAAACCACAGCCTTGCTGTGTATCAATCCTATGTACCTGAGACCTAGTAATTCTGCTAGAAGCTGGAACTGAGAGAGTGCTGGCTCCCAACTCACACCCTCCTTTTCTCTAAATTGGAGAGAACATAATGCGTAGTTGTGCTTCATAATTGTGCTTCATTCTTTTACTGATAAACAAACTGGAAATAGAGGATTCGATAAGGGCAGGGAAGGAGCCGCAGTTCTGGAATCCATGTGGAGAGCACATTTCAGAGCAGCACAGCTATTGTCTGCTTTCTTCCATATGGTCTCCGTTCTTGGTCACTGACCAGCAAGTGTCCAATTATTCTCAGGTAGAAATTAGGAGCATCTCTCAAATGAAGAGTTCAATTAGGCATAGACACATTCAAACACCTTTATCCAAGAAAAGGTGCCTGTAAAAGCTCAAACATTATTTAGGCAAAAAAGGTTATCTGAATTTGAATGGAATAAACTACCATTTTGCTACTATCAAAACCACTTTTAAACTACTACGAACTATTGAGCTTATGTGTTCTTATAGTTTCAGGTCCACTTTTATAAACCTAGAAAGGGTATTTCTAGACGTTTATCCTCCCATGAAATATCACAAACAGTCAAGGTATGTTCCTGAATGAACTGTTGTCTTAGACAGGTAAGCTTGTGCTAAACGTACAAGAAACACTACTCTTATTAACCCCACATTTGAGTCAAAGTATGGATCCCTTGTCTCATGGGAACTTGTAGTGATCTCCAAACGTTTAGTTATTACCACTGCTTTCAAAAGATCAAAAAGCAAGACCCTGTGTTGATAATGAGATGCCCTTATGTACTGGTTTTGGCTGGCATAATTTTCTTCATAGTACCTAGTATGGAGCTACACTTTGGATTTGTGCTGAAAACAACGTAGATAACGCAGGGATGGTTTAGCTGTTGCTAAGCAGAGCTTACAGAGAGTCAAGGCCTTTTCTGCTCCTCACCTCATCCCACCAGGGAGGGAGCTGGGGTGTACAAGGAGTTGGGAGGGAACACAGCCTGGAGTGTTGGGTCACCTGGAGTCGGGACATCTGGCTCCAGGTGACCCAAGAGATATACAATCTCATATGGCATCATGCTCAGCAGATAAAGCTGGGGGAAGGAGGAAGAAGGAGGGGATGCTCGTAGTGATGGTATTTGTCTTTCCAAGTAACTGTTATGTGTGATGAAGCCCTGCTCTCCTTGAGGTGACTAAAACTAACACCTGCCTGATCATGGGAAGTGGTGAATAAATTCCTTGTTTTGCTTTGCTTGTGTGAGCACCTTCTGCTTTACCTATTAAACTGTCTTTATCTCAGTGAATGACTTTTCTCACTTCTACTCTTCCAATTCTCTCCACCATCCTGCTGAGGGGAAGTGAGTAAGCAGCTGGGTGGTGCTTAGATGCTGGCTGGCCTTAAACCACACCTTACCAGTGAAGCAAGCTAGCTGAACACATGTGTGAAGAGAAATATTCTGGAGTTGAAAACCACAAACCAAACTTGAAGTTTTACCTAGGGAACTGTGCAGGCTAAAAATCAACTGATACCTCAAATGACAGACCAATGCAGGGAATGATCAAACATGTGGAATATGAATTTATTAACTTTAGTGGAAGAAAAAAAAACCCGCGCAAGTACTCCCTGCTCCTGTATTCTACAGATACCTCTTTCAATGCCCTCTTACTGGAAGCATTCGTGAAAAAGAATGATGAAATGAGATAGGAATTTGATAGAATACACCATTTCTTTGCAATTTCCAGATCTACTTGCTTTACAGTGATCTAAATACAGTCTTCAGAGAAGTGTAGGAGGTAATAGCTAAGACAAAAGGAAATTAGTTTCAAGAGATTTTTCAGACTCTTAAAACCAGTATCCACACCACAGAACAGTTCAGACTGCACTGTCTAGCTAGGTACCCTTCACTGGAAGGATCACAGCTTTCATTTCCATGGAATTCTCAAAGATTAAGTCAGATCTTGTCATCACCACAGCTGTGGCTGCCAGGCGAGTAGAAACAACTTGGTCACAAGAAAGTTCAGTTTCTCTTGATATCCCGGTTGTAACTGTCCATTAAACAGGGACTGTGAGCTGTGGCAAAATCTCCTATTCAGAAAAGAGGCTAATAACATTATGTGCAGTCCATGTTATAACCTGGTCTTGATGAAAATTAAAAGTATCAGCTTTTAATACCATGTTATAATGGTACTATTTTACCATTATGTAATGCCATTTTATGATTCCACAGTCTCACTGCAAATTAAATGATCTAAACTGATGCTGTCTCAATCCTCTCCTTGAATGCATGGCTGCCCCCTCCTGTGCTCCAACTCTAGCACTCACATGACTAGGCAGTCAGCCAAGTTCAAGATCTGAGCTGGCCAACACAGCCCTACCACAGGTGGTTTTGCATGTCAAGTTTTCTTTTCAGAAAGGCAAGATTACATTTTCTTGCTGCAAGCAGACTAATACCAGACCAAGAAGTATTTACTACCAAGCTAACTGTATAAGTGGCACATTTCTTAAAAAGATAACAATAATCAGGTACCTGATTCAGAAAATGAGGACAGTACCTTAAAATCTATCCTGGAACCAGACTTGATGAGGTTTTGGTGCTTTTACAGTAAATTCCAGTGTCTTAATGAATTATTTTAGTTGATAAGATCAAGCCTTTGTGTTAGGGACTTTGAACTGTTGGAACATAATGTGCCTAAAAGAGAGTTCTCCAGCTACTAAATCTAAGGCAGTACCTACTGCCTGCTCTGCTGATGCAATGCTTGGAGGAACAAGAAAGAACACTGAGGGTTAAGCAATCACAGATTTCTTTATTATTTATCATTTCACATTTAATAATGCAACTCTACTGTATTTCAATACAAAAGTTTTGATAAAGTCCTATGACAAAGGTATTCTTTGTTCTCTTGAATACATAGTTCAATCAGAACTAGTAAGTATTTCCAAGACATAGTGTGAATACTGTGAATACTCATCTTGCCAAGATTTATGCAATTTTGAAGAAATGAGAAAATACATTCCACTTCAGTGGGATTACTTACATGCTGAGAGTTAAGCCTTTTCAGGTTGAATTGGATGAGTGACAAGACACTTAAAACCCTAAAAATATTTAGCAGTATATTTCATTTCTTATTTTCCACTCATAAAACAGTATCCTACAGCAGCAAATTTACTTTGCTTGCTCTGTTGATGCCAATATAAAAAAGAAAAAAAAAAAAGAAAGAAAAATGGCCCAGGATTTCAAAGGGTCTTCTGGGAGCTGGATGTCTAAGTTTCTAAGTTTCATTAAAATATAATGGGATTTACATGCTTAAACTTTTTAGGTTTCTTTAAAAACCAAGCCAAAACTGAATATCCTTAAAAGTTTCAGAATGTTTATAGGAGTATAATGCTTGATTCATTTAAAAAGCCAGCAATCTGACACAATATCCCATAACAGCAGAAGCTGCTTGACCAGACACAAGTACCAGTTAAATTTAATAATCAAAGTTATCTATCTGTACAATGGCAGAAAGGATAAAATTTAAGTTGCACTTCTTTCCTTTATAGTAATCAAATAAGACACTTAAAAATAATGGTTCTATTTCAAACACTAATAGGCTGTGGGTCAAGAAATGACCCACCTGCATACTGATGAATTCTAATACAGATTATATAGCAAAGACTGCTAGCAATTTGTTTTCTTATTCTTCATATTATTAATAGGTTACTGGGGAAAAAAAACCCAACAAACCAAACCTATTATGGGGAAGGGGAAGGAAAAGGAAAGAAGAGACTGAAGACTGTATCTTCATATGCATTATTTGATTTCACAAAGCAATATATATGTGAGTAGAGAGTTGGACAAGATGACTTCCAAAGGTCTCTTTACAACTTCAAGGAGAAGTGATATGAGCAGAGAGATATGTAGGGGTGGGGACTGTGAAGAAAATCTTTCAGAATTATGATATGGTTTTATATTAAAAACCTGCATTTATAACAACTAAACATTTCTAGAACTAATGTCTTCAACTTTTGTTTCAAGATTACCTTCAGAAGTAGCAGATGTACATGTGGAATAAGAGCTGCCAGAAGATGCCAGCTACACATCTTACTATTTTGCTGTGGTATTCAAAGATACTAAATTCGCATTATAGATGTAGCATCTTATTGCATGCCACTACCTCAAAGCCAGCAATAACTGCCCTAAACCCTAGTTTCATAGCATAGATAAGTATGCGCAAGAATGAAGTCACAAGCTTTTTAGCAAAGAACTGGTATTCTTTCACTCATGCATGTGTATTTTAAATGCCAGATCTTAAAAACAGTTCATACATAGACTCTCTTCAGCACCAATAATACAACGCATATCCTATTAATCTAGTAGAAGTCCAACTATGTAAGCAAAAAGAGAGAAGAAACATTGCCCTGTAAGGAATAGTGGTTGAATATACAACATTTGCAGATGCAGGAACAATGTTCTTAAGAAAGAAAAAACATCGGGAATCATATTAACTATAATCACAACAGTGCCTCGTGAAAATTACACAATAAATGTTCCCTTTTATCTTGTCGTAAAGCTTTGCAAAAAACAGCTTCCATTTTCAAATGATGATTTAACCACTACATTTGGTTCTTGGTACAGCTCTGGATTATAAAAGTAACTTTATAAAAAATGGCATCTTTGGCATCAGTTGTTTCTAGAATAATTCCAAATTGAGTCTGTACTTTAAGAAAAAAATCACCCTTCAACACAGATTTATTTTGTAATACACGACCTTTCAGACTTTCACACCACTACCAGTAAAAAAAATAAATCAGAAGACTTAATCAAATTAAAGTATGCTAATCTCCATTAAAATTTCATTATTTCTCTTATAAAGCAATTAAAGAAAATTCCATCTTCTAAATTTAGGTGCCTACATCTGTGTAATAGGTGACAGCACCTCTACTGCCATTAGCTGGAGATCTAGTCTGGTGAGCAGAACTCAGTTCAGTTGCCTAACTACACGTTATCTAGTGTCATGTCAGATGCTATAGGCTATCTATACAGAACTGGCAGATATGACACATGATCCACACAAGACTTGCACACCTTCGTGAAGCAGCAGCTGAGGCCAAGTCCAATGTTCTATGGCATCTTAAATGGCCATAGACACTTCTATAAAGCAAATTAACTGATCCCAGCAGAAACTAGAGAGCTATTCTGTTCATTCTAAAGCAGATGTCTGTAACTGGTTAAGTAACTAGTTCTCTTATTTAAAGCAGATCTCTCTAGATACCTGTATGTAGGTGTTTTAATTTGCCCAACGTTAGATGCAGTTTCATACAAATTAAGCTTCTTGAATAGGTGAAAAGACAGAAATCTAGAAATAATTACTATGCAGACTATTTTAGCCAGCCTTTTCCTAAAAAGTGGTTCAACAGATGTCACAGTAAGCCTTTGATTTTACACAGCTTATTTTACTAGATCCTGAATCAATACAAGAAATGACTTTCGGTTCAAGAAAGAATTAACCACAGAAAGAGCTCAACTAAATGACACCAACTCAAAGTCTGACCCATACTGATTTGAAATTACTTGAAAAGCTAGGATTATTATAAACAAACATTTGTTCACAATGCCTTTTAACCTCTGCCTACTGTAATATACCCATACATTTAACTCACTGAAGTGTAAGAATTCTTCTAATGTAACAACAGGTCGGGAAACAGGTCACATTATTTCACCTACACAACTTACTGCATTACACTTAAAAGATCCCTAATTTGAAAGTAACTTTCATGGGATCTCTTTCTTTTAATACAGAAATCAGTCAAACCGGAAGACAAGGAGGTTGCAGAAGAGAAAACAACAGAACAGAAATAACTGAAATTGCTAATACTTATGAACTTAAGTTTACTTACTATTGACATCAATGTTAGTGCATAGTGCTGTAAATTCTGTCCATGGTGACGAACCATTTTGCTATCAGCTGTAACCATTACTTCTACATATCTTGGATAGGAAAGAAAACGTTTTTTCCTGGAATGTGGATTGCCACCATCCTCTATAGACAGGTTATTTAAAGCATACTCTAAACTGAGAGACTTCTGTAAAACATTGCTCTCTTCATTTAAACTGCTGAAGGTTGGATGTAGTAAAGTGCTGCTCTTCAATTCTTTTTCTGTGAAGTAAAAAAAGATTTACTGTTGAATGCAGTTTCTAAATTTAAAGAGAAACAGGCAAAAGGCTGCCCAAAATAGACAAAATAAACTTCTATTTATGATCTTACTTCCAAGAGAACCAGTGCAAGAACTAAAAAAAAATAAAAAATTAACATGGCAGGCTGTAATAGGAACATCACATTAGACATCCTGTACATATAGTTCTATCATATATGGATTCATTGTTAAAAATTAGTTAAGAGATAGCACTATTACACAGTTCTTAGAATGCAGTATAACCTGAAGAGGCAGGCTGGAAGGAGGCAAATACTACAGCTTAAGCAGTGCAATGAAGGAAGCAAGTTAATTAAACAAAACACATATTTTTACACACAAACCTTTGACACCAACAGAAACAACCAAAACAAACCATCACAAAGACTAGGCCTGAGTCCTGAATTCAAACCCCTGTTGATGTTTTCATTTACATTTTATTTATATAAATATGGAGTTTACTTCATAAGCAAGTATGCCTCAAAAGCCTTCAGTAACTTCCTTGACAGCTTTGTTAATATTCACTATGTAGTATCAGGTTCTAAAGGAAATATAGAACCTTCTCAGATACCTCCAAACTAAGTACTGAAATACTTCAATTATGCTGTACAGTCCAGCCACCAAAGGCTTCTGATGCTTGATACATAAAATCTATGCATTGATCAGGGAGGGAGTCACCTTAGCAATAGCCCACGTTAACAGAGAAGCATATCTGAATTCTCATTATTCTCCAGAACTTAATCACCCAACTAGACACTCCAGTACCCTCAGAACAAACCTCCACTGTATTTCTGGAAGCTAGATTTCCTTTTAAAAGTGGATGCTAAAGGATATCTGTCTCCTAACCCTTTCATCCTATCGACTTAGTGACTACAGCACTGACTCAAGAATTCAGAGATCCCAACTCTCTCACCCTCAACTTGAGAAAATTTAAATCTATGCATTCTACATTTCAAGGCAAGAGCCCACACTTATAAACTTTAAGCTACTTTTGACAGGTCAATAGTCTGTCCTCTTTAAAGTTAGGGCACAATACAGCCAGCAAATAACAGTAGAGGGACAACAGCAAGCACCTTAAGAGTAATTGTCTAAAAGTCAGTCACAAAGTATAGCTGTAATAATTGCAAAAAAAAAAAAAAAAGGGGCACTAAAAATAACATAGGGAGTATTTGGGGACTGGCTTTGCAAAGGAACTTCTTCATGAGTATCTAAGCATATTAGATGTGTTCCAACCGACTGAGCTTGATGCACTGAAGAGAACTGGTTGAAGCAATCTCATATTATCTTTACTAGGTCACAGAAGGTGTCTGAGATTTCAGAGTATTGGCAAAATGAGAAACAGCATCTGTATTTAAAGTGGGAGTTTAAAGACACCCTGAATTTATGGACTAGCCAAGATAAATTCAATACCAGAACAAATAAAGTTAATTTTGTTTATAAACACCAGAAATCAACAAGTAGATGAGTAATAGCTGTCACATTTATGTCATCTTATGGCAAACTTAGATGAGCTTCCCTGTATTAAGGAAACAGGATTTATGGATAGGGGAAATGCAGCAGATGTCCTATCCTGACTTGATTAAGGCTTGTACCAGGGTTTCCAATTAATTTTTCATCAGCAAATTAGTTTAGAAGAAACTAGCACAAAGTGAGGAAAAGATTAGTTTGACAATTTAAGAAGTAATTATCATGGTCCAATTTCAAACTAAAAAGATGTACTGAATGCTCTGCCTCTCCATATCCTCTGTCAAGGTTCACTTTACTAGAGAAAGAGACACTCACATGATCACAAGTATTGCTAGATATTTTCTGTTCCTCCCTCCTTGAAGGGAGGATATGAATAACCAGGCAAGACTAGCATTAAAGGAAACAAATCTCTTCTTTAGAAGGTCAGAAATATAACACCACAAGGTCTTTCTCCATGAACATTTCTGCAACTTCACTCGCCCAAAAATGACAGTAATCCATGCCTCCAGTCTTTTGTAGCTTCTCCAATAAATGAAAAAGGGGAAAAATGACCATATTCTTAATGCTTGCAGCTTTTTTCTCACTGGGTTGCTCATATTAGTATTAATACACAACATAGGAAAAACAAAAAGAATGAAACAACAAACCACACAACAAACTGAAAGATGTCTGCTTTGGTTCAGTATGTATTATTCACTGTTAAAAAAGAATCAGGAATAACAACAGTTGCTTGATTTTCAAACAAAGTACTAAGTTCTTGTTCTGCAATGACAATCAATGAATAGATAGCATCACCTTCCTAAAACTGAGCTAAAGAAGAGAAATACCTCTCACTACAATCTTTTGAATGTAAGATGATCATAACTGTTGGTTTCTGGCTCTAGTATCTACGGAAAAGTAGAATTCTCAACATACTGTTTCTGAGTATAAAATATGCTTTAAGAATTCTAGGAATTTTCCAAAATTCAAAAACACTAGCCACCCAAGCTGCACCATTATTTTTGAAATTTATAATTTCAAACACCTGGACAGATATTCTTTAAGAAAATAAAGTTGAAATTTTATTATTTTCCTTTTCTTCAGCTAGCCACACTAATCCCCTCAGCCTTGCTTAACCATTCCAGAAGTTGCATGTTTATGCAACATGCATAAACAGAGATTTCAATCTCATGAAAGGTGTAGAATTTTAATTAGACAGGGTGTTCCTAAATGCCAAGCAGAACCCAATATAAGCTGCTTTCTCCTACTGTGAATCTCCACCCAGTTGTTTTCTTTGAAGCCAAATAAACAAAGCCTGTATGCTTCTATCAAATGCAATGCATTTATATCACTAAGCTTTAAAAAAAATGTTTCCAACACAATGAAAAACACCTTTAAAATAGCACTAGTATAATAGTAAAGGTTAAGAAGTACATTGCTCAGACAGGATCTTCAAAGGCTTCCACATCATTATATCCCAAAGCAGATGGTATCTCAGTGTACAGAATGACTCTATGGACACCTATAATTTCAAATAAATCCTTTCTACTCCCACTTTTTTGTCTAGTTACTGTACTTTGATGGTAGCTGCAGGTGCCTTTCTCACATCACACCGTTTTCCAACTATAAAGATGAATGCAGAACTATGAGAAACAACTACTGTATGTTTTCTGTTAAAAAACTAAAAACCATATTAGTTTAAAGCACAGTGCTTTCTACTTACTGCTCCATGGTATTAACAAAGCTTTTTTTGTCTTTCTATTCCCTTTCACTGCATACATTCTCACTCTTAAGTTACTTTGCTTAATGATTAACCAATATACTGTGAATATGAAAGTACAACCATACACTTGTCATACATCCTAATAGTATGTGAAAAGTGTATTGTAAATTACTCCACTTTATTTTAAGTAAAACTAATTATTATGAATATGCAATAAGTTATTAAAACACTCATAAGGACAAAAAACTACATTAATGGGTAACATTAAATACTTCCATTAATAAGGAAGACAGATGTCCTGTATTATCCATTAGACTTGCACTGAGTTCATTATTTTTTGCGAATATAAGCAACAACAACTCCTGTGGATTTATTCCTTAAAAGTTTATATATGGGATGTAGGTGTAAAGTAAACCACAGAGAAGTTCTTGCAATATCATTTGTAATTTTTTTTAAACATGCACATTTTGTCCTACATTTGAATTAGACACTAGCAGAAAAAATTAATAAAAAAAAGAAATGGCTGCCAAGCCCCCATAAAAGACATGTAGCTTCTAATGGAACAATCTGGAGATGAATATTACTTACAAAAATTAAATCTTTATTTTTTTCTTTTTTAAATATCTGACAATTGAAAAAAGTCACACTAAAATTTAAAGTATGACTATACCTGAAACTTCACAAGGTTTATGGGATTTCTGATATTTAAGTTCTTCATGCCTGTATATAAGATGTGGTTTGTTATGCTCATCTTCATGTTCACCTCCATCCGCTTTCATCAGAGGTTCTAAAAAATATTCACCATCATGTGCCTTAAAGGTGCCCATCTGAAAGTAAGAGAAGTAATTGATTTATTTTCCACTAAAAATATTGATATAAAAATCATTTTCATTGAAATAAAAAGTAAATTTGCACTTGAGACAGAGGAAACTTCAGTGGAAGCTGGAGATGGAAGCTTGAAGGTAAGGCAGAGAAGTTTGCTTTCAGAGACTTGTCTCACCAGAATAACTCATAACAGACTACTTTGTGTATTAACAATGTATCGCAGGTAATCACTATACAGTTAATGAAACAAAGGGGAACACAGACTTAGAGAATCTAGGTACAACCAAGCAGGACCAGCTGGGAACTGAGCAAAGGCAAGCAGAGGCCATCAGGAAATTCAGGATTTGTGTGCTGTCCAAATTCTAGACTGATTTGTCATCTTCTACCCCTTTACATCATTTACATAATATTTTTCTTCTAAAATCATATTCTGACCATAGATTAGAAACAGTGTTGACCTATCATTCTTTTTAAAGACTTTGAAACAAGTTCCAGGAATTCAAAGTTGACAGCTACATTAATGCATTTTTGTCCTCCATTTCCCCCCCAACCTCTACAGCAGACACACTATGTAATGGGAACCAAAGGAAGCTGGTTACTGACAAGAGCACTGGCACATATACAAAGAGAAAGAATAAAAACTAAGCTCTGCTCCCCCACCCCTCTACCCCATAATCCATTTCATTATGAAATCATAAAACTGAATCTCTTCTTTCTCACTGTACTTCTAACCAAATTCATAGTTTCCTATGGATGAAGTACCTTATTTCAGGAGCATATGAGGAGGAAAAAAATGTGTAAGAATGTCATCAAATTATTTTTCAGACTTCCTAGCAACTTCCTCACTTCAGCCACTTAAGCACCTAGAGTGAGCAGCTGCACTGCATCCTGTTAGCTGTTTTGCCGCATTAGAGTGGCATGTTGACCAATAAGAGAATAGTGATAAACTACATAATACAGTTTAAGAGATCAAGTGTTTGTGACAACCTTGAAACTCACGGTTATAAAGAAACCGGCAGAGCAAGATAGATGAGAAGTGAGAATAGTTTTTTTCCCAAGCAACCTACAACCAGTCTTCTAAAATCTGCTGCAGACTACCTTAGTGCCCAGGATACTGGACTGGAATTATAATATCCCCTTGAATTTCGGATCCTTCTAAAAGTTATCTATTTTCTATGTTTAAAAGTCTGTTAGGCTTCAGGCATATGTCAGACTACCTGTAATCTTGCCTGATACATAGCATACCTATCATCCAAAATTACAGTTACTGTAAACTCATTGTGGTCGGATCCTCTGCATCACCTTTGTTACAGAATGAAAAAAGACCCAGCTAAGCAGTATTTTTCCTTTCAAGACTGCTTACATCTAACTCAGAGAAACACTTTTCCCCCTCAGTTTCATTTAAATTCTTTGCAAGTAGTCTTCCTGCCGGATCTTTTACGTGTTCAGTTCAGCGTTCTCACATCCAGTGTTTCCAGGGCATGTGATTTGTAGAGGACAGTAGATCGAGCGTACTGAGAACGCTATGTGCCTCCCTGGAAAGGGCCTCAGGAAAAGAGATATGCCACAACTTGTCAGTTAGTCCTAAGTAGGTGCAACCTTCTGGGCAAAATGTCAGGGACAGAGAAGAAGAGCCTGTCACTCAGGGACAACACAGCAAGAACTGATGCTTAGATTCATCTTCATGTTGATGTTTATTATATAAATTATTAAATTCCCAATTACCAAAACATGATAAATTTGAACCCATACCATTTGTGAACACCAACATGCTAATTAAATCTTTTGATATACCATAAACCCTATTAATATGTAAGAGACATTTCAAATATAATCCTTTAGATTTAAGCAAAAACTTTATTGCCACAGTTTTATTCCACACATACATTTTACTTCCCTCCTACTCTTTCTCATACAAAAAGCAGATATTCTGTATGTGTTTCTTCAATGGCTTTTCCAACTAACAAGCTTTCAAATTTTACAAAGAAATGGTTTCAGCTACAACAAACATACCAATTATGAGAATAATAGCACAGAACTAATAGTTTGTGCTCAATTTTAAACTAAACTCACCTTCCACAGTATCAGACTTCCACTGGAAAAGATTAATTGCAAGAACAAGACTTCATTTTTCTACCATTTCACAGTCAAAAAAAAAACCCCAACCCCAAACCATCAAGACCTATGTTTTTGAGTGAGTCTGATCACTGAAAATTCCACTCAGACTCC
Source organism: Strigops habroptila (assembly GCF_004027225.2). NCBI lineage: Eukaryota > Metazoa > Chordata > Aves > Psittaciformes > Psittacidae > Strigops > Strigops habroptila. The sequence goes on from NC_044279.2 coordinate 31,767,183, forward strand.
CTACCCCATACTTAGTCAACCAAGTGCTACCAGAGAAAAAGCCTATCTAGGAATTCAAAACCGTATTTATCCACATGTTATCCTATCCAGAGGATTAGGAAGAATCATTGTAAGGCATCGATCTAAGTCAATCTAAGATTGCTGATACTCCAAGAGGTATTCCTGCCTTGCCCCTTCTGTAGATGTGCACTCCCACGCTTCTCTGTTTAAGCACTAGCAACTGAAATTGCATACACTGCGTACCAACTCCTCTGTGCAGTTAAAAATCTATGCCTCCTATCAAAGAAATATATTTTTCAACTGAAACAGTAAGGGTCACTTGGCACAGAGAACCATTTTTCCTGGCAAAAAAAGCAACTTCATTTTAAGAAGAGCTTACTGGACAACCAACCCATCAAGCAATTCAGAATAGTGCTACAAAGCCTGCGCATCAAGCTGAGACTAACAGTGAATACACAGTACAAAATGCCTGGAAACATCTGCAGTTCAACTTTCATTACTCTATAGTCTAAGTATCAGAACTCAATCAGAACTGATCTTAACTGAAATCCAGAACCCTCTGCTGAAAAAGAGACACACTAAAGTCATCTGGGGAGAAAAGAAACACAACAAAAAAAATCTCCTTTGTAATAACCAAGAAAATACAAAAAACACACTGTAAACTTATAGCCTAAAAAGTTAAGACAGACAGCTAGAAGGGAGGAATACTATATTATGTTTCATGGCCTCAGAATTATTCCTAGCTTTTTGCTTTAAATAAAAAGATTAATACAAGAAGGAACAATAGTGTCTTTAAGACTGCAGAGTCCACCTTTTCAGATACTTGGGGTAATTAGTTTAGGACAATGGAGCCAGGTTTGCCCTCACTTGCTTACTCTCTGTCCCACTGACTCTTGCACAGTGCCCCAGGATCAGCTGTCTGTTTAGATATAGAAGAAATAGCTGATCAAAAAAATCTGTAATGCAACAAATTTTCAGTCTTTCCTCAATGTATACATAGATAAGCAAGTAATTACTACCACTGACTAGTTAGGAAGACCTCCCACCAGTTGTCTACAACTATTTTTTTGCACATCCCCTATCCAAGTTGAGAACTCCTCATTATATTGTATGTGAGAACAAGCAAAGGATAAGCAATGTAAAGTGCTCAATATTAAGAAGGTATATGATATTTGTCATTTAAAACCCAAGCACATATTGAGCTTGAAACCACCAATTCCAATCCTTTAAATTCTCTATGAAGACTAAAGATGGATTTTGGTTAGTTACACATGGTTATCTTCTCATTTTCCTAACACATAGGTCTTCAAAAATTCAGTCACCAGCTATGCTGTTTTATAGTTCTTTATTCATGAATAAGTGATACTTAATCTGGCCACAGAATCTGCTGATACAAATGGAGCTATTACTGTGAGCTAGGTGCACAAGGAAAAGGGCTGTGAGATCCAAATTAAAAATACTTTCTGTAAAACCAAATAAAGCAAAGTCACTTAGATGTACTGAGGCAGGTTGTTGAAACAGGAGCCCAAGCACTTGCAGGAAATGAAATCAGAAATAAACTGGATTAACTTATCATCTACAGATGCCTCTCAAATCATACAACAAGAAATCTGCCTGAAGCATTCTATTTCTGTTCTCAGATAAAGAGGTAAAAGTACATTTAAAAGATCTCTTCAGTAGAAGTAGAGTACAAAATTGAAAACAGTCTCTTACACATCATAAATAAGTGGTCCAAAGAGGGAGTGCTACTCAGGACTCTGCATATGCCTGGATTTGAGGAAATTTATGGGAAAACCCACATGAGAAAGATTATTATTTCTTGGATTTAAAACACTCTGGATGAGTTAGACACTTTATATTAAATCAAGGTTCAGTGGATCAACACAGCTACTCACTATATATGGTGTGTCTTAGTACTTTAAAGCAGCTTAAAACTGAATAGTCCTAATCAATGCATTTGCTCTGTTCCAAGAGTAATAGAAATAAACATTGCAGAAGTTATGCTTAAAGTATATACCATACCCATATACAAATTATGTCTTTGTGTATAATGGCAACTTCGTAGAACACATGGAAAACATAAGGGATATATAGCAGGCTTCAGAAACATGGAATTAATACATCCGACAGCAAAATTGGAAAGGTTTCAGAAAAATGCTAAAGAACAACTGAAAGTTCTGGAAAACATGATTCTAAACTGGCAGACTCCCTCCCAGGTAAGCTCCACTCCTGTGCTCAAGTATTTTTCATGCCCTCGTGGTATGGCTTCTCAGCTCAAGCTCAACAACCTGCAAGTAGTTTACAGCAAGAATACTTCCATGGTCCAAGTGAATCACTAAATCCCTTCCTTTTATATTATTCTCTTCCGCCCTCTCCTCCCTCCCCATTGTGTTGATTCAAAGCTCTTCAGAATCATGTGAGAAGCCCTTCACCTTTTTCTTCCTGCTCCACTGCTACAATGTTTTCTAGTGAAAGACTTCAGAAGCATAGCTTAATTAGTTACTGAAGAAAAAGGTATTAGAGGTTATCTGCTCATGGTACACTGCCAACATCTGGAAAAAATATTTCTGATAGAAGATAATTCAGCTAGAAACAAGAGGCAGTGGTTGTGAGATAATGTATTAATTAAAACTAAAGCTAATATAATAGAAATAAGAAAATAGTAATAAAATAGTAAATATACTAGCTAAGCAGCAGGGAAGAATTATCTAGCAATGAATAAGTATTTCCTGGTGGAACACCTTTGCAGAAGCTACTGAAAGCAACATAGTTTAAGTTCTTTGAGAAATTGACTAAAATGCTAAACAGTTATTATAGGGGAAAAAACCCTTTCGTTTTAAGTATGATCTGAATACCTCTCCTTGCAAATTCTGTCATGTTAAGATTTCATGAGCAGATAGTAATCACACCTTTAGCACACCTAATCATACCATGAACAGAACTTATGCTCAGAAATGTCCCAGTCTGGAAAAGCACCTAATCACTGGTTAAATAAAATCACAAAATTCCAGACTGGAATTTAAATTCCACGTAAACTCCTAAAGTGATTTTACCCATCTGTATGTTTGGATCATATCTGATCTAGCCATACTATAACTGTAGCAGTGGATCCAGCACCCTTACTGCCAAGTTACTTTCATTCAGGAACACACATACATACACACAAAAAAAAAAACCCCAAACATATTTCCTTATTTCCCTTTTGCATAATGCATAGGGGAAAGAATATTCTTGCAGGAAGCGTAAAACCTGGCACTAGGTACCCTGAACATCACTTTGTAAGTCTATTCTAGGCAAGAAAGTCTGACTGAAACCTAGCAAAAATGGTATTCCAGGAGTTTCTAAATACAGGTGTAACAACAGACTGGCTACATAGCACAGACTTGGGAGAATGTTGCAGTAACCATCTCAAAGATAGCTGGAAAGAGTTCATGGCAATTAACAAGAGTCACCACAGTGGAAGGAAGAGAGGGGGCAATTTATTTATTTTTACCTTTATATACAATTCACAATGAATGAACTAGACAAGTCAATTAAAAATTATGCATAACAGCTTTTTTCATAGATATTGACATGGAGATTTCATTATGGAAAAGGCAGCTATTCTGCAATGCCTGTTGAAACCGGTGAAACAAAATGTATATATACACAAATGGTGGCATACATAGTGGTGGTAAATGGTATCACATCTAGTTGGCAACCGGTCACTAGTGGTTGTCCCTCAAGGCTCGGTGCTAGGGCCAGTGTTGTTTAATATCTTCACTGATGATTTGAATGAGGGGATTGAGTGCACCCTCAGAAAATTTGTGGACGACACCAAGTTGGCTGAGAGTGTTGATCTGCTGGAGGATACGAAGGCTCTGCAGGGGGATCTATGCAGGCTGATTGATGGGCTGTGGCCAATGGTATGAAGTTCAACAAGGCAAAGTGCCAGGTCCTGCACTGGGCCACAACAACCCCATGCAACTCTATAGGTTGAGAAAGAGTGCCTGGAAAGCTGCTTGGCGGAAAAGGACCTGGGGGTGCTGACTGACGGCCACTGACCATGAGCCAGCTTGTGCCCAGGCAGCCAAGGTGGCCAACAGCATCCTGGCCTGTATCAGCAACAGCATAGCCAGCAGGGCCAGGGCAGTGATCAGCCCTCTGTACTGGGCACTGGTGAGGCCGCACCTCGAATCCTGTGTTCAGTTCTGGGCCCCTCACTACAAGAAAGACATTGAGGTGCTGGAGCAGGTCCAGAGAAGGGCAATGAAGCAGGTGAAGGGTCTGGAGCACAAGTCTGATGAGGAGCACCTGAGGGAACTGAGATTGTTTAGTCTGGAGAAGAGAAGGCTCAGGGGGACCTTATAGCTCTCTACAACTACCTGAAAGGAGGTTGTAGTGAGGTGGGGGTCAGTCTCTTCTCTCAGATAACGAGTGATAGGACAAGAGGTAACGGGCTCAAGCTGCACCAGGGGAGGTTTAGGTTGGCTATTAGGAAAACCTTTTCACAGAGAGGGTGATCAGATATTGGAATGGGCTTCCCAGGAAAGTGGTAGAATCACTGTCCCTGGAAGTGTTCAAAAACCATGTAGATAAGGCCCTCAGTGACATGGGTTAGTGACAGTCTTGGCAGTCCTAGGGTAATGGTTGGACCTGATGATCTTAAAGATCTTTTCCAACCTAGTCGATTCTGTGATAAAGGGGCTTTTTGTTTGGTTGGGAGGTTTTGGGAGAGAGGGAGTTGTTGGCTTTTTGTTTTTTAGGTTTAGGGCGTTTTTTTAACAACATCAAGCAAACTATTCTCACAGAACACAGACCTAGGGGATCCATATGCTTAATCCTGGAGCAAACTCCATCATATAATCTTGTCTGTCTCAGTAAATGCCAAGCAAATTTACATTTGCAACTTCTCTCTTTAAAGAGAACTTCCTAGCTTTGATGTTTTTAAGCACATGCAGAACCTACTTTCGCTCTCACTGGGAGATGAATAGCTCCATAAAGTCCTTTTAACCTCACAAGTGCCATCAGGCAGTTATCACTCAAGTACACGCAAACTGTGGTGAGATTTTCACCTGGTTTAGTCAACTATACAGTAAGGTACCTTGAGTACTTTTGTCAATATGTGTATACCCAGAAGGTATGAACCGCTCACAGTGTGTGACTTCGGTACCATAACCTGTTTTCTACATGAGTGTATGTCTGAAATGGAATGACAACTGAGACTATTGCAGATATATTATCTTATGTAGTGAGCCTATCTATTCCCCAAGAGTACAAAAATTTCCCCAAGATGCATGATAGCTAACTACTGACTGCTACCTGGGCCTGGAAGCATTAAGACAAAAAAAAAAAAAAAAGAGCCAACACCAAAAAACAAAACCAAACACACCATTTTGCACACAACTTCAGTAATTTAGCTCACCTAGTGACAGCAAAGGGCTCCTATCACTCCTGTTCATGCATAATACCTTCTGTAAGTTTAATGCTTATATATATATATAAAAAAAGTAAATCCAACTTTCTGTGGCTGCCCATAGCTTTCCAGTAAATTCACCTGTGTCACAACACCAAAATGGCAAAAAAAGAGACTATGGCTCGATAAAGGCAGCAGTTACAAACAGGCTGCAGCCATCAGACCAATTTATCTGGTAAACAGAAGGCACTCAAGCATCTACCAGGGAAGAAGGCTACCAGACACAGGATGCGTGCAAAAGGCAGACCAGTGAGATTACTAAGCACCCTTCAGATAAAAGGTGACATAAGCATGTCCTAGTCTGTTTAATGAACAATTCATACAGAATTGCTATTCAGAAGGCAGACACATAGGCAGATCCTAATGCTTCCCACAGACATTTTCTGTAACAGACCTTTCAGCTGCACAATTTACAACCCCATGTATTTTATCAATTTGCAGTTACCATCTGTATTTTCTGATCTGTTCTGGTCCATGTGTAAAAGCACAGTATCTGCGGAAATACTTTCAGGAAAAACAGAGGTGTAAAGAGCTTGGGGAAGATGCACTGGGGGTGTTCCAGGTTTTTTGTAACATCTGCGGAGGGGGCCTAAGCTGTCTCACTATTTTGTAACAGTGTGGTGAACGGTGACTTTGCCAAGGCAGGTAGAAACTGACTCAAGGATACAGGATCATGTTCCCATAAATTCAAGTGTTATGGTCCACACTCAGATGTATATGAAAAAGACATCTAGTGTCTACATGCAAGAAAACAAAGCTAAAGAGAGATGAGATAGCAATAGTAAAAGATACGTGCCATTCATTCTGTGACCAGCAGAGCAAGACTGGGAAAACTTCAGGCACCTTTTGCTGAAAAAATGCTAGATCAAGTGTCGTAGAAGTGCAAATATTTTAAAATTGGTCCTGCTTGTGAGGATACATATTAAGAAAAAGCCAATAGCAAAACAAACCAAAGTAAATGAGAAAAATTGTAAATGAAGAGCAAAAAATAAACAACCAGAAAAGAAGGCAGAGGAAAAAAAAAAAAATAAAAAATTAAGCAATCAAGCACAAGTATCTTTATCTAGACCTCTTCCATGCAGAGAAGGTAGAGTTCAGTCTACTTCCTGATCCTTTTTTGTTCTGTTAAGCTATAAAAGAACAGCAAAAAAGAAAGAATATTTTATCTTTTAAGTGAAAAAAAAAAGAAAAAAATAAAAAAATCACAGTGTAATAATGGAATCATGGACTTCAACTGTTCTATTGCAGAGATTCAGGGCTGGAGTCTCACCTTTATGACAAATGAAACCAGAACTATTAAATGGAAGTCATCACATCAGCCAGTCACCAGCAGTAGGGCTTACTTTGTCCAAATAAGAATTGACTGTCTTTAGTTGACATTTTAATATGATTTTTCCTAGCTTATGATGGACTGTCTATATTAAGACCACGATGTATAAAAACGTGTGTGGCTTATGGCTACTCATAGGTTTATAAATGTGACCCAAACACTGAAAAGTAACTGGCCTTTCACATTTAGAAGGTAACTTATTTGAAGTGACAGCCCATGAGTTAAAGCATTAAGTTACGTCAAGGTAAGCATATCTTCCAGTTACAAGTGTTAAAGCTTTAAACTACAGTGGTTTTCCAAAGAATTCATTGAAGTTATTAGTGCTAAGCAGCACAGAACTGAGGAGGAAATATCTGGAGTCTGTTACCTGTACTAGATCTCCACAAGAAACTAGGTGCTCACTATGCTAGCTCCAGCTTCTAGCAAGTCTGTTTGGGGCTTTTTTTAACCAAAAAATTAAAAATTACATTTCATTAAAATAAATTCCAGGACTGCCTACTTTTCCTTAAAAGGAACCGCTGCACTCACACATAGTAGCAGGCAGAACTGTTTCCAAAATCTCTCAGAAAGGTGATCCACTGACCCATATTAATAAGAAAATAAACACAACCTCTTGTACCGAAGAAATTCTGAAGATCCACAGCCAGGTTCATATTTCTGCCATTCTCCAGACAAAAGTAAGCTTGAAGTGCAGTAAAAGAGCATTACCAAGGGGCTTTCTTGAGCTCCCAAGGAAGGAATTTGTCACGCAGACCTTGTTACGCTCCAGAAGCTACCTGAGAACAAAGCAGTCTTGCCCTCCTGGTCTGCAGAAAGCTGATAGCTATCAAATCCATGCAAGAAGAGATTTGTGTATCTTCCCACTCCTAACTTTTGCCAGTCAGTGAGCGTGTGAAATTGCTCTATACACCAAAGACCGTACGCCCAAAAGATGTGTGTTTCCTCTTTTCTTACCTTCCCCTCTCTCACAGTAGTCACACAAAACACCTTTGGCATTTAGGCAGTCTCCCAGCTCACAAAAACTGACTTTAACTATTCTCAGCATCAGCCACATTCCTGACCTTCAAGAAAGAATATCAGGCTTCTCAAAGGACTAAATAAACTGTCTTTATAGCATCCACTCAGGACTAAAAAAAAAAAAAAAAACAACCAAAAAAACCAAATCACACCAAACCAAACAAAAAAAAACACCACACCCCAAAAAACCCCCATTAATTTAAATAAAGCTTCTTTCTTCAGACAGGGACCTGGTAAGAACTGAAGGCTCATTCTAGTTATACATGGTGATAGCTCTCTCATTTTAAGACACTTTACTCACTGGTATTTGCTCATATTTGTCAATGAACTTGTAAGCCATATATTCTCAGAAGTTAAATGATTTTTTAATTTAGTTTTTACCTCTTTAATTTTGCTGACTGGATATTTGAGAGGTCTCTTTATTCTACATGCATCCAAGGACATCCCCAGCAGGTTTCATTTCCCATGTTTGTAAGAAGCTATAATTGACTAGTGCAGTAAAAGTTAAAAAAGATACAGAACTTACGAAAATAAAAAGTGAAATAAAGTATGAATTTTCAAAAGTTACTCTAAAGATGCTTCCATGTGATCAGATGTTCAACTAGGCACACAGGCCATCACACCAAATGACCTTCTGCTTGTGACAGCATCCCAAACTTCCCTAATTACACACTCCCTCCTTGCAATTACTACAGACTCCCTGCTGACCTTCTAACCTCCCTTTGCCATTTGCACCTCTGAACCTAGGGCATGCTCTGAAATGTAACACAACAAAACTGCATACAGGGTGTCAGGAGCCATTAAGCAATGCTCTGTGGGTACTCTGGGTACATGTTCTTGGCACACTCAGAAAAAGGCTTAACTGAGGGCAAAAAGGGAAAGCAGAGCTTGAGGGGGAGAACACACTCAGCTTGAGAATGCAAAAAAAGAAGAAAAGGAACTTGGGAAGCAGGCTTTAAAGGAAGGCAGTGCAGAGCTTGGGGATAGATGCCTACAGGATAAAATGAATACAAGTACCTGGCTTAACTTCAGATCACCCAGGCATATCTTTGAAGTAATTTTTAAAATTCCATTGTTAAATTCCCCGTACCTTTTTATCTAAGTCCAAGTCCTTTTTTTCCTTGCTAGCTTTTACAGCATTGGTCTACTGCAACTGCTCTATATATGCAAAGCTGGAAGGTAAAATTATACCTAATAGTTGAAAGCAATCTCTTCTATTTTAATTTCCATACATCAAGCTCAAATTCAGCACTGACGAAAATGGATCCTACAAAGAGAAGGAATTTACTTAAAAAAAAATACAAAAAAAATACAAAAAAATACAGGGTTACCAAGTCACTAGTATGGTTTCTGCTATCTCACTCACAATAAGTAGTATCCTACCTCAGCAGGAGTCCCACTTAATTCCTTGTATGTATTCATGAGGCATGGTGCTGTTCAATAAAAGAGCAACAACTGACTAGCTTATTTTTGCAGGTACATTTGTTGTATGCACAAAGCTATGCAATTTTTAAAACCTTGAGAAAAAATATCTTTTTACTAAGCTTTGAGGGTAGTCCCACCTGAAGAGGGGAATGCATTCAGGGAGGACAAGATCCTGCAGGAAAATTCCACTTGGCCTCTATATCCCTCCTTTCACATCCATTCTTCTCTCAACTCCAAAAAAGTTGTCTCCCCGGCAGTCACATGAAGAGTGTAACATTCACTTTGAATCCATGAAGATAAGAACATTAGGCTGAAGCTCTGAATCAGGCTGGAGGATACTCTGTGCCCATACAGACAACCAGCTGGCTATGACTGCCTTGTCATCACCACACAATCCCTCCCCGGGGAACATAGGCATATCCCACAAAAAAAATGCACCAGCACCCATGCTGGGCTCTGCTCCTCTTCCAAAAACCTCACCAGGTTCATGAATGAGAGGAAAGCAGCCACAACACTGGGTATGCCACATGCCCCCTGCAAGGCTGTGTCTGCCTTGGCAGAAAGTCAAATGAGCAGTGAAAGAAGGTCCTGAGAGCACGGGGACAGCAAGGTCTTGGCTGGTGTCTCAGACTAGGTGCTCTGTCAGCCAGGCAATGACTGAGGACATCAAGTCCAGCTGGAAGTGGCAGTGAAAGTCCACAAGGCTCATCTAGAGGAGGCAAAAGCTCAGTTTAAAGGCACTCTGGGATTTCCAAGTGGACACATACATGATGCAGACTGCAAGGTACAAGCAAAGGAGAAAGACAGAGGCAAGAAAAGTGAGTCATTCCAACTGTTACAGAGAAGAGGGTCTTGTGCTGAAGTGTTTGAGAACTGCTAAATAACAGGTAGTTGAGAAAACTTTTAAGTGCAGTAAGTACACATTTTTCAGAGAAATGATTTTCAGCACATATGGTTCTTTCAAGTAACGAAAAGTGATTGTTTGCAGAGACAGAATTAAAACAGGCAACGAAAGTTATGAAAAGAGAAAGTTCTAAAACTTCTCATTTATTCTGCAAAGAACATGACACTATTCTCGGTGCCATGGTATATGAGCTTCTACTAGAACATTAAAAGAAAGAAAAAACAAAAAACAAACAAACGGGGGGAAAAAAGAACAAACAATGATCACATATTTGCAATTCCTCCCGTTTCCTACTACCTCTGCAAGTGCAACATATTGAGGCATTTGGTATAGGTTTGAATTAAGTTTTGGATAATGCAGACAAGAACCAAATAACAGCTCTGTTTGTAAAGCAAGGTGCCTAGGCAGAACTGTGATGAATACAGAATTACTGTTTTCAAATGCTTATTTCCCCAGTAATTTCCAAGGACTAGCCCAAGCCTACAGACTTCAACCCAAGTACTAGGTGGCATATATCCAAATACCCAAGAATAAGCACGAGACAACAGAGGTGTCTCTCTGAACTACCAATTATTTCTGATCCTCTTTTCCACCATGCACATCACTTTCTTTTTATACACATTACACCCTCCTGCACACATCCAGCCAACTCCATTCTATTTATTATAAGCCACTAGAAAGAGAGTAGAATGCAAAGTCAGATTTTTCCAGTTCCCAAAAATAAAGTCTTACACCTTTACTTTCCTATGTGACTTCAAGAAACATGGAACAACCTCAAGTTAAATTCACAGTAATATTTACAATATAATATTTTTACAGTGTGCATGTCACACATACTCATCCTTAGCATGTCAATAGTGATGTGATAAAGCACTAGGTATTAGTCTTCTTGGTCCTACACACAAAACTAAGATTTAGCAACATAGTATAACTGTTCTGGTAAACAGTTGTGTACTATTTCTCCATTATAACTTCGGAAGAATGCTACATAAGAATGCTATCAAGGGATAAGTAAAGAATGTATACTGATGCAGTTGTGATTTTTTTGCCAAATTCGGTTCTTCACAAGCACTTTATAGACAGTCTGACTTAAGTTGGCAGGAAGATTACCATTCACTTTTAACAGAAACATGATTAGGGCACCACTACACACCTATTATAACACAACACACCTCTACAGCACTGCTGAAAGCAGAGGAAGAAAAATATCAACACTAGTTCTTCTCTCACCATCTCATTACTCCTCACTTACAACCACACAGTATCTATAAAGCTACAAACACATAACTCATGCTGACTAACAGCATCATTTTATCTACACAATAGCTTACTGTGTTTCTGAAGCATGTTTTTTCCTCCGCTACAATGCTCTTCGTGTCAGGAGTTACATCAACCAATTCTATTACAGGCCAGCAATAAATCCTTTGAAAGCAGCATTTATATATCCCACCAAAAAGTATCATCATGACAGCAAACTGCTGATGCCAAGATATTTCATGACCAACTACTTGGAATGATGCCCGCGAATTTCCAGCTCAGCTCTGCGGCAAAGGCATCCCACTACACTTCTTTCAGGAAGGAGAATATGAATGGAGACACGAGGCAGTAACCAACATGCTTACCAAGCCACCACAGATGCTGAAGACCGCCATGTGCGTCTCCTGTGCATTGACATGCCCACGGTAGAAACAGTGGCGCAAATCAGGGGAGGACTGCTCCTGCGGGGCCCCTACGTGCACCACAGCGTACTGAGCAGCAACAAAGCCTGCATCAGCACTCAGGTTGAGCTGGAAGACCTGCCCGTACGCACTGAGCTGGTAATGAGTTCGGAAAGCAATGGGCTCCCGGGGTGCCTCCAAGCTCCTTTTTCTCCTGCTGAAGTGATGCGTGTGAGGGAAGACTTCTCCAAACTCATTCACTCGGACAGGTGTGATGATTTCGTAGGAGGAGAGCTGCTTCACTAAGGTCTCTGCAACAGAGAGCAAGAGACTCAGCCTGGTGCATCAGCACATCAGGAACCTCCGCACGGCTCCCGGCGCTGCGCTGGCCAGGGGTACGGTGACAGGAGCGGGGAGTGGGGGCTGCCTCCGGCACACCCGCTTCGGCCGCCCCGGCCCTGCCACCCCACAAGGGCCGCCCCGCTTCCCGCCCCGCGAGGAAACGCTCCCTCCTGCCCGCCCGCGGCGGGGGCGCGGCGGCTGCCCCGCAAGGAACAGTGCCCGCCGCTCGGCCAGGACCCCCGGGGCAGTCGTTGCCTTTGTTGCCGCTTGTTTACCTTGTCCCGGGTGGAAGCGGACTCCCCGCGCCTCGGCGACGAGCGGGGACAGGAGGCACACCAGAGCCGCCAGCCACCTCGCCACACGCATGGCTCGCTCCGCGGCGGGCGTGCCCGCAGCGCCCCCGGGCCGCTGCCTCAGCAGGCGCCGGCCGCCCGGGCACAACCCGCACCGCGCGGCTCCTCCATGCTCCCCGCCTCGCTGTCCCGCTGCCTCCGCGCTCCCCTCACACGGGAAACCGCCCCTGCTCCCAGCCCCGCGCCCCCAGCTCGCTCTCCGCCGCCGGGGTAGGCGGCCCTTCCCGCCCCTCCCTCCGCCTCCCTTGCCCCTGCCCCGCCGCAGACGGGAGGCGAGAAGGTGCCCAGCTGCCCTCAGGCGGGGACCATCCCCGCACTCGCACTTCAGAGCGGGCCCCGGCGCCCGGCCCGCCCCGGGGCAGGACCTGGCCAATGGCGGAGGGCAGCCCCCGCGCACCGCCTCTCCCCCGTGGGCCGCCCGCCCGCCCGGGCTGGACTCTCAGCAGCGCCAGGGCGGGCAGCGGGAGGTTGAGGGGGACCCGGCGACCCGAGCCGCCGCCCGTCGCCCCGTGTCTGGCGTTAGAGCCCGAGGGAGGTGTCATTTAAGAGAAAAAATGGGCTTCCGAGAAGCCTGGCAGTGCCGAGTTCACCCCGAGAAGCGCAAAGGCAGCGCTGCGAGGGCCGGGGGTGTCCCCTCGGACTGAGTTGCCCACAGGAACTCGCCGATGACTCTCCCCTGCAGGTCGGCTCCAGGCTGAAGGCGCTTCCTCACACAGCTTCGCAGGAAGGAGATCTCAAGGCTGGGTCTGACACCATGGTGTCGACAGACTGGACTTGGTTTGTTTTTGAACACGAGGTCCCCCATTTAGATTATTCTGTCTGGGCAAAGTCTCCATAAAACTGCTTGTACCAGCACTCAGGGAGCCCTGCATCCCTTACATAGAGCCTGCGGATTATCAGCCTTACCTAACACAGGTTGTTATGAGGCTGTGCTCTGACAGCCACTCTATGAGTACAGTGGTTGCTTTTCAGGAACCTTAAGATGTTTTAAGTGTTCAAGGCCACGCTGGACAGGGCTTTGAGCAACATGGTCTAGTGGAAGGTGTCCCTGCCCATGGCAGGGGGTTGGAACCAGATGAGCTTTAAGGTCCCTTCCAACTCAAACCATCCTGTGGTTCTATGATTCTATGAACTTACGAAGCGATAACCTCTTTACTGTATGGCTGGAGGTAACAGAGTGCACAAGTGGAACTGAGCTCATCCTTCCTCTTCCTCTGCTCTTACTGTGGTACTAGGAGTCAGTGACCACTCTGTCAAAGGCAAAATGACCTCAAGGATGGCCTTTGAGCTTGAAGTGCCTCTCTCTTAAGGTTGTTTTGTCATCTGACTTACCTGTTATTTTAGGAATCTCATGAGGTAGAAACAGAGTGGGAGAACACATTTTCTTCTCCTGAAATGAGGGAATGAGCTGATCAGGCTTTGAATAAAAGTGGCTAGTTCTGGAAGAACCTTCACTGCTAGAGCAAAGTCCAAAATCCCCTGTCAGAGTTCAGGATTGTAAAAGGGATATTTGAATTGCTCTAAAGTATGCAGCATAATCTTGAGAATATTAATTCTTTTGGGGAATACTGAGTTGTCTTCTTGAACACTCTGAAGATGGCAGCTCTCAGATGCATATTAAACTGTTTTCTCTATGTGGGTCACTGATAAGCACTGTTACGTGACATGAAACAAATATTTGAGATCTGAAGGCTTCTGCAAAGTGAGAACAAACGGAAAGCCTATGTTTCCGAATACCATGAATATCGAAGTAATCCAACAAGAAGCAAGAATTCCAAACTATTTCTTTTAAACTGGAGAAGACTGACCATGACATGTAAACAAAACTCCAGTTCTCAGCATTGGGTGGTGAGAAAGACAGGAGGTAGGTGGAGAGAGCTTCATCCTCACCAGCACAAAAGCATGAGGGTAGAGTCTTGTTTCAGTTTCCCGAGATGTCGGTATCCCAAGTTGCAGAAAACTAACCCATGGGGTACTCATGTAGTGGTAGAGCAAAGTTTAATGATGAATGCTTTGATCTTACTGACTGTAGTAAAATGCATGAACAATGGGAAGAAATTAAGGGAGCGATTGTTGCACATGCCTGAGACTTCTCCAGCAAATGAGAATTTGCCCCTTTTTGAATCTCACTTGTTGAAACAGTAATCAGAGCACAGCAAGTTACCTCCTTTCTTAGACAACTCAAACGGCTTCTGAGTGATGAAGTAAATGGGCACTAGTTCATTAAGCATAAGCAAATACCAACTGATTAAGATGTGATGGTTCACTTGTTTATGATTTGCAAAATTATTTTTCAAAAAAATGATCAGAAGCATTAAGCGTCAGGGCAGTCAGAGTTCAGTGTTCTCACTTCAAGCACAAAGCTTCATGGTAGCTCACTTCAAAGCAAGTATTAGCAGATGACTCAATTTTTTAACAATTTATGTATACACTTATGTATGTATTTCCAATATTTTAGAAAAGGCAACGTTTACTTCAAAATGTGAATATTTTCAAAACAATAAGATTACTTTTCTTAAATCTGATTTTAATGGGCTTAACTTTCCCTGTATTCTCCATTAGAATGACACACCAGCTCTTCCATAGTGAACACTGATGGTCCATCTCTGTCTAAAGATAGACTGTTTAGAGCAATTTAAAATTGACAACATTTATGTAGATTCCCAGTGTTTTTTCAGTAGCTCCTGGCAGTGCCATGGGGCTACTGCTCAAAATCCAGTGCCAACTGAGCCAATATTTTGAATTGTTTTTACAAAGTTTCATCCTAAACAAAAAGTAAACTTCCAAACATGAAGCTCATGATTCAGGCAATGTCAGGCATTCAAATCAAACACCTTTTCATGCTTAGCAGCCACTATGCTTTCAGAAACTACTGAAGCTCTGCAGGTATTAGGCATAAGTCTGATTTTCAAATGCAAGACAGGTTAGATGTGCAAGAGCAAAGTAGAATAACGGGGGTTTACGCAATTCTAGTAGTATTCCCATTACCTGAATGGCTTTGGGCAATAAGCTGCGGTCATTCAACATGACCTCTACCCATATGGCATCAGTTTGAATCTTGTGAGAAGTAAATATAACCCTGTATATCAAAGGAAGGGGTGTATTTCTATTGTGAAGAAATATAAGTACATCAGAAAATTCAGAAAGGATGGAAAGAGTGTGTTTGCTACAACTTTAGGAGGTAGAAGAGTGGAGTCAGGCACAAGGATGAAACTAAGCTGGAGAGTTATGGAAGCTGTTTAAAAGAGCAGAACTGCAAAAATATATAATGAAACATTAAAAATAAAATTTCTAATGAGAGGTTGAGCACTGGAAGAGGGACACAGAGAGGCTGTGCGGTCTCCATCCTTGTAGATACTCAAAACCCAACTGGACAAGGAAACCTGAACTATCTTTGAAATTAGCCCTGCTTTGAGCAGGAGGTTGGCCTAGATGACCTCCAGAGGTTCCTTCCAGCCCACATCATCCTATGAGTCTATGAAACAAAGAAAAAAAGGTTCCTGGGGAAAGTTAAAGAGACCGAGGTAAAGAGGATGAAGAGAATAATTAGACCTACTGAAAGAACAGAGAGTGGGCAAAATCAGGAGAAAATAGGCTACAAAGAAACAGAAGAGGAAGAAAGGAGAAACAACTGAGAATATTTGATAAGATTTTTCAAGGCTAGAAGTTATAGAGTGGTAAAGCTCCAGCTAAGGCAGCAGAACTGTGCTGGTTTACATCTGCAAATGCAGTCCTCAGTGATGTAATGCATTCTGACTTCATTAAATCTGCATTGACATTAAAGCTTGCTATTGAACAGTTTGCCTTCAAAATGCCTCCCACATTAGTGAAGTAAATCCATCTATTTACACTGTTTATTCTTGTCACTTGTCTCTTTCAGCGGATATGTTTGGAATGAGGAATGTTGTGCCAATTACTTTGCAACTGAATGAAATACAAGGGTATTCTGTGCTCCCTGAAACCAGTGCTCACTGAAGCCTTCCTTAGGGTTTCACTAGGATTGCATGGACAAACGGAATTGCAATTATGTCATGATTATTCAAATATTTGCATTGTACACTTAACATGCTGCAGTAGATAAGGCTTACCAGATAAAAGAGTAGGGTGTGTAAAAATGCACATCGAGTAGTTAATGAATTTCTTCCTTAGGTTCAGTATGACCTACCACAGATTAGCTATTAAATCCTTTAACTTGGTTTTGCCTCCATTTTCTTAAAGTGGTCTTTTATTAAGTGGTTTTGACTGAAAATCACAAAGTGGAAAACAATAGCAGTATAAAAGTCAGTTGCTCAGAAAAGGCAAAGGCAACATTTAAATAAGTGAAATTGTTATAAAAAGTAGGATATTAACAAATTCTATTTGGAAAAGAAGACTATATGAAGTATATATTTCACTGCCTTTTATTATATCTTGGCATTTTTCTGTCTGGTGGAATACAATTTAAATCAGTCCTTCAGACTCTTTATTTACTGTTCTTGTCAGGACACAACCCAGGCCACAAATCTGCCTGGTTCACCGTCACTTATTCATCACCTTGTCTGATGCTTATCCTGAGAAGTCCCAAAGGTTATATTTATACCATATATACACACACCATGGAGCCACCTGATCCCTGGCATGGGGTCAGGAGCAGCTCAGGTCCCCACTAGTCAAAGCTACCATTGTGTGGAGCAGGCTGGCCTTGCTCAGACGCTGAGCCTTGCAGTGGGCCTGGCTCGCACCCTGTCCCATGGCCCTTCCCATCTGTGCTCTGCCATGCCTCCCGCGCAACTCCAGCTGCAGTCAGCTGCTGAAGCTGGGCTGTTGGAGGGAGATGGCTGGCTGGACTGCTGTGTGCAGGTGAATTGGAACTCCCTGTGCGGTGGCAGCTGGGCTGTTCCTGCCTGCCCAGCCACTGCCACTGCAGGCAGCTTTGCTTTTCTCATGGAACTCGGGGTCAGCAGCATCATCCATCACAACACTATCAGAGACTGCCTTTCAGCAAGGACTCTGGGCATAGTCCAAATGACTTAAAGCCGATGTAGGTCCAATGCTGTTTGCCCCATCCTCCACCCAGCTCTCTCCTCCTTCACCTTACCCCATACCATCCTGCCTGGTCCTCTGCTCCCCTCCCAGAGTGCCTATGCAGCCACTAGCCCAGCTGGAGCTCCAGGGGCTGGCTGCGGAGGGGAAGATCTACCCATGAAACCCCCACAGGACACAAGGACAGCATATATGTTGCACTGAATTATAAATGTATTGTCACTGACATGGGTAAAATAGAGGCTAAATGACCATGGGGTCCAAATAAAAGGCATTTAAAATGAAATTATCACTGGTCAAGTATGAAGCAAAAAGAAACAATGCACAGAGATAGCACAGTTCTAAGGTCTTCTCTAGTGTTGCGAGCAGGGTAGGAAGGTCTGTAAGCACTGGAGTAGTGTATAAAGGTGAAAGTGTGAAGACAGCAGGGATGCTGTGAGAGATGCTCTCAGGTGAGCCAGGAAGTTAAACCTGGCATGGTCTCGTCCACTCTCGCTGGGTGGAGCTGGAGTGGACTGTCCCTTCAAGCAGTCTGGTTACTCCAGGGGGAGCCCAGGAGCTCGTCAGTGTGTGCGGTGTGGATTAATTGAGGGGACCAGGCCTCAGGGGGGCAATTCAGGGGGACCCTGTAGGTCAACCCATGAACCCACAGAATTTAAAGGGAGTGAAATCAATGAAATTGTATAGAAACCAGTAGAAATCTGTAGGTGTTTTGAACCATATTATAAACTGATTTAACAGTTTGATATAATAATCTTTTTCATTCTTAGGCTGATTCAAAAGCTCTCCTGAAAAAAAAAAAAAAAAAAGTGTTGTTTGGGGTTTTTTTCCTACAGTATGCATACATTTATGCTACTACCTTCATTCATACTATAACACGTTTTGGACAATGGTGGTTTATTCTAAGCTTAATGTCTGCACAACAATTCTTCCCTTAATCAAAGGTAACTGAAAGTTCGTTACTTTTATGCTATTTAACATGAAGTCTTATGCCAAGTTTTATCTGGAGAAATACAGGCTTACATAAAGGCTGGAAGGTACTGCATACCATGCCATGTAATTGGAACTTCCATCCCTTAGTTCTTATTGAGATCCTGCATTATTTTAGATATGAACAATTTTGCAGTATTGTCTATGAAAACTAACTTGCTGGCAAAAAGTATTATTTGCAAACAAGAAAATATATGCCAGGCAGTCATAGCTACTAATTTAAGAAGCTTATAGTTGATTATAATGATTTCTTTGTCTTATAAGTGAAGACAGGCACTTTAATATCATTACAAATCCCCTGGGAAGAAAAGCGAGGAGGCATGTGCCAGCTACAAGGTATTACACCGAGCATTGTGCAAGCACCATGGACATACATATCAGAGCTCAGTGTCCTAGGACAGAAGCTGGCAGACTGCTCTGTGCTTTCTCCTAACTCTGGGACAGGAATCCTGCTCTGAACTTCACCCTGTCTTTGGGCTCCATCAGCACAGTGCACCTGTTATATCAGCCAGGGGAATTTCAGCTTGCAAGGGGAGGCAAGTGTAGGTCACTGCGTGCTCTTAAAGAAGAGTGCATAAGGAAAAAACACTCTGACCTGAGATGTACAAGCGAACCCATACAAATCATTCAGAAAAATAGGAATTATTGTGAAGACAAAGGCATGTCCACTCTGCCAAAAAAGCAAGCTTTTTTTTTTTTTTTTAAGTCACAAGCACACTGCAGCTGTTACTTTGGCTCAAGAGAAAGTATTCCCTACAGTAAAGAGACATAGGGCCCAATTCATCTCTCGTATCAACCCTGTCAGTTATGCCAGGGATAATTTGGCTCACGTAGCACTCTCCTAGCTACCAGCCTTTTCCAGAGTCCCCTAAAATTAGCCTACAAGAGAATATAAATTTAGCATTCCACTATACAACCAGAAGTCATAAAATGTGAGCATTAAATTGTTAATAGCAAGTGAACTGTTCCTAATTGTACTAAGTCAAATCTGTGCTTACCCAGTGGTACCCTGTGCCATTTAGAAATGCTATCTCTAGCAGGAGTTAAACTCCTCAAAACCAGAAATTTGTATTAAAATTTATGTCCGTATGAGTGAGCTGCACAAAGACTGCAAGGATCCAGAGGCATCTGAACTTCATTCACTGTGCTAAGTGTGGCTCTATAGTGTGATAAAAAAGATGACTTAGAGCACAACACAGAGCATCACGAAGCATCCTCACATCACAGTGTGGTGTTTCAGTGGAAATGTGAGCTGGTTTTGCACTAATTTCACTGTTCTCACATTATAGTCATATCATGCAAATGTGAGAACATCACAAATTCATGAATATTTGTAGTATCTCACTGGACAAGATATTCTCATTCCTTATTAGAACACCATTCATATATTAGAATTCCTAACTTTGACTATGCAATTGCTGAAGACAAAAGGAGAGTGAAATCATGCATAGCAATAACAGGCTATTCCTGGAGAGAGTGTATGCTTCATGTCTTGCAAGAAAACTTCTAGGAAAAGAGTTGTCAGCTCTCCGCCAGCTGATAATCACTGAATTCACATACCAGAAGCTACTACCTTCATTCTGTTTTTTTCCAATACACAACTTTTTAAACTTCTTTCATACCCTACTTTTCCCAGCTGCGAGATTCACAAGAAAAATACCAAACTGACCACCAAGACAAAGGATGGATGAAGTCTTCCATGGCAAAGCAAAAGATGTATGTAAGGAACTGTGTTTATTGCACCAGGCCCATATTTATGAAACTAGTGAAGGAGGAGAATTGTTTTATCCCAGCCAGCAGTTACCAAATTCATCTGGGGAAAAACCCATGTTTAATCCTATTTCTTCCAAAGAAGATTTAATCTTATGTTTCCATTAGCTGTTCAGTAGAGTAAGTTGGGCACGCTTGTAACCCATTTTCTTGATGGTGTTCCATTATATATTACATACTTTCCATTTCTCTGGTGGAAAATCTGTTACAGTATAGCAGTTAGATCATCTTTCTGTTGCATGGTTTCATCTCATTAAGGCGGCAACAGAAAATAAACCCAAAGAACAATCCCACATCATTCTTGTTGAGATCTTTAAATTGGGTTTACTGGGCAGAATTTCTTTCCTTATCACTGCAGTAATTTCATATCCTTTATTTTTGGCAGCTTGAAAGAAATAGCTTCAAGGTGGAAGCTTTTCCAGTTCTCTCTTTACATTCAATGGTCAAGAACTTGGAGGGGGGGGGGGAATTTAGATTCGGTCTAAACATGGGAACTAAAATAAAAAATTGGTTCATCCACTGAACAAAAAGGTAACAACTTTATATAGCACCAAGCAGGTCCCAAAATATATGCCTTAAATATTTATGATCCTGAACAGATTTGAAGATAAGACTGCTGAATGGACAGGTCACCAAGTGTACTAGATTTGTAAGTTCTGGGAGTTTGGTACAGAAGTACAAGGATACTTCCATCAACACTTCAAAACCAGATTTTATATGAGCTTACAATATTTTCCTGAGATGCCACTATTACACTTCATGTAAGACTTATAAAGGCACTTCCAGCAAGCGAGGCATTTGGCTAAAACCAGTATTTAGAGAGTAGCTGTGCTTTCTATAACCTAGGGCACAAACTTTAATGTTACTAGCAAAATCCAAATAACTATTATTGACAATCCCCAGACTTTCCTGCGAATCAAAGGGTGTTGTGTTGTGTTGTGTTGTGTTGTGTTGTGTTGTGTTGTGTTGTGTTGTGTGTAGAGCCTGTTTACTAAGCCCTAAAGCAAAATTATCAGGTCATTTATCTAAGAACTTGGAGAGACACAAAATGGACAATATTTGAATAATAATACTTTGAATAAAAGTACTTTGAATTTGAGTCAAGAAGACATTTTTATTCCCTCCTTTTTTTTCTTCTTAAGACTTATTCCCTCTTCTTTTAAATATTTTCATTTCCCCTCTTCTTTTAAACGTTTTCATTTCTAAAATCAGAGACACATTAAGCTTCTGTACTCAATAACGCATTTGTTACTAAAGAATGAGAAATCCTTAGTCCCACTGTAATTTTAACATTAGTCTCCCACACATGCATAATGATAAGCTTTTTTCATTACACTTCAAGACAATAATGAGCACTTTTATTCAATACTTAATAAAATTATAAGACTGTTTCTTAATCACAGAATTACCTAGAGACCTGAGAGGGACTTCAGTGGCATGCGGTCCTCTTATGGGGAAATGTACTTTGCTGACATGCACACTTCCTCCTGAAATCTGCTGCTACAAAGCATGAAACTACAAAGTGTATCTAGTGAGTTACCTGGAAACTATCCATTCTGTAAGACTGGCCACATCAAATCAGTGCTCACAGGGGCAAATCACATGTGGCTCTGTGATGTTTGCATTCCTGTGAAACTGTTCAGGCAGAAATAGTAGTTACAGTGATTTCTGAATGTCTGCCTGTTTATGTTTCCAGAAGAAACAGTCTACATCCTAATTTATACATAATGAGGTTTTATTATTACAGATACGCCACCCTTCATGGCTTGGCATCTTCTTTCCAATTAACCCTATGTAAAACAAGTACAAATTCAGTAAAAAAGAGTAAAAATCTAAAGTAAATTCAATATTTGGATTTGGTAGGGAACCAAACTAAATTATGAGTAAGGAAAGCATAATTCTTAAAACCTGAGTCATCAGTTTCTGAATTCTTTAATTCATAATTGCAGCACTTTGAGTTAGCTAAAATTAGCAGAATATTCCCTAGAATATTTCTAGGGAAACCCCTAGAATAAAATACAGGTTACAGAAATGGTTACAATCTTGTCACCAGTATGTAAAAACATCAGCTGAATTCCAGCTCTATTCCCTACAGCAGGTGGTAGTAGGAAATAATCTGGTACAATGATCCCAAGTTAGCAGGTGGTGGCATCAGTCAGGCTTTTCATAAAAAAACAATCATCAGCCTCATCAGGAAGATTAACACTAAATAGAGAAAAACCCCATTTCTCCTTAACATGCATTTTAGTGAGTCATTTCACAAATAATTTAACTAGTTGTGGTGACTCAAAAATATGTGAGGGAGCCATTTAATTCAGAAGGTTAAGTAAGTCACTATACACATCAATGTCATTTGCTTACTTTCCTTAGGCCTTTTTTTTTAACACTCACTCTATAATTTGCCCTTTAAAATAGGTGTAAAGATACTGTCAAACATCTATTACCCCATGATCTTCCTCTCATCAGACTTGGTGGATCTGTGTGTGCACAGTGCGTGCCTGCAGATTTCTGCGCTCTCAGACGGTCACAAATGACCACGCTGGTTACTCTCTTCCTACATGTGTTGCTCTCCATGCATTGCAGTAAGAAAATGTTACTTTAAAGTATGCAATCATATTTCTTTGATGAAGTAATGCCACGTGCTCTGCTCTTCCCCATTTCTGAACAAAATTTTCATTTATAGAGTTTATGATTCTTTTCTCCTTTCTTGCAGTTCATTGCTAAGACATATTCAATACATATTCCTACAGAGAAACAGATTTATAAAATGCAGTAGATAAAGCTGTAAGAGTTCTTATGTATAGTGCATTTTCTAAGAAAAAAAAAAGTGTATATAACAGCTTTCAATAATGAAGTTCCTTTGAACTTCTGTTTCTAAAGGATCTTGCTGATAAATATACTCTTTTTTTAACAAATATACATACACACATTGTTCTTATCGCTGACTCAAGGCTGTACACTATGTTTACTATTAGATGGGGGTTTTAACTCATAAATTGTGGCCATTAGATACATTCTTTCTGATTTTGAAACGTTTTGCTTCCAATTTTCTCAAAAACATGCTGGGAGAATTACGTTCCCTAGTTGCTAAAAGATAATTTTTGCTAATAGATGGAAACTTTTCCTACGGATTTTAGCAATCTACTTGGACACACATAGCTTGTGTTAGTGAATACCCTAACAATATGCTCTTGTCTGCACTCAGTAGTGCATTATATAATACTTCAGGCGTAGTAAAAGACTCACTCAGAAATATGGCAAGCACATTATCTATCTGGAACTAGAAATTAAGCCATGTTGCTTGCATAACACTACTATTATTACTGTATCTTACTCCTCTTTGGAAAACAATTATCTCCTTCCACTTTTAGAGAACGCTCAGGACCAAACATTTCTGTGAATTGTACTGTATGTGCCTAGTGAACTCAGCCAGCTTTGTCTGATATTTCTTCATTGTCGTTTACAGGCAGACATGTAAAGCCTTGCAGAGAGACACTTAAATAGAATATCTGTATATATATCTGTAACTTTACTACAGTGTTTTAGAGATAAAAACTATTAGCTGCAAAGACTGTGACTGACTGCTAGACAATCATAAATCTGCCTTACTTGGGTCATTCCTTTGAAAAAGTGATAAAATAGCTAGAACTCAGTCTCTATAACCACAGGAAAAAGCCTACAGGGCAACAGATACATGCTTTGCTTGACATACTAAATGTGAATATAGTAAGAAGACCTCTTATGGTTTAGTAATTAACAATAAGAACTGTTCATCACATGTATAGAAGATGGTCCTATCAGAATAGTATTATGGAACTTGTTGTTTCAGCTTTGCTCAACTTATTCCTTCTAGTTTTCCATTTTCTGTTATAAAATCTTCCAGTTTCTGAAAATGCTTCTGGCTATACACTTGCAAGTTATATTCACCACAGACAGTATATCCATTTTTGTATCATAATGTTTTTAGATTTGTGTAATGCATCAAAATATAAAATAAAACACACAACTTACATGAAAAAATGAAATTACATTAGATTTCTTTTTAAACTTAGAGTATCTGATAGGTAGCATTATCATATTCAATACTCCGGACCTCAGTTTTTACGCTTGTCATATAAGTGGATGTTATAAAAATGGAGGTAGCAGCAGAGAGCTTCAAATTTAAATGAAATGGTCCTAAAGTTAGAGAACTAGAAAATGATGCCCTTTTACAAGAGGTTTAAAAGTAAAAGTAGACCAAATGTCTTGTATCCAACATGGGTTCTTGCCAAGAAAACAGCCTGGCAGGAGATTAGAGGGAAGATCACCTACTCACAGCGGTTAGCCCAGTGACCTGCCAGAATCCCGGTAAGTGGATTGACACCAGGATAGAGGTGAAGAACAGGCACAGAGCCACTGGCCATCCGTGTCAGAGACAAGAGGGCAGGAGGCCAGGAAGACCACAGTATACTTTCTTTGCCCTTATTAGAAAGCAGAGAGGGCTCAATAAAGCAAACATTTATTTCCAAATTCTCAGGTATTGGAAACTGATGCATGGACTTTCTTCTTATTTGGAACTTACTTGATTTGCTGCTGGCAAATATGCAGAAAGGTAAGCTTCTCGTGGTGAAATCCTTTCTGCAAAGGGAAGCAGCTATGAGTACTCATCTAAGAAAATATTTAGAGGTATTTTTGCTCTGAAAAACTCCTTCTGGCATTTTGGCAGCTCTTCCCTTAGATACCAAGATAGAGGAGTGACATGCAACTGTTTGTGCTGGGAGCAGTTGATTCCAACAGTCATGCCAAACCCAAGGACTTTCTGTTCTCTTTTCATAGATTCCCCTGAAATGGAGGGGGTAAACAGTTACGCTGGGGGACCTCCAGATTCGAATCACCAAGGAGATCAGCAGCCAGAACAAACGCAGTATGGCACACTCTTCTTAGCGGATGTAAAGGCACTGCAGACATGAAGCTGTAGGGTCAACTAAAAGCAGTGACAGTGAGCAACAGCTTTGGGATCCAGCCAGAAGGGCATATGCTGTTTAATCGAGTCTGATTTAGGTGGTGTATACAGTCATGACTCACAGCACAATTAAAGAACATGCCTTATGTTTCTCTCAGATACTCTTCCCTCAGATACTCTGCAGGACTAGTACAGCAGTGACAACTGAGTCTTCTCAGCATCTTACAGCAGAAATATTGATGAGATGATCTTTGTGTAGTGTGAATAAATACCTTTTCCTACATCACTGCAAGTTTTTTTTAATCATAGACTTTCAATCACCAAAGAGGCCTACACCATATAAAATAGAAATGCAGAGGAAACAGCTTCTTATTTCTGAATGTTGACATTAAACAGCTGCTTTATTAATATCTACTTTTATCTAGCATTTTTTAGTGCAGGGATGGAGATTATCTTGGTTGCTATAGCTTTGAGAGTGGCTTGGCTGTATCAAAATCTGACCTGCAGGTCAAGTCTGCTTCTGTTAGGATATGCCAAAAAGCACTTTAATAAGAGGAGAAGAACAATGAATGTCAGAAATTAAACTTTTCTAGCAAAAACCACTGTACACTAAACAATCCAAAGGCAAACCTGATTAAATGTAAAACTGCAAGTGACTCCTATGAGAGTGCGCACTGGGCAAGTACTGCAAAGAGCCCCTGCCTCATTTTGGGTGGCCTGCTAGAGACTCAGGCACGGCGCCCGTCTCTTCACAGCCCAGGCAGTGCTCACTGTTTGTCTCCCCTAAGGTTCCTGATCACCTAACTAGACAGACATATCCCATTTCACTCTCTGATTGTGCTTCCCAGAGCAAGCAGCAACTATAAATAGGTGTTACTGTAAGCCTCACCCTTGCTCTGGACTTTCAGTGGTGGGACAGATCCAGCAGCACAAGTAGAAACTTGATGGGGTCAGTGCTGCTCCTGGTGACACCAGCAGCAGTTCTGCAAGCTAACATCAGGGACGGCAGGATTGATTAAATGTGAAAGAATCCTAAAAGCACTCCTGTGTTTTTCAGAGTTAGTAGTGTATTTTTACTTGAACACAAATACTATCAAACTTACCAGTTAACATAAGTAGGTATAGTTTCACCAAAACAGTGAATTTTTATCATTGTTTAATAATTAACTCTATTCTTTTTCTACTATAAATCTTAAAAATAGAAGTATTTCAGACTCTTACAAAGATATTAAATTGGTTATTAGGATTATATTTAATTCTTAAATATATTTTTTTAAGAATTACATATTATATGTAATTATTAAAATGGTACATCAAGAAGTATTTAAAGACGTTCTTCTGGCTTAAATATTAAATACAGAGGAAAAGGTTTATTACTTTCAGATTTTTTTGAAGGACCAGAAATTGATACCAATTTCTAAAAATCATTAATTTAATATATTTTTTAAAATAATACATTTTAACAAATTTTAAACTACTTTGCAATAGATCTATGGCTTCCTCAAATGCAATTAAACTGACTACAAAGTTAAAAATATTACTGATGAATATGATTAATTTTAGTTGTACTTAGTTATCTGTGTTGAATGAAATGTAACTTACTTGGTACCTGTGAAAATATATAAACATTACAATACGTTTCAGCTGTGATGATGTGCATGATCTCAGTAACAGAGCCCTTTTAATGAAAAAATGTTGGCATAATGGAGAGCTTGTGTTTGGGAACAAGGGCCCACACAATTATGTTTTTCTATTTGATTGATCTCTAATATCATTGAAGTGTCAGCTAAGTATTTGAGTGCTGTGACTCAAAATTCCTAGCACACCAAAGCACATGAGAGATTTGCCAGAGACTTCTGGGTTGCCAGATATTCCCAATTCAACAAAGCACTGACCATGTCTTCTGAGGTGCTGCTCACCTTGAAACCCAGCAATCTCAGTGGGATTCAGGGATGCAGCATTTTTCCATGAAAGCCCAGCACCTTGCATTGCCGGGTTCAAACTGTGAATGTTTGCGATGGTGCTCTTGCATGTCAAAGTCGTATAAGAGCTTAAGCCACTTTTCAAATGTAATTAAGCATTTGGGTGGGAGAGCTACCACTATAGCTATTTGTTAAAACAGCGCACAGATGTTACACAGGGCTTGTACAAACCTGTGCTTACAAACAAATGAAAAGCTTTTAAGATCACAGAGGAGTTTTTGAAGTTAAAAATTAGCCATGATTACATACACAATCACCTGACACTTCTTTTACACTTCTGTAAAATAAAATGCTGTCAAGAAGAAATAAAGTATCCTGAAGAAATGCCAGAACATCTTTACACTTCCTTAAAATGTGCTTCTAAAGCTGCTAAAAGTTGATTATTAAAGTGTATCTCTTATTGAAAAAGAGCTGTTTGTTGTCATTTTGATTGACAATAAAAGCTTATGTAAGACAAAATTACTTGCAGTGCCATAGGAAAGATTAAATTATACAAATTATACAACCTCAGTTTTTTACTTATGACCACCAAATATACTAATGCTAGTTTTAATGAACATCTAATAGTGTTAAAATATATTAAGATAAATGTACAACAGCATTCATTACAAGTATTCTGCTTTTTTAACTGTGACTAAGCATTTAATTAGCGGAATGTGCTTTATTGTGATCCCATTTCTTTAATTTTTTTCCCCTGTTCTCCTGGATCAAAGCCAAAGACAGCTCAAAGCTTCTTAGCACTGTGAAGCAAAGTTGAATGAAAGTGATGGAGGATATAACTATTTAACTTGATTGAATCCAGTTTACTGGATAAATACTGAGCCAGCCACTGCTTGCTGCAAAAAGCAGACCCAAACGGTGTCACCCCACACCAGCCTGCCTGGGGTTTGCACAGCCAAGTGGAGTAGAAAACAGGACTAGGAAAAAATCTCCCCACAGGGAGGAGAGAATTCCTTAGAGACATTCCCATTTCAACTCCCAACAGAGCTGGGGTTTCTCTGCTAGGAAAAAAAAAAAAAGATTTTCAAAGTTATTATTTTGCACTGTAATAAGCCAAGTGCCAGAAGGAGTCATTGGGTGTCCTTTTAGGAAAAGTGAGGATAGCATATACACAATCTGATCAGCATAGAAGCTGCAAGGGAATAAAGCAAATTCGATTTGGAGAAAACCTATAAAGGATCTAGCTTGTATATTGTGGAAGGCTGTAGTTCAGTCTGAATTTTCAGAGGTTTATAATTTGCCAAAATCTGGGAGAATACCAAGGCCAGTCCACTGTGATATGTACCATGTCTTTGTTCTAAGAAACATTTTTTTTTTTATGAGCAGCATTTTTTCAGCAGGTACAAAACAGTTTACTATTTTTATAATCTATTATCAGAGATGGCTACAATATAATGCAGTAATATTTTCAAATATAATCGACCCAAAGTCTGGTAAAGTTATGAACAAAGACAACAGGATCCTGCAAATGTTGCTTTGCACAAGCTTAATTCTAAGCAGTTGTAGAAGTCCTATGTACCACAGCTACTAAACATTACTGGAAAGTAACTAAAGAAGTATGTGATACTTCAGGACTTTCTACTAATAGATGCTTTAGGAAAACAACAACCAAAAAAAGGACATGGCTATCTGTATATTCTTAAATGTGTGTTAGCTGGTTCTTTCTCACTTCTTATGAGAGAACATAAAAGCCAGACCTGTCTCTTTTTTATCTCCACAAACCAGGAGACTGACATGATCTGTCAAGACCAAGACACTGAAAAGCTGTGTACATCAAGTATCAGTACTCAGTCTGACTGTTGAGTTTGACCTTCCTCTGGTAAGGCCTTTTCAAAGCAACAGAGTAGTTGTAGGATGTATGAACAAAAGACCATGCTAGTGAGCAAACTTAGGTTACTATAACTTGTGACATGGAATCAACTCGTGAACATAAGCCAAGAATTTTTATTATTTTTTTTCCCCATGGTAAAAACACCCTTATTTGAAAATATTCACCCCTTAAAATAAGCAAGTTACAGAAGCACATTTATCCTTGTCTATACAACTGGGAATTAGACTTCTGGCCAAATTCAGTTTTAGAATTTGCAGCCCAAATTTCACCTGCCGGTATGTAAGTTTT
Organism: Strigops habroptila; assembly: GCF_004027225.2. Taxonomy (NCBI): domain Eukaryota; kingdom Metazoa; phylum Chordata; class Aves; order Psittaciformes; family Psittacidae; genus Strigops; species Strigops habroptila. The sequence continues at coordinate 31,796,492 of NC_044279.2, forward strand.
GTCTGGTTTACAGCAGCCACATTCAGCAATACTTGGGCAGTAAACACACTGGATTTCTCTGTAGTAACATTTTAACACAAAAATTATGAACTATACTCACATTCTGATTTCATGTACACAAAAATTAGACTACATGTCTTTGATTACTAGAAAGAAATTGAATATGTAAGGAAAGCAACAGGGGTGGAGAATATTTTCCAACTCATTTGCTCAGGTTCCAGCTGGATGAACCATCATAATCTTACTGATTTAACTGGGGAAGAACAATGGTCACCTGTGTCAGTGGCATACAGATACAATTCTCCATGTTTTAGGACTGGACCTACAGAGAATATCATCCTCAGTTCTAGACAACAGCTTGTGGAAACCAGACTCTCTGATGTAGCTAAGCTACTCTGGAGAAAAGAGAAGGGCATGAGTACCAAAGTAATTAGACCCTCCCTTTGCGCTTCACAAGGTTAAGGCTGTGGGGGAACGCTTGGTCCTGAATACAACCTGGAAGAGACTCAGAACTGTTGTGCATTGGGCAACATTGTTGGTGCCTGCAAAGGCATCATTTAAGGATGCCATACCACAGCCCTGCTCTAACCATGCTTCCTTCGTACTTCGAGAAAGTTGGAGCAAAAATAGTATAGTTCCAAGACATCCATAGTCTGAGAGATAATCGTCCTCTGAAGGAAATCCTAAGATAAGAACACCCTGTGGATGGGCTGGAGCAAAGCAGCCAAAGGATCAAGATTTAGGACTACTGGCTCGCACAACAGCTGTAGTTTGGAATCCACTGTATGAAAGATTTAGCATGTCTTATTTGTACCTTATTTATTTCACTGTTACCCTTAAGTTTTTAATATATTCCCATAGCAGGTGCCCACGTATTTTTAGTTATCCAAACATATGTATGTGTGTGTTATATTTTCCATCCCTTTTGGTAAGGAGAATATACTTCTTCTTTATGAAATAGATAACTGAATTTGGATCTTAAACTATTTTTAACAAAGCAGCAGTTCATGGTGGGTATTACTGCACATGCATACTAGAAGCCAAGTGCCAAATACTCCTGCTAAATTTCTGTAACAGCTGAAAGAAATAATTTTTTTCAATATTCTGGTAACAGCTGAATGGCTTTCCTTCAAAAGTCTGCGTTGAGGGAGATGTGTAAGTTTGCAGACTGAGAAAATCAAGAAAAAACACTATAAACAAAGACTTCAAATATAAAGTCATATCTAAACTGTAACTGCAGCATCCCCTGAGAGTAAATAAATTACCCAGTTACAACAGTAATAATGCTGCATATTTAGATATCAAGTTCCATCCAGGGATTTCAAAATGCTTCAGTGAAATATTAATCATCACAACCTTCCTGATGAATAGTTGTCATTATCCTCATTTCAGAGATCAAAACACTTTAACATGTCATGATTTAAATGACTTGCTTAGCTTCACTCAAGAAATCCACAGCAGAGCCATGAAACACGTCCAGATATGAGGACTTCACATTTTAAACTGTCAATCAAAAGTCTTACACTTTAAATGCAGTGTGCTTTTGTATTTGATCTTTGTCCAGAACTTCAAACTTCATTTAAGTTCAAAGTCTTACCATTCATACGCTATGTGGCTCACAAGAAAATGCTATTCACACAGTTGGAGACTTTGTCTGAATGTAAGTTGAGCATACCTTTCCCACAAATGTCTTTAGCTAAATCATCAACACCCTGTTATTGTATCGCTTACCACAGTATGCGTGGATCTCAGAAATGGTGTTAAAGTGAAGAGAGAGTAAAGTATGTGGCTTTACATTCTTTAGAGAGCTATATTAGTTTGTACTGCCAACCTGGGCAAGATCAGTTTCACACCCCTTGTTGAATGTGCCAGAGGTTATGTGAGGCATGCGCTATGAGGAAGAATGTGCTTCAGTGAGATCCAAAACCGAGATTTTAATGGTTGCAATTCTGTGCTCCAGTATGACAGATACAGAGTTAGTTATGCCCCACTTCCCTTCCAAATGCCGAGGATTAAAGCTGTAGCAAGACAGCTCTTTTAATCCTGAAGTGTTTCTGTTGAAAAATACCCAAGACTAGTCTAGTTGTCATGCTTGCTAGGCACACAGTGGAATCATAGTCTGCTACTTTTGTTTTTCTTTCTTGAATAACAGTGCACTTCTGTTTGCCTAGAAATAGGCATATGTAAAAGAAGTATTCTTGAGTTATCAGACCCTGAGATGTTGTGCTTTATTTAGCAACTTTCAGAATAAATTTGAGTTGCCAGTCCTGGAAGTTCATTGTCTGAATTTTTTTGAGTAATTGGTTTCATAAGGAAATGGAAACCTCTGAAATGCTGAGGACTGAAATTCTTCAGGCTAAAAACAAGTGGAATTCTGGTAGAACTTTCACGTTTTTATTACAGCAATGGCACAAACAAACTTGCCATATAAACATGAGACATCTTGTCACACCTTTACTGTACCATTATTTTAAGTGATTAACAAGAAGGCACAAGGGCATGTTCATTTTTCCCATGTCATGAGGCATCATTACAAAAGATTGACAGCAGAAAAATATAATGGAACACCCAAAGTGTATTATATTGAATGTAAGTTAATGATTCCACTCCAACAGCACTTAGAAGACATCTTGTCCTGGCAAGGTTTGCAACAGGAACCAGTAACAGTAAATTCAGAAAGTTGAATAACTAATAACATTTGCATGTGTTTGATTCATTCTGAGCTTTTATGTAAGAAAGCAATTCTAGAAATTGTGTCAGAAGCTGTTATTGATACATTTACACATCACTGAGTAGACAAACCCATTTCCTAAATTTTTCTTACATGCAGGCACTCACACCTCATGAACACATCTTCACAGGTGACTATAGAGAACCCATAAAAAATATCCCAACTGGAAAAACATGTGTGAGTACCAGAGTCAAAAGATGAATATTTAATTCCACTGCAATGCAAAATGAAAGGCTCTAAATTTAATGATGGACATGGCACGCTAATGGACAGTTGTAATAGTGCTACCATCCACAGAGGAAAAGACTTTGGATGAAACCAGTCCAGAGCTAAAGAAGATGGGAACAATATCCTCCTTCCATAGGACTTCCTTACCAAGGTTCTGAAGAATGGCTGGTAAAGATTACACAGTAACATAAACAGAGTTGCAAAAATGAGTGTCAGATAATTTCTTTAGTTTATATGTATTTCATAGAATCACAGAATGGTTTGGGTTGAAAGGGACCTTAAAGATCACCTTGTTCCAAACCCCTGCCATGGGCAAAGACACGTTCCACTCAAAGGTTGCTCAAAACCCTGTCCAACCTGGCCTTGAACACTGCCAGGGATGGGGCATCCACAGCTTCTTGGGGCAACCTGTGCCAGTGTCTCACCACCCTCATAGTGGAGAATTTCTTCCTAATATCTAATCTAAATCTCCCCTCTATCAGTTTCAAGCCATTCCCTTGTCCTGTCACTACATGCACTTGTAAAAAGTCCTTCTCCTTCTGCAGATTTGAGTTTCTTCCAAAAAGCTCTCATAAAGTCAAGAGACAGAAGAAATGAAGCGTTAGCTGGCAGTAATTCTAATTAGAAGTTCTGGATGCTACTAATTCTGGATACTACTTGCACCAAATGTGAGGTTTCTTTGAAATGTGCTCTTTGGATGAGTTCAAAGTCTCCAGGAAGGTAAGAAGTAGTCCTGGGTAGAAATTACTTCAATATGGACACTGAGCAACATCCTAAACTGCTTTGGGGATCACTACGCTGCAGCGCAGTGGATGTGTGGATGGCTGATGTCGTTGGATGGTTACCCACTGGCAGTAAGTGACGCATCACCTCTTTGAGAACAGAGGTTTACTGTTAGCAATTTATAACATAGAGATATAAGAGGCTTGTCTGGTACAGTGACCTCTTCAAGCATGCAGCAGGTTTAGGGAGATCCCCAAGAGCCTCCCTGCGGAAGTCTTTTGACACTGGCTCTTGAGGGCATCTCTGAAGAAGCCACGCAACAACAGTCCTGCCAGTCTCTGGGGGTCTCCTTGGTTGCTCTGGTAACAGTCGACAATCACTGAACTTTTTTCTTCCCCCTGAATACAAGGAAGGGGAAATCCCAACATCCTGCAACTGAAAGAAAATAGCAATCTAATTCCAATATGCTCATGAGCACCAAAAGGCCCCTTGTCCGCCTGACCCACGGTTCTTGTTATCACCCTTTATGAGATGAAACTATGGGCCCTCTGTGGGCCCTACTATTTTGAAAGAAATTTGTCTACAAGGGCATAGCTCTTTACTGTTATGTACAAAAAATGTAACCATGGCTGTACAGAACAGCAATCTGTAGTGTTGCATGCCCTTTCTGGCTGGCAGTTGTTGGCAGAACAAAAACTACTTGCAGTCTTTTCCACAGCTGCAAAGTACTCTTTGTGTATTCATTCCTCCAGGATGTAATGCTATTCAAAATGAAGAATTCATTTATTATTTAAAATATTGTATCTTTTGGACCATTAATTTGACTGTTGAAGTATCCCATCGGTTATCTAAAGAACAAGATGTAGCAGGCATATACACCCTTTCAGGGGCTAATTTTCAGATTGTTTCCATTTATTCTGTAAGTGTACTGCTGTAGACAGCATGCATGACATTTAAATGATTTCGAATGGCATTAAATTATTTGGCCGTAACCTGCAGAATTGTGTTCAAGCCAGAAAGGTTCTGATTTATTGAGAGACAATTGAGGTCACAAATGTTTCTTGAGGACTGAAACACTTCAGTTTGAGACTGAGATTCCGTGCCTTCCTTTTATCCCAGAACAGTAACATTTGGGAATTCAGAGTGCCTGATGTAGTGTACAACACAATGTGGCATACAAATATCCCATGTGAAAAAATCCCTCTAACATCAGCCTCTTTACTGCCATCCAGAGGCAGTATAGAACCAATATTAATAATAATTACTTGTAAACACCATCCTAGAGACAGAAGATCTTTGAAGAATATGATTGGCTAAAGACTTTCAGCTGATCAGAAAGCAAATGGAAATGATGGAAGGTATTGCATGTATAGAATTTGCATTCCAACAGAAAAAGGCTAAAAAGGCAACGATGAATTTGAAATAAGATTAAAGATTGTGTAATATAAAGATTGTACCAGCATGAATTTGGGATTTGTACCAGCTCACATGACTGAAGCAAAAAAGGGATTATGAAAGGTATTTCAATCATGTGACAATAAGAGCTTCAGGTCATACCACATGGATCATTTTATTCCTTTACCTTTAAGCATTGCCATGAGTAGTATCTGCATACTACTCTACAATATAATGTGCGTTGTTCAGTGTCCCTTCCAAGAGCTTAGCTTGGGGAGAAAAATCCGTCCCCCTCAAATCCTGCCAAAACAGAAGAAAGTTTTATAAACTGTGACATACACAGTTTTGCTTTGGACATATATTGGAAGCCCATGAATTTGCAAGGGACTCAGCTACGACGGCTTGATAAATTTCCATGTTAGCTGAGCAACAGTGGTGTACTGTGGGTACTTTCTTATACCATGGCAGATAAAAAAAGGTGATTTTATCAGCTCTTTCACATTGTATTTTAAACCATCTGTTTTGAAACCCTGGAAATTTTCAAAATTTCACTTAATTCTCCATACTTACTGTCTCTTCTCACACTGGAAGTTCAATTTGTTCATGCTTTAAAGGCATCCATCTTTCCAAGCAACCAAACAACAGCAATAGATAGCTTAGAATATTTTTATGTTTCTGCTTGTGAAACTACACTCACCAGTTGTTATTTGGCAACCTGTTTGCAGAAACTGCCTCTTCACCTGCGCAGTGCACCCCTGGCCTCTGCTTGTGCGGTCCGCCCCACTGCAACACTGGCTGTTTAAATCTTTTCTCTCTAAAAGACTTTGCAGGAATTTTTCCCTGCTTCCGGAAGCAGCCCCCACACAGACATAAGAAAGACTGAAAAGATGAAGTTAGCCTTACACAGGCTGTTTTTACTGGGTCAATTCAGCAATCATTGATTTCACCGACCTTTCCACAGAATTTCATAAACTTTGCGTCTCCTTCCTAACCCACGGTATAATAGGGCATTAAAGTAGCTTTCTCTGAAGAAGTGGTTCAAATGCACTGAACTGACAATAAAAACAACCAACAATATCATAAAAGTGGTTTGGGTGGAGTTAAAACAAATATTTTAACAAACGTTTAAGTAAATTGCTGCTGTTAGCAAAAAGGTCAGCATTTTTATTTGTCTCAAGTTATGGGTTAATAATTTGGACAAAAAAATGTATCTTAAAGTTGAAATTAGACTCCATTTTGGTACTGATATTGCCATATCTGAATCCTAGAAGTGCAAAATACAAATCCAACAGCTTAGCGTCATCAGTTTAAGAGTTCCAGCTCAAATGGGGAGTTGTCCATGCTGTGAGCATGAACCAGGGACATGAGGGTGCCCGGGGAGAGGGAGGCGTGGAGGCCTTTCCCCATGCCATCAATGCTCGATAGGTTTGGCAGAGCATGCCCATTTCAAGGCAGCACCGAGGAACTGAGGAACAGCACGAACTGACACCCCATGCCGGAGGAGGCTGAAAACCTTGTAAGCAAGACAAACCCAGAAAGGACATAACCAACCCTCCCAGGGAAGTCCACAATTGCAGGGGTGTTGCACAGTGCCAGGCACAGTTTTGGCTATTGAGATGAATCTCAGCTGAAGCTGGATTGCAATAGCACTTACGACCACAAATGTAAAACTGTCCTGTTCCATCTAAAGATGTCTGTTCTGTGAGTGCTGTGCAGATAAACCTTATGTTGTTTAAGAGGCCATTTAAATTGCTGAACTTATATGCACACTTACATGCTTGTGGGCTTGTAGTCCATGATAGTATCTCACTTCTAAATATGTTAGCGTAAGGCATAAGATTCAGTTACAAAACAGTCATCAAATAAATGGGTAAAAAAAATCGTATGTACAAAATAAGTATGTAAGAACCTGTTCTTCAAAGGTTGTATGAATGTTAGTTGTTCTCATAGGTTAAAGAAAAGATTATGGGCAAACTGAGAGTTCAGAATGTAAATGGTTGACATATGATGTTCAATACATACCATAATACTTTATTTTAAACTACTGATGGTAAAAGTGTGAGGGAGAGGAAGAGGACTTTTGTTTTACCTATTTGCCTTTTCCACATTAACAATTCCATGGTAACAACAACTATAGGTATAGGAAATGCATACAGTTATGATCATGGTATGGTGTGAACCTGTGAAAACAAAGAAACTAATATTACTGAAAATCTCTTTCAGCACAATCTGTTGAGCCTTAATAGTGGCAGCAAAAACTCCTAAACAAGGGTAATCTTTCTTGACTGGTTACCACAATGCTTAGTTATAAAGAGATGACTTAAGGAGTCTTTTGTAGGGTTAGCCTTCAAAATATCTACCTCTCCAGGGCTGAGTAAAACCTTTCAGATTTTCCAAAGACAGTTTTGATGCCTTAATTGCTATCTTTTTTTTCTGGGCTAATTAACATCAGTTCGCAAAAATCTCCTGCAAGACATTGTAAAACATCACTTGTTAAAGAGATTGTGGGGCTTGCTCTTGACAAATGTGAAGTGACATTCTGCCGGTGTCTTTTGTAAGATCATATAAAGGAGCTGGTTCATCTACCAGAAAAAGAAAAAAATCCCATCAGGAACCAGTGAAAAAGACAATACTCATCATACAGAGTCGCAGGGCTAAGTAAATGGTTCACACGTCTTGCTCACATGAGATGAAAGGGAATGAATCTGAATTCATTTTACATTTGATCACAGACAAGGAATTCTCCAGATCAAAGTGTGCCATAATAATGAAGACTAACTAAATGCAACTAGATCCAAAAACATCTGTCAGGGGTTTGATGTCTAAAAATGGAAATCCTTTATATTAATGTGTTACTACATAACCACATGAGAACTGAAAGACTCTTGAAGTCTTATTTTGGTTTTGCATATTGTGGTTGAGAAAATTCAGCTAATGTAACCCCCAAATAAATCTAACACATTGAGAGAAAAGAGAGCGAAATATAACGATGAGTCTTCAACCTCTGTTCTCCTCGTGTATGATCAGACACTATTTTAAAAAAGGCTAGCTGCAGAAGTGCTGGTGACCTGAATAAAATATATCAGCAGCATAGGAAATGAGTTTGATGGTTGTAATCCAATTTTCAGTGGACAAGGCCGCACATCACAAAAACCTTCTCTACAATTAGCACTAATTGGCAACTTTTTTGGCAGTCTCTTTACAGAGGCCAAAAATTGAATGGACATGGAGATTAAACTGTCCTTTCACTCCTAGACATTCTGTGTTTGAGCAACAGCTAAAGTTTAGCAGTATGGCAATGTGGAAAAAAATGCAGCATTTCTGACTGTGTTGTACCTGTTCTGGGCATGAGCAGACTTCATTCTTCAGGCTGTCAAAGCAACATGTATACGCTAATTAAGTTACAGCAGAAGACGGAAAACATTTTTTTCACTCTTCAGCTGAAAGTGCTTAAAAGATAATGAATATTTGAAGATGAAATGAAGTACAGAAAATTAAGCTCTGCAGAAGTGAACAAAAAGTGTGTTTGTCTTTTTGATAGAAGAGGCATGTGTGTGCAGAAGGCAGCATTGTTTCTTTGCCTTTTCCCTCTGGATCACTCATTCACCGATGCAGTGCTTTACTGCGGTAGTAATGCATCTTTCTGAGCAGTCTGGATGCTCAGAGAGACCGATGCCCTCTCCGAATTGTATTTAGGTTAGTGAATTTCAAACCAAGCATTTGAAATAGCTGGGCCCACACCGTTCCACAGAGGAGAAGGCATGTTTTCCTGCAGGCAGCTTTGCTCCTGAAAAGCTTTTGGAAGCTGTCAGGCATTAGAGCAGCTTTTGGCTCTGTGGTAGCTGGGACTTGTGGAAGTGACCCTCATGTTTCTGGGTGAGTGAAGCTGCAGCACAGCAGAGACTTTGATCCGTTACACTGTATTGCAGTTTGCAAAGAGAATCAGGGGACAGATCAGAGTTTCTGGCAGGTTACAAACTCTACCTGCTCTCTTTAATGTTGCCATTTCCAATAAATTATCTTTCTTATCCCCAGACCTCACAGATCTTTGCAGTTTCAAAGAACTGCATGCAGTTCTGCTTCTGTTGACATCAGTTTCTGTTCTGCTAGCGTTATTTTGGTTTATTCTAGTCTGGTCTCTGTTTATTGCTGACCTAAGGGACCTTAGATTGCTGTTACGTTGGTGTGGTCTAACAGTACTAATCTCTGGAAACAGCACTTAATGCTCTCTGAGAGCTGTTTATTTTCATGGCGATTGCTGAACTTCACAACTTTTGTGTAATTCAGTTTTTCCAGCTAGATCTTTCATCCCTCTGACAAATTCAAATTCTCTTCTGTTGTTGCATGAAATTATTAAGCTGTAACAGCATATTCAGAGAAGGCCACAAACACTGTTTGTGCTTCTCCTGCAAGAGTTTATTGTGTCCAGAAGCACAGAATAGGCAAGCTGAGAGGACATCACTAGACTTTCTTGCTGTCAACTGTCAATGTTACCATTGCATTTTTGTGGCAGAAGCAACCCTTCTGGAATGGATGTATAAGCACGGGAGGCAATGGCTTGGCAGAAATGATTGGTTGTCTCTTGCAAATCAGATGTGCAGCTCTTCTTGAGGTGTTCACTGTTTTCAGTAATTTGATATTCACTTCCCTATTGCCAAGAAATATACTTAAATATCATTATAGGCTAGAATCAATGAGATAGATAGCAAGATAGGAAGTGCTACTAATAGCAAGAGATTACATAGTACTAATGTTTGCCGACAGTGTCCTAAGAGTTTGGTTATGACCCAAAGCTTGTGTTAGGGATGGGATAACAGAAGGCTGTAACTTGAAAGACTGCAGCTCTCACTGAACAGGCTACAGATCTTTTACATGAAGCAAGATGCAACAATGTGTGATCTACCCTGACAAAACTTCCCTTTTGACTTTTTTACACTCTCAGTTTCCTTTTAATTATTCCTTTTCAGTGACTTGTTATTTTAATGGGATAGTCAAGAAAGGATTTTCCCATATTCTTTATCTGTATTTTTAGAAACTTTTTCAAAGGAAAGTGGGAAAAAAAAAAAAAAAGGATATACAACTGACTACATTGAAATGGCAAAATGTGCTGCATGCAGCAACAGAAGTTTCCATACTTTTCACCATCGTCTGTTTTCAAATACCGACTCTGCCTGAAGCTGTTCACATCCAGTACTCCCTTGCTTCATGTATACTACAGGTAATGAAAATCAGTACCAATCAGCTCTTCACCCTGAGCAGATCCACTGAAGTAAACCAGAGGCAAACTGTTAGCAAAGAATAGCATTGCGGATAAAGATGCTTGGAACAGTTTCCAAGCTTTAAACTCCAAGTATGACTGAAATGCCAGTTTCTGGAAGTGGTTGGTTGTATTTCTTTGACTGAGTGAACAATTTTTTATATGCACATTGTTTCAATTTAACAAAAGTTGTTAACTAAATTCTTTATTGTTCCATGGATGAGTATTATGTATACAAGTACTCCAGGCAAGTATAAAAAGTACTTTAATGAATACAGCTTTGTATGCTAGCAACAGTTTCCAGACTTCTGGAGGTTTGGGTCATTCTATTTGACAGTGTTAGCAGTGTATTTTTAGTGTCTTCTGACAGTAAATTACCCCATTTATTATTAAAAAATGAGATGAACTGTTACTTAGAACAGATTATTTTCTTAAATCAAAATGAGCTGGTTTATTATATTGTCAGATCAGGTAAAAAAGCATAAGGAAAAAAAAAAGGAAGATTTCCTATCCCTTTTATTTGTTAATTTTAATTTGCATCATACTAAGACCTACTACTCTGACCTCTGTGGCACTAAATTAAATTTCTTTACATAAAGGTCCCTTAAGAGAACACGAGGGTGGAAAATTCTGGCTCCATGAATTCACTAGGGATTTTGTCATTTCAGCAAGGCCAGGATTTGACCTGTCTACTGGTACACAGATGATCCTATCTTGTCAGGGAGGTTACACTGACAAAAGAGCACATTTGTTGTGCTCTATGTGAATTTGGTCACCATACTCCATGAGTTCTCCTCACCTAGAAGGGCAACTGGGGATAAATGTGTGGGGAAGCATGAGATGTAGCCAAGGAAGCAGCTCTGACAAGATCACAAAACAGAACCATCTCCTTTTGCATAGCTCTGTGCCCAACAGTGTCTGAGAAAAGGAAACAAACCTGAAGCAATTGCTTTGAAGACCCACTGTCTTAACAGCCCAAAGGCAGAAATGTCCTGGTGATTTCAAAGGAACCAGGCTGGATTTTGACAGAAGACGAATCAGAAGGACCCACAGTGAAAGCATCACTGTGGAACACATCTGTGACCTACAGCCACCTTCCAGGGCAATAGCTTGGTTTGTCTGGAAATCTCCTGGGTGACCTTCAGGAAGGACTTCATTGGGACCATCTCATTGTACAAGAACTGACTGAAGAACAATTCTGAGTCTCCCAGACATTTCCTACTATTCTGAGCATCTTCCTTCTGGCTTTGCTTTGAAAACCCCTTCTCTAGTCCTTCTGTCTCTCCTTCATCTCCTTCATTTCATCCTCAGCTGCTGTTTCTGTCTCCCAGAAGTTGTTCCCAAACTCCTGTACTCCAGCACATGAGACTCTAGACTCTTCCTTCTACCATTCAGGTTCAGAAAATATCTGCTTCCAATTCATTCTCTGTTAATGTTTCTATAAATGGGTGACTAGTGAATCTTTGGCCTCCATATTGCTGCAGCTCAGCAGATAGATAGCATTTTAAAACCAGCAGCTTCGTGAACGAGATGCCAGAATAAGCAATGTTGTAATCACCAGTGAGCATCCTTGGAAAATGTGGTGGTTGCCGCCAGCAAAACACAATGTTAGTTCAATGCCTGCAGTATTCCAAGGGATGCACTTTTCAGAGACATATAAATAATGAATATTTCAAATACTGAAACAGCATCACATAGGAAAATAATTAGGAAGTGCGTATTAATGTCACGTCTCTCACTAATATTCAATTTACATTTTCTGCATTAGCAAGCAAGCAGTTAACCTTTCAAAGGAGCAATACTAACAATAACAATAATAGAGTTCAAATGGATGATGGAAATGATATATGATGTACTAAACTTGATTTTAATTCACGGCTCCAAGCTGCCTAGTTTTGCCCTCAATATGTTTCACATTACTGTCTGAGCTTGCTCTGAAAGTAAAAAATGAGAACTAATTCATAGTGAAGTCAAAGAGATACCACGCACCATAAACATCACAATCTACTTCTTTTTTCTTTTTTGGCTGAGCTTCTGTAGAATCTGATGGCAAGTCAGATCATTATACAAGGGAATTTCAATTTCCGGAAATTGTTTAGGCTGGCTCTTTATTCTGGGGTCTTTGAAGGGTTTTGATAGATACTCAGATAGGCACTGACACTGCCTTAATTATCTGTTACAGCACACTTCACAGAGCAACCAATTCTATCATTTTGTTGTCTTTTTCCTGACTTTCATAACGCAGTTCTCTATGTTTAACTTTTTATCAAGGTGAACTTTTTCCAAGAGATATTCTTCAATTTTATTGAAAATTTTGACAACACAAGCTTTGCAGCTCTGGTATTTAATTCATTTATTTAAATCTCAGCGAATTCACTGTGATACCTAGAACCCCTCACTCCACAGACCTCTTTACTGTTGTGCATTGATAGAACCAGTTTTCTTCTGAAAAATAAGTATTTTTTTCTTGGTGTCTCATCCTGCCAGTGAATTTAAATAACAAAATTAGTGAAAATTCAAAAGTCACTGAATTATTCTGTTCATTAGTGTTTCTACAGTGACCTGTATTATGTTCCTTAACAGTTATTATAAAGCCACAATATAAAACTTGGCTCTTTTTACTCTAAAGGGCTACATTTCTTGTAATAAATCCAGTGAAATCACTCATTCCACTAGTAGACTCATGGCTTCTCTTCCAAGGATAAAACTGTTTACACAGACACAATGCAGTGCAAAGTATGCTCAAGAAGCAACTTCTGGCAAGCAAAAAATACAGACTACTGAGTAACAATATTCGGGCTTTGCTGATTTAGAAAAAAATCTGATCTTGGCATTTTTTTACTTTGTTTTTCTAACAGAACTTTTTTCTTTTACTCCTGAAAGCTAAAGATTTTCAAGTTTCATTTAATTAATTTGGAAAACGTTGGTTTCTTTTATCTTTTAAAAAATTTCTGGTTTGTGTCTTCAAAAATACCTATAATATATTTTTACTTATAAAATACAATTCCTACACTGATAGCCTTCACTTTTAATGGGCCTCCAGCCTTCATCTTCTGAAGACGCAATTAACTAAGTTCAAACTCTATCGCTAAAATTGCCTCTACATCTGTGGAGGAGAACAAATTAAGGTCCATAAGGTTTTCCTTATTCAATAGGATTCTATTCTACTCTGATAACAAGTGTTTCAGGTCCAGCTTCTTCAGGCACACCTTCAGGCAGACTCTAGACCCCCATCCATTGCTCTATCACCTCATATTACAGGAGGGAGCACTTGGGCACATTTTGGCTTTATCTTGACATCTCTCTACCCTACAGACTTTGACACCTTTCTTAAATCTTTTTAATCCCAGCAGCTATATTTTCTTTTGGCTTCTTCCCTTTCTATTGCCTGTGTTGACGACTTCACTCTGGCCTAGCAGCTCCCAGCGTAGGAGACAGTGTTTTCTTTAGCCTGTAAGACAAATTCTGACCTCAGTCATGACACTGTATAGGACAATTCTTGTTTAATGAAGGTTAAAGTCCACCCCATCACCTTCTTAGACTGTCCTTCTACAGCTTATGTTCAGCTATTCTGACTCCAGTCCTCCAAAGTGAGATTTCCCTCAGCTCCAGAGAGCTGAAGGCTACCAGCACATTGCAGCATAGACTCTCAAACAAATTCCTGTTTAAAGAAAAAAAGAGAGGAACTTTTACTCCTGAAATTTAACCATATTTCAACTGTGACAGAGGTTTAAAGTGAGTTTTTTGTAAAGCAGGAAGTTCTGTGTATCCTTGACATAAATAGGATTGTGAAAAAATCAGGAAGAATTAAGCCTGTTCAGTATTTACCTACCCAGGTCCTTTCTTTCGGGTAATTTGTGGCAGTCCAATCGAGTTCTATGACACGAACATTTCAAAAGTAGAACTGACATACTAATTTCCATTACAGGAATATTTGCCAGAGTCAGATGCACATGACACTTCAGATTTTGCTGAGTCAAGTTGATTCAATCACTGAGAGAGCTCAGAAGCAATTTTTAACATTGTATTAGAATTTTTATTATAGCATTGTATTTTCATTTAGGCTTTTCTTAAAATCTAACTTTGTACACCTTCAGCCTCTATTCAAGTTTGTAGTCTCTCTTTATGTAGCTTTTTGCTCCAGAAACAGTGAAACTGAGGAGAAAAGCTGAATGCAATTGCCTGGCTGGGTTACAGCCTACTCATCAACAGATTACATGCCTATAGCAAACTAAATTTACTCAGGTGCAATGAGAATGAGAGTGGAGAATTGTGCACAGTAAGGACTAGCAACTCTCATTTAGTTAAAATCACTTTTCCAAAAAACCTCTTCCAGTATAACAAGGGTGCAAATAGATTAATTCTTGATCTTGAGGAAGATTAAATTCCCTATAGCTATTTAAAGAAAAATAGAAGATTCCAGTCATATATGAAATTACTTCTGACACAAAATATCTTGTTCTCTAGATGGTAATAGAGTAAATGAGAATCCATCCATGCCCACAGCTAGATTTGTCTACCAACCCCATTTAAAGTACAAATACATTCCTTGTCTTTCAGAAAAGTATTTCAACACTCTTGCTGCCCTGAACTTTGTAAGCATTTCTATTACAAAATATAAGACTTGTTTACGATTTTCCTAATGCTTTCCTTTATTACTTTATTTTTTTAAAAATCTATATATTGTAAGATGGAAGATCCCTCATTTGAAGGTTTTAAAGTTAATGGATGTGATTTGTCACTTTCCTGCAAATAGTCAAATCATCCCTCTAGGCAGGGTCTGGAGAACAGCTGATTTCATCTTCTCTTACAATAATAGAATCTGACATATTCTGAATAAAACTTTCAATAGTCACATTGGAGGTATTAAAGGTGCTTGCAGTTGGCAAGCTATTACAACCCACTAGTAAGTGAAATCTGCAGCCTCACATGGAAACTCCACTTTTAAATGGAAGGTGTCCGGCTGTGTGTGCTGCCTTTTTCCTTCCTTTCCATTTCAAATTTAGCCTTGTTGTCCGACAAAGCTGCTCTGAGGCCTGGCCTTCAAGCCTACAGTGTTCTTTACAGCTCCAGCTGCAGTTTTGTGGCAATGTGTCAGCATTGTATGGGATAAAAAAAAAGAGTCCTCTGATTCAAGCTTGCGGAAAGGACATACACAATATAAACCCACAACATATCTACTGCGCACCAAAGGGGGTTGCCAAATGATAGCAGCAGTCTGCCAAATCCTCTGAACTTTTGGCATGTAATAATAGAGACAGTGCAATAAAAGAAAATCAAGGAAGGAAATTATTAGGGAGCTGGGAAAAGGGTATGACTTGTATCACTTTTTGCAGGGCAAACTCTTTATCCCACTTCATTAATGCAGTGATGATTGGATTGATAAAGGCTTAGCTCAGAGTACATCTGTTGGACAATAGCTGTTCTTTATTTATCTCTGTTCGGTGTATCAAAAAGTATAAAGAGAAGTTTACACTCTTCCTACACTCCAACCTCTCACCCCAGTCCCAGAGTCTGGAATTTTCTTTCCCACTGTTTTGTTTCAATTAAAAACGATATGCTTAAGTATTGCCTTTGTTCCCACTTCAGAGAGATGGTCCCTAGGACCTGCAGTAACCTCCAGCAAGAAAGACAAATTGAGCATAGTAACCCTCAGGCACCAGTGATCCCAGAAGAAAAACATGTGAAAAGCACACATGAAACTCTTTTATGAGCAGTATTTTTTAAAAATGTGAAGAAAAGAAGTAGCTTATATCTTAAAATATTACTGCATATAACCGGCTGAGTGATGACTGATCTATAAATATTAGTAGGTGTATATTCTATTGCTTTACTAACATAATCAATAAAAATCGTCACTTGCGGTATTTTTTTATATTTTTATATTTTTTTCAAGAAAATATACCTCTTAAGATGATTAAAGTAACACCACATAGAAAGGTTTGAATACTTACTCTGAACAAACCTCACGTCTTTACACTAATCCAAAATAACAGCACAGAAAATGATTGCTACTGGCACTGACTCAGCTTTGCTAAATTCTGCTCTCAGTTTACATGGCTGCATATCCCATGAATTCCAGGGGAGTCATCTGACTTTTCTGACTTTTTCTGATTTGAAAACTGTTACATGAAAAGCTAATGATGTCAGTGGAATCAGCTCAGACTTATTTAAGTGATGGCAGAGTGTGTCATTATAAATAAAAGTTTTCATCATGTTACATGAAACCGTGATGTCAAATTACCTCAGAACATGTGGTTTAATCTCCTTTATTCATTAGTATTTTTATTTTCTATGTCTTCCCTCTGAGAAGTCTTCCAGATATTTGCACAGTAATTTTCATGCCCTGCTCTCCCTTTAGCTCATTCTCATAGTTCATTTTCTTTCTACATGATGCCATTCCTGAATATCAGTGTTAATTATTTTCCCATCCTCTCTTTCTCCTAGTTCAATTTTTTGGGTTTATTTTCTGCTGTTTCAAAAATCTTTTTTTTTTCACCTTTCCAGGTGAAATGCTTTTTCCCAGAGCTCTTCTTTTGTCAAAATGACTGTTTCTGCATCAGTTGCAACACCAGGAGCAAGCATTTCCTCCTGGACCAGAGTTATCATTCCACAGCATTCTGTTTTGTGAGAGTGAAGTTTTAGGAGAGAAAGGACAACATCTTCTAATTGAGAGGAGGGCATATTATCTACCCAACCACACTAACCAACCACCTAGCATGTTCTCTCGCACTAGTTCTACCAGGGCTGGTCCAGACCAGTTAAACCCAGTTGTATAATGAAGACAAACAGCAGATGTGTGTGAACTTCAGTAACTTCCTCTCTTCATTGTTTAGAAATACTCTGAGTTAGCCTTATGCCAGTTATTGCAGTTAGATGAAAGTCAGATGGGATTCATTTATTTGATTTATCTTTTTATGAAGAGTGTCAAAGAAAACTCATTAACTGTAGTATTCTGCTGGTTCTCTATAAGGGAAAAGCTAGATAGGAACAGGCACATCACCAGGCAGTTGTGAACTATTTAGAAACCACGAGAGAGGAAAGAAAATAAAACTATTTTGACAATAACTTGTGAAAAATTAAAATCATTCCAACACTGGAGACTGAAAACAAGACTTACACAGTTTAATGGGAGGAATCATCAACTAACTGTAGAAAACCTCCAGGAAGGAATTCAATATATGACACGGCATATGAGCAAGACCTTAGTAAAGCAGAGTGATTATTTGTAAATATTTTGCCACGAACAAAGCTCTGCCAAAAGGAACATAATTACAGAATAACTTTGCTTATCCATTAGAGGTGGCAGTGCATTTTCAGAAAGCTAGGCATGGATTACCTGTAACAAGAGGTAAACTCCAGCCATGTAATTAATTCCCACATTTTCAGCAATTGCGTACTAGAAATTAAGAATCTCATTTCAGCAACCACGCTCCTGTAATGTAGTTGGTGTGAGGTCAAGTTTCTGACCTCAATACAACAAAGGGACCAAGGTTTTACTGACGAACT
The DNA here is from genome assembly GCF_004027225.2 of Strigops habroptila. Classification (NCBI taxonomy): domain Eukaryota; kingdom Metazoa; phylum Chordata; class Aves; order Psittaciformes; family Psittacidae; genus Strigops; species Strigops habroptila. Next base: position 31,814,335 of record NC_044279.2, read on the forward strand.
TTGAAGGTTTCCAAAGTTCAGTATGTAGAGCCCTTCTCAGCCATCAGGGATGTTTTCTGGAGCATTCCAATCTTTCCTGGGACTCTTTAACAATCCTGCAACTATCTTTGAGGTGCATCATATTTCAGAACATTATTTCTGTTAAAGTCCATGGCCACAGTGTATTATTTGTATTTTTTGAGAAGCAAGAGCCCTGCCTGAATCTGTGACTCCCCTCCACCCTCCATCCATGGTAGGCACCGCAAATTGACATGATAAAACATTGATATTTTTCCCAGAAATCTCCTATTTGAAAAGAAGAGGCAAACAAAGAATAGAAAAGGACTACCATAATTAAGTTTTACAGATGGAAAATAGAGGGATTTTAAGTAGGAGTCTTTCACCCAAAGACTTCTTTTCAGAAGTCTAGTGCTAAGTAGGACCATGTCACCTTGGAGTCCCTGAATGACTTATGGAGATAAATAAGCATCATCACAAGGCAATTCAACTGACCTGTTCCAACTGTCTATGTTAGGAGAAAATGAATCTGTACCTATAAAGAGAGCCCAGTTCAGATTAACAGGCTGTCAGTGACTCACTCAGATTTAAAATTCTATCTTCTGATGCCTGTTAGGGCTGATTACTCTTGTTGCTGGTCACTTGACAGGCTGTACAGCAAGTCTAAATCAGAACCACAAACTGAAAACAGATTTCTGTTGTGTCAAGCCAAAGCCTCAACTGCAAGGGCAATCTCTGAATAGCAATTTATAAAAATAACTTATACTCTCTGAGCTAGAGAAAGGAAAAGTGAATATCTAAATAGGCAAGGATGAGGAATTGCTTCCTGATTTATATCTTTCAATTTCTGAAAGCTCTTTTCCTTTTGTCAGGCTGGCATATGCATGCCTTCCTTTGTGCCAAGCAAGAATTTTCAGAGAGTTCAGAACATAAATGAAAGGTCACAGAAGTATAGTTTGCTTGCACTAAATCTTCAAAGCAAAGAGGCTGCTAATCACCAAGGATGAAGTCTAGCATAGCAGAAAAGCTTGAAACAGCTTCTTCAGAGAATGTTTTAACAATCAGACTCTTTTCAGGGAGGGGGAGAAACTAAGCATACAATTGCAACCTTTATCTAATAATCACTACCAGTGGCTGGAATACCACCTCTTCCTCAGAGACGTGATATATCAACATTCAAAGGCAATATCAGAGGAAAAGAACATTAACGTTATTTAAAACTGAGTCTGTTCTTTGATTTCCAACATTTATCATTTCTTGAAATGATAAATTGTTAAATTTTTTCTTCCCTTAAGATAATGCAGTTCTTTGGGTTTTGGTTTTTTGGGGTTTTTTTTGTTTTGGGGTTTTTTTTTGTGATGCTTCATATCTGGAACATTTACAAAAAAGAGAGTTAAACATGGAAATAGTTCAAAAGGCTTTAAAACCAGCCAACCTCCCCCTCTCATCCTTTGCTAAGCAGGCTGCATGAGACACATCAAAGCTTCTGTGGATCAATGCGGTAACTGTGACCCTACACTCTACATGTTAAGAGAGAGATAGATCCAAAAAGGAACTTGGGCACTGAACTTTGTTAAAACTTCTCAGTTGCTAACTTCACCATCACTAGCTTTCAGCATCTGCTCCCCAGAGTGGAGTCCAGGGCGGTGAGTTAGGCCCTTGGTCCTCTCAGAGGCAGCGCAGAGGAACATTGAAACCCTGGGACAGTGCCCTGCTCCCACCGCTTCCCGGCTCCCTGGCCCTTAGCCGCGGCTGCACGGTGGACACTCCAGAGCCACCACCCTGGCGCTTCTGATGCAGATATTCTATACCTTCCTAAGGTAGCAGGGGGGGGGTTACTCTTTTTTAACGAATTAGAGAAAAAAAATATAAGGGGGGTGTTCATGGCCTTCTGCATGGTATCCTGATGCAAAATCTTTAAAATTGTGGGTTCCAGCCTTTCAAGGAGGGCATTGGAAAAATTAATTTCACTTCTGCTGAACTACAGAAAAAAAATATTAGGAATTTAAAGGTTTTTTTCTTTTATTGTGTATTCTCTTACCATATTTTTTATTGTAAAGTTGATTGTTTCATTGCAATAAAGTAAAATATATAACTTAAAACACAGGAGAAGTAAATTATGATGTTTTATTACTGGCAACAGCTAACTTCCTCTGGAAGAGATGACTGAGAAGCAATTGTGAATACCAATTGGAAATTTCTTTATTCTGGTTAGAAAGCAACTAATTATTTTTTATAACAACAACAGCAGCTGAATGCCTTTGTGAAAGGCAGGAAAAGGGAGTAGAACTCCTTTCTTCTTAGATATTTAGATGTGCAGCAAATAATAACAGCTAATTTTCGTTTTCCCGATGAAAGTCAGCAATCAAAGACAATTAGCTCTGCACTGACTAGACTGAAATGAAAAAGGGTCAGAGAAGAATAACAAGAATCTTCAAAGTCGTTGAACAATTTTCCTATGGGAAACAACTAAGCAGACAAAAACTTTCAGACTGGACATGTCCAGGGATTGATATGGAAGAAGACTACAAAACCTTAAGTGGCCTGGATAAGTTAATAGGGATTGACTGTTTACTGCTTTTTCTAGTAGAGAACTATGGAGCCTCAAATGAGAGAGGGAGGCTCCCAGCAAACAAGGAGGTCATTCTTCACACCACTTATAGCTGTATGAAGCTGTAGGACTTCATGCCACAAGATGTTGTTGCAGATAAAAGTCTCCAACTGCTCCAGGGAAAGTGGAACAAATGAAACACATCTTGATTGAGACAAGTGAAGAAAACAGTATTTGGCAAGGGATGTCTCTGAGCCACAAATTGTTGGGGGTCAGGAAAATATTCTGGGAAGTTATTATTGCATTCTTAGCTTGTTTCTAATCTCCTTGGGCATCTGCTACTGTTGGATGTAGGCTACTGGGCTAGATGAGCCTGTGGTCTAACTTGGCATGGATCCTGTGGTTTTGTGGATGAAAGCTGCGAATTCTTCTTGGTGGTAAGAACAGAATCCAGATCTCCTTCCTTTACTGCCTTATGAACATCCTAGATGCTAAGCGTGGAGCCTTGGTCACTCCTCCTGGTCTCAGATGTACACTGGATTATGGCCCTGACATCTCAAGTAAGCAAAGATCATAGACAAGCGACTATCTTTAAACATCTAGTGCCACATATGAAAAATAATTTTTAAAAATATCTTGTCCATGTTAGATTTTTAAGTGTCTCACTAAAGAGTTTAAGATAAATGCAGCATTTGTGATAACATTCCTAAATTGGAAGGAACTTTTAGTGACAGTGAGTTAATGCTTTCATCTGCTGCAAAGGCACTCCAGGAACTGATTCAATAGAATCAATAGATTTTCTAAGGCTTAATACTCCAAAGTCACAATGTGATTAAAAGTAGTTTTGTAAGAACTATATTACAGCTGAAAATGTAGTTCCCATAAGATCATTTAATATAATTTCATCATTACCTGTTGTTTCAGTCACTAACATAAGCAGTCACACTAGGAAAAACACAGACATACTAGTTCTGTTTATCATCAAAGATAAGTGAAAACATTCTTCCACTGATTTTGGCATCTTGACCCAATGCCGGTCATTTAAGAAATTTTTCATAATGTCTCTGATACAGTTATGAAATGTTTCAATCAAGAAATCTATATGACCAGTTTCTGTAATGTTGATTTCTCTTCTGATAGAATCTTCTTTCCATACTGCTTTAGTAAAATTTCAAATCCAATTAAAAGTTTTAAAGATCATTAAATCCTTGACATTTTAAAGAGCTGCAGGGAGAAAATAAATCTATTTTATTGGAAGACTGTTACATATAAAAGAAAACTAACTCCAGGGAACTAACTCACAGTCATTCTTCCTGAGGAAAAAATACCTTTTTCTTTCTTTCTTTCCCCACCCTCCCCAAAAGAGGAATTGCCACCAGTTTTCAGCGACTCTGGTGGCATAGGTACACGGGCAGTGTCTCTGATGCATTTGCTACCAGTTGGGTATTTCTCAACTAAACTAGGTGGCAGCACATCTCAGGCAATATTTCTGCTGTGGTTTGAAGAACTGGAAGAAGACAGAGCACATTATTGCCATGTGGGAGGCCTGGAACAGAAAAGCAGTCATAGGTATGATGCAGGCAAATACCTGCAGAAGGAGTCAAGGGCAGACTTTTGCATCCAAGGCTGATCATGTTCCCAGGAGTTTGCCCTTATTGTCTAAGTTACAGGAAAAAGATTTTGCAAATTAGAGATGCTGTTTAGGGACAACTCCATAGTCTCTCAAAAGACATATACATGTAGAAACTGAAATTCATTATTTCATTTCATATGTTCTGGTGATGAAGGCAATTGTGTGCTCTCACAGTAGATAAAAACGTACTTTCTAAAAGGCATAAAACTATCTCCTTTCAGCATTCTTAATCCATTGACACTCATAGACCAAAGATTCAAGGACAATAAAATAATAGGACAAATATAATGTAGGGTTACTGTAAGTAAACAGATACAGATGGATCATTGTATTTAATTAACTTTCTGAAGTTTGTGGCAGAGGAAATTCATACAAAGGAAGGATTTTGGAGAAGAAAAAATGGTCTAAGTCCACAGTGACTTCAAGATTACTGACATGAGAGCAAAATCAAAGGCAAAGCCAAGCACAGGACTCTCAACTAGAGATAAAGGGCAAGCAGAACTTTCCGCCCCAGTGCAGACATCACTCTTTGAAACATTCAAAACCAAAATATTGTGGCCTAACAAAATGGAGTGCAACTCACCTTCTCCTTGCAGATCAAGTTGGGCTCCTCCTAAATCAATGTGATAAATCAAGTGAAAAGGAGAAATGCTTTGCTCTGCTCCAGCTTTAGAATACAACAAAGGCAGTGCAGGAGGCTGAAACTGGAATTAATGACAAGAGTCAAAGGAGATGGAGTTGTAATGGTGAAGTCCATATAGCATCTGAGCTACCAAAATGAGTAGTTTTTGTGAGGTCTTATGCATACAAAAAATATATTAATCTTTGACATGAGGGCAAACTGACTGAAACTCTCTACTGCTCTCTGCATAATTTAAATGCATTTTCCCAGTTTGTAATTTAGAAATCTTTTTTCTTCACAGCTGCCAGTAATATTTACTCATGATCTCTGCCATCTGATAGCTTTAATCTTTCTGAGGTTTCCATGATTCGCACTAAAAGAATTCTATTTTTATTCTATTTTCCATTCTATTTCTGCTGGAGTAGCTTGTGTGTGCAAATCTTTCACCAGTTTTTACAGCCTGTTCTTTTGTATCCATAATTAAAACCAAAACTATTACAAGAACTTGCTGCATAAGCAGGTCACTTTCCACATGTACATCGTAGCTCTGTGGGTGGCTGCTTGAAGTACGTAGTTGCCTTATCTTGCAATCTAGAAATCTCATTCCATGTTCCCAGCAGCAGTGTAATATCCCTATATCTCTTTATCATTTCAGCAATCCCAGTTCCCTGCTATGTACTCCCACAATACAGTTTTCACACAGTTTCTGGTTTCAGTATTTTCTCTAGGAACCTTTGTACTGTAAATTGTATGAGCTCAGATGCAAATGTAGCCTTTCAGACCAGATCCTAGAATTCAAACTCAGACATGAGACGACATACTCATCTTCATTGTACCCAAGTTCTCAGACTGCTGGGTTCATACTCCTTTCCTTGATGGATGCTAGGATGTGAAGACTTCTTATCAGTTTCTCTAGCATATTGCCCTGATAATGTATCCAGCGGGCTGAAACTTAAGCCAAAGGCTGACTGACTTTAGCTACAAAGCAAGACCTTTTATCAGCTACCTACTGCAACACTAGCAGGAAGATGGTGTCTAAAGAGCTTCTTTTGAAGCATGTCTTTGGTTTGGGCTTAGCTCAGGCTCAAAAGTGTGCTGATGTTTTGGCAGGGAGCCCTGGCAGCTTGATATTAGTTTTCTGCCAGGCACTGGAAGACCACTGCTTTATTTAAAAATAATAATTCTTCCAATAATGCAGCACCATTGTCATTGTCATAAAAATAATGGGGTTTTCCTAGCAAAAAATCTTAATATGCCATTCCTATTATCTTGCTTTAAGTTTACATGGGAATAGAGCTTACTAGCCTTTAACCTACGCCTACTCCCTCCACATAATAATGGGTTCACATTAAGTAAATGCCAAAGAAAACGGACTTCTAACATCTTTCTGACCAAATGATGATTTATTTTTTATTCCTAAGTTTATTTCCTAAGTTTTCTTTTGCATTATTTTGTCTCTTTTCAATCCTCTCAGATGATGAAGTAGTCTGTTCCCATCACTGTGGCTAACCAAGTCATCAAACCAGTGACCTGTCCTTATTCTGATAGTTCTCATCCCCTTGCTTTTTTTCCCACACTAACCAAAATATAATAAATTTTGTTTGCAATTAAATAATTCCTAAGTGAAATCTATAAGAAATTTTTTTAACAGGTATCCTCTTTTCCAGAGGAATATCTTGTCATTAAACTACAGAACTGTGCTAACTCTTGCTGCTATCTATTACTACAATGAATCACAAATCCTTTATTAGCAGAGTGGCACTGGTTGACAAAGAGATACAGAGGACAAATCCACCCCAGGATAACTAGGGGATGGGAGATCTGGGACTGAATGCTCTCAAGTTGAGGACAAATATGCCAGGTCATTTGCTTCACTTCTGCAACTGCATTCTTAAAGAAAGGAATGGCCAATCCATGAGTTTTGAAGCAACCATGTAGGCACCTGATGGCAGAACTTACAGAGTACAGACAATAAATTCCAGCCCAGCACATGTCACTTTACAGCCCCAAATCAAGTACCAAAGTACCATAGATCTTCAAAACACCTTCAGCTTTTGCTCCTCATGGACCTCATTTTGAGATACTTAGTTGTCCTTGGGCAGTGCATAAGGTGCTCTGAGGCCTTGCTCAGGCTAGGCTCCACGGTGAAAGCCAGATGTCTTAGCATTATGTATTCCTAGGTGAACAACACATTGCCTAGTGTGTCAGCTATGAAGCCAGGCCTTAAATTTTTAGATTTGTTCTATTTTAATCACATAGATGTTTCTTTTACTGAAACACATTCAAATGTAAGAATAGTCATGTTGTGCAGTCCGGCACTGCTGTCTTCTGTATTACTTTTAATAATTAAAAACCAGAAAATAGTGTCAACTTATTATCAAATTAATGCAAGGTTATCCATCACATAAGAAATACATTGTGTTAACAAACTAATTTGTCAAGCACCTGTCAAGTCTGTTGTTTATCTTCTGAGCCACGTATATTAAGATACGCAGCTTACCGTATCATCCTCTTTTGAATCAAGGGTTTGCTCAGTGGGCCCCCATTTACTTCTCAAGAAAGTTGCAGTGTTGTCTGCAGATCTGACTGCACATGAACCAGAGAACTTACTAAAATAGTCACTGACTGTCAGGATGGTATTCAATATTTTGTCTCTCTTTCTTTTTTCTTTCTTTCTTTTCACTTGCGACTACTGTTAGTTTGACTTTTCTCTTCGAAATGACCACCTTATGCAAACCACAGAGTTTGTGGCTTGAGCTCTTCTCATCACTAAATGGACTGAGGTTTTACATTGATTTTACATCCCATCTTTTCCTCAGTGTGAAGAGAAATGGCTATTATCTCCAAAACATGAGAAGAAAACACAGGCACTAAAAGATTAAATGCTGGGCACTCACAGTGATTTAGAAGAGCTGCCAAAGGTCACAGAAATAATGCCTGGGAATCTGCATCTACTAAGTCCCAGTCCAAAGCCCTCACTGCAGTTCATCCTTTCTGTTTCTCACACAGTGGGATAGGTTTCAAAGAAGGCTACATCAGGGCAACCTGTCACCCTGCTGCAGGCTGGGTTATAACGTGGTGTTAGCCCTCCAGTGGTTCAACCACTTGAAATGATTCCTTTCTGGATATTTCAGAAAATCCTTTTGAATGACAGGTGCTATAGTCCCCAGGAATAAGATACCAGTGCTATTGCTGAGTTGAATTAAAATCATTGTGCTGTCAGTGTGTATAGCTACCTGGTTTATTACTTTGAGTTGTGGCCTTTCCTTTCCATTTCTATGAATATCTTTGATCTTGGTTAATACCTTCATTGGGAGATTTAGACAGCTGTAGCACAAATACAAGGGATGGCATTGTTTCCATAATGATGGAGGGTTCCTCACCTGCTGTTTCATTTTACCTTATAATGCAGCTAAATCAGGTGTTCTTATTTTCTTGAATTACCTTCCACTTGACAAAGCCACAATTTGGATCAAAAGAGCAAGGGCAGAGTATTTTCACCTTCAGAATTTTGCATTTAGCTCCAATTGCTCCTGTCACTCAGTTTCTTTCAATTATCTCTTGTAATTAAAAGCTCATCTAAACAGCTATTGCAGGTGGCTACAAAATTACAGGCCAGAATGTCAGAGTATTTGTTTGAATTTGTGCTCAAATTGGCAGCAAACGAAAGTCACCATCTCATGACTGCATATTTCTTTGTCTGAGATAATGACTATATACATTCAGACAAATTAAACTGTGAACTGAGGTGCAGATCATAGCAGTCAGCTCCATCACCTCTTGTGAACAAATGCGATACTTAATGTAGGTGTCGGTGATGATTAGGTCAGGTTCTCAGACTATCTCTGAATAAGAAACGCTTGTTCAAGCAAAATAAATTACTCCTTTGGGGCTACTTCTGAAAAGAGATCGTATATGTAGAAGAGTTGTAGTATCCAGTTGTCTCAGGATCTGTTTATGCATTTGTTAAGGCTGTGTGACTGTCAGAGCCAGCATAGAACAATCTTGTACAGAAGAAGCTGCACCAGAAATGTTAAGGTCAAGCACACAGGGTCAGAAAATGCCACTAAATGCCATTGTGACAATGTGTTAGAAAATAAATTTAATAATACTGGTTTATACTGTGTTTCCATGGGTCTGCAATTTCACCAAAGGGATAGAATAGCCATAAACACCAGACAGGCAGCTATGGAAAGTCTCCTTTGACTTTCAGCATTCAGTGCACAGCTGTAGGCTCCATGGAAGAGTTCAACCCTGCTCTGAAGAAATTTATTTATTTCCTCGTGGGTATTTCATTATATTATGGTGCCATCCATGCCTCACAAACAATAAACAATTTTTCTCAAAAACTTCAGAAAATGAAAGAATCATTTATCTCCAGATGGGGGAGCAGAAATTAAAGGGAAATTTCTCCATTGAATTTAGGTGCCAAACTGATCCTTACAGCTGAACTTTCACAAAAAGGAAAGCCAAGGTATCGTTACTCTCAATTTCAGTTAGTGGCTCAGCACTTTGCAGATAAGACTCTATGGTCTCAAAAAAGCTTTCCTTAAAAGTGAGGACACTTTTATAAAGCCTGTGGGTAAATGCCTTGACAAATATTACACAGTAATTCTGTGTTGGAGGCAAGGACAGAATCTAGTCCCACAACACTCGGCTGCTGCAATTCCACATTTTACAATTCTGTACTCAACTGCCTGAAACAAAAGACTATTTTTCCTTTCTCTATAGACCCTTCCATCGTAAGTACAGATCAGAAGACAAAGCCTCTTTCACTACACAATTCTTAGTCTTCCTCAGAACTCTATCCATCCTTCACATTTTCCTGTGGGAAAAATAATTAATAAAGGGCTGTATAATAGCAGAGACACAGAAGACTGAATTGAGGTTGCACAGGGAATCTCAGCTTCAGCATCTTTTTTCTTGCTACCATAATATTCTTTTATTGCACTTTCTGGACAGTAATTTCCTAGGCTTTTAAGAAAAGCACACACAGACCCCAAAAATTCTTTAATGTGGAATTACACATTATGTCTACACATAACCTCCTTACACACACAGCAAGGTTAAGAGCAGTCTCAAGGCTGGGAAAGCCACGCCTGGTCTGCCCACATTACTGACTGTTGTAGCTTGGCTGAGAACATGAAAACTGCTTAGAAAAATCCAGCCTCAGGGTATCTGCTAGTGGATGGGGCTGCGAGCGTGCTTGGCTCAGAATATTCCTGACCCACATGAATGGGGTAAAAGAGAGCTTGGCTTCACTGTAAAACATCTAGAACATCCAACCCTCCTTTGGGAGGTCTCTGCAGCCAGCTTCAGATAAGGCTTCCAGGCAAGCCTGATTTGCAGAGGCAGTTCTGAAATACCAAGAACACCTCAGCTTTTAAAGGAAAGTATTCACTATTTTGTCTTAAATTTCTCTCTGTTCCTCCAAGGTTTTTGTCCTGGGAACCTACCCTTTATTCTTTAAATTATAACATATCTAAGGCCCTGTAAAATAGTCTTTGGCACATTTCCTGCCTATTTCAATATTAAAATGTACCACAGTAATCTAGTAAATTCTATGATGGGAACCCCACAAAGCATCATATTCATTTCAGAGTCTATTAACACAGATATGTTTTTATTTTTAACACAATAGCTCTGTTTTTAAATAGGCAATGAAGCCATAAAAAGGGAAATCCATTTGTATGTAGTTGATATAAGCAGCTCAACACGAATGTTGATCCAATGATCCAATGCAGATATCTTGCCATGAAAGCCAGCAAATGGAAAAGCCCTTGTGGCTCAGATGTTCTGGAGAATCAGCAATGGGGCAAAGATCCTCTGAAGTGTGCATGAGTGTCTGTAAAGACTTGTGCAGTTTCTGCTGGAATCTGATTCATATGAATCATATCAATCTGATGTTCTAGAACTAAAGAATGTGTATTATAGCAAGCATGTGTCAATGTGCTTTTTAAAACACAGAGCACGAGGAATGTGACACTTCACTATTTTCACAGTTTCTCCTCCTTATGCAAATCTCTGGAAAGCAGCGATTCTTTTGACTGAACACCTAGTTTCAGTGCGCTTGGTGCCTACATGGGTCTCTCTTGTAACCTTTGTGGATAGACTCCATGGCATGTAAAAATCAAATGCCCTTCCCACACACATACTTCTGGAGAATTTGTCTGTCTGGCTCCGATTTTACCTCAGCATTCCTACACAGCCACATGATGGTCTTTCATCAAGAACCTCAGCACAACATGCTGTTTTACTCTTTACTCGCTCGTTAAAAATATGACAGGCTGGAAATCTCCTGCTTAATGCCTAAAAGCAGTTTAAATCCTAGAATCAAATGTCTTATGATGTTTTTACCTCAGATGGACAATTAAGCTGATAATAAACTGAATTATGAATTGTTTCACCTGCACAATTTGTCTGTCTAAAACCCAGAATGTTGGAAGACACAGAAAATTGTTCGTATATTACAATGGAGAACATAAAAGGGGCTAGTAAATACCAGTGTTTCAGAAGACAGCTGAAGTTCTGACAGTAGAAATGCTAATTGGTTCTTTTCATGTACCCTTTCTCAGCATTATAACATTGGATGAAAATGATGTTAAAAAGTAAAGATTGCATGTGACAAAAGAAAGATCTTTGATATTATATTTTTACAATTATTTCCTGATGTTAGCTTAGGAGACCACAGCATAAAACATAGTTGTCCCACACAGTAGTTGTCCCACCTTCCACATCTGCATTGCTTTAATATATGGGGCAGGAGGGAGAAGTTTTCAAGGATGAAAAGTTTTCACATTCACCTGATTCTCATTTTTCAATTCATTTAGAATATTTTATACTCTGAACTGTGTGCCACTTTTTATGCATTTTAGAATAGCACTTCATCTGTTTGCTAAACTAACCCTTAAAAGCACTAAAGACAAACCTGTCCTTTGAAGATGACAAATCACTTCACAGTTCCTGAACAGAATCAGCATCAAAAAGGTCCTCAGAGGAAAAGCATCAGCTGTAGGCCAGCTGCTTTGCCAAAGCCAACATACCAGCCTTCTGCAAGCTTATTTTTCTTATGTTTGTTAAGGCTTTTTTTGTGTAAATTCAAGTAGGACAAGCTCTGGGTGCTGCTGGGTCTCCCCTCGCTCCAACACCCTCAAGCCCATACTGGGCTTGAGCTCTTAAGGGTTGAAGGGCTGAGCTCAGTAAGAAAATGAGGCAGCGACTTTCTGAACCTATGTTCCTATGTGAAAGTGAATATCTGTCCTGCAGTTTTACCTTACACAGCTCTTTCCATACCAGCACAGCTATGCAAGGCTGAATGGCAGTCCGAGGGCAGGGGTAGGCAGGGATGGACATTGAAGGAGCATGGCAGGTTCCCTGGCTTGAATTGCTAACATTAAAAGGCCACATTTTTAGGTTCGTAGGGCATGAGTTATTTGCCGCTCCTATGATGAAGATGCTTCTCAGCATGTAAGACAGAGGAAAGGCTCTAAATGGAACATGAAACAAAGAAGTCAGGGTTAAATAAAAGAGTAAAATACCACAAAAATGCATGATGTGGGGAGGACAGAAGGGGAAAGGTTGTGTTACAATGTTTTTATCCTATTTACTGATTAAAAAGTACTAAAAAGCAGCTATAAATTAACAGTAGGACACAATCTTTGGCTTCGTTTGAAAACAAGCAGCATGAAAGAAAACTTTAGAGTCCATTTGAAGCTGGGAATACTACAATCACGCTGGATCTGCACTTCAAGGGAGACAGACCAAAACCAAGGGTTTTTTTTCCATTAGATTGCATTTTATTTTAAACTGCCCTTTAATCTGTGTGTTCCTTGACAGCCCACACCCCACTATACTATACACTCCCTGCAGTATCTCAACTGGCTCCTGCCAATCAAGCTGCCAAGGACCTGACCCAAGGTCCTGATTGCAGCCAGTCACTCCTGTGCCCACAAGAGCATACTTCCAGACTTGCATAGTCACTCACCCTTTGTGCCACAGTTGTAAATCACTGATCTCTTGTGTTTTGAAAAAAGGGTAGATGCCTTCCATAAATTGCAAGGCAGCATCAGATCAAGCCCATAAGTATATTTTATATAGTGCAAGTCACATTCTGAACTGATATACTGAATGTATACTGAGAAATACTGAGTTAAATGGGGCTCTGTCAATTTACACTAACAGATCTAGTTATCTCTTGCTGTCTTACTGACTTTCTGTTCCTGTATTATTCACTTCCCACTATTTTTCTTTTACAAGTACTGCTTCCTTCTCAGACCATCCTTCCCTGTATTCCTGCCTTTCCCAACACCACTCCACAGAGTATCAATCTATCTTATCAATAATCCCTTTTGATATAACAGTCATGCCAGCTCCCAAAATCACCTCCTCTTCACACTTCTCTTAAACCAGTTGTTGAAATCATCCACCTCAAAAGTTTCTTTTTCATATAGAAAATAATCTTATGCTGTTTTACACACCCTGAGATGTACTTCCCCAGCTTGGCTGTCTGAGTAAAAGAGAGGTGGAGAGCTCCCAGTCTTTAAGAAATCTTTTTAATTTGACGGATTATATTGGGTTTTTCCCTTTGAGAAAAACAGATGAGAGTTCGTTTACAGTAACATTATAACATATATCATACACTATTCTGGAAGAATAAGTAACTGATAGGCTGCTTGAGGCATTGCTGAAATGCCTGAGAGTGTGTTTATGTGAAAACGTTGTGAAAAAGAAAACTACTCTTTGCTTTGGATGCACTGGTAGGAGATAAGCACTATCTGTATAAGGTGTCTAGCCAAGAGTTAGGGTTTACAGGCAGTGTGAGATTGTGAACTCTGCCCTGCAGTTTTCCAGGATTTTTTTGAGTAACATGGTTTAATAATTTGTCAACCATTTAGCTAATAGGCATTATTTGCAAGGTGCAAAAGAAAGTGGCTTTACACAGGAAGTGCTGGGATTAATTATATGGTCTGGCTGCAGCGTGTATCATATAAACTGTATGCTGCAACCAGAGGTTTATGAGTGAGGAAATTTTTTGAGCGAGTGGTTCTGTCAGGCAGCCATGCCATGGCCAGAGCCCATTCCACTGCCCAGCCAGGAGCAGGGCTGCCCCAGCCTCAGGCATCCAGCTCTTCCTTGGGGGGGCCATGGGTAGGGTGGGAGGGTCAGGACCAGTCAGGGCTATAGGTCCAGGACCCTCAGGGCCAGGAATGATTCAGCACTGAATCTGAAGTACCTTCTGATTTCTAGCAGAAGGGCTCCATGCCTCCTTCCTGAAACTCGTTTCCCATGGGAAAACATGTTACCTTTTTAGCTGCCTTCATGGGATGGTTGTCATCTGGCTAGGCACTCCAGGGAAGATGCTAGATGACTTGACCAGAAATGCCTGGCTTTACATAGCTACTGATGTATCCACTGGAAGGTCAGAGCGGAAGGTAGGTTTTGCCTTCCCCAGTCATTTTAACCTGTGCTGAAGAAGGAAGCAGGGGGGTGGACATTACTCCAGGGGCAATTTCACATGTTTTGGCATGTTACATCAAATCTTTAGGCATAAATTTAGGATTAAAAAATGGCACTTTTAACTGATATGGTTAAGCCCAAACATATAGCCCAGACTTTGAAAACTGACATGTTGGTTTAGGAGCTTAACTTGATTTTCTGTGAGACGTTGCCTCTGAGGCTTGGGTTCTCAGCAGTGGTTAGGTATTAACGACATTCCCAAATGTCCTACTTAGCATATGCATATTTCCTTGTTTTCCCATCCCAAACCTCTGATGCTCAGAAGCAAGGTCCTCATTAGGGACAATATTTCCCATACCTCACCAGTAGGACCTGAACACTGAGCATGGGCATGAAGCTGTGTCAGTCTGTTGTTGCACAATAATCTGCTGACTACACCACACAGATTCAAAGTCTTTTCCACCTGAATTAAACTTGACATTTTATCTCCCATATTCAAACTTCAAGAAAGTCTTTCTCTTACTTTCAGTCAAAAATGTCATTCTTTGACACTACCATCATTAACAGTTACTTTTATAGCCTCTTAATGTGGTTAACAGGCTATGATGAAATAGGATTCAAATTTCTGCTTTGAACCAAGCAGAATACAGATCCAAAACCAAGATCTTTCAAAAACCATGAGCATTTTAATGAGGCTAAAAAATGCTCTAAGCTGGTATGCCTTCTTCAGTGTATCCCTCATACCTCCAACTCAATTTCAGATTACTGGTAACAACAGTATACATTTTCTATGTATATAGTTATTCTATAATATAGTAGATATCTAAGCTATTTAATTATATAACTGTAAATTATATAATGTATAATGAGGATGAAAAAATTAGAGAACAAAATTAGAGTACAAGTCTACAAGCCAGAGAACTGCAATGGGCAAATCTATTACAGGATAGAAGTAGTGGACACTTGAATTGTGATCCACTGGGGAAAGGCTAACATGGCTTCTGTAAAGTATTGCTTTGCAACCTCCTTGGAGCTCTGTGGAGAGGTTACGAGCTGCATGGAAATACCTGCTGCAGTGGAGATGGTACACTTGAGCTCCCAGAAGGCACTTGACAAAGTCCGTCACCAAGCACCTTTAAGCAGTCACTGCATAAGCTGGAGGGCCCTGGAATGCAGTTCAGTGTGTGTATTAAAGGGATGATGCACAGAGGTGACTGATGATGATACTGAGTTACTCAGGGTAACAAAGATAAGGGTGGAATGTGAAGAACTGTGGAAAATCCTTATGATGCTAATGACAGGGTAATACAACAGCAGATGAAATTTAGAGTGTAGACACACGCAAAGTGACTCACAGACAAAACAAATCCCAACTTCACACATAAAATAATGAACTTTCACCTGACTCCAGGGTGAAATCACCACTCTGGGGTGGAACCCTGGGGTTATGATACCTAGTTCCTAGAACACACTGCTTCAATGCTTGGGGAAGAAAGGTGTGTCAAAAAGGAAATCACATAGGAGAGGTATAGGACAAAACAAACGTCAAAAAAACTCCACGTCAGTGGAGAAATCAGTACTATAAAAACAGAACTGTGTGCAGTTCTAGATCCCTCATCTGCAAAAGGCCATATTAAAAACCAAGAAAAGCTCACAGGAGGACAAAAAGTACTCTAAGTATGGAATAGCTTCCATAGGAGCAAATACTGCCTGGCTGCTCAGTTGTGTTAAGCAACTGATTTACATGAAGGGATAGATAAAGGAAGCATACAAATGGCTGAGTACCACAAGGATGGATAGGGATGAAGTCTTTACTGTTCCTTGTATAGAAATATAAGAGCCAAAGACCATCAAATGAAGTCAGAAGGAGGCAGTTTAAAACAACAACAAAAAACAAAGGTGCCTCTTCATACAACAGGTAGCAAACATGGAACTCTGGGAAGAGGTTGAACATATTCAAGGGAAGATGAGAAATACTTGGGAAAGAAATCCATTGAGAGTTATTATATAGAAAAACACTCAGGCTCAGGAAATGGCCTGAACTCAAAGTAGTCAGAGGATAAATACCATATGCACTTCCCTATTTCTACTCTTTTCTACATACCCACTTATAGCAACTGCTGCAGACAGGATAAGGCACAAGACTGAGCCTTGACTCAAGCCACTGCAGTTGCAGAGCGCTAAATCCAAATTCAGCTTAATTCTATGTATTTGTTTCTATATAATATCTATATAAAATTACTAAATAATTCCTGTCCTGCTTCCACAAGTAGATGGTTTATCCATGTATTACTACAATTATTTTTATGCAGAAATATGAAAATCAGAAATCTGACTTATGAGATCAATAGAGATATTCATAATATCAGAAAAGATGTGAACACAGATGTGAAGGTAAAAATACAAAGTACCTTTTTCTGGGAGTGGGAGAGGGTGTCCTGGGTTTTAAAGTGCAGGAATATTCTGGAAGACAGATGGAATTGAGGTTTTTTAATCAGTCATTTCTAAAGCTGATTAAAAACCTTACTGTTCTAAGCAAGTAATTGCCGAGGTGAGTATCTCCAGAGAGGACGCCTTTAACATCGGAGCGGAGCGAAGCACAGCGTCCCGGAGCCTCAGTTTGGAGCGGCAAGAGCGACCGAAGGAGCCTCAAGTCCTCGACAGGACTTGCCCAGGAGCCGGCAGCTCAGCTCACGCGAGAAGCTGACTCACAGGGGGCGGCGCCAGGAGTGACGGCACCAGCCCTCAGTGGGTAAAAACCCACCCCAGGGAGCGCGAGCGACCAGGAGCGCGGCACGTCAGTCAGGGCGTGGCGCGGCAGTTGGCGCGGGCAGCGAGCGGGATGGTGAGCACTCGCCTCAGGACCAGGGCCCGCTCTGGGAGCTCTGCCCCGGCGGTGGCCAGCGTAGGCACCCAGACAGAGCCGATGAGAGGGGAGGCTGCGGCGCGCACCTCGGAGTGTAGAGAGTGCCTCGACTGGTCTCTTGAGGCGAGGGTGCACAATGGACAGGGCTGTACTCGGTGCGCCCTGGTGGAGGTCCTCCTGCAGCAGGTGACTGAGCTGCGGGAGGCTGTTGGAGAGCTAAAAGATGCCAGGGAAGCTGAGAGGAAGCTGGGCTGCTTGCTCCAGGCCCAAACTGCACAGGGGCTGCAAACGTCCAGCATTGCTCACATAGGAAAGAAGGAGGGCAGCAACCCAGGAAGCTGGGAACTACTCACGAGAAAAACGAACAAAAAAAGGAGGAAGAGGACAATTAAGGACAAGGGGCTTCCTCCTAAATCTGATGTCCCCACCCAGAACCGCTTCGCAGTTCTGCAGGGGGCTAATGAGAAAGCACCCACCACACCTAATGAGCATCCTGCTGATGCACCAGTAAAGAGGATCACTACTGGTGCCTCCAGGAAAAAGCGGCGGGTCATAGTAGTAGGGGACTCTACTTTGGAAGGCACAGAGGCGCTCATCTGCCGGCCTGATCCAGTCTCGAGGGAGGTGTGTTGCCTGCCAGGGGCTCGGATCAGGGATGTTGCTGAGAGGCTGCCTGCTCTAGAAAGTCCTGCTGACTATTACCCCCTTCTAGTGGTCCATGTGGGTGCTAGAGATATAGATAGCAGTAGCCTGGAGAACATTAAGAAGGACTACAGAGCCTTGGGAGAGGTGGTTAGGGACTCTGGAGCTCAGATAGTTTTTTCATCGATTCTCCAGGACAAAGGGGAGGACCTTAAAAAAGCTAGGCGCGTTTGGCAGGTTAATAAATGGTTAGAATGGTGGTACCATAGTCAGGGGTTTTGCTATTTAGAACATGGGGCTCCATCTGGGAGGCCAGCTCTACTGGAGGCTGGTGGAGCTGGTCTGACGAAGAAGGGGAAGAGCTGTTTTGGTAGGAGGCTTGCCAGGCTGGTCAAGAAAGATTTAAACTAGATGTGTTGGGGAAGGGGAGCATTGATCCATCCCAACACTCCTGGTCAGTTGCCAACACCTGTAATAAGTGCTTGGAGAGATGTAGAGATGTTCCAGCTGCCCCAGCCATTGAGTCGGCTGCATTTGGAGCTCGGCTAAGGTGCCTCTATGTGAACGCCCGTAGTATGGGGAACAAGCAAGAGAAATTAGAGATGTGTGCAAGGCTACGGGAATATGATGTCATTGGTATCACAGAAACATGGTGGGATGGCTCCTATGGCTGGAGTGTCAGAATGGAAGGTTACAGGCTGTTTAGAAAAGACAGGCCAGGCAGACGGGGAGGGCGCGTTGCTATCAATGTCAGTGATAGGCTAGAGAGAATGGAACTCTGTCTGGGGACGGGTGATGAGGTAACAGAGTGTTCGTGCGTCAGGATCAAAGGGAAAACAGCAATGGGGGACATTACGGTGGGGATCTGTTACAGGCCGCCTGATCAAGAGGACTCTGTGGATGAAGTGCTCTACAGACAGATAGGAGCAGCCTCACGCTCGCAGGCCCTGGTCCTCATGGGGGACTTCAACCATCCTGACATCTGTTGGAGGGACGGTACGGCCCGGCACAAGCAATCCAGGAGATTCCTAGATTGTGTGGAAGACAACTTCCTCTTTCAAGCGATAGAGGAGCCGACGAGGAGAGGTGCCATGCTTGACCTCGTGCTCACCAACAGGGAGGGACTGGTTGGAAATGTGACTGACAAGGCTGCTCCAGGGCAGCCTTGGCTCTAGTGATCACGAGATGGTTGAGTTTGAGATCCTCAGGACAGTGAGAAGAGCGTGCAGCAAGCTCACTGCCCTGGACTTCAAGAAAGCAGACTTTGGCCTCTTCAGGAACCTCCTTAGTAAGGTTTCATGGGATACAGTCCTAGAGGACAGGGGGGCCCAAGACTGCTGGTCGATATTCAAGGATCACCTGCTACGTGCTCAGGAGTGTTGCATCCCAACTAGAAGAAAGTGCAGCAGGAGGGCCAGGAGACCTCCATGGATGGACAAGGAGCTGCTGAGGAAACTTAGAGGGAAAAAAGAAGCTTATAGAAGGTGGAAACGAGGACAGGCGGCCTGGGAAGAATACAGGAGCATTGCCCGGGAAGCTAGGGACCAGGTTAGGAAAGCTAAGGCCCAGCTAGAATTAAGTTTGGCAAGGGATGTAAAAGATAACAGGAAAGGATTCTATAGATACGTAGCAAATAAAAGACAGACTAGAGACAATGTGGGCCCTCTCCGGAAGCTATCAGGAGAACTGGCTACCATGGATTTGGAGAAGGCTGAGGTTCTTAATGACTTCTTTGCCTCAGTCTTCACCAGCAAATGCTCTGACCACACCACGAAAGTCTTGGAAAGCAAATGCAGGGACTCTGAGAATGAAGACCTTAGGCCCACTGTAGGAGAGGATCAGGTTTGAGACCATCTTAAGAACCTGAACGTGCACAAGTCCATGGGACCTGATGAAATCCATCCACGGGTCCTGAAGGAGCTGGCGAATGAACTTGCTAAACCACTGTCCATCATATTCGAAAAATCCTGGCAGTCAGGTGAAGTTCCCGATGACTGGAAGAAGGGTAATATAACCCCCATTTTCAAGAAGGGGAAGGTGGAAGACCCGGGGAACTACAGACCAGTCAGTCCCACCTCTGTGCCTGGCAAAATCTTGGAACAGTTTCTCCTGGAAAACATGCTAAGGCACATGAAAAACAACGAGGTGGTTGGTGACAGCCAACATGGCTTCACTAAGGGGAAATCCTGCCTGACCAGTTTGGTGGCCTTCTATGATGGAGCCACGGAACTGATGGACAGGGGCAGAGCAGTTGATGTCATCTACCTGGACTTGTGCAAAGCGTTCGACACTGTCCCACATGACATCCTTGTCTCTAAATTGGAGAGACATCATTTCGATAGATGGACCACTCGGTGGATAAAGAACTGGCTCGATGGCCGCACGCAAAGAGTTGTGGTAAATGGCTTGATGTCCAGTTGGAAACCTGTAACGAGTGGTGTCCCTCAGGGATCGGTGTTGGGACCAATCCTGTTCAACATCTTTGTCGGCGACATGCACAGTGGGATTGAGTGCGCCCTCAGCAAGTTTGCCGACGACACCAAGCTGTGTGGTTCGGTTGGTACGCTGGAGGGAAGGGATGCCATCCAGAGGGACCTTGACACGCTTGTGAGGTGGGCCGATGCCAACCTTATGAAGTTTAACCAAACCCAGTGTAAGGTCCTACACCTGGGTCAGGGCAATCCCAAGCACTGCTACAGGTTGGGCAGAGAAGAGATTCAGGACTTGGGGGTGTTGGTTGATGAGAAGCTTAACATGAGCCAGCAGTGTGCGCTTGCAGCCCAGAAAGCCAACCGTATCCTGGGCTGCATCAAAAGAAGCGTGACCAGCAGGTCAAAGGAGGTGATCCTGCCTCTCTACTCTGCTCTTGTGAGACCTCACTTGGAGTACTGCGTACAGTTCTGGTGTCCTCAACATAAAAAGGACATGGAGCTGTTGGAGCAAGTCCAGAGGAGGGCCACGAGGATGATAAGAGGGCTGGAGCACCTCCCGTATGAAGACAGGCTGAGAGAGTTGGGGCTGTTCAGCCTGGAGAGGAGAAGGCTGCGTGGAGACCTCATAGCAGCCTTCCAGTATCTGAAGGGGGTCTACAAGGATGCTGGGGAGGGACTCTTCCTTAGGGACTGTAGTGGTAGGACAAGGGGTAATGGGTTCAAACTTAAACAGGGGAAGTTTAGATTAGATATACGGAAGAAGTTCTTTACAGTGAGGGTGGTGAAGCACTGGAATGGGTTGCCCAGGGAGGTTGTGGATGCTCCATCCCTGGCGGTGTTCAAGGCCAGGTTGGACAGAGCCTTGGACCACGTGGTTTAGGGCAAGGTGTCCCTGCCCATGGCAGGGGGGTTGGAACTAGATGATCTTAAGGTCCTTTCCAACCCTTACGATTCTATGATTCTTTGATATGTGCATAAGCTGAAAATGTATTTAAACTTCTCTAATACAAGATTCTGACTTCTGCTAAGCAGAATGAAGTAACTCCAGATGGTGCAAATATCTGACTTCATTGATTCTGCCTCCCTTCCAAACACAACATTCTCAGACAATGTCTGCATGAGCAAGCTTTTTGGTGTGACATAAACAGATGAACATACTGGAGCACTGAAGCCCATATCCTTACACTACATGTGGTTCAGGAGTTTTATTTTGGGCTAAATGTTGTCTAGACTCCAAAGCAGAATGCCTCCCTGTATATGGTCTGAAGCTATCCAACTGACCAACTTCTCGTTTGGATCCCTGTTCCTCTATTTGGGTGCTTGGCATGCAGCTGAAGCACACTTCCTGGTTTCATTTCAGCTAAAAAGAATCTAGATCTGAACCAGTGGGCTGTAAGGGATAATTGCGAACTGAAAGAAAGGAAAGTGTTAATAGTTTCTCAGCTTGTTCCCTTGAGCTTTTATTATGGGCAGAAGTTCTGCAAGAGAAAGGAAAGGAGGTTTATGCTCATCAGCTGGGTGTAAGAGGTCAAATCACCAACTGGCAGGCACTGCCACTAAGAGAGGAATTAATGGAGTTTTAGTGAGTGAGCTGGGCCAATAATCAGATGTCTACCTGGCTTCTGAACTGCCTTTATGACAGGAATGTAATTTTAAGCCATCTCATTCTGAAAGATCTGAAAATTTGTACATTCTCATTGAGTATAATACTAGTTGTCAAATTTGTAATGAATTAAAAGTAATAGGATTTCACAGATTAAGAACATCTGCATTTTTCCCATTCAAATGCCCAATTATCTATCATCTGTGCTGAAAAAAATCAACTGCCATTAAAATTAAAACCCCTTTTGTTAGAAACAGAATCAGAGACCTGTCTTCATTAGTATTAGCAAAGTGCTAAGGCTTCTCAGAAAAGGATGGTAGCAACAGAAGTGCTTAGTAAGATGAGAGATAACTAACACACCAATCTTTTCCTTTAAACTCAGATCAGCGTAGATAATCTTTTCTAAATGCAGGGGCACAGATGTTTTGCCTTATATAGATTATACATAGGGAGGTGACTATTGCTCTTATACAAATTCTCTGGATTCAGCTGTTCATGTACACAAGCCTGCAAAATAGCTGCTAGGATTAAGAGAATGAACTACAAACAAACGCCAACTGAAATAAGAAGGATGTTTACTATATAAAGACACTAATAGCAAACTGACTTTTCCCTAGTAGGACATTTCTACTATAGGAATTTAACCCATGGACACACATAATTAGCTCTTTCACCTTAAAGTTGCTGAAAGAATGATTTGCTTAAGAAGATTAGTCCTTTTAGTGTTCAATGGAAGTACTGACAAATGAGCCTAAAATGATTATGGGGGAACTCTTTTAACACCATCTTCTGATCTTTTATTTAAAATAGTGTGCCTTTCAGTCAAAAACCTTTTAATCTGACCTTTTGTGTTCTTCCTAAGCAAGGCTCAACTTCTAATTCTTTCTGTATTCAAATCTTGTATGCGATGAGATGGTTGTCAAGGCTGTTTCGAGCGACATTGAAGAAGACCACAATAGTCTCTTCAAATAGAACTTCAGCACTAATTTATTTCTTCTGGTCATTGCAACTGCATGCAGCTTCCTGTCTGCACTGGAGCATTTTACTGTGTCAGTGGCAACAGGACAACTCTTTTTGAGCTGTGCTGTACCAAAACAACTTGATTTAAAAATAATCTTCCAGAAGAGGGGTATTTTTAAGGGCAGGTGGAAGACAAAAGAGGTGATACTGACAAGCAAAGACGGGAAGAAAGCTGTCCCAGATGGTCGTGACAGGGAAATGGATTTTTGTATCAGTTTGGCTCTGTATCATAAACCTGAGGTGTGTAGCAAGCACCCTAATACAGCAAGCATTTTAAGTCGCCTACAGTGGCTCTATAGCTATTGTTTGCATGACAGCCTATTTTCCCATATAAAAGCTAAGGGTCAAATTTTTAATTACTTATACAGACTTACAGAGTAATCATCTTACTTGAGGCAGTGAATTATCTGCATCCTTCATTGCTACGTATTTTTATACAAGCACTGAAATCATGTGAAGTATATTTCTGTATTTCTATTTTTCCTGTTCCTATAATTCTAGGTCTATTTATCAGTGTTTGGAGATTTACCTTACTCAGCTGTTCACAATAACTGAAAGACTGATGCCATAAACAGAATTCAATGTATATTACTGATTCTCACTCAGTAAAAAAGAGTAGACTTTGCCATCGTCATACTGCCATCTACAGATTGAATAAACACTTGCAATGTTCTGCGTATGTTAGCAGGGTAATCCAGGTTGGAACAGGCCTCTGGTCACTAGTCCACAAAACAGGGTTACCTTTGAGCTCAGACCAGGTTGCTCAGAGCTTTATCCCACTGGGTCTCAGAAACCTCCTCACGTGGAACTGCAGAGTCTCTGGACAGCCTGTTCCACTGCCTGACTGTCCTAACGGGGGAAAAGTTTGAAAGTTTTCCTTTGAAATTCCTGAATCTCTAATTTCAATTTATGTTCATTGCCTCTTGTTCTCCTGCTGTGCATCGCTATGAAGAGCCTGGTTCCACCTATTTGCTAACCTCCCCATAGGTACTGGGGAGCTGCCGTTGGTTCCACCCCTAAACTGTGTCTTCTCCAGGTCGAAGAAGCCCAGTTCCTTCAGCATCTCCTCAAATGGCAAGGGCTCCAGTCCCCATATAGCTTGGAGACCCTTGGCTGAATTTGCTCTATTTTTTTGATGTCTGTCTTGTGCTGGGGATCACAACTGGACATAGAAGTTGAATGTGGTCCAAAAGGTGCTGAAAAATGAGACATAATCCATTCCCTCCATCTTCTGTCTGTGTCCCAGGAGGCTGCTGGTCACCCTTGCTGCCACGCACACAGCTGGCCCACGTTCAGGTGCCAACCGGTCCCCCAGAGCCATGCCTAAAGAGCTGCTTCCCAGTCTGGCTGCTGCAGGGGTGCTTCCTTCCTGGGGGCAGCACTTTGCATTTATCCTTGCTGAATGTCATAAGGTTCCTGCTGGCCTGCTCCTCCAGCACATCTAGGTTGTCCTGAATGGCAGCCTGATCCTTCAGAATATCCATCTGTTCCCTTAATTTGGATTCATCTGCACATTCTATGAGGGCAAACTCCATCCTTTCATCCAGGTCACTGACAAAACATTGAACAGGATGGGGCTCAGGAGAGCCCCTTGTGGTACTCACTCCGGGTAGGGTATGACCCATTAACCGCTGCTCCCTGGGCCTCATCATCCAATCCCTTTTTTTACCCATTTGGCTGTCCACCCATTCAGACATTAATGCCATAACTTGGTTTCAGGAATATTGTGGGACAGTGTCAAACACCTTGTTAAAGTAAATGGCATCTCCTGCTCTCCCCTTTTTCACAGATCCACTCATTTTATCACAATTAAATGCCCTTTTTTTTTTTATTAAGAAAAAAAAAAATGTAAAAGCTTTTTTCCAGGGATGGTTCCATTAACATATTTTTGCTATTATAAGACCTCACAGCAATAGAGTCCTGTAAACAATAAAACAGGGGTCTGGTTTTATTTGAATGGTTTTGTAGCTATGTTAATTACTCACCTCATCCTGATGAGCTTACTTGAATAGGCTCTAACTAACAGCTATGCACTACTTAATCCTGGAATCCTTGGCATTAACTTCAGTTGGGGGATTCATCAAACTTGTTACTGTAAATTCAGGACTTTTACTTTTTAACACTTAGTGCCTGCACACAACAAAACCATTACATATTTAGTGAACCTCAGTACAGCAACTTTTCAGTTAGGTACCTGTAGGCTGCAAACTTGTAACATTGCTTGAACAGCATTTAGTATAAACCACTTTATAAAACAAAGATTATGAAATAAAAGATGCATTTCTTTACTGTAAACATTTTTCCAGTATTTAACTTTGCAAGGCAGATGTCTATGCAAACATGAAATACGTGCTTGCAGCCCATGGTTTCTTCAAGTTCTGTTAGCCCTGCCTAGCATAAAACATAGTTTTACTCCAATGCATCCAAGGGTTTCCATTTAGGGTTTGGAATGTTTGGAACATTCCAAAGGTTTTGGGTGGGCTTTCTTTTCCTAACCAGTACGAATCTCAATCTACAAATTGTTCCTGTTCCTGGCTTGAACCTGTTATTCTCCCTTGTCTTCTTGGCATTACACATAACATATCACCATTGTATTATATTACTAGAGTCCTTCATTAACTGGAATCTTAAAAGTCACATTTCATTATTTCTCTTAGACAAACTGTTGCATAACATGAAGGATCAAGGTCAAATGATATATGAAGAGAGACTTTTGATTCATTCAGATGGTTGTCTTCAATTTTGGTTCCTTTTTCACTGACTTCAAAAAAATATGACAGATTCTGAACATTTTTCAAAATGGGTCTGTAGCATCCAGGTATATTCAGCTGTAGGGGAGACACTCTGAATTTGCACATCTGCAGCTCATCCTTAGAAAGCCTTTCATGGTACCATTGCCCAACTTTATTACTGGGATACTTGATACTATGTCCCACCATTGGAAGAACCACCTTCAAAGAAAAAAAAATAAAACAAATATATTTGAAATAAATCCCACCAAATCCCCTTTAAATAAATGCATACTCTGAGATCAAGTGCAACAACTCCGAGAGCAAATAAATCAACATTGTAAGTGACTATTAATCCGAAACAATGAATGCTTATCACAAATATGATTAGACACACTCTGGTCAGATCTGTCATTATCTCAACCCTTCCAGCCCCACGTTGGGCACCACAAAGAACTGCCGTGGTTTAAGCCCAGCCAGTAACTCAGAACCACGCAGCCACTCACTCACTGCCCCCCTTCTTCCTCCCGCCGCTCCCAGAGGGATGCGGAGGAGAATCAAAAGAGTGTAACTCCCACAGACTGAGATAAGAACAGTCCAGTAACTAAGGTGTAATACAAAACCACTACTGCTACCACCAATGATAATAATAATGATAAGGGAAATAACAAGGGGAGAGGATACAATTGCTCACCACCCACTGACCGATACCCAGCCCGACCCGAGCAGTGATCTGGGCCTTCCGGGTAACTCCCCCCGGTTTATATACTGGGCATGACGTGCCATGGTATGGAATACCCCTTTGGCTAGTTTGGGTCAGGTGTCCTGTCTCTGCTTCCTCCCGGCTTCCCCTCCTCCCTGGCAGAGCATGAGACTGAGAAAGTCCTTGGTCGGAGCAAACATAACTTAGCAACAACTAAAAGCATTGGTGTTATCAGCGCTGTTTCCAGGCTGAAATTCAAAAACACAGCACTGCACCAGCTACTAAGAAGGAGAAAAATGACTGCTATAGCTGAACCCAGGACAGATTACAATTCAAAATGTGTCTAAATCTTGTGTTTGGGGGCATGACATAGTAAAACAACAGCTTCCCTTGTGAAATAAAGCTGCGTAAGGCAGGTATCTTGGATGCAATGAAAGCAGGAAAAATAATCAGTGTATCAGGATTCCCAAAACAAACAAGAATATACTAACATGAATTTCCTTGCTTGTTGGGAAAGATACCGCAATAAAGACTTTAAGGTGCCTTTGTAAAACTTCACAACTATGCATCCTGCACCTTCAAAAATCAGAAGGTCAGCTACTCGAGTGTTTTCCCCAGTAGAATTAAAAAGTTTTCTAAGTATTTACATTCAGCTTCAAGATAAATACTGCCATGCTGCAAATGACACTGTATGTATTTCCACTACAAAGTAAACACTCTTTCCTCTAGTTTGTTAGGAGGGTGGAGATTAGAAAAGTGTGTTTTCTTTAACGTGCTTTCTGGCAAGGAAGACTGCACCAGTTAAATTAATCACATTATTTTTAAAACAAAACATTTCAACAACTCAGAATTTTTCATACAGACTTACTTGGTTTATAGAGTATTTGTTAGCCAACTCTTCTGCAGCAGTGACTACATGAACCTGACAAGACATTTAAGAAGAAAAAAAAGCTTTTTTAAAAATAAAACATCCACTTTATTTTAGGAATTATGCACTGCACTCCCAAACTCGTAAAGGATTCTAAGGTTATTTGACTACTACAAGGACAATAATCTATTTCAGTATGAAAAACAATACAGATGCTTTATATAAAGTAATTTGTTTACTGGTAAATGGCATTGCATTAAATAATTCCTGATGCTAG
The DNA here is from genome assembly GCF_004027225.2 of Strigops habroptila. Classification (NCBI taxonomy): domain Eukaryota; kingdom Metazoa; phylum Chordata; class Aves; order Psittaciformes; family Psittacidae; genus Strigops; species Strigops habroptila. Next base: position 31,841,734 of record NC_044279.2, read on the forward strand.
CTGCTGCTACTTAGCAAACTATCATTCCAAGCTCATATTCTTTAAGTTTGAAGTTAACTGTGTCAATGCAATCTTGTGCTACACCAGCAAAAGCAAAAATAACTAAGAAAAATATATTAAATAGGAATAGAGCTGTATTAAACTCTGTAACTCAATACTGAATTTGCTACCTCTGCTTCTCATTTTATTTTATCTACTTGTTTTATTAACATTCACTCTCAAAAGAAAAATTGCAGTGGAAACAGAAGCCACTCTACAGGGACTGGAGGTTATTCAGTAGCCTTTCAAATGCTCTCGCTTTCAAACTTTTAAGATGTTCACCCAAAAGAAATCAGATACATTCTACCTAGGTACACACCTGTTTATCAACCAGTAAAACACTGCAAAATTCTATGCTTTGTCTGATGATCAGGAGAAAGAATCATAGAATTATTTAGGTTTGAAAATATCCTTAAGATCATCAAGTAAACCTAATACTGCCAAGTTCACTGCCAAGTCTTAGGGACATAAACCATGTCCCTAAGCACCATGTACCTCCAGGAATGTGACTCAACCACTTCCCTGGGCAGCCTTTTCTAATGCTTGACAATCTTTTCAGTGAAGAAATTTTTCCTAATATCCAATCTAAACCTCCCCTGGTACAACTTGAGGCCGTTTCCTCTTGTCCCATTGCTTGTTACATGAGAGAAGAGACTCAACTATTTCCACAGTAAGTGAAAGGTATGCTAACCTGAAAGGAGAGATTGCTTCAGAATGGACTTCAGCATGCCAAGACCTGGGACCAGACACTCCACTGCTGGCTTCTGCTCATTGGCTCACCCATGGCTCCATGCACAGCACCCATGCTGTGCTGTGAGCAAGCAGAAGCACTCCTTTGCCCTTTACTAGTTTCCATAAGAAGACTGCTGCATTTTTTGAACTGCTGCTAATAGTTTAGACCCACCATCCATCTAATTGCCTGAGTAAGTGAAATTGTGCTAAACATGCTTTGACTGTGTAGTGTGTAGCTCCCGTGAGATTACCAGTTCAGCCTGAGGCCACATTTCACCATGGGCTTTCCTGCTGCACCTGTCACCATTCATTAATATATAAAATGGGAAGGTCTGACCTGGAGAGAAAGACTCAAGATTGAACTGACTGGTAATATAGGCCCACCCAGAGCCCACTCTGAAGGTTTTCCTCAGTCAGATCCTAAGACAAGCATGATATAGCATGCAGGCTAAATTCTTACAGGTATCAGTTCTGACATTCTGTTCCATCTTCTCACATGAATAAAATGAACAATCAGAACAGACAAAAGTTGCTAGTATAAATCTAGTTTATATGCCTATTCATGGTAAATAAAAAAAAGCTACATCACCTTTTTTTCATCTTTGGAACTAGTATTAAATATTTTAACGAATGAACCAAACTAAAAACATGAGAGTATGTCTAAGTGTGCATTCAAGTGCATTAAGCTTTTTTGTGTTTTTTTTACAAGAACTATTTTGTGAAGACTCACCTTGTCATTCAGGGAAATATTCTCATCATTTTCTTCTGAGAAAACAAAATCACCCTCAACAACTTTTGAACCATAAATCTTCAGCCTATACGATGCTGCTTCATTCCAAATTTTACTGCAATAAGCATGGACATAGAATATGCGCATGGAATGAGGAATGTTGAGCCATCCTTTGGTACAACCTTCATGATTTACACCATAGCGATGTAAAGCTCGTAGCAACATCTTCTCTCTCACTTTAAATTCTGGCAGCATCGCAAGTGCACCCTTTGCATCTTCTGATATAAACAAAAATAACCATGTAAGTACTCCCTGATTTTTCACATATTACCTGCCAGGGAAAAAAACACCTAAGAAGATGAAATAATCTGGTAGGGAAAAAAGGTGTCAGTCTAACCCCTTTATGCTGACCTTTAGGTTATTATTTCCTTTCCTTCAATGTGTCATGTTAGACCAATTGCCTATCAACACAGTCCCATTAATTCTATTCTAGTTCATGCAGTATAAACTAAACTAGCTGCTATTCAGTCTAATTGCATTTGGGTTTTGGTATTTTGTTGGGGGGTTTTGTGGTTTTGTTTTTTTCTTTTATAGAAGCTTACTTCACCAGTCTAAAGGGGTTTTTTCAGACCAGGAAACCGAAATTATAACAGAACATTAAACCTCTACTTCACATCAATGTATTCACACAGGGTAAAACCCATGCCTTTATTTTAAAGGCAAACTGCACTGGCCATTGGGAAGCCTGAGCCTCAACCAAGATGAAAATACACTTAATCAGATTTGTATTACAATATATGAATGTGTAAGTTTAAAACTTTATGTTTTACATATTTTCTCATTACAAGTGATTACCTGATGAAGCCTTTTGCAGAGCCTTTTACCTTTTGCTTTCAGGAAAAGGCAAGCAGCTGTTTTCAGAGTCCACATCAATGTCTTTCCATGCATCATACAGCAACGTACAGCACAGAATGATTCATCTTATCTTTTTTGTGATATTAAACATGTATCTGTGTCTCTTGAAGCTATGTGTCTTGGAATCATAGACTAGTATGGGTTGGAAGGGACCTTCAAAGGCCATCTAGTCCAACCCTCCTGCAATGAGCAGGGACATCTTCAACTAGATCAAGTTATCCAGAACCACATCCAGCATGGCCTCAAATGCCTCCAGTGATGACACACCCACCACCTCTCTGGACAACCTGTTCCAGTGTTTTACCACCCTCATTGTAAAGAATTTCTTCACATCCAGCTGTCATAGCTGTTTTGTCAATCAACAGTGATAGGCCAGCTAATAGATGTGGAATATTTGAAAAGAAAAAATGTATTTGAAGTCAAGAGCAACTCCAAATTTTTAGTTTTGGAGAGCAACTTAAATTGAATGATAAAACCAGTAAACATGACAAACAGCATTTTACTCAGCACACTTCTGCTTTTGACACATTTTGTTGATTTCAGTTCAAGACGGAAAGAAAGTAAATCACAGGAAAGCATGGAAGAGATACATAAATAATTAAAGAGATGCAAGATTAGATGCCCACCATGTGTGAAGTGCTAAGTGTAAGTTGGGTGCCTCATTCCTGTATACTTCCTTTAATAGGGAGAAATTTATATTCCAAAAGCAGACAGATGGAAGGAGGCTAAAACTGCTTTGATAAAATTATATTAGTCTTTTCCAGCATTATGCTATACAGTGTTTGCTTCTATAGTGTCTTGCACCTGAAGTACGTTAGTTTTCCATTGTTGTGCACATTCAGGGCCTCATCCTCACCTAGTTTTTAACTGTGCAACTCTGCTGAGTTCCACGTAATAAATTATAAGTCATATAAACTAGCAGCAAAATAAAAAGCATCTCTCTGTGCAGCAACACCTTATTCCCTCACAATACTGACCCTGGAAAAATACATAGACAATTTAACTGGACATACCAGTTTGAAGAAAGTATCTCTTTGCGTTGTTTACAGGGTCGTCAGTATCTTCGGGTGTGAAGAATAACTTCACAGCTTTCACCTTTAACGAACAATATTAGTAATTTGTAATATTTTGCATTTAAATGTAATTATTTGTCAACTAAACAGTCATGCACTCAATTCTGTGTTTACACATTCTGCAAACTCTCAAAACTATATCAGTTCTTCAAGGTAAGTCAAATTCTTCCTTTCACAAAAGATGCCATGAACAGCAAGCTAATATGGTTCCGTTCCTTCTCAATTTAAAGAGGGTTTAGTCACACAGAAGACACCAGGTAGCTTTCACAGCTCTATGAGAAGCCACTCTTCTTGAACATCCAGTTAGAACTCCTTCACTTTGTAATGCCATCAGTCTATCCTGACCAGGAAGGTTCCTAGTTTTCCTCATGCATATTTTATGCAAAACATAGACTGAACACTTCTCAGAGTCTCACACAGAGGGACAACAATCTTTATTATACTGATCTGTATTAGATTAGATGACACTGTGACAGGAAAAACACCATGCTAACCCCTGCTACTTGCAACACCAGTGGAGCCATATAATTTGCTAGCACTTACACCAACCCACGACATATGGTTCTTGTCTTCCTCTGCACAGGACTGTGCAAGCCTATACTGGCACATTTTTAATATAAATAGGAGGTCCCACATGTTATAAATCTAAAAGTAACTGAGTTAAGACTAGAGATTTAAATCATTACCCTTCAGGGACTGGCACATGGATACCAACTGCTCATTCAACATGAGATACATCAACAGTAACTTTTCCGGGCTGCCTGCAAACCTTGATTCTTCTTATATGTGGATGATAAGTTTTCCTGACTTTTCTCAGAATCAAAAAGATTAAATGAAAAAGATACTCAAGCATTCATTTGACTTTGTGATGTTTGATTCTGTTTTACACCTGTGGCAAGTACTATACCATATACATTGAAAAGTATATGGCTCTTATCTTATGAATTATTACTTAAGAAATAAGGTCTCCTTAGCTCACATGGGAGCAATCGCTCAGAACTAAGAGGCTGGGAAAGTAGCCAAGGAATAATGGAAAGCAGCAATCTCTTCTATATAGCATTTAAGTTACTCTGGTATTGAAAAAGCAAATCCTTTCCTACGATTCTATGCAATATCTTGTGACTTTTAAAAATGTATATAGACCCCCAGCAGGATATCAGGCTACAAGTTAGGAGGCAATCAGGACCATGAATAAACGTTGCATAAAGATTGCTTAATTTAGTGTTAAAACCTTTTATGGAATGCAGCCACCTTCCTGCCAAGGGGGATGATGACGATCACAATCACATACCAATTATAGATAGAAAAATTACTTCTTGAACTATTTAAAGCTGCACCTACTGTTTAAAAAAAGATGTTTTGTTTCAGTATGAAGATCTTCACACTTATGTTGTTGTCAAAACTGATCTGGCAATTATTTCCAGCACACATATGGGTTTATCTCACAAATGAAACTCATCACTGGGAAGGTCAACTCCAGCACTAGATACTGCAACACTAATGCGAAATTAACTTGACAGTAACTACTTAGATTGCAAAATGAAAATACCATTTTTTCATTCAGTAAAGCCAATCCTATTTGATCTGTCTGAACGTTTTGTCCTTGTCCAAATCGCTGAGGTCCATAGTAATTTACAAAACCTTTTGTCTAAAAAGATAAAGAATAAATATGTTAAAAGCTTGGAAGTGCCAGGTACAATTAGTAAGACTAAGCATACAACACACATACATTTACATTTACATCCAAAATGCATACAAACTGGTTTTATTAATCACAAGTAATATGTACCAAAATCGTAACTTATGATTTATTACAATATTTTAGCACCTAATTTAGAAGCATCTAAAAAACCAAGTTCTATCGTCTTCACTTTCACAAAAAAATAGGTAAATGAAACAAAATTATTTCTACACAGTTAATCATTATAAATACAGTCAAATTAATTGAGCTTTTTATGTGCACCAAATTCTGAAATCTCTAGTCAAGCAAATGAAGCTTAGCACAGGTAATGAACAGTAACCATTGTTGGACATTTTTTCTTAAAAATACTCATCTTTTTTCACATGAGATCCTTTCTATTATTACTACGATAGTAAAGCTCAAGAGTGAGCACTTCTGTTAATTGGGATTTTAAGTCTCCTGATGAGTTGTAGGTGATATGTGGGCAGTAAAATCACAGCCGTGTGACCCAAAAAGAACATCCTTTTCTAGAAAATAGTAAGCATGCATGGAGCAGACAAGCAAAAAAAAAAAAACCAACATGTGGTATTTGTTTTGGAAATGGTTATTCAGTTCAAATTCTATAACCTTGCTTTGGACATCCAGAGGTCCCATACAAGATTTTGTTTCCATGGAAGATGAAAAATCTATATTTTGGTTTAATACACATGCTGGTTTTGTCATTCATCTGACCAGTAAGCTAAATCTAATAAAGCAAGACACACAACCATAGGAATTTGTGTTCATTTTCCCAACAGCAAAACAAAAAAAACCCAAACCAAACCAAAAAGTCAGGTGGAGCAGAGAAGGAGAAACACGAAAGTAGCAGTTGAATGCTTTATTCAGTAACAAAATTAATTTCCGGAATACATATAATGTACTTTGGTTTTGCATATTGAGTGGTTTTCATTAAAGCCTTTATTGCTGGATTAATGTTCTTAAAGTAATTTATATTATGGTTATTAACTTAGGGTAAGAAAATTACTGCTGTACAAAACATCTAAAGCTTTTCCTTTCCATGAGTAGCAACTCATGGAAATTCGTGGTTTAAGAATGTCTGATTATGCAGTTTTCTTCCAAGAGAAAGGACAACAGCAATCAAAATCCACTGAATTTCAGGGAATCTTCTTTCTCTGCGACAGACATGTATTTATGCCATGGAAGTTTTTCACCTGGGCCTACCACGCATGTTCCTCACACGACCAAAAGAGACAATCAGCTGACATGTGTAACTATATTCTTTCACCCTGTCAACTGCCACAGTGAAACCCATCACTTCGGTTGGCCTTAAGCCTTTGCAACAATAATTGATAAATCCATAATTTGCTTCTAAATTTCCTATCTGTCTTGCTGCACCACTCTGGGGTCTGCAGTTTGTAACACAGAATTAATTCACTTATGGTCCCTCCTCGGAAGGCAGCTTTAGTCCTGATTCCTTAAATAATGCAGGAAAGACATAAAATTCCAAAAGCATCAGAACTGGGAAACAGTTTTTGTGTTATCTGTGATATTTTCTGCTATTTCAAGCATTTTTTTTAAAAGTTTTGTTTTGCTTTTTACAGCATAGAATTAAAACTCTGTTCATTATTGGGAACCACAAGGGTTTTTTACCTCAACATTTTCCATTGCTTCAGATATTCTCATTTTCAAATCTGCAGAAGAGTCATGACTATGGTGTTTAAGATCTCTCACAACTATATCAAAGTGATTGCCTTTCAGCTGACCAAGTCTCAGGTGCTGGCATGCTGAATGTATGTTGTGTATTCTGATGCCCTTTTTTTCCATTTTGCTTCCAATTTCTTTCAACCTGCATAAATAATTGGGAGAAATTATGAACCACTCCTACTAAAGCTATCCAACGTCTAATAAATGTCTTCTTCACCTTTGCGCTAGAATTAAAAACACTTAGGAAAAAAAAGGGGATTTAAAAGAGATTATTATGAGAGAAACAAATCAAATCAGAGACAGAAGTCTTAAATTTTATAGAACAGAATTTTATAGACTACAATTATATTTATAGAATTTTCTATATATATTATATATAGAAATACTTTTTCAATGTTCGATTCATTTGCATTTACAGTCTGTAGCATGACAGATATTAGAACTAAGCAATTCACTGAACTTTCTCAAGGCAACTGCATGGAATTTTGCATTTTTTATTGAAAAAACAAATAATTTACTCTTCAGTTTAAAAATACGCTTTCCATTTAAAAAAAAAAAAAAAGAAGAAGAAAAGAAAAAAAGAAAAGAAAGAAAAAGTAATGTGCTCTTGCACACTCCAAAACACAATTGCTCTTTCTTGGTCAGCCTTAACAAACTCAGTGCACCAATTCTCTGGGTGTGCTTGCAACTGGAAGTGCAGCTGACAGTTCAAGTATTTGCCCTTCAAAGTATTCACTCAACCTCTTTGTTCTTATGTATAAGTAACAGTCATTCAAACCAAAGGAAACTTTCCTCATAAAAGCTTACATTCTAACCAATATTTTAACAACTTTATAAACTATTTATTTATAAATTTTCTTTTCCCCATTATGCTCGTGGCTTGGAAGCATTTAACTGTTTTGCTTAATCATTTAAACATTAATGCAAAGTTTTGCTAATTATCTCTTGAACCATCAGCCTTATTGCTTAGTTTGCAGTGAAAATTTACTATTGATATATATTTCTGACAGTAACAAATCCTAAAAACATAAGTTCTACTTTCCTTTATTTGTAAAGTGTACTTTGTTACTAAAACCAAAACCCACCAGAAAGTTAAAGCTGGGGAAGAAGTAAGTTATGGTTTTGACTCCAGCAATTTTTTACAGTTCCTATGTCAGAACTTTATATTTATCCACTGAATTGGCTACATAGAGTAACAAAATGAGAAATGGAAAGCCACATCTTGTATTATTGACACATTATTCAGAATGCATTTTCTGCCCTCAGGTTTGGTGATAGCTTCTTTACTTAGTCTCTTGTTTCTAAATTGGACGATACCATAGAAGTTGATACTTAACACTCAGAGACAGCATCTGTCCAAAGTATATTTGTAATGATTTTCTTTAGTTATGTAGCCATATAAAGCTTTTAATGTGGACCACAAGACAATACTTTGACAGTACGTGGAAACCTATCATGTCATGTACTACTGGCTTCTTCTCAGTTCCAGCTAGTGGATGGTATTTAAGAAATTGAAAAGTGGATCCCATGAGCATGGACTGGAAGGATACTGTCCCAGATGATACGAAATATTCGTATTACGAAAAGTACAGAGAAGGGCAAGGCTTTTCTTCAAATTCCAACACTGGGGACTTCAGCGCTAAGCTGTATATTCCCTAAAGCCACAAAATATTAAAGCCATTTCCACTGTGCTGTAACAGGAGAAGACACATCCATAAGAAGATTTCAGAAGATTGTACCATGTTAATACTTATTAACACATAAAAATAAGTGCTAAACTGAATGCACCCAGACTGTAAGTACCTCTCAGGTGTCACCTTCTTCACAACCATGGGTTGGTAAGTAATCGCCTTCTTATCTTTGATGCCAGTATAACTGAAGTCTGAATGAAGAACACCAAGTTCAGCAGCTAGGAAGCTGATTGCTTCCAGTGTTTCTAGGTTTTCTTTCTGAAGGGTGAAAGCTGAAACAATCATCTCAGAATTATTAGGAATATGCACTTGTAAATCATACAGGTGTTCTGCCATGACAGATGGGCAGGTTCTTCCCTTCAAACTATAACAGCATGGAAACTGCAAAGAAACAGTCCTCCCACCCCACAATACTAAAGGAAATGGAATTTTTTCAGTATTGAAAGAAAAATACACAATACACAAAACTCTTAGAACAACCACAACCCCCTGCTGCCTTTAAAAATAGTACCATAAACACCATTCAACAAACATGTATTGACTTATAACTAGAAACATTCTCTGTATCAGAAATCAACTGCTATAAGGAATGAGACTATAAACCAAATTTGATGTTACTGACTTGTCCAACATCTAGATGCATCTTCTAAAATCCCCCAATTACTTTCAAGGGAAATCTAGCTGATGGGGAGTAACACAGAGTTAGTACAACAACTGAAAGAAGCGCAACCAGTATCACTGAACAGTTTGTGTAACATCACTGCAGTAACTCGATTCATCCCCCTCAGTCTCCAGTGATGCCACTACACTGCATTAATGATTTATTTCAGCATAAACAATGGGTCATCCAGGCCCAGATGTCATATAAAAGTGATTCCGAATTTCAGCCTCTACTAACGAACACCACAATACCTGACACTTTCACTAAAAATATAATATTTACCTGTATAAAAGTCTTGGTTTTCCTTGAAGCCACTAGCAGACCTTTTTCTGGACCAACTTTTATCTCGAAATCGCACCATTATTGACATATTTGGTTGACCATGGACATCTGACACAGTAAATGACTTAGTTTCTAAAAGCTTTCCAAACTTTCTATTGATAAAGTGGTGAACTACTTTTCTGTGTTCTTTGTCTCCATCTGGCTCAAAAGAAAACGTAGAATTTTCTAGCTTTGCATCTAAAAATTTAAAGAAATCACTTGTTTCCTTTTCAGTCACCAGCTGACAAAGTTCTCTGTAATCACCATTCCCTTTCACAATCATCTCATTGCCTTTCGTAACAGTGACGAGGAAGGGGAATTTCTGCCTGACAGCACTGTGCAGACTAGCTCGGTTGTTCTTGTCCAGGACAGGTCCCAGCGAGAACTCCCCAGCGCCGCCGCCGGCACCACTGCCCAGGTCCCATGTGTCCTTCAGACCACAGGCAAATTGATGAAGCCGTTCACTCATGGGTTTGCCTAGAAGGGAATCCAGTATATGGCCTTCCTCAAGGCCACGGTTCAGGTCAGGTTCACCCTCGCGCTGTTTTTTGGTAGGGGATGCCGAACAGTCGCCTCCTGCCCTGCTCGGGTCCCGCTCCGAAGGACTGGGCGCCGCGCCGGGGCAGCCCTCGGCACATGGGCCGGGAGGCTCCACTCTCAGCTCCTTGGGTTGCCGCGGGCCTGGGATCCTTTGCTCTGGCGGCGCTTCGCCGGCTTTCTGAAGCGGTTCAGCCCGGGTATCCCTTGGCACGTGTTCGGGGACCTCGATCTCTGTCACTATGAAATCGCTGGGCGAGTTTTTGATGGTACCACAGAAGCCGGTGTGCTCGGTCACGTAACTGAAGGACGGAAGCATGGCTGCGCTGCCTTCTCCTGCTCACAGGCATAGACCGCCGCACCTGCAACGGGAGACAGCGAGGGGAGGCGGGGGTGATAAAAGAGTGCCAGCTACCACCGCAAAGGCGTCTGCAGGGCCGGCGGGCAGGGGCAGATGAAGAGGGCAAAACCCCACTCGCCCCAAACCGCCACCACGGGCCGGTTTAACGGCGCGGCCACGCGAGGCCGGCACCAGGGGGCGCCACGACCCCCGCCCCCCGCGACAAGGGGCCCAAGGACGGTACCAACTTCGCCAGGAGCGCGGGGAAACTGGACAACGCACTCCTTCCCCCCCGCCCAGCATGGGGCGCCCCAGAGGGGGCGGGGCATGCCCAGGCAGCCTATGGGAAGGCGGCGTGGGAGGAGAGCGGTTCCGCATCGCGCTCACCGAGCCACCGCCTCCGGAGCCCGCGTCACGCCCTCTTAAAGGGGAAGCGAGGCAGCGGGGGCGCCTGCCGGGGTGCGGAGGCGCCGAGGCGCCGCCGCTAGGAAGCGGCGGGGTGAGGCGAAGCGAAGCGAAGCGAAGCGAGGCGAGGTGAGGTGAGGTGAGGTGAGGTGAGGTGAGGTAGGGCGGGGCGGCTCCCGCTGCCGGTTGTGGGCGGGGCCGCTCGCCTGCTGGGGACGGGGCGGGAGCAGCGTGGCGGGGGGGCGGCCGGAACCGGGTGGCCGTGAGGAGAGGAGAGGGGAGGGGCGGGGCGCGTGTCTCGCCGCAGTGTCGGGCCTGGGGCGTGCGCGGGTTCCCGCAGCCCCGGCGAGCTTGTTCGGTAACGGCGCCGCTCGTGTTCCGCAGGAGCTGAGGATGAGCACGCCCGTGACGATGTCGACGTACGTCCGGTGCCTCAGCTACGGGCTGATGAGGCAGCTGGCAGACTTCATCGACCCGCAGGAGGGGTGGAAGAAATTAGCAGTAGATATAACCAACCCGACCGGTGAAAGCAGATACAACCAAATGCATATAAGGTCCTATACGGATGTCACGTAACATAATCTTGTTTATTAACTGTTTTACTTAAATACCACTGTCCGTCCCATTACTGTAACTTGTTGCCGTTTGTGTGCCAGTAGTTACTTAAACCTTACAGTAACACTTCCTTAGGGAACTCAAGGTAATTAGCCCTAATTGTTCTGTAGTTCAGTTTTCAGACAAGCTATAGCCAAAGAAAATTGAGTAAGGAAATAAAAATTAATCAGAGCCACAAGCATAAGTACTTTTAGCAATACAACATTAGCTGTGCAGCTTTCTGTACCCTACAGACTGAAAACCACTGACTTCTCTGTGCATCTTCACACGAGAGCAGCACAGGAGACAACTGGACTGTAACTCCTCATTCGCTCTTCCCAAGAGAATGTCCAGCAAATGTGGGGAACCCAGGCCTAAAAGTAACAAGTTTAATTGAGAAGTAATGTCAGCAGTAGTTTATGAAGAGCTTGAAGGGCTTGTTGAATCCTTAAGCTGTCTCAAAGGTTATGAGAACTTTGAATACCCTAAGTATCATCTTGAGTTTCCAGTCTGTGGTGGTTTAACCCCAGCTGGCAACCAAGTATCACGCAACTGAAACCAGGACGCAGTCTTTCTAGTGATGTTAGCAATAAGCCTTCATTTGTCTTTCTATACTAATAAATCAGTCAGAATACTGGATCTCAATTTCTGCATAATGTACATCCCAAAATACTCGAAGTGTGAATGTCAAATGGGTGGGAAAAACACATAATTTTATTCCATTTGATTGGGCTCTGACTTGCCATGTGTCTGACATTCTCTTCTCTGTGAGTCCCATGTGCCCATACGTTATGGGTCCTGGACAACATGTTGAAGCCATGCATGCATATTTTTCACTTAGTTTTTCCCAAATTTTGCATATTTTTTCCACTGAGTTTGAATTTTTTAGTCATTTTTAGATGCATTTTCAGAAGATCTGCAAATAGTTGTACAGTTCAGTACATTCAGAATTTTGGGGGGTTTGCTTTGTGGGGTTTTTTTGTTGTTGTTGTCATTTACCTTTAATCTCTTTCCCTTCATGGTTCTCAAGGTCACTTTTTTTTTTAAATGTTGGTCTTAACTTATCTTTTAAGGAGATTTGAGGCATTTGTCCAAATGGGAAAGAGCCCCACGTGCGAATTGCTTTATGACTGGGGAACGACAAACTGTACAGTTGCTGATCTTGTGGACCTGCTGATTAGGAATCAATTCCTAGCACCAGCAAGCCTTTTGCTTCCAGGTAACTGTTACTCTTGTACAGTTTGCACTGTGTTCTCAGTTTTCTAAGATGCTAAAAAGCTTCACAGTAACCTGAAAATCAGAAAGGATTAGGTCAAAATAACCAAAAGTGGATATATTTTTCATTATTTATAATAACAGTTTAAGAGTTATGAGTTTAAATAAGAATCCTGCAGTTTACACATGGTGGCAGAATATAACCTTCTGAATGATGTTTATGTGTCACCTAATCTTAGGAAATGCTGGCATTAATGTTACTTGGTTTGTCTGATTCCTAATGTATCTAACATGTTTTCTAAATTCCATTTTCAGAAGCTGTAAGGATGGCACAAGAAGTTACGTTACCTCTTTCTTCACAGGAAACATTGCCTATACATGAGAAACAACTGCCTGTACAGGAAAAAGAAGTGGCTTCTATAAAGCCTGTTTTAGCTCAGAGTACTGAGAAGCAACGTTCAGCTCCTTTTTTCAGTCAAGAAAACAGCAGCCCACAGTCCAGTAACACAGGTAGGCACTTAGTTTGGTAGAATTAAGTACAATCTTTTTGTTGATCTGTCCTTAACCCCACATAAAATAAATCCTAGCAGTGTATTAATGACTATTTTCCTATCATCCTGCATCTTATAGGAAACAGCATCTTGCTTTTGCTTTTGTTCTGTGTTGCTGTGAATTTAGCTTGGGTAATAAGATGTCCGAGTATGAGATGCACCTTGCTGATAAGGCAGCTACTGTGATGAAAACTTGACTGTTAACGAAATCACAGTTTAGTTTATGCTACATATAATCCTGTTGCCCTTTTCCAATACTGATTTTATGAACTGTTTAGCATCTTGCATTTTAAAGCTGAATTTTATATGTCAGAAATGACTAAGAATGTTGAAGAAAAGATGACTAAAGAAAGCGTTCTAGGAAAGTGTATGGTTGATCTACTCCTTCCTGAAGGTCCACTTTGGGGTTGCTGCCAGAAGCATGATGTAGTCTAGATATATTTTTACATCTGATGCAGTGTGGCTCTCTTTTTATTCTGATCTGCTGCACATTTAATTTCTATTACCTCTAGTATGAATATTAACAAAAAATGTTACTGGAAGGCTGCTTCAGTGCTAGTTGTGAAGAAGATTATACATATCTATTTTTACATATTTATCTCATATATATATTTATAAATTTGGGTTTTTTTCTGGTATCTTCATCACAAAGCTGGAAGTAGGGCTCCACTATGTCAGGATTTATGTGGTAGCAAGTTTGTGGTTTAATAGAACTGAAGCAGAAAATCTATTCAATATATTTGTTCCTTAAGTGAAAAACATAGCTCTGTGCTAAATGGTAAATGTGTCTTTCAGGTTTCCATAATTTTTCCTTTCGTGACTTGGAAAGTGTTACAAATAATTTTGATGCACGACCAGAATCAGCTGGAGGTAATAAACTGGGAGAAGGTGGCTTTGGCATTGTGTTCAAAGGCTACATCAACGGCAGAAATGTGGCTGTCAAGAAGCTTATTGCCGTGAGTTGTCCTGGGCATTTTTCCTTTTAATGGCTATGTACTTTATAGTAGAGACTTGTTTATCTGTGGAAAGTGTTGAATGGTATACTTCAAAAAGCCTCACCAGGTTAAACATTAGTTGGGTTGAGAACCTTATCCTGTAGTCCCATGAGTGGTGGGAGTTGGCACAGTCACCAGAGATGAAGTCTTGTCTTTTCTGTAGCTCTCCTTTCAGTGGCTCAGACAAGCTGTCTGGAAGAGCAGAGTGCTCCCCCTGTTCCCCCCCGCCCCGTGCACGCAAGAAGTGGCAGAAGGGGAGGAGTGCTAATGAGAGTCAGATAGGCGATTCAGAGTCAGATAGGCGATTCAGAGTCAGATAGGCGATTCACAAGCTAAATAGTTATTGCCACAGAATTTTAGTCTTTATAATTAGTGGTTTGTGTGAATAATTAATTGTGTAATGAGTAAGTGCTGTTAGTGAGTAACTGCAGTGAAATTAAGTGGTTAAGTTTGTGACTGTGCTGAAATTGAATCCATTTGTCCAATAATACTGTGTTCCAAGGAATTAAAAATCATGTTCTGATACTTTGAGTTGAGTAAAAAAGTACTGCAAACAGTTAAGTAGTTGTTACATGTAACTAATCTAAAGAAGGGCTTACAGTTCAGGGTTTTTTTAAAGGAACAACTGCATGGTTTAGTATGCCCAGCAATATTAACATCAAATACTTCCTTTTGTAGATGGTTGATGTTAGTGTTCAGGACTTGAAACAGCAATTTGATCAAGAAATAAAATTGATGGCAAAGTGAGTACAGTCTTACACGATGTTATTATAGCCTTTTATTGGAATCTGAATTGGCAGATAACACATAGCTAGTGTGATCCCTTATTTTTGTCTTTCTAGCATAACTTAATGATTTTCATGTTAAGTGAGAATGTTACATATACAGCATGACTGTATTTTGTTCATTTTAAGTGACACCACTGCAGAAACCTAGCTATGTGCAGTAGTGCTGGAACAAGTAATAGGGGATTGAGTTCCCTTTGCTTTTTATTTTCCTCAAATCTTGGGAGTCTTTCAGAGCATATATGAATAGAATTTTTTTGCTGTAGGTGTCAGCATGAAAACCTGGTAGAATTACTTGGTTTCTCAAGCGATGGTGCTCAGCCATGTCTGGTGTACGAATACATGCCCAACGGTTCCTTGCTTGACAGACTTGCTTGTCTGGTAAGTAAAATGTTTTTGAGCTTCCAGTTCTTGTAGTTTGCTAAAGTATAGATATCTATGAAATGGCTTTGAAACAGCACTGAACCATAATGGCCAAATGATGTCTCACTACTTACTTACATGTTCTGGAAGACAAATATGATGACAAGTATTCTTCCAATAATGTTTTATACAAATGTTTTAGGCACATTAAAGTCAAAGTGGGGCAATACGATGTCATGCACCAGTATCTGAAGTGGCACAGGAGCTGGCTATGCTTCTGTGAAGCAGAGCAGAGAGTGCTCAATATTGTTCCAAGTTCTGACATGGGCATGATCTCTGCTAGTTCTTGAGATTTTGCACTGTGCAATTGCCCTTTGTTCATTGCCCTGGTAATAGCGGTTGTAACACAATGTTCACAGTCTGCATATCTCTTTCTGGAGTGCCTAAACAAGTGGGAAATACTTTTTTTTTTTTTTTTTTTTTTTTTTTAATTAGCATTTTGTGTAAATGCAGTGCTTGCTTCTGATTTAATCTAATGACATATCTTCTAGCCTTGGCCTTTCATAAGTAATAAGTTGCTTTGTTTTTGTTGAGGCAACTCTGTGTATGAAGGACAGAGTGATACCAATAGTAAGACAGACTTAACATAATAAATCAGTCTCCCTGTTAATTTGTTGAAGGAATTAAAAGATCTGCTTTATACGAAGCAAATACAGCTTCTGAGGTTGTGATCTAGTGAACATTTTAAACTGGTGCTACTTGAAGCCCCATATACTCCCAGACCTAAAAAATGTCATGTTGCTTTTTTTTGCACTGATCTTCCTGTTGTACAGGCTGAAGCATTTAGTAGGTGGGTTAGGAAACTGATCAGGCTGAAAATACACTCTGTGGAAAAAAAATCTTTAATTTTCACTTGGAGACATTTCCTCTGCAGGGCCATGCAAATACTTCTGCCCCAACAGGACAGGAGTGGTTCTAGGATAAGAATCAGTAGCAGTGGTTGGGGAAAGGATAGGATCTGTTTGTTAGCACTGCTGTCTCAGGTTGGTTTGATTGATTTGTTTGCACACACTTACATATGTGTGATTTTTTTTAACTGAATTAGTGCAGAAGACAAAGTTTTACTTAAGGCACTGCAAGTTTATCTATAGAAATGAGCAGCACTTAACAAGGATGTCTGGAAAATGTTCATTCACATAACTTTGGCTGTTAGCATCAAGTGAGATCAAAAGATTGGTGGTAATTGAAAGCTGAAGTAGAAATAACTGAGCCCTTTACAAGGAAGAGACATACTATATATATTACAAAGATTCTAAATCAGAACCTATAAATCAGAAAGAATCTTTTGATAAATTGAATATGTGAGGATTATACTCACATAATCCTGAAGGTGTGTTCTTGCTGATAACTTTATTTTGTGACTTGATGCGTTTGAGGCACAGACTCTTGCATATGTCATCTTTTTCTTGTCTGGACTTTAAGGAGCTAGCAAGGAAGGTGATAGAATAGCGAGATATTCTAATGTTCTACCCTTGGCCACTGACAATATTAAGAGGTGATTTTGAAATGTAGGTGTCCTCACTCCCAAGTTTTAGTTGGCAACATGAATTGAACTAAATTCTTGATGTGGTGAACCTAAAATGACTGGAAGATTGACTCTTCACAGTTAGTAAAAACTGTTGATGGCTTCACATTATTTACTTTGGGTTAAAGGCTCCGATATTGGTTCTGGTACAAAGTGGAAGATACGGTAGATACAGAGTTCTTTGCAGTGCAGCTGGCCTTGTAGGGTTAGAGTTGACTATTATCAAGAACACTTTGCAACGGTGAATTAGTCTAAGGCAAAATGCAGGGGAAAGAACTGAATGTGACAAATGCATGTATTTCTCCCCAAGTGAATGAAGAAACGTATGGAATTAGTGTTTTTAACAATTTACTTGAAAACTTCGGAGCATAGCAAGAAGTGGATTTTGGATTGTGGGGGTTTCTTATGTTTTGGGTTGGTTTATGTAAGCATATATGTATTATATTTTCACCTTTCTACTTGCCTTTCTCCCTTCTTATTAAAGGATGACACTCCACCAATTTCTTGGAATACAAGATGTAAAATTGTTCAAGGCACAGCAAATGGCATCAACTTTTTGCATGAAAATAATCATATTCACAGAGATATTAAAAGGTAAAAGCTGCTGATTATCTCTGGGTGCGTTTTCCCCCTTTTTTTAATTTTTCTTTTTCTTCTTCCTCCTGTTAAAATCATTTTAAAGAGAACAAACTGCAAGAAGCATTGCTTTAGTCAAGGGCACAGTCTTTTCTGCAGGTGACATCCATCACCATAATCTTGTCTGTGCCACAAGGACATGACCAGTACAGACTTCTAAAGAGAATTATGAAGCTATTAGAATCATGGAATTGTTTAGGTTGGAAGAGACCTTTAAGATCAAGTCCAACTGTTAACCTAGTGCTGCCAAGTCCACCACTACACCACGTCACTAAGCACCAGATCCACAGGTCTTTTAACTATCTCCAGAGATGGTGACTCGGGCACTTCCCTGGGCAGCCTGTTCCAATGATTGACAACCCTTTTGCTGAAGAACTTTTTCTTACTATCCAGCCTAAACCTCCCTCAGTGCAACTTGAGGCCATTTCCTCTTGTCCCATCGCTTGGTCCCTGGGAGAAGAGACTGACCCCCCCCTCCACTGCAACTTCCTTTCAGGTAGTTGTAGAGAGTGATAAGGTCTCCCTGAGCCTTCTCTTCTCCAGACTAAACAACCCCAGTTCCCTCAGGTGCTCCTCATCAGACTTGTGCTCCAGACCCTTCACCTGCTTCATTGCCCTTGTCTGGACCCGCTCCAGCACCTCAATGTCTTTCTTGTAGTGAGGGGCCCAGAACCGAACACAGGATTCGAGGTGTGGCCTCACCAGTGCCCAGTACAGGGAAATGATTGCTTTTCTGGCCCTGCTGGGTATGCTATTGCTGGTACAAGCCAGGATGTCGTTGGCCGCCTTGGCTGCCTGGGCACAAGTTGGCTCATGCTCCGCCGGCTGTCAACCAACAGCCCCAGGTCCTTTTCTGCTGGGCAGCTTTCCAGACAGAAAATTTTGTATTATAATTTGGATTGTAAATGTAATTTGTAAAACGTAATGTAAACTTCAATTTGTATTGCAATCTGTTACTACCAAATAGTTATTTGAGTGCTGCGAGAACACATGGAAGTTCTGTTCTTTCACAACTACTGCTAATGAAAAAGCTGCTCTTAGAGAACGTAACGACTTTTTAAATGGGGAATTTTTCAGATGAAGCCTGCCTTTTTCTTTTTCCTAGAATGTTTCTTCAGAGTGTGTCCTTTGATTTACTGCTATTTATTATAAAGACAGTAAAATTACTTCAGTCAGGTTATGAAATTCAGGGTTTTTCAAGGATAATGTTCACTTGCTTGTTACACCAGAATTTTTTCTAGTGATAGGAGCTTAGAAGAGGTGATGGTTTTGTTGTAGAGTTTGGTGGGGTTTTTCCCTTTTTTCTTATATTTTCCTTGCTAGAGTTAGTTGTACCGAAGCAGTCCAAATCTTTGAAGGAAAGCCCCAGATGGGTTTCTCCTCTGTGGGTTAAGAAGGGTCAGCTGACTGATTAGGTGTCATAGCTGAATATTTCAATAGCTTTCTGGCTTCTGGCAACTCTGCTAAATTCGGCTCTTTGGTTTTGTGACCTTCCAGCTTGAAAAGAACACGTTTTTCTTTTTCAGCCTGCCTCACAGAATGTGCTTGCTGCTTTGACAATTTGTTTCTTCTTTCTTCCCTGCTTAAGCCTCTGGACAAGTGCAATGACTGGGAGGGATGCATTATTTTACCTTGTGCTACTCTACCCTTCTAACTGCTGTGAGTTGATCATATTACAGGATTGGGTTTTGGTTTGGTTTTTTTATTTTGTTTGGATTTCATTTTGCAACTTCTTGCACTTGCAGTGTGAACAGTTCAATAAATTTGGTTGGTATATTTATAGATGAAGAGACATCTAAGGTTAACCTCAGCCTTCATTTTGCTGTGATGTGTGGAGACAATTCATAACCACATAGGCACTAGGACAGCTTCTCTATAATCTGGAGGGGACAAGATTGAATGGGTGTTCTCAGGGTTGTCCATAGTTTTTTGGCTTGGTTATGCCCAGGAAATAGTTAATTTCTTTCTTGAAGCTTGACAGTTGTAGTAAAACTTGCTTCTGTTGCGCTTGTCGTGGTGAATCAAGTGGCCACTCTTTGGGCTTGATGCAAGTTGGTAAGAAGCTCAGATATATGAAGTTGTCATCCTGTCCTTCCTTCTTTTCGATGCTGAGCTTTAAACATGAAACCAGATGGGGGATGATGCCTTCACCAGTGTTCGGCCCTTTGCGGTGGCCTTTTATTTAACCCTGTTTGCAGCAGTTCTAACACCAAGTGATCTGTTGTAACTAACAGCTGTGTTAATTTTGTTGGGAAGTTTGGAGAACAAGAAGGGGAAGTTAGACATGCAAGTTTCTAGTAAGTGTTAATATGTTATGTTTGGCTGTGTGGTTTTCCTACAGTTCCATTAAGGGAGTCAGAAAATTAGGATTACAGAAATGTTAAACCAAGTGATTTCTAAAATGGTTCCAAGTGCCACAAGTTTAAAAAAACAGTAGAAGATTTATGCTATAGTTCAACCCACTGAGTGTTTTATGAAAGCATTAAGGTCTGCTAGATGAGTCTCATTTTTCAGGGATTTTTTCAAGGAAAGTAAAAGCTGGAGATCAAGTGCAAACACAGCACATGTATTATTCCAGCATTAAAAAGTTTTGTGTTTCTCTTCCAAGAAAAGAATAAGAGTATTAGTATTCATTTAGCACATGAATTTGGAATGGGTGACATAGTACTAGATAATAGGTATAAAAACCTGCTTTCGTTAGTTCTGAGTAGAGATTTAGACAGTTAAGAATTGTACTGTGATCCAGTACCAGTTGATCAGAGCAAAGTATTCTCTATTATCCTTCTTAAAGGAAGAGTATTCAAATGCAAAACAGGGGTATACCATAATTGGTCTCTTATAAGGAACTTCTTATATTTGTAGCATTTGTGGGTAGAGGGGGTGTTTGGTTTTTTCCCTTGTGGGTTTTATTTTTTCCTCCCCTTTTGTGTTTGTTTTTGCATGCACAAGAAAAAATATGGATGGATCTTGGCAGCCAGTTCTTGATTTATTTAGAGCAATTAATTTTGAAATCGAGCAATTTCCAACAAGATTAATTCTTATGGTTTTTTTGTTATATGGATAACTGAGATCTCAAGAAACAGTTCCTAAAGAGTTATTAGTCTATTATAAAACCCAATTACTGTACTGGTTTGAAAAATTCTCTTTTCTTCTTTTTCTTTTCCCCTTTCCCCCAGTGCAAATATCTTATTAACTGATACATATATGCCCAAAATTTCTGACTTTGGACTTGCAAGAGCATCTGTAACATTCACACGAACAATCATGACTGAAAGAATTGTTGGAACAGCAGCCTATATGGCACCTGAAGCTCTGCGAGGAGAGATAACACCTAAATCAGATATCTTCAGTTTTGGAGTAGTAAGTAGAATGTGGGAAGCAGTGTATGACTTCCTTTTTGGTAAATAATAAAAGTGTACAAAATCAAGAATACCTGAAATTAAATAATCTACTCTGATCTATTACTGTTCTTTTCCTCAATAGATGTGCTCTTAAAATAGCATTTCTAAACTTTGATGGGTTTAAAATAATTTGAATATGTTGAATTTGCATGTGAAATACCAGAGTGAAATAACTTTCCAGGTTCTATCTAAATGTAGTTTAAGGTAACGTGGAACATTGTTTGTTCTTGCATAGTATGGCACAAAAATTTAACACAGGCTGGAGAAAAAAATGGCTGGAGAAGAAGATGTTCCAAAATAAGTGTGGTTTACTATATTTCAGCACCAAAAGTGTGTTGTGCATGTGGGATTTGCCTTAAAGTTGAGTACGGAAAAGATATGAGCTTAATATTCGGGAGAACACTAAGTATGTCATGAATAGATGCAAGACCTTTACTGCTACTCACCACTTCTTTCATGGCATTTAGTTTCATGGGGATGTGGGCCAGACACTGTGTGTGAATACTTTGGAAACCCTTCTATCATGCTCTGAAGAGATGATACAGTGTAGGGTGGAAACTTGCGTTGAAATTCATAGGCAAGACTGCTAATAACAGTCAATGAAAATAAAGGCAGGAACAACAGCCACAACAATCAGTTGTGTGGAGAGCTCTCTTTGGACAAACACGGATCCTGTGAGCGTTTGTTTGAAAGACTAGGGGTCATGCTCCTTTTTGCAAATGGTGTATGTGCTAAGGATTATTTTGTGCTTCATTTTCTCTTTTTGATTTTTTTTTCCTCCTAGGTCTTACTAGAAATAATAACGGGTCTTCCTCCGGTAGATGAAAAACGGGAGCTGCAGTTACTGGTATGTTCTTTTTGCTTTATCCTCCCCTCCCCCTGCTCCATGACCTCTTTGTGTGAAATAATAGTCAGCAGGTTCTAAGACAATCAAGTTAGTCATCAAAATACGCAGTTACGAAAACGGCTCTTGTGTCAACAGCTCTTGCTTGTCTTAGAGGTGAGGCTGAAACTTTTATCTCTTGGCTGGTAGAATATTGTTCAGTCCCCAAGGTCATCTCCTGATTGATAGTATAATTCTCTTCATTTTGGTACTGCTGCTTCTCATAATGCTGTTATGCTTTATCAGCATACTCCTGTTATACGCAGATATCCTGATAGCTCCTTATTCACCAGAACTTTTCAAACTATCCATCTCAGTTGTTTCTTTATGGTTTTCTGTACTTCTTACCATTCCTGTATCAGTTTACATTTTCTTCAGTTTTACTGATAATTTGCAAATACCTTGTGTTTTGAACCTTAGTAAGTTTGGAATGTAAGGGGTTTTTTTGCAGGGTGAGGGGTGGGTTGAATTTTGTTTTCTGTTTTAGTATTCAATTAGTAATTCAGTCTACTAATGAGAAAAATAATGTCTTGGAGCTGTCTTTAATTAAATATCTTACCAGGCTATTCTTGATTTAGCCTTTCATTTAGCTTAAGATTAAATTCTCAACTACTTAGTCCAAGAAGTTTTCCTGGAATATTTATTACATAAAGACTTACTTACTTACTAAGTATGAAATAGCATTGAGGTTTGGATTGGTATTGCTTCGTACTGTTTCATAGCAGAGCTCTTTCTTCACAGCTTTAGGAATACCTTTGTCCTGCTAACAGAATTTTTTTCCTCTAAGCTGTATCTTCTGGGGTGTCATAATACTTATCCAGTTGAGCTCTGTAAAGACCTTGGAGAACAGTCCCTGTCAAATTGAACCTTGAGGTTTAGGGGGTTTTTTGAAGCAGGGTTTTTCAGAAATAGGATCTCAAAAGGAGCATAACGTAAGATTTGATTGGTACAGTTTATCTTTGTAATGTATTTTTGGGAGCATAAAGAGAATGGTCAGTGCAAGATGATGTGGCGTCCTTAGCTTGAAAATTTTGGGGTAGTCGTATGTTAGCAATTTCAGAGTGACCCATAAAGCAAGGCAGAAGAACTGCCTCTACTCACTGACTTTTATTTCTTAGTTCATTCACCATACTGACGTGTCTGATGTATTCCTCAGTCAGTATTTGTGATGACAGATAACTCATTTCAAGTGTGTTGGAGCTGGAGAGCTTGGACTAAATGAGTCAGATTTAAAAATCGATTTAAATCTGGACATTTTCTTTAGAATAGATACAGCAACCACTGAGACTGGTGACAGAAGGCATTTGTTTACAGAAAGAGGCTTTATAAAGTTGACAAAAAAAAAGTCATTATGCACTTAAACTTGCATATTTGTGGGTTATTATCAGTAAATATAGATACTTTATGTTGATTGTGCTGCTTCTCTTAAAAGAGAGTACTAGGAAACTGAGCCTTCAACTGGGAGAAAGTTAAAGCTGTATGATACAGCTTCAAGAAAATTGCTTTACCATTTTGTGTTAACTCAATTAGAAATTATGTATAATAAAAATGTATAGTTAATTTATAGTCTCAGAGGCTGTTTCTGCAGATATTGGTAAACAATTATGCTGCTGAACCAGTGTCATAATTCTTTGTCTAGAAAAGGGGTCGAGAAAAGGAAGGGACACTCAAAAGCAAGCTTTCAAAGTGTTAGTGTGGAATACATCATGTTTGGGTGCTTACAGACTTGCCTGCTCATTGGTACAAATTCTCTTGCAGTTAAATATCAAAGATGAAATTGAGGATGAGGAAGCAACTATTGAGGATTATGTTGATGAAAAGATGAGTGACTGGGATGCACCTTCAGTTCATAAAATGTATTCAATTGCTGATCGGTGTCTGAATGAGAAAAAAACCAGAAGGCCAGACATTAAGATGGTGTGTAGTCTCACAGATCAACGGCTTCTTTTGAGTGTGTGTGTCCCCGTGTCCCTGCCCATGTGTGTTTACAGTATCCGTTATTTGTACTTCTGTCTGTTCTCTTGCAGGTTCAACAGCATCTACAAGAGATAAAAATTTCATAAGTGTTTCTTCCGATACACAAATGTTTTTGTAATGGAATAGACACCAGTAGCAAATATTTTATTAGTTATTTAGTGGGACATTATCAGCTTTTCTGCTTCCCAGAACTTCCTGGTCTGCATGTAAGGTGGGTTGTTGGCCTGTCACCATGTTTTTGTTAACTGAGCAGCCTTTCACATATCCTTAACCGTTGGGCCCCTAACATGAGAAAACAGGGTTTTTGTATTAACAAATTGCCGTGCTGGTGCATATTCTCCACAGCTTTTTAAATGCATTTCTGTATTAGAATCTATTATTTGGTTCTTTTGATTTCCAAGTATCAAGTATGTCTGCTGCAAAGGCATATGACAGTAATAGGTAAATATTTTTTCTGCAAACTGCTTCCTTGATCAGGTATACTACACCTCTTTCTATTGAAGACAAAAACATTTAATATAGATATAAATGGCACTTCCATTGTCTTTGGGAGAAAAAGTAATAGTAGTACCTGTTTAAAACAAGCTTTATTTAGCATTTTGACTTGAGAATTTATATTGGTCCGAATGGACTGATAATGTTTGTGAATGTGATTGTTTTCCAGAATGTCCTCTCAAGATTAGTTTTAGTCAAATAAATGCTGCAAGACATATCCTAGGTTGTTTTTTTTTTGGTTTCAAGGATTTCCAAGCAAAATAACTGCTGTGCAGTGCAAATGCAAAAATACATCTGGCTTCCTGCCAGTGAACTCTATATGATGACAAACCATTTAATTTTTGTTCATAGGAAGACTCTTAGCTGCTTTGAGTATTATATACTTCAGGGGAAGATTCCATATGGATTATAAATATAGATGATTTATTTTGTTAAAGGGGCAGACTAATAATTCTGTTAAGACCAATTCTGCATTTTGCTTAATCAAATAATTAAGTTC
The DNA here is from genome assembly GCF_004027225.2 of Strigops habroptila. Lineage (NCBI taxonomy): Eukaryota > Metazoa > Chordata > Aves > Psittaciformes > Psittacidae > Strigops > Strigops habroptila. Next base: position 31,866,542 of record NC_044279.2, read on the forward strand.
TTTTAAAAATATGTATGTATGTATATTAATAACTAAATATAAAAATGCACTTTTTAAAAAGCAACATAGCAGGCTTTCTAAAATAGAAACACCAAAGATCAAAGCAGATTAAAAATGGAATGAAAGTGACTAGGAAGGTTCTAGATCCTAAAGCAGGTATGAATCTTCAGACTGAATAGGTATGAAAATACTTGTTGTAAATGAAAGAGGTTATTTTCATACAAGCCCTTTTCTGCACCTTATGAACTTTTTCTTGACAGCTTAGGGGTAGGTTTAGCTTACAGCTAAATTTGAAATTCCATGATTATCAAAGAAAAAGGAAACACTGAGAAATAACTCGACTGCATTCAAGGAGATTATCTATCTATGTATCTATCTATCTATCTATCTATCTTTGTAGAAAGCAGGCAAGTCCTAACACGTGTATTAATACCATTAGATCTGACTGTTAACTGTTCCTGTATTGCCTTTTCAAACTGCTTCTAGTTTTATTTGAACATAAATTGTAAAAAGCTGTTAACATAAATAAAACTTCTGCATTACCATGGCAGATGATTATTTCTGCTATTAAAACACTGAGCCTTGGAAAAAACAGTTGTTTTACATTGCTTGCATTTCTGATAACATTATGCTAGCCTCACTGCGTGGAGTAAAGCTGCACAGCTCTGAACCTGGGCTTGTGGAGAAGAAAGCTGCTATAAAGCTAAATCAGAGTAAAATCTGCTGAAGCCATTCTCCAGTTCTAAACATCTCCAGCTGTTAGGAGAGAGTTACATCTGCTTTTTCCTACAGTTAGAATGTCATCCGTAGTGTTGTCCTGAAGCATGTTTGCTGCAGTAACACCCCAGTCAGCGCTGTTTACCTCTGGTACTGTACAACAATTTTGGTTATGCATCAGCCATGATGTTCCAAGTATTAGAGGAATCTTAGCTATAGCAGGAGTGCCTGTTCTGGTGTCAGACTGGATGATGGCTGGTTGCAGCACTGCTGTCAGTACTGAAGTTTTGGCAGTCGTTTTTCCCTCACTCACTAAAAATGAAGCATGTTAGCTATCATTTCATACAAGGGGTGAAAAAGGGGTCTGAACTTGTTTAATATTATTCTAGTGAGGAATGAAAATGGGAGGTGTTAGGTAAAGCTAGCTAACTTATATAAAACACAGAGTGTGAGGAGAAGGAACTTGCCCTTCCTCTCTCTCCCCCCCCCAATTTTTTTCAAGGTCTTTCTACAGTACTGTCAATACCTACAGGGGATAGGAGTAGCTGACTTCTGTTTCATTTATTCTCTGCAAAAACATTAAGCTATCCTAGGATCCATACTGCTTTGTATTAATTACCATAGAAAGGCTTTCCAGGACTCAAATCAGTCATTCAGGTTCTTTATGAACACAGGGATTATCTAGTTCCATAGAACTGGAGGTGAGAGAAAATTTGGTATGGCTGCTGGTGGGTGAAGAACGTGCTGCACGGGAGATACTCTCAGGATAGAGCTAGGGCTAACAGGGCTGGCCTGCCTCCTGTCTAGGTGGGGAAGGTGCCACGGGGGGCAGCCAAGGCTCACCACCCTCACTGAAAGAGCAAACCTTTTGCTTGCTAAGGATCTGGAGAACTGTCACATAAAGCAATTAATTTAGTCACCCCCAGAAGGAAGCGTGAACAAAAAATAGCAAGAGTGATTTACTGCCGTTCCAACTAAGACTGTAGAAGGAAGCAGCAAGATAAAAGCAAATCTTAATGAGCCGAAGAAAATTGCTGTGAAGTAAACCTGGTAGGACGTGCATCAGTTCTCCCCTTGGCTACAGCAGGAGGTAACAGAATGGCTGTTGTGAGTCAGAGCAGGGGTGTCCACACATTCCTGGAGGCTGGGATATGAGCCATTAGCGGTTGCTGAGGAAGAATGCAAGAACAAGACGGATCTGGAGAGTTAATGCACTGCAGTATGATGGTTTGTAGTGTTTGCAGCTCATTAACTTTGAACGGGATGTGAGGTCTTCATTAGTTACTCAGCCTCTATCAAATTTTCTTTGATCAGTTTGTGCAGTTGCCTTTTCAGCCAACACACGTTACCAGCCATAGTACTTCATGTTATTGAAATGGGAAGAATTGCCTCATCTTTAGATTTGGGCTGGCCAGCTGAGAGTCTGATTTAACACCCACTGACGAGAAGGCAAATAAAACTGCTCCTGGTATTCATGCTCATATAGAGGCCAAGCCTGTTCCCTCCTCTTGTCTTGCCCCTGCTCCTCTTATGGAACAGCTTTGCTCCTGTATAGCATTTCACATTAAAAATATTCTCTCAAATCCTAGTTCAACATGTCTTCAAATTTCCTTCTTTCAACTGCAGAACTGCCATATCACTGACTTCCCATGGGGATGTGTTGGCAGGACAGTTAAAAGAAAAGCTAAACCACTAAATGTTCCTTTCAGCTTGAAGTCTGAGGGCAATAGGAAAACTGCAACTACTTTCAGCTTAGAAAAAACCCAATAGAATAACATCATTTGAGTAGTTTAATTACGTTACCTCATGCTGAGCAAGTAAGAACACATAGAAATTAAATTACTAATCAACTACTTCAGCGTTCTAAAAGGATGGAAGAACTTTTGAAGAGGCTTATTATTGAAAGCATAAAAACCTCAAGAGATGAACAGACCTGGATCCTGCTATGGAGGCTGCTGTGCTGCTTCCATGAGGCAATAGGGAAGTAGCTGTTTCCAACACACTGGGTTTTCTACCGCAGCAAAAGCCAGGAATTCTGTTTCTGCCCATCTCCCTTCTTAGGCCCTGCAGCCACTTTTTCCATATTGCTTTCTAGTCCTACAGGAACTGCCTATTAGTTACACATCGTGATGTTAGCATACAGATCTTTGTTAAAAGAGATAATGAAATGATTCAGACAACACCAAACTAAAGCATCAATCTTTATTTATAAAGTAAATTACAAAATAGATAAGGTAAACTTAGTTAATTTTAGCATCTGAAGGTGGTTTTCATTGAATACACAGACACCGTAAATCAGAAGTTTCCTTTATCAATGTGTTTATCGAAGTAACGGAGCAATTATTGCCTTGATTAGTTTTGCAAACCTCTGACAGGAGTGTTTTAAAAGATCAACTTCTCCCTACTTTGCCACATAAACTTTTCAAACAATAATTACCTGCCATGTTAATTAACTATTTAATAGCTTGTGAGTTAACTGTAAGCAGCTGCGTTGCTTTTGGGTGTTATGAAGGCCAACAAGTTTGAATGGACACTTTCAATTATTAAATGACCAGAGACAGTTAAAGGAATAACTTCCATTAATGCCCTCATTTTGTGCTAGCTCTGAACATTCATTAACAGCAGTAGTGTTATGTGAGGCAACTACACAGATGTAAACGTGATAGATCTTACAAAAAGATTGGATGCTCCTTATTGCTTATTGTCAGGAGAAGAGCTACAAGAGGCCTGGAGAGGCAGTCGGTAGTGCAAGACTCGATACAATTCTCTTTGAGGGGAAAGGTGAGGGGGAAATACACTCAGGACATGACTCTGCTGGGTGGTCTGGGGGTTGTACACCCACATTGAATATTTTCAAGTAAGATAACTTGCAGTGCCCGGTTTGGGCTGAACTCTAAGCAGCCCATGATGAATGCCCTCACAGAATCACTTCACCAGTTCTCACCATCCTCCAGATTAAGTTTTCTACCTCCTATCCTCATCTACCTAGGACAGGACTGGGAAAAAAACCCAAAACAAATCCCAAACACAACATGCACATTACTGTATCAGGTCAAACTGTTCATTATTTAAAACATTTGGTATTAAAAACCTGAACTTCTTTACTGGCTCAAGTGTAAAAACATACGTGCACTCTTGGCACAGCTGACACATGGGCAGGAATACTAAATTCAAACAGAAAACCCTCTAGCAGCAATTTTTTAAGTGCTACATGCAAAGGTTTTCCTTGAAAAACCCCAAACCCCAAAATGAGTTAGGTGTGCTGAAAAGATTCAGGGTTCAACTAAAAATACATTTAATTACAGTGTACAATGAGCTGCACACACATTACCATGTTTAATAAACAATGACACTTGCCTGACAGGTAGCACACAGAAGAAACACTTCAAAGGCGTGGTCCTTGCCCTGGAGGCAGAAGGCAAGAGGCAGAAAAAGAACACGGTAGCCCAGGGCAAGCAGGAGATTAGCTGAGGAGCCAGAGCTATTGAAGTGGGTTGACGTAGTGTGTAAGATTAAATGAAAATAACTGAGGTGTCAAATTTCTACTGCATATAAAAAACCACAGTAAAACCAACAACTATTGCAATCTTCACATTATATAGTGCAATCTCTGACATCAATAACAAGCGAGTATCTCCAAATAAAATAATATATAAGATAAAACAAATTTCATCAGGAACTAGCAGTGTCAAAGCATTATTTCCCTAAAAACTAGGTTAAAATCTATCTTCCAGCAAGCAAACATGTGATTCCGCTATATAATGTGTACACCCTGCACCTATGACAATATGCAGCAAACCAAGACTTGCAACTCCCACGTAGCTTAGAAAAAAAAGAATTCAAACCTCACAAAGCTCACATGCAAGATGCTAAAAAGCAAGTCCCCTCTGGGGAATATAACCTATCCACTAGTATTTGCCTCATTACACGATTTTAAATATTTAAGGTCATCCGATACTTGATTTCCACATCCAATTCTTTTTGAATCCACTTGTTAAAATAACCTATTTTTCCTCTTCCTATTAAAGACATTACTCATGGTTCAATCAAGTTTAGACTATTCTGGGTGATTTTAGTATTTTAGAGAAGAGAAGGGTTAAAAAAATAATAAAAAAAGACAAAATCCTAACCAGGTGCTGCCAGCAGTTATTCAAGACCTAGCTGGATTTTGTTACAGATTTAAGTTACTATTAAAGTTCAAACATCTAGGAAAAGTAACTTTCAGTATACCTTGAAGGTTAAAACTGTAGTTGATACTGCAAATGCACGAGGATCTCAAGAATAACTCACCATTATGAAGAAAGTTAGTTCCATTTTTACCGAATTTACACAGTTTTAGATCCAAGTGCAGAGATAATCAATTATTTATTAGAAACTTTAAGCATATTGCTTTGAAAGCAGCTCCATAATCTACGGAGTGTACTAACTCATGCACTTTTAATCACCTTTCCCTTGGTCATTCAGTACTTACTATGTAAGGCCTACGACTGGTACAGAAGCCTGGAAAAGCTCTAGTGGTTTTATGTCAGATTTCTTTAAAAGACAGTTCCATGAAATCAGTTATAAATTTAACACGACCATGCTTTTGTGTGGGAAAATATCCAGCTATTCCTGAGCACAGACATTAACTGATGGGTAACTGATTTTAGTTTACCTTTTGTATTACCAAAAAAACCAAACCAACAAATCCCAACAATGCATCATGTCAAAACAGAAGAAAACTTTCTATTGTACTAAGAGCTAAAAGGATAAATAAAGATTTATCTGGGACAATGCTATACTGTCCTTCAGCTCTTCTCACATGGAAAGGGTTACAGGTTTCCATAGGCTACTCACAAGAACACAGGTTTGCTATCTAGACAGGCAGCTGCAACTGACCCACAGGAGAGATGAGCTTCATAGTCTTATGTGTGCAGAGTTTATGATCACAGCTATTAAATAATGGATTCTAAATTAAAATAAAGGGGTACTAGCTTAGTTTTCCTCTTTAGCTTTAAAATAATTAGCTCTTCCACATGTCATGAAACATGGTCAACGAATATAATCATGTAACAATATAAAAAGTGTTGAGGTCAGAGGAGAGAAGAGTAAAAAGAGCCTTTTTTTTTTGTTTGTTTTCTAGCATCTATGAATGGAATGATTTCAGTTCATTATCAAAAGCCAGAATTTCATTTCTCACTGTAATACTTAATACTAAACAGCGGTTTCTAATCACTAGGTGTTTCAGTCTCTGCTGGACCTCTAATCAGTCTTCGTATTCCCCTCTTCCCTGCAGGACCTTTTGGTTTAGCAAAACTTTGTTTGTAAGCATGTTGTTTTGGATGAACCTCTTCATACAGAAAGTCAGCAGTTAACTCATCACCATTATCTATTTCAATCTGGGAAAAAACCAAAACAAACAACATTTATCATATTCATCTTAAAGACATATTTAACAACATTTCAAAATTTTGCTGAAGCTCTAAATGCTTTATTAAAACCATATGTGCAATAATGTTCAGAGCAAAATGTTCTCCAACTTGTGCCGAATGCCTTGAGCAATCCTGAGTAGTTTTTCTAGGAATCTGCTATACTCTTACCAGTATTAAGTGTGATTCGACTTAAATATTTTTCCTGAAATACAAGCGCAGCATACGCCAAGAAACTTCCTCTGTCCCAAGCTTTAGCACAGTGCACATGTTAATACTAACTAGGAGTACACATTCCACCTGGAAACAAGTGCTTATTTACTCACTTCTAAAGTAACTTCCTTAATAAAAGCAAGCAGCGTGCGGATCATTCAGAATTACCATTTCCTTTCTTTATTCTCCCCTCTAAAATAAAACCTTTCCATTGTCCCAGTGTAATCACCACCTTTTAAGATTTATTTTTTTTTCCTCACTAAAACGTGCTTTAAACACGTATTGTAAAAGCAATGCGCGCACATACTGTTGTCTCTTGAGACAGAAGGGGAGGAGTACAAACAGCTTACACGATTAGCTGGCTACTGCAACTCAGCAACTATTCAAGCCAGGGACAGGCTAAAATAAGTTTAATGAACAAAAGCAGAGGTGGTTTTGGTTTTTAAAATTTAAGCATAGAAACCTTAATGGAAAAGCTGTTCTCAAGCCAAACCCCACTGTTCTGAATTGCAGGAATTTGAAATTCAGAGAAAAACTTTGGCCCTGCTCTCCTAAGCATTCAACACTTCGTGGCCTGCAAACCATAGCATTTGCCAGCCACAGGATTGCTGTTACAAGTACATGCTTCACAAACATGTCTATGGGAATTTCAGAAGTCACATGGTGCATTTATTTCATTGTAGAAAGAAAATTTCTGAGAAATAATTACATATAAAACCACATAGCAATAATCTACTTAATTCATGTCATCTCAGTAAAAATAGGATTTGCTCTGCTATTTTTCACGTAGTTATAATCCTGACAGAAACCCAGCCTCAAAGTTTTTCTAAATTCACAGCATTATTGTTAAGAACGTAACCAGAGGTCACATATTCCACAAACAGACCATTCCTATGGTCTCTGCTCTGGAGGTGAGAAGCAAATTATTGCACAGTAGTAAAACCTATGCAATGTGAAAAGATCAGTTTACTTTTAAGTTTCAGAACTGCAACTTGATATTTTGAAAATCCTTCAATAACCTTGGCTTTAAAAAAATTCAGTGTTCAACAACAGCAATGAGGTACAAAATATAACAGGCCTTTTACTAAGGAATTACGTTAGTTCTAAATAGTCCTTCAAAGCACTCTCAAACACTCCCTTGATGCACAAGAATATGTTTGCTAAAGCTATGAAAGTGTAGAAGTTATGAAACAAAGGAAAGCTTCCATGATTTAACTTTGTATCTGGAGATTTATCAGTAAGTATTTCTTGTTCAGGACAAAGTTTAACAGTTACACAAAACTTTTCATTGTTTAGAAAAGGTGGTGGCAAAGAAAGTTATAGTTAGATACTAAGAAGCGAACAGAGGGAAGGAGGAAATACCAGTATACCCGCTGTACTTACCTTTCTAATTATCTGCATCCACAACTGCCTTTCTACAATTTCTAACAGTGGACTTTTGCAACTAGAGTAGAGCATTCGTTCTCGTATACTACAGGTATACCCTGGCATTGAGTAGATGAAAACTGCAGAGAAAAAACAACCAACCCATAAATCAGACCATAACTATACTCCATCAAAACCTGTATCATAAAATCATTTACAGCAGAGGCATTGCAAATCAACTATGCAATCTGAAAGGGAAAAAATGTAACACTATTCTGGATCTTTTTTTGCTTCAGCAAGTGTTTCATTTCAAATGGGGGATGAGAGAATGGCCACTAACTTTCTGTTTTGACATGAAGACTATCAAAAGGGATAGCTCACAACTTTCTAAACATAAAGACTCCTCAGAAGTCAGTTTCACAACCAAATGCCTCTGAAATTTATGATCATGCTGACAAGACAGATTACTTCTGTGACACATCTTTCTGCCTCAAAATTACTAAAGTATGTGAAACAAGCCAATGAAATTTCATATTGGGAAATTTTCTCATACCTATGGATTCCAAATAGTCTCCTTCATGGGCATGCTTATACAGGAAAAAGTGGTAACGCGCAGCATCCTTTGGAATTCTTTTTGGCAAGTCCTTCAGTTCAGTATGAAGTGTGTTGGCCAAAATAATAGTTTCATTTTTCATATCAATTTGCTGTTAACAAAGCAAACCTGAATATAGTTAAAACACAGAAAGCAAACCAGAGAACATGACAGGATGGAAAAAAAATATTAATCTAATACAGACTGGTAATTTATCAGTGTATGACACCAGTGCACACTGTTTAATGTGTGGGTAATCTATTTTATACTCACTATTCAAAAAACAAAGTATTTTATACTTGCCAGTTGTACATAATTGATTTTCTTATTTTTCAATTTCTCCAAAGCCTGAATAGCTTCTTTAGCAATGGGGAATGCTACTCCTTGCAATGTTTGATGCTTGGTATCTATACCAACATCCGTCTGCACCTGGAACAAAGGTCAATGGTGATGTGAACAGAAACCTTTGTAAGCATTCATTTGGGTTCATAGAGTAACTGACAGTGCATTGCATATGGTTACACACAGAGTTAGCAGTAGCTATTCTAAGAACAAACTACCCCAAAACATCATCATCATATGCAACAAATTTGTGTTTTTTAATATACAGGTCATGTTTGCTTGCTAACCTGAAAACAGTTTCCTATCTCTGAAACAGCAAGCTTGGCAGAGCCAACAGAATCAGTAGCGGGAAAACTGGCTCAAGCCCCAGTGAAGAAGCTCCAAGCTAAATTCTGGTATAGATACAATAAGCCAGGAGGAATGAGCTTGGTTTTCATACGCTGTGTTATACTTCTGAACTGACAATCCTGCTCATAAGCTTTTTTGTATCTTTAAAAATTTTAGACCACAACATGCAAATACAATTTCTAGGTAATCAAAATTTTCCAAGGAAGAGAGAAATTATATCTTATGAAACAAACTGATCTTCTTGGAAAAGCAAAGCAACTACCCTCCCTCCTGCTTCAACACCCTCCCCGTAAAAGCCTACACCAAAAGGAAAGCAAACAAAACAAATTAATAAAATCTTAATTTTTGACTTCTAGAAGGTATAACAAGAAGTAAAAAAATCCTGGCTGACTGCAAGCTAGACAATTGTTCATAATCCAGTTGTGTTAGTCACAAATGCTTTGAGAAAAAAAACAGTTATTTTAAAGCCATTTTTCAAGAATTTAGGTTTATTTTAACATTCATGCATGAGCTCTGGCCTCCAGCTTTCCCAGGTCTGAACTTATTGTTTAAGTATTAGCTTTTGAATATACTGTCTTTTATAATTTCATAAATACATTTAACACTGGTGATAAAGCTGCAGTACTCAGAAAAGTGTACGAAATGGAAATGTGGGTCTCAGATCTATTAATTAGAAGATGTTCAGCTTCAATTAAAGAGAGATGCTAATGAAATATGAAACAAACTGATAAAAAAGTAAAACCCAAAGATATCTGGGGCAACACTAAATCATACTCTACATTTTAAGGAACAGCGTATCAGCAATGAGGGAAGAAGAAGAAAAGAAAGCAAGTGGAAGAGCTTAGTTTTGTATAAAGATTGATAAATCTATGAAGAAGGTTATGGAAAAAAAATATCTGCAGGATATATCTGCATAAAAGGCTGATTAATATAAGCATCACAAAAATAATAAACCATAATTAAATACCATACTACATAAACCACATTAAAATACAAGCAGGAATAAACCCAAACATAAAAAGGAGCTGTGAAGTGTGAGGACAGGCAAGGAAAGAGAGTAACCCAGCATAACTCCAGAGTTGTTAACATGAACAAAATCCATTTGTCTGTACTGCAACATGTTTCAGACCATTAAAGCAAAAGAAAACCACCCAAGTCACTTAAATATATTTGAGTTCACACCATAAGATTTGTTAGTGCTGACTGCTGAGTGGTGGATAAAATGGCAGATGCAGAATATAGTTGACTTTCTGGGATACAGCTAACTTTATCAAAGGGGAGGGGGAAACAGGAATGACTTTTCTCTGCCTTCCCCAAACAGGGGATATCAGACTAAACTAGTAGATAGCAGGCAGTGGGTCCTTACATAGTACTTTGTCAAGCTGTGGAATATACTGCCAACAAAAACTTTATGTGGATTTTGAAAAATGACAAGACTAGATAATGGATGAAAACCCTATTAAGAACAATTATATAGTAAGATGTCATCTCTTGCTCAGGCAGATCCCTACCTGCAAATGCTGAGGCAACAGAAGAGTATTCAAGGGAATCATTATAGCTGTCTTGCCCTGCTTTTACACCCTTCTTAGATTTCTGCTGTTGTTCACTCAGGGACTTGACAGCAAATGAGGTGATCCTTTGATCTGACCCAGTAAAATATTTCTTAGGGTAATTATGAAAGAATATATATATAAAAAACTTTTTTTCTTTTTTTTTATTTTAGATCAGAAAGCTTTTAGCTTCCCGAGTCTAATTACAGGCTTCATAATGGTGGAAACAATAAAGAGAGAAATGACATAAGTCAATGTATTGCAAGATGCTTCAAAGCACAGTTTATATACCTCTGAAAAGCACAGCTACTGCTGCTGAAGTTTCATAACAGCACATAATACTAATACCACAAGTGATCATCAATACCGCAAAAGTTTTACATTCATTAGTATTTGGGGTTTAAGTTGTTCAAGTAGAATGAAGTGTGTGGTGATGCTGAATGCATTTCTACACTGTGTGAAAATAGACGTGGAAAACACCAAGACACCACCGGGGAAAAAAATAAAAAAAAAAAAGCCAACCCACAACAAAATTGCAGCAAAAGCACAGTAGAGTGAAAATGTAAGAGAAGATACAGAGCTGCATTTAACAAGATGATTTGCTGGTATCCAGCTGCAGAAACAAACCGTACTTCAAATACATGTACCACAGCTGTAAAATACAAGCCTAAAGAACTACTAAGATCAGCACATGACCTATTTTAATACATGTCTGAACACGAACAGTGATCAAGAGAAGGAAAACGTGACAAAAGAACTCCCGAAACTTTGTGGTCACTATCTAGCTGACAAACATCAAATCACTTGGTTAAAGGCATTTGTTAGAGGTTTTTCTACAAAGCATTTATAGCAAAAGCAAATCTGTCTCTTAAACGGACTAGCTACTTGTTTTGGATTTGTATTTTATTTTTATTGGAATTCCATTCACATCCTCTCACTCTTAAAGACAAGTGCACTGGTGCTGGAAGTATGTTTCCTCTAGGAATAAGGCTGCTGAAATACTCCTGACAATCATCCACTGCACAGCTGCTATGTTGCGTTTTCACTACAATTTCTGCCACCATGGGAAACATATGCAGGCAATCACAGAACGGCTGAAGTTGGAAGACACCTTCTGAGGTCATCTTATCCAACGACCCTGCCCAATCAGGGCCACCTAGAGCCAGTTGCCCAGCTCTCTGTCCAGATGGCTTTTGACTATCTCCAAGATGGAGACTTCACAACCTCTCTGGGCAACCTGTGCCTGTGCTTAGTCACCCTTCACAATGAAGCACATACAGTGATGTTAAAAGCATATTAAGGGCCAAAGCTGCAACAATTAAGCTCTGCAGTTGTGAGGCCTCTGACTCAGGCACTAGGCCCAGCAAACTCAGCAAGATCATGTCACTTCAACTCCAGCCATCATTATCTCGCAGCCTCAACTCACTGGGGAAAAAATTATAGTCTCATCCACTCAAACTTTCTGAAACTGTCCATTTTCTATTCTGCCCTTTTTTACACTAGAAAGACTTTTTTCCTACAATGTGTTTGGAACTCTGCACCCAGTTTCCCATCCACACTCAAAGACATTGTAGGTACCTCATTAATCTTAATTTGTCGAAGTTCCTCTTCTGCTGCAGTCAGAGGTGCAGGGGAGGACTGTGATATCAAATATTTTTTATATCCATTCAGTGAAACATCATCCTGAAAGCACAAAATTAATAATTTTTTGATACTAAAAGTTTTCTTCAAAGATGTTCTATGCACTGTTAAAAAAGCCATTACTTCCCTTACAGTTGCGGTCATTTTATTTGAATGGATTACAAGTGTAGGTGCATTTGCAAGTTCAGCTCATCTTCTTGCACAGCAGGGCCCACTGGGCTGCTCTCGTACCCAATTATATTGTGGGCAGCATTTCCATAGTCAGTCCTCAATTACTTTGCTAATTCAAAAATTCACGCTAATGAAGACTGTGCATGGAGCTATTCAGCCTTCTTGGACAAAACGCCACAGAACTGCCACAATTTAATAAATAATTAAAAAGTTAGTCTATTTTCTTATAAGATTTGCATGCTCAGACAGATAGCTTATTGGTAGTTTTCTACCTAAAAATGGGAGACAGAAATGTTACCTTAGGACAGGGATTAAGCACATGATAACTACAAATAGTTTAGGACGCAACATCACAGAAGTGATGAATTCTCATAAGCACTTTGCCAAATTCATTAATACTCAGTGTCAGCTGTGATTCTCTCCAAAGAGGTTGATATCAGAGGCAATTTCCATTGTGGTTTTATTATTAAGGTGGTCAATCAGAAAAGGGCAGAACTTTATGCAATCATATGAATGTGATTTTATACTCAAGTTCTGAGGAGAAAGAGAAAGCTGCTTCTTGGCTCTTCCCTTTCTGGAAGAGACAGACCTTCCCAAATACAATTTCCAGTGCCAACATTCCATTATGCCTTGTTTCAGGAGTCCAGAGGTAAGGAGGTTAATACACGTGAAGTAGCAGATGGGACCATAACCAGGTTCCACCAGGATAACAGAGCTGGTTGCAACTAAACTATCCTTGCATCTAACAAAATACAGAGTAACCCCCTGGATGCTGATCAAGATTCTGAGTGGCGTTTGCGCCTTGGATACCTGGAAGCTGTGATTTTCACACAGATGAAAATTAGAAGCCAGCTACAATTAACAAGCTTACAAAGACACAGAAACCAACAATTTAGACATATATTCAACTGTAACACGACCTTGGAAAAAGTGAGTTACATTGAATTCATCCTCTTAAGTGCCCCAGGCACATTCTAAAATAACAGTAACAGACAAATGCAATGCTCATCCCTTATAATTAAAATGGAAGCTTAGATTTGGGCTCTCTGTTGTAGGGCTAGATACAAATACTACATATTACATAGTCTAGTGCAAGTGATGGTGAGACATTACTTGATTGAATGGGCAAGAAAAGAAAAATAACATGACCTCTACCAATAAACCTTCTTAGCAACTCAGTTATCTACTTCGCTAAAGTATTTCAGCCTCTCCAAAGAGGTTTCTTAGTGTGTTTGTTCAGATAATGAAGCCTCCATCACAGGTTAATGCTGAATATAAAAAATTATTTACTCAGTGAGCAGCAGAATTAGCCTCATATCCTTATGGATTTGTGTGTCCATCACAACAGCCCATGTCTCTTCCACAGCTTTTTCCCCACAACAGTATCCTCTGTTCTTCCCTAAATCTCCAACTCCTTCCCTCCCTTCAGCACCAGCTCCCTCTGTCAGTAGTGGCGGTGCTTTGGTTCAGATTTGTGCATATGATGAACTAATTAACAGACCAAAGAGATGATAACTGCTGCAGTCTCTCAGTTTGTGCTGAAGAAAAGGGTAACGGTAATTTGAATCTCTAAGTAATCATCCGTTTTCATGAAAGCTATAGGAATTCTGTATTTTTCAGAACTCTAACTTGTATTTTTTTAAAACTGGCAATGGATTATAAAGACTGTCTCATGTCTGCCTGACAAACAGGCAGACATCACAACCATGTAAGACTTATTTCCCAAAGAAACCTTAATCAAAAAACACCACAAATTCATACTGGTAACATCAACTACTGTTTTTAGTGTCTAAAGTCAGTCTGGTGACTTTAAAAAGAAAAACATACCTGTACTGTTCCAAATACTTCATCCTTAATATGACCACCTCCAAATTCTTTCTTAAGTGTTGCTCGGGTTGCTGCATACAACATTTTTTGACGAACCTAGCATATAACAAAACAGTGCTGGTTTGGTTTGGGTTCTTTCGGGTTTTTTGTCTTTGGTGTACACAGAAAATCTAGCATGTTGGTGTACCAAGTCCATCAACAAACATCTTTCTTGAACAAATACTTTAAGTGTTGAAACTGCATTAGGAAGTTGTAATTCGTAATAAAGAATAAACTCCATGGAATGAGTTCTGGATCACAATACTAACACACACTATTAAATTCTTAAAGGCATGATACCACGCATTATTATCAAAGTAATTCTAAAACTAAATTGCAGCTTTAGTAAGAGTATGAGGGGTTTTTTAGTGACTCCAGGTAGTTTTTGTTCAATATGGAGTGGAAAAATTAAATTTCCTAGGGGTAAAAGATCTAATGAAGTTTGCTCCCTATCAATTTGTGTCTAACACAGTCACTTACTCCTCTCTCAACAGTCCCATCTTCCCACCTTATTTCACTGTCATGCCATCCTCACCACAGTACCTCACTTCTTCCACCTAACCTCTTCTGTGCACTCCAACTCTTGGTGCCTTACTATTTTTCCCAGCTGCTAGTGAAAGCAGTAGGAATACTGGAAAAGCTTTACTTTTTGTCTTCCCTTATCTCAACATTCCCAGAACCTGCACACAGTATTCTAGTTTCTCCTAGAAATCTTTAACTCCAACCTCAGTTCCCTCCCATGTTCCTTAACTAACAGTATATTCTGTGGCAGGTCACAGATCCACAAGTGCCAGCTGAGCAGCCAGCAAGCCAAACAGAACAGCTTGAGCTCACACTATAATCCTTCTCTCTATGGTAACACCCATTGAGGTTTCTTTCCTTCCTTCTTTCTTTCTTTCATCCTTCCATGAATTTTCGTGGAACACTGACAGAAAGATAGACAAGCAAACAGGGCAGAAACATGTTTTTCTCTCCTCCAATAAGGCTAGAAATAAGCTGGATCAGCTGCACTCACTCTAGACCCACTGAGCTCCTCCATCAGCTTCAATAAAGATGTTTTCCCAGTTTTCCTGGGGGAAAGTTAGGGGAAGGTTGGGGAATGCTTCATTCCTCAAATCCTTTTCCTTCATATCTAGGATTCAGATCAAATGGCACCGTTGAAACATCATTAGCAACATGAAGTCTCTGATGAATGTTACTTACAGGAGAGTGATCAGGTGACCACGCAATGAAGACCCACTCATATCCTTGAGCATTCCGAGAATCTAATCTGTATAATATATAACATGGTTGCTTGTCTTCAAGAAGTGGAAGGACAAAGGAATCATAATCCTTTTCCCATGATCCAACTGGCTGCCTAGAGGATCCCACAACAAGCTGTTCTATAACCAATAACCAAAGCTACAAGTTAGCAACAATATAGTTAATGCTGTTTTTCAAAATTAGCAATTACGATAAACAGTTAATCAGACACTTCATCTTTCATAACGATGTCCACAAGAATGGAAGTCAAGAACAGTCAGTATGAAAGCAGGTGAATTCCTACAAAAGCTGTGCATGTTCAAACCCTAACTCACTTTAACCCAAATACAAATAATTGAAAAGTAACATGCTGGTTGTCTGGAAGTTCTTTGATCTGAAGGGATAAGATTGATGTTAGTGTTTTTAGCATAATAAACACAGAAGGGAAATAAAAACTCTCTTATCCCAGTTAATTTTTAAATTGCGATACTTAAGTAGAAACAAGATGAGAATAAGCTTTTAAATTTTAGAATAGAATTACTGATGCTCTTGCTATAACATATTAGTGTTTGTACTGAGTCAGTAACGCAGTCATATAGTGAAAAGAGTTTGTAATTAATATGCTTGCACTAAGCACTTTAACTTGACTATGTAAGTAGATAAACCTCTTTCTAACACAGCTTCATAACTGGTCTCTTTAAATGACTGAAGCTGTTTATTGTGTATAATTAGCTTAAATCTGTATAGAATACTTCAGATGAGATTTAATTATGTGAACAGCTGTAGCAGCAAGATTTTTCTCTCATTTATAAATCACATCTCCACTTCCAAGGGAAAGTAACAGTATAGTGTATTTCAAAATGTTTATCAGCTTCCCAATAAACAGTAGTACCCACAATTGAAACAGAAATACCTTGTTTAAATGGAATCCTACAACAGTCTGAGGACCACCATAGTAGCTCATAAACAAAGTATCTTTTGAGAGTCTAGGACCTAACTTGTAAAACTTCAGACAACAGTATACAAACGCCTCTACAGCAAGGCACTCTATCACAGTAAGTCACAGAACACAAACATCTCGGGGAGGGTGTTGGGCCCTTCTTTGAATTAGTGCAAAGTAGGTAAGTTGTACACCTACACTAGAGTACTAAGAATGTATTTGCCAATTCTGAACCCTAGGTGGCTTTATACTCACTGGATTTAAGATGGAAAAATTCAAAGGAACTCTATTGCCCAGCAGCAAACCTCTTCTCTTACTAACTCAGATTAGCAGAACTCAAATTGACTATTATGTGTTGACTAAGGGCAGTTGCTGAAAGCTCCTGCAGAAAGATGAAGTAACTCTTCCAGTATTCCTGGAGTTTTAGAGGTTTCTTTCTGAACTGTGGAAAATAGTATCAAAGACTGGATTCTGCTTCTACATAGAGGCAAAATGCATATACATATATACACACAAAAAGGAAAAATATGGGGAATGTCTTCCATTTGTATCATTATGAGGCTTAATTTCATATTAAAAAATAGCATACATACAAAAGTATATTGCTTTACCTTGCCTAATAAGAAAAAAAAAAAATAATTCAATGGTTTGCCAGCATTTGCTACCTTTTGCTAGTAAGACTATACCATAGTGACCTGCCTATAATATTACTATTGCTACTTCCTTAAGGAAATCAGTATTAAAATGTCAGAAGACTTTCTCAGAAAAGCAAGCACAAAGGTTACCTAAGAATAAACGTATGTGTATGTACATGTACGTAGTCCAGCTAACATGTATTTCAGTGAACTGTAAATGCAAGAACTCTACAAAGAATAAAAAACTCACGGTGGGCATCTGAAGTACTTCAAAAGATGGACAAAACCATGAAGTGTCTTATACAGTCAACCAGCAGTGCTATTAAAAAAAGTAATTATGCATTCTATCTTGCAACGTTTGCAGCCTTGATCAATTGCCAAGAATTTCAAAGATCAAACTCAAGTTCTGCAAGAAGTTATGTAATTTTATATTTATACAGATACATGAGATTTAAGGAACGCTTTTATCTTTGAAGATTTGTACAAAGTTACAGATTTTTGAAGATACTTTCTATGTAGCCAGATTCCTACTTAAGCGTCTGCTTTAATAGAGCTTAATAGAGCTTTCTACATGCAGCAGACCCCAGTATAAAAGGCAGATAATATTTAGGCTTCATCTAAAATGACTAGCTGCTCTGCAAGAAATTTTCTGTCTACTGAAAGTAACCAAAGTGACAAAACACCACACAGGCGTGAATTTTCTTTTCCTTACTTTCTTTAGTAAGACAAGCAGAGTAAGCTCATTTATACTATTCATATGAAATGCACAGCAGTTATGAAATGATAAGAAAACTTCAAATTCAAAAATACAGTAGCATTGTACTGAAAAGCTCAGCATCTTAAGATCTTACCTTCTATATATGAAAGACCTTAGCAATATTAAGATTGGCAGAATTTTGGTTTTTTAAGCAATTGTACATGTAGGTCACTAAAACAACTATGAAAATATCTAAAAGAATCAGAGAAAAAGATTAAAATTTGACTAACCATTGTCAATGACTATTTTTAAAAGCCTGTATTGTCCATTTCTGGCTCCAACAAAGGTGTCTTTAACACTTCCACTAGCTGAAAAACATAAAAGTAACCAAATTAACATATTTCACTTCTTAGGACAAAGAACATTCACAAAGGTAAGAGCAACACTGGAAAAGTGTACACTGGTCCTTCACTAGAAAGTTGGACTGAAAAAGGAACATGGGCATTATGTTCCCTCTATGCTGCATGCTGTTCCAGCCAGGGGCATGCCACAAGAAGATGGCAGGCAGTTATTACAGACCAGCCCTGCTTTCTAGCATACCGTGTGATTTTCAACATTGTGAAAATCAAAGGTGACATCATATCATCACTCTCCAGTTTCAAAGTTAACACAGCAACACAATAAAAATATGACACATCTCAAATTACAATAGCTTCATGAAGGCTGCAGGCTCAGTACAGGCTTTCAGGCAGAACCTTTATGCCTGCCAGGAAAATGTTAGAGATGGTCTGGCAAAAGTGCCGTTTTCTTCCTGAGGACACCTCTCTGAAGTGTAACAGTGAAGGCTGCCACTCATTGCTCTTCTTTCACATCATCTTATCTCCTTGTATGTATCTTGATGACACTGTTCAAACCCTGACCTATAGCAACCAGATGCCTTAAAATGAATTTACAAAGTAACTAAAAACATTTTAAAAGTCCATAATTCACATTAACACTACACCACAAACACAAGACTCATTTTCCTAAGCAGACTGAAGACCTGTTCTTGACTTACATGAAGATCATTCCTATCTCAACTGCTCTGCTAGATAATCCGAGTGCAAATCAGTTTAACTATACCATAGACAGAGGGTTGTACAGCATTTATCGAAGAACAATTATTGCAAGCTGGTCCTTTAAGTAATCCCACAACATAGAGCATAGCACCAGCAAAACAAACACCAAACCAGGAAACAAGTAAAATGGATTATTTATAGTCAGATTGAGGCCAACTGAACAGATGGTCAGATGGTATCCAGCAACACTGCTGCCCATACTCAAAACATTTTAAATCCATGCCCATCTAAGTGATGCCCAGGCCCATTCTGAAATGCCACAATGGTGTGGGAGGGAAAGGAGGTGTTAAACAAACTGAACTGCATTGGGTTACCAGCCCGACCCCAGATTCATCCCACTAACCACTGCAGACCCTCACCGTAACTTGCTGCCAGCTTTTCTCATTGTCTCTGCCCGTCCTCACCATTCCATTCAGCACACAAACACTGCATCACTTTCTAGACCTTTCAGTTCCCCCAGGGCCCTTTTTTTTCTTGTCCTCTTCTTGTTTATTATCTTTTTATTCTTTATTCTCTCAATACAACCCTACACACCAAAAGACAAAAATACAGCAATCCCTGCACCAATACCAGAACTGTAACAGCTCCCGAAGTAGCATTTTGAGACAAAACATCTAAGAAACCATCTCACTATCAAGTGAGCTATGCTTTTTTTTCTCATAAAGGTTTTAAATTCACAGCAGAATGCTGTTATTTTATATTTAAACTTTTGGCACAGACCTACTGAATTAAAATCTGGGTTTATTTCATAAATCTTTTAAAGAATATTATTTTAAAATTATTTAGAAGACTATGAACATATTCTATCGTATTTCTCTGCAGCTCAATGCATTCTGCAACTTCCTACACTATTTATCTGCCCTGGCCTGTTTGAAAGTCCAGTCCTTTTAGCAACTGCCTGGTACATATCACTGGCTCCATGACTTCATTTCTGTTTCCAGAAAAGAGCAGCCCATGCTGCCAAATCTTGCAATTGTTTATGAGTGACAGTGGCCTGTCTGTAGCTAAAGCCAGCAATGGCACAACAAGTGCTATTCCTCTTCCAAATTGCAGAAGCGGATGCTTTGCTGCAAACAGGACTTCTGATCAGTGGCTGCGGAGGCAGGATCCATGCAGGAAAGCTGCCGAGTTCTCTACAGCTCTCCTCAGAGGACAGAGATTCTCAAAGACATGAAGGAGAGCAGCAGAAGCAGCTTAGCCACTCTTCTTGCTTGTGGTAAGCAACAGGATATTCTTGTGCTCCTCCCTCCAGCATTGCCAGGAGAACAAGGGAATGAAGAGCCACTGTTAATAGTTTCCTCCAGCCTGGGAAAAAAGCTATCCCAGGTGCACCTCTAGCCTGAGAAGGGTTGAAAATGTGAAACAAGAAGGAGCAAAAAAGAGCAAAGACTGGCATGCAGGAGATGGAAGAGAAGCGAGGTGAAAGGGTGCAGACCAAATGCAGTTAATGGACAAAAAAGGGAACAGAGAAGCAGTTAAGAGCTGCCGTGGCTAGGACAAAAGTCACCTTCAATAATAACTATGGGAGAACAGGCAAAGTACATGGTACTAGTCACTGAACAAGCAGATTGCAGAAAACGAGACAGTAAAACCCGACGCCCCCATAATCCTGCAGTATAATCCCTTTTTAGCAATTCCGTGATTTGGGGGGACCCGGTAATGCTGAGAAACAATACCCTGTCTTCTTCTACTTGCTCCTCGCACCCTCCAAGGCCTGGAAACACGGGGGAAAAAGGTTCCCCCATACTCTCCCCCTTTGTGGCCTCCAGCGATGGGGGTTTTCAATGGGCTTTCCTACTCCGGGACACACAGTTCTCCTCAGGGCTCCCGCTACAACGGACCCCGCAGCGACCCTCGGCATTTCCCGTGCTGTCCAACTCATCCCAACCCGCTGCGGCCACTCCGAGCGGGCGGGCCGGGAGGTGCCCGGGGAGACCCCGCAGCCCCGGCTCCCGCCGCCGCAGGACAGCCTGCGCCAGGGAAGTCACCTGCGCCAAGGGGGGGTCTCCTCCCCACGTGTGGATTTCTGCAGGCAGTACTTTCCTCGGGCGGGCTCCCCGCCGCCCGCAGGCGGGCAGGCGCGGACAGCCGTGCGGGCGAACCCCGCGAGTCTCCGCCTGACTCCCAGCGGAGCGGCGGCCGCCCGGGGCCGGAGCCAGCAGCAGTTTCCCCCCCTCAGCTCGCCTGTCCTCCCCGGCACCCCGCGGCGGAGAGGACGGGCTCCTCCAGCAGCGAACAAAGACCGCGGCGGGGGACAAAATTCCGCCGGGAGCGGCCCGTTAAACCGACCACCTCCCCCCGCGCCGCGCCGCGCCCCAACCCGACCCGCAGGGAAAGGCGCTCCGCCCGCCCGGCTGGCAGGGGCAGAGGCGGAAGGGAGCCGCCTGTCCCAGTGGGCACCGCGGTGCGGGTACCTTGGATACCGGTCTGGTGGGACATGTCGCACCGCCGCGCCCCGGGCAGTGCCGCCGCCGCCTCACAACCCGCCCGGCCCGGCCCGGCCGCGCTCACGTGATGCGCCGCCGCCACTCAGCGGCCGGGGGGGAGCGCGGCGCCTTCCGGGACCCGCCGGCCCGGGCCGGCCCCAGCGTCCCGCGGTGCTGCTGCTGCTGCCCCCTACAGCGGGGACCCTCCGGGCAGGACGTCCCCTCACTGTGCCCGCTCGGCGCCCGCGGACGGCGCCTCGGGGCGCTTTAAAACAGGAACGAGAGCAACCCTGTCCTCGCCTCTGTCCTGCCTGTCGCCCCTCCGCCTGCCTTCCCACAGCGCGACATAGCCGGCCCTGCGCCCGCGGTCATCCTGGAGAAAGGGAGAAGTGCTGAAAAGTAACTGAGGTGGATTGAGTTGGTCTGTAAGAGCCTGCTGTGGAGACCTCCCGCTCTCGCTTGGGGCAGCAGGGAAGGAGCCACAGGGTGGGACACAAGGCTGCTTGCGTGTCCCGTCAATTCTGTATTAAACAGTCACCTGGTAAAGAGCACAGAAATCAGCCCAGAACCACGGCTGTTGGAGCTCAAGCCCCTGACGAGGCAATCTTTGTGTGTTAGTTTTGCATTATATGCTACTTGGTAGCACTGCATCAACGGAAATAGTGAAGATTTCGTCTCTTCCAGCATGAATGTGGCAGTCGAGATGCTCATCTGGATTGTCAGGGCATGGGTGTACCTGCTTCTCAGCAAGTGGCCTCTCTGCACAGCCAAAGGCTTTTACAACTTTTCAGTATGTGCTGACAAAGTTTCCCTAAACGTCTTATTTTAAAGTTCCCAATGGAAAGTCCTGTGTCATGAATTTAAGCATGGCCTGGATGGAGGTTTGCCGTTGCTAACTGTCTTTCACAGGCACATCTGTGCTGGAGTCTGGATTAGACTACACAGGTAAAATGTTCAGGCAAGTGTAAGATATAACAGGGCTGTAGGCGCTTAGTGCAATGTCCTGATGCTGACAATTCCTTCAGATTCCTGGAAGTTAGGAGGGTTTTTATGGGTCACTATTCAACCTGAGCGCGTAAGAAATGCTGTAACAGGGCATACTAAATATGCCCAGTGGACCAGGCAAGAACAGAAGAGTAAGGCAAGTGCATGGTAATCTTTCCCTGGCTCACCTTCCCAGGCTCCAGAGTGCTGCAGCTCTGGAATTTCTGAAGTCAGCTGTGTTGAGAGGTCTGGGTGCCTGTGCTTTGTCAGATCCCTAGTTTAAACAGGTGAGGGATTTGGTGTCCTATTTGGGAAATGTGAAATAGCAATGTAACTGCAGTATGTGAGTTGCGCTGTGTAATCCCAGCCTGGCAAATATGAAGTCAGTATGGAGACACGTCACCAGCTAGTGAGCTGAGACTCACTGCAAGGTCTGCAGCAGCAGGGGAAACAAAGCTGTAGTTTGTCTTTTTCCTAGTAAAGTCCTATGTTCTTGGTTCCTCCCCTGTGTTGGTGTTAGTGTTTGTAAAGGATGGATTTGGCTGAAAATTTACAAGGGAAAAACAAGTTTTCCTTGATAGACAGATGTCCTGAAAAGACAGATCAGTTCCTTGATCCAGTTAGTCGTGTGTCCCCAGGAGCACTACTATTGTCACAATGTGGTAAAAGGGTGTGTACCTAAGACTGCGGAACTGTACTTTCAATGGAAACCCATGCTTCGATGGAAATACCACAGCGGTATGAGACTGTAAGGTCTGTCACCACATCCAGATCACCTTGATTATCTCAGGTCACATCAATTCCCACTAATCTGCCAGAGGGCTCTGAAGTACAGAAGTGGGATCTTAAGATCTGCTTCTTCTGAAACAAGGCTGGTACACACTGGCATTTAATAGCACCTTTTTGGCGAAAAGACAAACTGAAAGTCTAAAGGTTTTTTTCTTTAATTTCGATATCACAAATATTTTCTTTTATTAGTGTTTGATGTTTGACAAAGAAGCAGCATTGCACAGACATGAGTACAAAGAAGTAAGGATTTTATGTCTATTGAAGATGCCTAAACTTCTGCATTTTAGTCTTACTAAAATGGTTTTGATTATAAAAGTGCTATCCAAATCATAAGAGGGTCAGGATAATAACAGGCAGGTTTATTTGTTAGCATATGCATTAAGTAACCTTTTCCTTTTTGTTAGTTATGTTTATTCCGTGTACTTGAATTAATTTTTTCCAGTATATATTAGGGTTTGTATCTAGTTAAGGCTGTGATTGTTTTGGTAGAGGCAGCATATTGCCCTTCCCCAAATTTTAATAAGACTCTTGTAACTGAATGATAAATGACGTTTTAAAAAAGGAAATATTTTTAGTAGACTTTGGTACAGCATTTTCAATGTGAATTCTGGGTCTTGTTTTCATTTTCTGTGTCTTTATTGTCTTTCCCTATAGATTTACTTCTTCATCGATTTAACAATGCTGTTTCTCTTATGCCAGTTTATTAAATGCTGTAGTTATAATCTCTATGGAATTCTTAGTTAACTGTCTTCATAGTTCCCTAATGATGTGCAAACATTTTATCCTGTTGTTATGTAGCCAGGAAGGCCTGTTCCAGGTTTGACTATAATTGTTTGACCTAACAATGGAAATGCACAGATTTTTTCTATTATTGAAGTCCATAGTTATGTTGAGGTGACACTTCAAACACTAAACACATTTCCAACAGCTGAAGAGGAAAACTTTTTCCTGGGCAATATTACAACTTCATTGTCTTGCTGTGGAGCTCCATTGCCTGTAGATCTCTATCCTGACAATTCAAAGCTTCAACTTACATTATTCTTTTCCACCATCAGCATGTTCTTCAAAAATAACCATATTTTCATAAGATAATTATAGTAATAGAGAATTAGTCCATCAGAAAGATTAATCTTCTTCCATATAGGGTAAGAATGAATATTACTACTTCTTTCAGAAATAAGTGAAAACTTAATTTCTTCAACTCTGTTTGCTTCCAGTAATCTCCATTCCCATACACCCATAGGTAGCTAAACAAAGAAGATAGAAATCACACTCCTAGAGTTGCATTTGCTTATAACTTTGAGGATATGTGTGAAAGTTGTTGCTAGCAAAATGGACTTTGACTTCTGAGCCTGCCAGTGTTACCTGTTTGTAAGTCTCAGTCTATGTAGTGCTATTCAACCAACACACTATGTTCAAGTCAAATAAAAACATATTTCTTTGTGATGGCTAGAGCTTATGGATAGTCTGCTATTAAGAAGCATTTCTATAAGAGCTAATAACTCTCTTGCCATAGCAAGTGTTTTTTATTACAGTGTGGACAGCTCTCACTTTACATTCATCGGCAAGTCTTTATAGCAGTATGAATATATCTCTTCATTTCTTTATGCTTTGAAGTATTTCTGTTCATTTCTCATAAATGAGAAAATAAACCATACTGTCTTTTAACATTCATAATCTGAGAAGCTTTTTTTTCTGGCTGCTGAAACAGCTGACACAGTAGACGTAGTCTGTGGACAGCCAGGAACGTGCTAGATACACAACTATTTTAAATTGAATTACAATATAGTAGATAGCCAAGTTTGAGGTACTGGGGTTTTCCTAGCCATTGCCATAGATGTAAACAGATTTGCAGCAATAGGTTTTGCTATCCTGACAGTTGTAGACAGCTGATTCTTGTCATGTTTTGGTAGGCTTTGATAATAAGAAGCAAATATTCTGTGAAATCAACTGAACAAAGCACAATTGATGGGAATCCTTCTGTTCTGTTAAATGCTTTCAGACCTTATTAAGGAGTTGATTCTGAAAATGGTTTGTTTGATATCTTTGTCCATTTCTAGCCCTTATTCTGATCTGGTAAATCTGCAGGTAGACGCTAGACATGGAATCTCTCTGTTCTCTATGCACAGCATAATGAGCAATATGATGGTCAAATTGTTTCATGCTCTCCGTGATTTTAAAAAAAAAAAAAAATTCTCAAGAGTCATTTGTTATTTCATGTACTTACTTTAATAGTAGTGATTAGCTAACATGTTAATACTACTGCAAAATCATTGTGCAAAATGATTTGTGATCCAGTCACGCTTTCAGCTGCTCTTTTCAGATTTTCTGTTCTGCCTCCATGGTTTGTTATTTGAATACATTTCTGAATTATGACTGGTACCTCTTCAGTTCTTGACTTTTGCCCTTTCTCTTCAGTGAGAAATATTTAAAACCTATGTTTGCTTTGCCAGTTATTGATGACAGATTCAAGATGTTTCGTTGCGTGCAGAGCACACAAGAGCTTTTTTAGGAATCATCTTACATGATCTTCAAAGTGATTCTTGGGTCAGAGAAAGCAAGAAAAACTTTGTAAAACCTGGACAGCTCCCTTAGGCCTTTGGAATAGATTTATAAGTCATAATTCCATTTTAAGCTATCAGGACTAAGCTAGTGCATGTGTGCCTTCTTCCCAGACCATCATATACCTGAGCATAAATACCAAGATTTAAAATTTGACTGGATTCTAGGGGAAGACTGCACAGAAAACAGAAGCAGGACATTATCTCCTCCAGTAGGGTGAGTAGCTAAAGAGATATACTGATTATTTACAGCAAGGTATATTAAATTGCTGTAGCCCAGATCAAAGATGGTATCAAAGCAGTAACTGAAGCCAGATTATTATCTTCATTCAACAGGAATGAAGTCTTGCCACCAAGAAGAAGCTCTACTTAGATAACACTTATTTTAAAAATGAACATCTTGTATCAGAAAAAAAAAACTTCAAGATAAAAATAAGCTGCTGTTCATGTTCATGTAAAACCTTCCTCTGGATCTCAATCTAGAAAATTGTTCCAGTATCCATTTATTTTTGAAGAGACTGGATACATTTGTTGTCTTTCAGCAGCCTCTCCTTTCACGTTTTCATGTCAATTAGGCCTACTTTACCTTTCACTCCATTGGATTTCTTGATGAGAAAGAAAATGTGCTTGGGACTGTCTTAGTCCCACTGGATAATCATACTGACAGCCCAGCACATAGTGACTGTTGAAGAACCCCTTTTAGAAAGCTAGTGAGTCCTGGCAGGGAGCCACCAAACACAATACTGTCTAGATTTAGAGTAGACCTAATGTGCCAAGATCAGTAATTACCACCTGCAGGTGGGTGGCTTGTCTGGCCAGTAGTCATGTCTGAGCATAGAGCAGTATTTGAAGTTTGCATGATCTAAATAAGCTAGTAGGTAGTTTTAAGTACTCTGGAAAGTAGTAATTTTCTCAAAGATTTCCTCACTCAAATATTCCTGTCATTACAGACATTTAAAAAATAATAACAAGGCAGATACAATGATAAGGTAAAAATGCATATTACAAAAATTAGAGATTATATTTCTGTTTTTCCTAACATCACATGGAGGATATCATGACCCTGAAGTAATTAAGAATTGTCTTTTGAATTATTAAGAATTCAATTTGGCTTTGGTATAGACAAGGCTCTACTAGTAGGAGCGTATGAACTGCTTCTAATGGCAGATGATCTAGAATCATAAACTGGTGCAACACTAGCATGGATTCAGTAATTTTCCTGGTGAACGCAAAAGAGAGATGCTGGGCTACATTCTTTTCATACCTATTTCCACTTTATTTTAATATTTACTTTAGATAAGTGCATTGAGTCATTCTAAAACACTATCAGCTGAAACATCAGCACAATGCTGATGATGTGCAATCGTTTATCTTGTTTTCCACTACTCCAGAGATGATGGTTTCTCTCTCGATGACGTACAGTTAATACAAACTAATGCCAGATGAAGCAAACGTGACTCTGGCCAAGGCATTGTTTGCAGTCTGTGCTGGAGACACAAAGTCCTAAGTCACTTCCTCTCTTAATTAGAGTGTTGCAGAGTACCCCCCAAGTCCTTCTTCTCAGAGCTGCTCTCAATCCCTTCATCCCCCAGCCTGTATTGATACCAGGAGTTGCCCACACCCAGGTGCAGGATCTTGCATTTGGCCTTGTTTAACCTCATGAGGTTCACATGGACCCACTTCTCAAGCTTGTCCAGGTCCCTCTGGATGGCATCCCTTCCCTCAGGAAGGTCAACTGCACCACTCAGCTTGGTGTTATCTGCAAACTTGCTGAGGATGCACTTGATCTCACTGTCCGTGTCATTGATGAAGATATTAAAAAGCAGTGGTCTCAATATGGACCCCTGAGGGATACAACTCGTCACTGATCTCCACCCAGATGTTGAGCCATTGACCACTACTCTTAGGATGTGATGATCCTACCATTTCCTTATCATTTGAATATCAGGTTCCCTCTAATAGATACTTGTATGCTTCTCATTGCCATTTTACAGTCTTAGTCGAATTTCCAAATAAAATAAGAAAAGGTTCAAACTCTTGTTAGATAATTCTACTTTCTGACAAAGGCATGATCAGGACTGCGAAGACCTTCTGGGAGATGTCAGAGCTGGGGTGAAAGAATGGGAGGACCTGGGACAAGGGATTCTTCCTACTCATGGGGTCCCACTGGTGGGAGAAGAATCCAGTCAGACAGGCTTTTCTTCTGAGTCACTCAGAAATGACTCAGTTTCTACCCAAAAATTGCTATTAAAAAATAGTAGCAAGAAGAAGACATGGGAAATTTTATCCCAAAAGGGCTCAATGAGGCAAATTAGGGATTTTATTACTAATTGTTTGCAGAAAGCACTCTGTGATGTGACAGAATATAACTCTAACATAGATCCTTTCTCTGCAGTGCTCACTGTTTAAATAGACAAAAATGTGGAGGAAGGGTAGGAGGACTTGCAGTAAAACCTGAAGTAGTTGCTTTGTTTCCTTCTAGCATTTAAGACTGTTAATGCTCAGCTCCTTGCATTTAGTTTCCAGCAGAATAAGACCCTCACACACAAACCCAGATGTGTGCTATGTCTCAGCACAGGCTGGAGGTCTCCACTGCTTCAGTTTAGTCCCAAAAGACTCTATAATGCACGCACTGCTCTTATAAACGAAAGGAAATTCAATAAACAAACAAAGGACATTCTGACCGCACTGTACGTTCTTCCTTGTTCTCTCAGGCACTTATTCAAAGTGCCTGTCCATTTTCAATAGATTTCCAGCTGCTAAATAAATTATTACATTTATCATTGTAATTTTTTTTTTTGTCCAACTATGCTTCTTCACAGTGCATTAGCGTAAGCTAAAAATAACAGGCATTTGTCACAGGCTATTCATCAGCCATTGAAAAAATGTTTATTTCCATAATAGATACTGCATATCCCTATATATGATGAGAAGAAGCTTTAAAAAAAGGTCATAAAACTTGGTCTTCTCATCACTTGTCCAGAACTAAAAATCTGACAGCAAAAATCCAACTCTGTAGGGTAGCAGTGTGTACGAGTCCTTCATGAATTATCTTCAGCCTATGATTAGCTCACTCATATTTAATAGTGGTACATTTGGTTATTTTCAGTGAGATTATAGTTCTGATTCACCAAGTGCTACTGTTTGGACAGTCACATTGAAGTTGTTAGCAAGTGTAGCTCACTTATATTCCTGGGGTTTGATCCGCTGCTTGGACTAGCCATGCTTTGCACAAGACACATGTGTGTCTGTTTCGGCAGGGATAGGTTTGCTCCTTGGTTTTGTTAGTGCAGTGTCCGGTTTGCCACAGCCTCTATCGAGACATCCAACACTGCAGTCAGTGCCTCGTAGTACTCCCTGCCCTGGCCGTGTTTCTGTTCCCCTGATCCAGTCAGTTGTACATGACAGTGCATGATCAGCTCTCAGACTCCTTTGATTGTATTAGATAACGTACTCCAATTTCAGGTATGCAGAGATTTGAAAATTAAGTCATTTAATTGTTTGAGTTAATTACTCAAACAATTAAATGACTCGAGTTTAAAAGCAGTACAAAAGTACTGCTTTTAAACTCGAGCACAGTTAAAACACTGTGCTCGAGTTTAAAAGCAGTACTTTTGTCAAGGTGTAAATTTTTTGTGTCATGCTACACCTACTTTTGTTCTAATAGAAATAGGATCAAGACACAGGGGATTTATATGACAACGCAGTAAAGCCTTCAGACTGTTGTTTGTTTGTTTGTTTGTTTGTTTGTTTTACAGAGGCAATGTATTGTTATAATGTAGTTACACAAAGTACAGTTGTTCATTACAGTTTGGAAGAACATAATGAGCTATATTAATTGAAAACATGAGACTTTTTTCACCCTCTGGTTTTTCATGGGTTTAACAAATTACCTGTCATTATTTTTGATCAAATTTTTCTTTACTATTGAAGAAGCCAACAAAGCTTAAATTATTTTCCTGTCAGATAGTAATCTGAGGCCTGCTTACATAGAAAGAATATAAAGCTCATACTAAATAAAACATGTGATGTTGTATTTTTCTTGCTAGAGTTCAGCAACATCAAAACATTTTTTTTTCCCCAAAGACCTGCTATCACTTACTATTTTTCTGACCTTTTGTCTTCCAGCTTTAATTCTGCCTTTCTGAAGTCTTCTTCTACCATTGCGATAAACTTGGACAGTGTGGTTAAGCAGTGTCCGTGGAAGGCTGAACTCAGATTCCACTTTTTCTTAATTTGTGTTTTCTCTAATTCTGTATATGGAACTATCAAAGTAGCTGCAAGCTGATTATTCCTTTCCTTTCCTGGATCAGAAATCACATGTAGTTCTATCAGTTGAAAGCATCCATATGGCCAGCAGATGCACTTAAAAGGTATTTAATTAGTCATGTAAATTCACCTCACTAGACAGTTCTTTAGTGATTTTATCTAATCGGTATAGACTATTTGAAGTAGTATCATGCTTACCAGGAGTAAATTTGGTCTGGATGAACAGAAGTACTTCATTCAAGTTTAAGTTTTGTCTATCATTTAACTATCATCTTCAAAAACTTCCAGTACAGCTTCTGCTTTAATGTTGATAAGCCCTATATTACATACCTAAAGTTCTGTTTCATGGTATGTAAAAGGTCACTGAAAATTCTGTTTTTCCTACTGCTTTTTGTCCCAAGTTCCACTGCTATTGCAAAATTAGATATATGTAATAAATTCTGCTCAAAATTTTATTTTTGTGATTTAACCTATCAAAAATGATGAAATCATCGCTTAAATTCATCTTGGCAAACTAGAACTTGCTTGACAAGAATCAAAAAGTACATATTAATCACCCAGATCCCAAGATTCTACTATTTTTAGCTAGAACATCATTTGTATTTGTTAAAATCTATATCCAAGCTCTTTTTCCCCCTTTTTTCTGTCTTATAGAAACAGCAGGTATAATTTGTTCCTACCACACTTACATTTGGTTTGAGATGTATCAGGTTGTACCCAACAAGTCAAAGAGTCCAGAAGTTTAGCGTCAGAAATGTGTCCTTTTGCCATTATTCTTAGTATCCCTTATCTTAGGTAATTTGCAATCTCTTTCTTGTTTCGTTGCTGAAAAAAGTTAAATAGAACCAGAAATAAGGCCCTTTATTGTGACTTGGAAGCCTACTAGTTAATCTGTGTATTGCGTATAATGTTGATTTTGTGTTATTCTCATTTTTCCATTGAAATGTCAGTAGGTATCTGATCACAGAAATACCTTGAGGACTCCAGGTATATGTATATTGGTACTAACCTGACCAACAAATGCATTATACCCTAAAGTGGCATCAGAGCAGTTTTCCAAGGAGTGTGTTCTGTCAGCTTGTGTTATTGCTGGTTGTTCATGCAGAAACAGAGGCACTAGTCAGGCCACCACCAAACCTGGTGACTACTTTAATTTGCAGTGTGTGTGTATGCGCGAAGGGGGGGATCACATGGCTGCACAGCCTGTGCCGCTGTCTTCCGTTTGGTTATTGCAGTTCTTATCCTCTTCACTGCTTTCAGTAACTGAGACCTGAACCTGCCTTTCCCATATTTTTCCCAGTGCTTGCTGTCAGCCTGGGAAGCCTGTAATTAAGTAGGTCATCCTATTCACCTTTTAAATACTGTTACATCATTAACTCTCTCTCTTCTAGTTCTATGAAATTTCCTCAGCATTTCAGAAGTTGTTAGGAAACAAATTTAATGATTAACATTGCTGACTACCACATCTTTCATTTATTTTTCTAATAACTCTTCAACCTGGCATTTAAAAATAAATGTTTAATTTATGTTGCTGTTTACTATCCTTTCATATTATTGATTTAATGGAAAGTATTTCAACATTACATAATGTGAAAAACACTGTTCATGTTTTCCAAATATGCAATAGAAACATTGTTGCTGTTCCACATTCTTTTAGACAATTCTGTTTTTCACATCTAGTAGTAAAGCAGTGCTAGTAGCTGCAATATCATTATCTCTGATTAACTTAACATTCTTACTTTCCATGGGCTATATACTTTTGCCTTTTCTTTCTTCTAAGTTCTTCAATCATTTAACTCTTTAGTTATACACTAACTGTTGTTAGGTTCATTTTTTTCTCCATTTGTTTCATGTTTTAATGTGCTGCTTCCTCTTCTTTTAGACAGTAAGAAACAAGTTGAGGATGCAGATAATGAATAGACCGTGAGTGGTATACGGGTTGCCAAAACTGTGACTGTGAAATTTCAAAGCGGGGAATCTTTTGTTCCAAGGATGTTTTTTGCAGGTGTACTGGATCTGGCTGGGATTAAGTTAACTTTCTTCACAGCAGTGATATTGTGCTGTGTTTTGGGTATGTGCTAAAACAGTGTTGAAAACATGCCGATGTTTTGGCTGTTGCTGAGCAGTGCTTGCAGAGGATCAAGGCTGTCTCTTTCCCACTCTGCCCACACTCCCACCCCAGTGAGTAGGCTGAGGATGGGCAAGAATTTGGGAGGGGACACAGGCAAGACAGCTGACCCCAACTGGCCAAAGGGACACTCCATGCCATATGACATCATGCCCAGCAATAAAACTAGGTAGAAGAAAAGGGTGGGATAGGGGTTGGGTATCAGAGACTGACCAGGGGCCTGCTCAGGGGCCTCAGCAAGTGATTGTCTTAACATCACTTTTTATTTTTTTTTTCTTTTATCCTTACTTACTACATTTTATTAATTCTCACTTTTTTCCCTTCATTAATCCATCTTTATCCTGACCCATGAGTGTTCTCTCTTTCTCTCCTATTTTCTCCCCTGACTTCTTCTCCTATTCTTTTTCCCTGGGGAGAAGGTAGAGGGAGTGAGCTAGCAGCTCCTCTGATTGTGGGTGCTTACCTGGTGGCCAGGGTCAACCTACACCACCAGGATGTAAGAAAAATACATTAGAAGCACAATCCCCAGGGGAATGAAGTACTTTTTCCAAGAAGCAAGCCAGGAAAGAGTCATTTGTGAAACCACAGATGAAAGGAGTGGGAGGACAGGCTGAGAGAGCTGGGACTGTTTAACCTTAAGAGGAGGCTCAAGGGAGAGTATCTTATTGATTTGTCTAAAAGCCTGATATGAGGAGTGAAGATGGAGCCAGACTTACCTCAGTGCTTTCCAGTGAAAGGACAAGAAGCAATGGGCGCAAACTGAAATTCAGGAAGTTCCATTTAACTTATGAAAAAACCTTTTTACTGTGGGGGTGGTTGAACATTGGAACAGGTTGCTCAGAGGAGTTGTGGAGTGTCCAACCTTGGACACGCAGAAAACCCAATTGGATACAACCCTGCTCTGAGCAGAGTGATGGACTAGAAAATCTCCCAGCCTCAGCTATGTTGTGATTCTGTGAAATGTCATGGGTGTTAAGTGACCCACAGTTTCGTGGATCAAGCAGCCAAGCACATAGTCAGTATAGATAACATGGGATAGCAGAGACCCTTCTCAGATGAAGCTGCAGCATTTTTTCCCAATCTCTAGAATTATCTTTCAGCTCTGGATACACAAGATTTTATAATGAATTGTATTTTATTTTTATTTTACTTTTGAATAGAGTGGTTATGTGAGTCTTTTTAGTTTAGACCTTGAGCTTTTTCACTGACAAAACTAGTGCTTCTGCTTTGGCATAGAAAAGCACGGAAACCTGTCTCTTAGTACAGCATCGTTATTTTGGAACATACTGTAACTTGACGCGTGTTCCTGCACCAGAGTTGTCTGAGGCAGCAGAGTCTTGTAAGAGAACTTTCCAGTTACAGACTAATGTGCAGAAGGCTGATTCCCTCTATTTGAGTGTAAAGTGACTCTACGGAAATGGATCCTGCAGCAGCAATTTCTGCTGGACACTGAATGTAAAACAATAGTCTTTACACAAGTGCTGTTTTGTAGTAGGAGTGCTGGTAAAATCGTTTCATTCACACCTACCAAAACTAGTGTTTCAAGGTGACTCATTGTCCTGATTCAACCTGCTTTTTAAGTTCAACTTACTAATTTTACTGCTGGCCTTTTCACTTGCTGATGGTTTCATAGGTAAGAGTTAGTTTATATCCTTCTTTTCCCAGCAGTTCCTGGTTTTTAGTGAGTGGGCCCAAATAGTCTTGTTAGGTTAAATTAATTGTTAGCTGTTGCTGTTCAGGTGTGTATTTAACCAACTAAATCTTGATTGCTTGATTAAAAAAAAAAAAAAAAAAGAATAATAGGAGTGGTCCAGCTTTTTTAATATATGAGTGAAATATTACACTTTTTGTGAAAAAAAAAAATAACTTCCTCTAAGAGATGAATTGCAACATGAAATCTGCAATACGGGGGAGGTATAAGGTGCACTTACGCTTTTGGTTACTTTACTAGAAAAGTACATGGTTTTAATTTGATTGACTTAGGGGCTTCAAAAACTTGCTCACTGATTTACTCTCTGAAAAGATGCTCATGAATGCTTTATAGTTGTAGCATGGGTTTCCATCTGAGCTGAAGAGATTTTTTTTTTTAGTGTGTAGGTGCAGGAAGAATGTGATCTCTTTTGTGGTGGGTGCTGCCTCCTTCTCTGTGAATTCTCATTTGTTGAACAGAAGGAGACTGAGCTCTGCAAGCGTGGCGGTGCACACAGAACTGTTGCATGAACAGGCAGTGCTGTACACTGGATTCCTATACTCTCTCATTGCACATGATGATTTTTTCTCTCTGAATATTTTAATTTTCTGCTTAGTGTAAAGATAGCTGGGGGGTGGGGTGGGTAGTGTTAAATACTGAATGTTGCATCTTTCTACCTAAAATTGAGGGTCTCACAGGTTATTCCACTGAGGAAGATAATGTGATTATGTGAGATACCTTCAATCCAGTTATTTACAAAAAATACATAAAACTATATTGCCATCAGTACAGAAGTGGTTCACAAGTCTTCATCTGGTGCTTGTTCTGATTGTGCTGGTCTAGTTCCAACGCCCCTGCCATGGGGATGTCTGGCAACTTAGTTTATTTCACCTATTATCTTTAGCAATGACGAGAACTAGCAGATATTGCATTAAGAGACAGTCATAATGCAATGCTAAGAGCATCCTGTAAACGTTTTCCAGGGATGTCAGCAATACCAGCACACTGGCACTAGGGACCACATCCCACATAAAAAGGCTTTGGTTGACAATTCGGCTGAAGTGCAATGTCAACAACTCTGTCAGGCTGCACGGAGGCGTTTTTCCCAGTGCAGTGACAATACCGACAGTGCGTGCACTCTGGCGACTGGCCATGGCCTTGTGATATTCCCCTCCTATGTAAGCAGAAGGGATATAGACCTCTCAAACCGGAGGGTTTTCTGAAATCTTCGTGAGTGATCTATTATTGCCAACCCTGTGCTTTTGCTTTGGGGTACTACATCTCCAGATTTGACCCCATATTTACCGTATTTGTAATTTTCTACCGCTAATTTACCCAAGTTCGACCGGTGGGAGCTGAGTGTCGCTCCGGTTTCGCTCACCTCCCCTGGCTGGATAAGCCCCCGTGGCTCCCAGGCCACCATTTTCCAGGGTGAGTAAAGCCACCCGCGGGAATACCGCGCACGTTTCGGGTCCTAGCTGGCAGGCTCCGGGGGAAGGACGAGCAGGGGCGCCGGGACGCTGCCGCCGCGGCTGCGGCACTGCCGGGGCCGGCGGTGCCGCGCTTCCTTCCCCGGCGCTCATCCGCGCCCGGGAGCGGAGCGGCGCGGAGCGGCGCGGACGGGAGGGGCAGGGCACAGCCGCCGCAGCCGCCGCAGCCGCTCCCTCCCCGCGGCGGCCGGGGGGCGGGACGCCGCGGCAGCGCCAGCGCCGCTGTCAGCGCCCGAGGGGCTGGGGGGGCCGTGCCGGCCGCGGGCAGCTGCGGGCGGGCGCCGGCGCGCAGCGGAGCGGGATCGCCCGCTGCTGGGAGCCGCACCACGGCAAGCACGGAGCCGCGTCGCACCAGCACCGCGCCCGTGGCGCCGGATCCCCCGTCGCGGTGAGTGAGGCGGACGGCGGGCGGCGGGCATCGAGCAGCGGGCGGGCAGCACCGGCCCGGCGGCGCTGCGGGGCCCGTGGCCCTGTGCCCCGGCGGGGCGGCGGCGGCAGCTGCGAGGGGTAGCGCGGACGCAGGTCCCCGGGTCTGCGCCGGGGGCAAGGGGAACTGGGTCGATTTAACAGGTTGAGATGGGCATGTGGTGCGCGGCTTTCTCGGTACCCGCATTTTTGGTGTGGAGGTAGTCAAGAGCTGGCTTTTTATTAGCGATTTGGTGCTGCTGCTATTGCAAATATTGGCTGCTTATGCTATAAAACGCTTCCTAGGAAGCTGCGTCTTCAGTTGGGTGTCTAATAACTCTCGGGTATCCGGCAGCTGCCAAAACTATCAGGACATATAGTTGTTTATCTCCATTTGGGCTTTAAGATAGTTCATACACATAAGGAAATACCCTAACTTTTTCTTTCCCATTGGCAAGAATAAGGGAGAACATTTGGGGCATCCTTATGGCTCTAAAGGCAGTTTACTCTCCCCAAAGTGGTATTTTCTTAGGCTGCTGGACCAATGACTCTTGCTTTAAAACATTTTATTCATGAAGTTTTCAAACGGCTGACAGTCCCTTGTGCCAACTTTTTAACTGTCTTTTTTTATCATGTGTAATTTATACGTAATGAGACATGATTAATTTTTACTATTTACGGAATGAGTTTTCGGAGTCTGCTGGGAGGTTATTTTATCTTTTTGATTTAATGGGTACAGGATTCCTTGTAATTTTAGAAATCTAAATCAGATTATAGAGTTAAATAATTTTGAAGGGACTACCTAAAGCGAGATGTAATTCAAGCCGTTTGTAAGTTTGCAAAGTGATACTTAGTCAGAAGTCCCAGAAGGGATGAGTAATTGATTGGGTTTTTTAGGTCTTGCTGCGATTTGGGTTTGGGTTTTTTCCTCCTGCAGGGCATATGACATTTGCAAAAATCTGTAGCGTTCAGTTAAGTACACTGTATCCTTCGAGGATCATGCAGTAACAAACAAGCAATATTATTAGATACTCTTTTTTTTTTTTTTAATTTATTCCTGCACTCTGTGTCCCTTGAATAGCTGCGGTGTTCCACGACACAAAGGCCTTGTATCTTTGTGCATATAAAGTGGTTCAACAGGATGAAACAACTAATTGATTGTGAATAAAAGTAAAAGAAACCAAATGGCCAAGAACTGAAACATTTGCCATGCTCAGCTGCATTTTTCCATAGCAGTACTTCATAAGTAGGCAAGTTTCAAAATACGTTTTTTGTATTCCTACAAA
Organism: Strigops habroptila; assembly: GCF_004027225.2. Classification (NCBI taxonomy): domain Eukaryota; kingdom Metazoa; phylum Chordata; class Aves; order Psittaciformes; family Psittacidae; genus Strigops; species Strigops habroptila. Next base: position 31,903,415 of record NC_044279.2, read on the forward strand.
ACAGCCTGTGCTCAGGGTACTCTTACCTTCCGGTTTTGAAAACATGCTTAATTACAGGTGTACGCCCTGAAGCCAATGGAAAATTTCCACAGACTTGCCTGACCCGCAAGGATTAATTCTAGCAACTTTTCCATCATGTTATTCCTTCATATAACCACAAGTTTCCGATGTTCCTGGGATATATGCTTGTAAGCTTCTAGGAGATGAGGCAGCAGAAAACCTGACTGGATTTGGGGGCTTGTTCCACCCTTCTTCTATTAGGAGAATGATTCACTTTAGGCTTAGCATGAACAAAAGGCTCTGGGGAGACCTTAGAGCCTTCAGTCTTCCAATACCTAAAGGGGGCCTACCAAGAAATCTGGAGAGGGACTTGTTTACAAGGACAAGTAGTGATACGACAGGGGGGAATGCCTTTAAATAGAGGAGGATAGATTTAGATTAGTTATTAGGAAGAAGTCCTTTACTGTGAGAGTGGTGAGGCTCTGGCACAGGTTGCCCAGAGAAACTCTGGCAGCCCCATCCCTGGCAGTGTTCAAGGCCAGGTTGGACAGGGCTTTGAGCAACCTGGTCTAGTGGAAGGTGTCCCTGCCCATGGCAGGGGGGTTGGAACTAGATGATCTTTAAGGTCCCTTCCAACCCAAACCATTCTGTGATTCTATGATTTTTGAAATCTGTGTTGTATTTTTTGCAATGTGGCTGGAAAGGCACTCTTGAGTTTCATGTACCCTGTCACATTCTTACAAGCTGTATTTTCATGCCTCGTTATGGAGTTGTAATGTTAGAGAGGTAGTATAGTAATGTTTGAGACTAAAAGTCCTGTGCTATAAGGTATATATGTTTGTTTGTTGTTTTTACATTGGAATGGTCAGGAATTTCATTTTTTCTGTAACTGGCTCTAACAGTATTTTTGATTGAAACTTTCATTGCTAGTCAAGTCTGAAGTGTTAAAAATAAACGATGACAAGGTTACAGTGACGTGTTTTTTGTAATGTGCAGGTATCTGCTGAGCTCTAAGAATTCTGGGTCTGTATAACATTGTGCATTTGTATTTTTACATGCAGGCAAAGAACAGTTCTGCAGTATCTGAGGATGGATAAAGACTTCCGCTACTACTTCCAGCACCCGTGGTCTCGCTTAGTTGTGGCTTACTTAGTGATCTTCTTTAACTTCTTAATATTTGCGGAGGACCCAGTATCTCACAGTCAGACAGAAGCCAATGTTATTGTTGTTGGTAATTGTTTCTCCTTTGTAACAAATAAATACCCTGAAGGAGGAGGCTGGAGATTTTTGAAGGTGTTTCTGTGGCTGCTTGCCATTCTCACAGGACTGATAGCTGGGAAATTTCTCTTCCATCAGCGCCTGTTTGGTAAGTTACATGATGCACCTACTGACTTCTCGATAATGGCTTTCAGACTTCTCCCTTTAGCTTTCTACTTATTGCAATTTTGTAAGCTTTGCTATTAATCGCTTCAACTCTTTAGAGCTATATAGAACTCAGTACATCAAAGCTTACATCATCGTAGAAGTTAATGCCATGTCTACTTATGAGCGTAATTTACAATGATTTCAGTCAAAAAGACTAAAAATAGTGAAAGCTGGCATGTTTTAAATACTTGAGAGGTCAGTGGTTTTCAGTACTATAAAAATACATCTTTGCATCTTCAGACAGATTTTTAAATCTCATGATTAAATTTTCTCAGCAATGTGCAGAAAAGGCATTGTTCCTTGCGACAGTGACACTGTGTATTGTCAAAAGTCACGTTAAGTGGAAGCAGAGCCTATTAGTATTGGCAGAGCTGTGCTGTAGAGCTTCCCATGTGAAAACAGGAATTCTAGAGAAGCAGAACCTGTCTGTCTTGTAGTACAAGAGTGAGTCAGTGAAATGGAAAGGTAGGAAATGAGAAAAAAACATGTGAGTAAATACTTTTGTATACAGCAGGTGACTAAACTGGGGAACTTACTGGACATGGACTGACTGAAAGGAATGGAATGACCCTGAATTAGATTCTGAGACTGAGAACTTAGATGTAAGCATATAGAGGTAAAAAATAATCAATCATTGTCTTAACTGAGTCATGTAGTGAATGTAGAAAATGTTGCATCTGAGGGCTCAAGGCTGCATCTAAGTTTTAGAGATAAGTAGAAATCATGGAAAGGATTACTTCACTCCCACCAGCTTCATCGTTCTTTGAAACATCTGATTCTAGGTGTGTCATTGCTGGTCTAGATAGACTGGTCCTATATTCTTATGCTGGTAGTACTGCAGGATGGATGGTTACTGGAACACCTCAAAGCACATGAGTGATAGGCTATTTCCTTGGTCTGTCTTGTTCTATTAAGATAGAGAGCGAGCCACTATTGTTTCAATAAATCAAATGTAAAGCTGTTACGTCAAGGAACGAACAAGCAAAGCCACATTAAGAGACTTCTCGTCATACAGACTTCTCTTGAAGAACTTACTTATTCTGAAAAATAGTTGAGCATCTCAATCGCTATTTGGTGGACATTTTAGCATAATGTAATGGTAAATGTAGAATGTCCCGATAAAGAGGACATTTTACCTTATTTCCTTGGCTCTGGAACCAGCACTGTTTCAATAACATTTTCCATTCTGGTGTCCACATTTGAGGAATTATTTTGTTAGATTGGAAAAGATCAGGGAAAAGTAATGAAACTGATTGTAAAATTGAAAAATAAGCCCTATAGCGAGAGATTGAGAAGATAAAGGGAAGATTAGAGGGTGATTTGCTCAGATTTGACTTGAAGGACAGAGCCTTCAGTCTGGCAAGTGTATTGCAAGGTCCAGTGCCTGGAAGTGGCAAATAGCCAGCACTTTTGGGTTTTTTTTAACTGAAAGGCTGGACAATCAGTGGAACAAGTTGTTATAGGATGTGGCTTCATCAAGACATGTACATTTTTCTTTTGGGGAATATGTCCTAGTCTGACGAGTAATTCTCTATCTATCTTTTATCTAAGTAGGTTATTATGATAACTCCTTCTGGATTTGTAAGTGTCTATCATAGAGAGGATGTAGCTTAACATAAATTTTAAAGCAGCTTGAATCAGCGTTACTGCCAGAAGGAGAAGGTCTGCCCAACCTTCAGTGTCTGCTGCTTCATACTTTTGTGCAGTTGTTCAGTGAAACAGGATAGGGAACTTACCCACATTAGCGGTACCCATCTTTTATTTCAGAGAGGATCATATCTCTGATCATACCGATATTTGTGGCAGCACACAGATGGGATCAGCATTGGGAGAAAGCTTACAGGCAAGAGATTCCTCCCTCTGATTGCAGTGCTGCCTTATAGATATTTATGGTTGTGTTCTGGGTGACCAGTCTGGGTGTAGATACAAACTGATTGGAGGCTAGTTGCTGCATATTGAGTTTCACAACAATTTGAGCCAATGTAGATCTGCCAGTCTTCCTGTCCTAACCCCAGCCACGTCGTTTTGGTGCCTCTCTCGAGCCAGTGCTGTTGTTAATGTGACAGAGCAGCGAGCCAGCTCAGGCAGCTGATCCCATGGAAAACCAATTGCTGCTTCTGTCATCTACAGCAGCTCCTTGAACTGATGTGATCACTTGAGTGCCAATGCCAATGCAACGGCCAAGGACTGTGCCGCCAAGATAGCTGGGGGCCATGGCAGCCCTACCTTGTATTGGCTCGAGTGCTGTGGGACTGCACCCACACAGTGTGTCAGTGGAAATATGCTGTTGCTTGTGATACACTGCAAGCAGATGGCAGTCTGTGTGACTGAAGAGCTGACTGTATTGCTGATTGATGTGGCCATACTAGCTGTAAACTAGCTAGTGTGGATAGCAATTGCATTGATGAGATGATGATGTGGGTTTACAACTTGAGTGTCTCTTTGGATCTCCAGAAGATTTATACAGCCCATGCTGAAATCTTTTCTGCCAGTTATTTGTGACTATTTTAATATCTTCATTGCCTAGAAATCCCTCATTTTATTGAGATCCTCATTGAATATGCCCTCTGGATCTTCTGGCATCAAGCACTTTGTGAATTCACTTGTTATTGTTTCTAATTTCCCTAGTCTATCTTTCTAAGTAGCTGCTGCTTCTGTATTTTTTTTTTTTCTTTTTTCTATTTAATCCTTTATTTTTTCATGTATAATTGCTTGGAACCATTCTATTTTTAATCCTTGTTCATTTATTTATTTTTTCTCTGCTAAATTCTGTTTGTAGAGGAAATTGTGACTGGTTGTTTCTTGTGTCCTGTGTATAACTTCCTGCAGTCAGGTAACCAAATAGCACCAGTCAATCTTCCCCTGTCAGATCTTGGCTCACAGTGAAGGCTGCAAATTGAAATATTGAAAAGGATTAGCCTGCACATCTCACTTCAGATGAAGAGGAGTGAAAAGGATTTTCTTTCTCTATGCCCTTCTTGTTCTATTGTCCTGTCTTCTGTGTTTCTTGCAGCTGAGTTTGCCTATGAACTAGAAAAGTAGTGTAGCTAGGACTATGTCTTAATACAGTTTACCATCTGTGACAGCCGCTCTCTGACAGCCATGACCATCATGAACTATAAAAATAATAGAAATAAGTTCAAGTATGTTGTGTTTCTAAAAGTGGAAGGAGAAGGGTGCTGAAGACATTATTTAGGCTTCATCTCTCTGAGTTTATGATAAGGGAGCAGGTAAACTATATTGTTGAGAAGTAAAGATCTCAACTAGAGGACATGGTGGGATGTTTTCTGTTGATAAGGTTCAGTGCAACCCTTGAACAGTAACCTCTTCAGGGACTCCTTCAAGGCACTGCTCATGACTTAAAAGAAGATTAGAAAACAATTCCATTTCTTGCTCTTCAGTCAAGAAATAACTTACTTCATTTGATAAACATCTCCCGTGACAAATAATTCGAAGGAAAACAGCCTTTATCTAGTACATTCTTTATGCCTTTATGGCATATGGTCAGAACAAATGGTATTTTAAAATTGTCTTTTGGCTATTATCCACTTCATTTTTTTTGATTCATCACTAAGCATATATTCTATTTTGTTAGGTATTGTGTTTGCCATGCTTTTCATTTTGCAATGGAAAACGAAAGGTCATAGATGAATATTGGAAGTTTGGGGAAATAAAAAGTAAAGATATATATATCCCTGTTATTTTTTGTTCTGCATGAAGGAGTTACTTGAGGCAGGAAAAGTGGTAATTTGTTTTGCTCACTTAGAGATTTCTTGGTTTTTATTTTCTGCTTTAAGAATAGTGAAAGAGCTTACAAACTGACCCCATTTGATGATACTTGGCATTCAGAAAATGCATTTAAATCTTAAATCCCTACTTAAAAAAAATCCTTGAATAAGGTCTTGCACATTTTTCATATTTCTCTGGGGCACTGTCTGGAAAATAACAGTGTTTAGTGTGTAGAAATTGTATGTTTTTATCGGCATGTTCTCAACGTATGTACTGTTGCATTTCTGTACTCCAACCTCAGGCCCAAATTCTGAGTTGAGTGGGAGGTTTTTGGCCCAAAGTTCAGGCTGTGCCTTTTGCATCAATGTATATAAATATGATCAATCAATCATATGCATTTAAAATCATCTTTCATTTGAATAGACTTATAGCAGTATGTATTGGGCAGTGTACTTGGAAAAATAACGTCTTAATTTTTTTTAGTCCAGTGTCTTAGCTTTGACTGCTTTCCATGTGTAATAATCTATCTTATGCTGCATATTAAATACATCAGTTTAAAGCATGCTTACTGCAAAATGTGCATGTGTCTACCTCCCCATTTCTCTGATTCTAAGTGATTATAAAGACGTGTTAAAATCTGATCAAAAGCCTGTTCTTCCAGAGACTGGATTTTATTCAATTGCCAGTGAGTATGCCTAGGTTTATATTTGTAAGTTTCTTTCAAATGATGGGGATGGAAACTAAATACTTAATGTGTTATAACAAGTTATGGAAAACAAGATATATAGAACTAAAGCCATATTTTTTAAAACAGGGAAATCATCATAATACTTCAAGCAAATTAGAGATGTTGAATTTAATGGGCTGCTCTCTTACAAATGTTCACAGTTAGCAGTTTGCTTAGAATTAAATGATAATCTGAGCTTCACAGATACTGGAGTGAATAAATAAAGCAGTCATTATAAGAATTGCACTGAGTTGTGGGTACACACTAATGTTGCGAATTTTTTAATGGACAGTAGTGCCACGCTGGGAGCAATTTCATGATAGACAGTTTGAAACAAAACACCCACTGAGGACCTGTTTTCTTTTTTTTTATCAAACATCTTATGTGAAAGGCTTTAAAAGATATTGAAAACCTATTATAAACAGACTTCTCAGTGTCTGATTTTATGCTGGAAGTTAAAGTGTCTAGCAACTGAAGCAATCAATGCATGCAGATTGCAAGAGGAAATTGGCCAGAATGGGATTTAGTCAAGATGATTGTGCACTACGTAAGAAGAGTGTATCTGTCAGGTGGGTAACAGGCATAGGATAGATTCGTACAGAAGTACATATATGACTAATTAGTATCCTGATATATTAGGGGTCATGTTAACATAAAATCTGGGCTGTGGTATTGCTGCTAGTATTGCTGTGGCATATCACTTTCATTAGCAAGAGCTAATGAACCAAATGTGCTCTGTTTTGGAAAAGAAAACCAACCCAAACCTGAAAAATAAAACAAACCCCCAAAAGATGTGATAAGATTTTTGTATGGTTGTTTTTCAGCCAGATTGTTTCCCGTTCTTGTTTGATAGTAGTTATATGAACAGTTGTGCCACCATCTGTAGGAACAAGTGATGGATGTAATACTTGCATAAAATTATAACCTGATTGATAGAGAATATTCTTTTCTGTTGCCAGCTCTGAATCTTACATTACAATAGGATCTGTCACTTAATACCCAGCAACTTTGTTCCTGCTATTTCTTTTCTGTTGATGACTTCAGCCTAATAGAAAGCAACTAATGTGATAGCTGGCAAAAAGAAACCCCAACTTTCTTCAAGAGCCTGTTCAGTAGGAATTTCAGTAACAGTGATCAAGTTAATGCTGTTGAAGGCTTTCAAGGTCTACTGTGATAGCTTCACAGTCAATTTACCTCTTTTGTTTCCAGTTAAATGTTGAAGCAATACAATAAGATAATTTTGGTCCTACAAAATGTGTGCCAAGGGGCCAAGCTAACAGTTTTCTAATAATAACGCACAAATGACTGTGAGCAAGCATTTCTGAGAGCCAGAATCATCAACAAAAAAACATAAAAAGGGAGAAGCTCGCAGCCAGCTACTGAATGAGTGCAGCCTCATCAGATTCCGGCTCTGGCTCATTGCCAGTAATTAAGATGTCAGTTTAAAATAAACTTTACATCATTCATGAGGGAGGCCACAAGTGACCTTTCAAATATAAATGAAAAGCATGCAAGTGTCCTCCTAATTTCTTCTTTTACTCTTGTTTTTTTTAGAAGAGCTGTAACATCTTAGTGCTTCCGCTCTTCAGGTTCAGTGAGAAGACTGCTGTTCTCTGCTCTTAGTGTTAGTTGTGGAATCAGTCTTGTACCATATTACCTCTGGGTAGTAAATTATAGAGTTTAATTGAAGAGGTACAGGCAGTATCTACAAAAATTATTCTCTCTTCAGTGAAAGCTTTGACTGTACTGGAGGTGCATACCCCATTCCCCAACCAGCAGCATGAGACTGTGAGAATTGCTACATGTGTCAGATTATCCATAATGGGAAGGCTTTAGGGAATGTTTAGCATCCACTGACTGAAAAATAAAAAAAAGTTCATTGCTACTTCATATTGATGTGTCAGCTCTGTGTTTTGATCTTTTTGACGTGACTTTCAGATTTTTCTTTCCATGTGAGACTGGAAGTGAGTTTGGAATGATGCCTGCCACTTACAGGAATAATATGTCTCCGTTCCCCAATTTCCAGAAATAGAAGTGAGCTTATTCCTAGCAGAAGCAGCCTGATGGGCATAGTGCAGGTGCAACTTAATGCAGGGGCAAGTTTTCTTCTATCCTTATTCCATACAGCAAGCAGATAGAGAGGATGTTAGTGTGGAGAAACACCTTGCCGTGTGCCCCATGGAGAGTCCCAAAGAGAATGTGATCCCCTTGGTCATGCTGTGTCCTTTCAAAGGTCCCCTTATGCTGTCAGAGTGGCATGAAGGTCCTTGACATACCATTTCTTTTTGTGTGATTCTGCTGGGATTCCAAGTCAGCCTGTGAGTCTGTCTTAGAAAGTTAGATTTCTTTTTTTTTTTTGAAAAATTTCAAATTAAAAAAACCCTCCACCAATATTCTGTGCTTTAAAAAAACTTTAAATACGTTATCAGGATTTATGAACTATTCAGCAAATACTAAGTGTGGTTTATACATTTCTTACAGATATTTTACACATGGGAAGAGTAATAAAAAATGGTAAATGTACTCACTAACCAGAGTGACTTCTGAGGAGGAGGGGTCAGTAATTATTCCCTACAATATAGGTGGGACAGTGACACAATATTACTAAATGTGATTCCTGAGACAGGCAAAGCACATAATCTCATTTCAGATGCTGGAAAACAGACTTTTCTGCTTTGTTCTTTATTTTTGTGAGAAGGGGCAGTACCCATTTCCCCACTACGTAGCTTCTGCCAGGGGATGGCAGGAACAGCGGAGACTTTTTTTTGCCTTTTCAGACTCTCCATGGTGCCTCGTGGTGGGAAAGGAGTCTTCCAGGGCAGACTGGGCGTCTGGGTAGACCTAGCAGCAGAGCCTCAGGGCAAGATGAACTCAGACGTGAACAGTAAGTGTTGAGTAACTCATTGTGAGAAGCAATGATCATGTGAAGCTTTTACAAACAAAAGACTTTTAATCCAAATTTTCTCAAAGCTTTGTTCAGATAAAGCATTATAATTTCCATTTCATGCCTGACAAATCTGGCGGCCTTATATGATAGGATTACAGCATTGGTAGATAAGGGAAGAGCAGCTGAAGACATCTACCTGAACTTATGCATAGCATTTGACACCTGCAGTACTGCAACCAGCTCTGGAGCCCCAAACATAAGAAGGTTGTGGGCCTGTTCATATGAGTCCAGAGGAGGGTCATAAAGATGCTCAGAGGGCTGAAGCACCTCTCCTGTGAAGACAGGCTGAGAGAGCTGGGGTTGTTCAACCTGGAGAAGGCTCTAGGGAGACCTTCTGGCAGCCTTCCAGCCCCTAAAGGGGGCCTACAAGAAGTATGGAGAGGGACTTATTACAAGGACAGCTAGTGACAGGACTTAGATTAGATATCAGAAAGAAGTTCTTTAATATGGGGGTGATGAGATACTGGACCAGGTTGCCAAGAGAAGTTGAGGCTGCCCTATCCCTGGCAGTGTTTAAGGCCAGGTTGGACAGGGCTCTGAGCAACCTGGTCTAGTGGAAGATGTCCCTGCCTATGACAGGGGGATTGGAACTAGATGATCCTTAAGGTCCTTTCCAACTCAAAGTAAGGTGAGATGTTCGTACCCACCTACCACGGTTCATTCCAGAGACAGCTGCCTTTTAGTCTAAAGCAAAGGCAATTCCACCATGTATCACATACCTACCTTTTAGGAATGCTTTAACATGTAATCCACAAATAGCCCCACTTGTTATTGCCCAAGCACCAGTATGGTTCCTCAGTGCCATTATAAAGGCCTTATTAGAACTGACTTTCACTTTGTGTGTGCAGCAGCCCAATCTCTGAGGCACAGCCTAGGAGCAGGTAACTACATAGGTGTTTGGGAGCAAGACTTCCAAGTAAAAATGCTGATGATAATTTAACAGTGGCTATAATGGTATTTTAATGATGGCAATGCTAATTAGAAAAACACTGTTTTCCTGTTTGATATAAATACCCCAAAACATTTAACATGTTTAAACTGGTGTCCTCCCTTAAGCTCAGCAAAGCAGGAATTTAAGATTTCTTAAATTAGATATCCAAATAAAGAGGTAGAAAAATAATTTGTTAAGACGAGAGTTAAAAGTGACAAGCTGCAACCATGTTTTCATGTTTTGCACATTGCCTTATCTACAGTGATAGATGCATATATCAATCACCTGGAATGATGTAAAATTAATATCTTTGGCATATTCAAATTGACCATTGACTAAGTTATAGTAAAGTACCTGGTTTAGATGCGATGATTATCAACTATTTATTATTATGATTTATAAGATGTTAAAATATTATAAGCTTTATGGGTTAAACCAGTGATGCTTCTGGCTCAGTATCTAACAGTGGCACACTGTGGATGCCGAGGTAGGTATAGGAATAGTAAAGATTGTACTGATAACTTCCAGAATAGTTCCCCAACCCCCAACAATTTGTTCAGAATTCAGACAAAAATATGCCTATTTTTAGATGCCTTTGACAGTCATTTTGAAGACAAATAATAAAGGTTGTAGTTAGCAGCAGTCTTTGTTCCTGCCTCCCTGTTCTAAGAAGCAAACCCTTCTCAAATTTTCACATATACTCACAAACCCGCAAATTTACCAACTCCTTCATTCCCCTACTTCTGTTAAGATACTGAGAAATTCGTTAGGTTTGGCCATTTGCCTGAAGTCCAGGAAAAAAATAAATTAAAAGCAAACTGTTGTTGAAAAGAGGAAGATTCTTCTGCTGAGGTCTTCCTGTCTTATAAATGCCTTAAATTCATCTTTCATCTGCAGCACTGGGGTATGATCTTTCAAAGCGGACAACTGCTTAGGGCTTTGTAGGCTCACTTACACGCATGCTAAATAATGTTTTCTGTTTCTATGACACTGATGTGATGTGTGTCTACTAAGAAGTACACCTTCATTTAATCTTAAAGCAAAGGAGAAACTAAATCTGTACAAGATTCAACCAAAGTCAGACATGCTAAACAAATAATGAAAATGAGAACTGTGGCAGGTAGGACTTACGGAGATGAGACAGGATAGAGGGAAATGTTCCTAGAGAGACAGCAGCAACAATACCAAGTTTTAGTTTACTTAAGAAAAAGGAACAAGGCCAAAAATCAAGAAATCCCAGCTTTAATTAACAAAAACCCACAAATATGCCAGCTCTGTTGGTAATCTACAGTCATAGATGTAAGTGACAAAAAATATGGATCCTAATTCACTCTTGACGGTATAATGTGCTGGATGTATGGGAAGTGAAGGAGAAACAGAAAACTAGCATTTTATGTGGAGCTTCTGTGGAGTTCCTGGCCTGGGGAATTCAGGGCTTAACACAGTATTCAATTTTGTATCATCTTCATACAGCAAATTGAAATGTAAAGTCTTGGCAAATAGTTTTCTCCATGCCTTCCACTTTGCTTGATGTTCTTCTTGATATGTACCAGATTAGATTACTTTGAAGTAATGGTTTGGGGCCATGCTTGCTTCTCATGCACCTCCTCACTGTGGCAGCCAAAGGTGTAGCAATGTTTATCTAAATTAGAGGTCACTTCTGTATGACCTATATAAATTCAAAGAGTAAAACTTTCAAGGAGTACTACTTTCTGGGGGATATCTACAGATTTCCATCTCTGAGGCTGCAGATAAAACCCGAAACTTCTCTTAAGACTCTGTTTCTGATTGTCATGTTAGTGACACACACCAGAAGAAATGCAGGTGTCAGTGGTCTCTTGAGAGTTGGGGTCTAAGGGGGTCTAAGAGGGGCGCACTGCAGCAGTGCTGCCTGCACAAGGTTGGCCTGCAACGTACCTGAAAAAGTCTTAACCTCAGTACTCTACCAACACCCATGAACTCTACAGAGCCAAAATCCTTTTTGTCTCAAATGTCATGGTGGTGTCATACAGCTGCACATGCATACAGCATGACATGTGGTCATGTGCTGCAAAATTCTGATTTGGTATTGTGTCCTCTGGCAGTAATTCATACATTTGTATTTCGTTTCAACTGATACTGTACAAATTCTTCTGGGTAGATCAGCTACTCCAGACAGGACTTTTACCCTGGAACAGTTACTCCATTTGCTGCAGAGAATAGGTTATTCACTCACCTTTTCCTGTGGGTAGTGCCCTGGAAATCAGATTGACAGCTGATACAATTACATTAAAGAGCAAAACTTAGGAATTTTCACGTTACTTACATTGAGATCTATCCAGTTTTCATTTTTATAGTTACAAACCTTATACCTCACAAGACATAAAGCCATTTTACACTATTTTGTCTGGTTGAGGGAAGTAAGTTAAGCCTGTTCAAGCTGTTTCCTTGTGTGTTATACTATGAAAAGGTGAAGTCCTTCAAAGACTGCTTCTTCAGAGCAGGAAGAACATGTGTATTCCTAAGTATGTCAGTGTCTCTTAGGTGTCTTTGCCACTATGAAAGGCACTATTCATTTTGTGCCTGAATAATTCATATTATTTGAAATTGAACTTTTGTAACTAGATCTCTCAAGGAGTCTCTGGATATTTTGTGACCATTCTGAATGCGTTGAGACAAAATTTATGGTTATTTTTCAATACATGTAAGATGTACTGAATATAGTCTAACAAATATTCATAAAATAAATGCAACTTCAAAATGAGTGAAGACATTTGAATTCCTTACTCTGAGAGGGAAAAATCTTTCTCTGAAAGAGCTAGAAATACTGAGCAGCAAAACTGAGAAAATGCTCCATAACCTCAAGGAAACAAGTGCCATGTACTGTTTTCTGTGTCTGTTCCTTGTAAGACACTAGTGTCTCAGGATGGCGAGCACTTTTTTGGCTATTTGAAGATTAAAATGCAGTGGACTGTCATGCTGCACATAAAGCATTCTGGACCTGAAAGCCATACCATGGACATGTCTTTATTATTTCTCTTTCTCCTAGATCATGAAATATGTAAACTGTCATCCATCTGAAAGTTGGACAGATGCACCTTTAGAGGTGGAATGCTTTTCTGTAGTAGCATCAGACAGGCTTTCCAGAGAACAGCCTTTTGCCAAAGTAACATATAGAGGTGCATAATAGAACAGGCTTTAGTTCCAAACAGTTCACCAGCACCTTTCTCCTTTGATTGTTTCAATTTTGATCATTCAGATCAGTGTGGTGATTCAAAACCTATTTGAGTAGCTTCTAAGCTTAGTTAGCTTGCCTCTTGCAACAGCTTTTGCAAAGTGCTTCCATGGACGATTATTCTGTGCTTGCTTCCCTTGTGATACTGAAGTTTGGGAAAGGCCACGTGTATGTCTCCTTACCAGGAGGAGACTTCTCGCTGGGGGCTGACCTTAGATTTTAATGGTTTAAACAGTTTGAACTGCATGGTGACTTAATTTCTTTTTAATTTCTCTTGCAGCGAAAATGTCCCTTCTAGTCACTGTTGGCTGAGCTAAAGGAGCTGGTGAAATCTGGGCTCTCAAAGTATGCCCAGACATTAGTGGTCCCTTCTAGACTTTGTCCAAAGTTTACAGCTGAAAGAGTCAGAATCACACCTTAGCTTAGTCCATCCTCATTTCCCCTTTTCTTTTCAAAATCTTACCCAATCCTGGACGACACAAAACTCTTCAGAAATTGTGCAGGCTGAAGCTTTTTATTAGAAAATCTGCAATTATTTCAGCTCTCAGTTAAGGTTTTTATTGTATATGCAAAGAGCTTACAGAGGCAGTCTCTGTAAGCTAACCCAGAGGTTAGCAGAATGCCTTTCTGCATATCAAACTAAATCTTAACTTGGTTGAGGCTCATATAAGGTTGTGTATGAAATATGAATTATTGATCCTTGGATTTCCAGATGTGGTTTGATGGCCTGATACTGCTGGTGTGGAATTGGTGTCAATCATATGCTTATGTTTGTATGGTCGTCTTACAGCTTTTTTAGTATTGCATTCTGCCTTCAAACTTCAGACAGCCATGCCAGTGACTCTGTAGGGATGTATTCTGCCCTAAGTTACTCCAGGAATGGGTTTGGTATTGTTAGGTTTATGGTTGGACTCGATGGTCTTAAACGTCTTTTACAGCCTAAGAGATTCTATGATTCCTAAACTTACAGAAACTGTGGCTCTTCACAATGTGTCAGCTCCAGCACAGTTTCCGTGCCTCATCTTCCAGCAAAAAGGAAGTCCTGCTCAGCTAGGATTCTGATCTGTCAAGAAAATGAGCAATAACAGATCTGTTATTCTCATGCTGTGGTAATGGTTATGGCATATGAGGTCCTGCTGTTGTAAAGCAGGGGCAGTTGTTGCAATTACAGTCTGTGTAAACAACTGGCCAGAACCACAGTTATCAGAGGAAAATTAGCTTTGAGAAGCAATTCAGACAGAAATAATTATCTTTCAACAGAGGAGCACCTTCTAGTGGTATTGAGTGAATATGGCAACTAGTTAAACAGTTATTTTCACTAAATAAGGAGATGTAAATATGCTAGATGAAGAATAGTAACAAATATTTCTGTACACTATTTTTATGATTATGTTGATAATTTAAAACCAAACCTGAGTAGAAAACATATATGTTTGGAAAAATTAAAACAGCTAATTGTATCCCTTTTTGGTGCTCAGACAAGTGTCTATCCGGATGTATATACAGATGCTAGTTGAGAATTATATAGCTTATGAAACAATAATTTCCCACGAAGTCAGAAAATATTCAGGTCCAAGTGTGTACCTCCGTATTTCATTGTAGGCTAGACAGCTGACTTGCTAGTCACTGGAATATACTTCCTCTTGATCCCGGAGCATCAGTTCTCCACTTGTCTTGTGCACTGGAATTTCAGACACGCTTTGTAACCCCTGGGGTTCCTGTTTGCGCACTGTAAGATTTAGTCACAATGTCCAAAGCAGACAGCATAGTTGTAAATAGTTATTGAAGACAAGAAATAAAACAAAACACATACTTAACCTGTACATACTGAGATTAAATTAGAAAGCTGTCACTGGTCGGGGTTTATTTTTTTCTGCAGACCTTACGTCTCTGATTAGAACTGGAGAGAGGGAACCTCCTGCATGTGAGCGCGCATCTGCTGAGGGGGTCTAGACAGAAAATAGCATACTCTGTTCTTGACCAGGAGAAAGTCTAGATCATTTTTTAATTAAAATGAGCATTGTTTCACTTCCTTTGAGACACACATTCTTTTTGTTAGAACACCTGCTATCTCCTGTATTTGACTGACCAAGTGATTGCTTTTTTGTCTTGAGGAAATGTAAAGCTATTTCTCTCTTGCTCTGTGCCAGTCTTTGATGGCGCAACATACATGCTCAGTAGTAACCCTTACGTTCCCTGCATTGAGTCCCAAAGGCAGCATTGGTTGCCTTAGTCCTGTAGCAAATCTCTGGCAAAGCGTGTGACCAAATCTAAATCTCTTCTGAGTTCCAGTTCAGCACTGGAGTTAGTTGTGGGCGGCACAACAAAAAGACAGTTGTTTTCTATCAAACTCCACTTCATGTGTTTGGTCTAAAAGCGCATTGCTCATTCAAATCAGTCTAATGGTTTATTCTGCATATTTTCTAGTATTTAAAAATATTGAACTATTTACATATACACATTTTCAACTCTGTGTATATTTTTATGTGTTTATAGTACAATCAGGTTTGCAATTTACTGTGCAACAATAGTGTGTTTGGACTACTCACCAGAATGACCATTTGCAAACTAGTAGATACTTCTAGATGGATGATGACAAAATGTTGTTTTCTGAATAAAAAATGCTTTACAAATGTTTATTTTCAAAAGCTGTGGGGTAGATAGATTGTGAGCAACTCTATATGCTGTTAAAAATAAGCTAGCGAGTCAGTTTCAGTGCAATTTCAGGAGAAAAGAATAAACAGTGTGGGGAAATAAAAGGAAAGAAATCATTGTTCTGACAATTCATTGCCGAGTATCACTAAATTGGATTTGAAAACCAGAGATTACAGCACTGCCCTTCAGAGTTCATCCTCAGCATTATATGGGATATAATTACTGCTATGCTTCTTGAACCTAATGTGAAATTTGGATTCCAATGAATTCAGAGAAGGAAAATGTAGTTTCTATAGGCACTACATTTAAGATGATGAAACATTGTAGCTCTAAAATTAAAAAAGGAGGAGGATCATGAAATTACTTTTATAGCCTGTCAGTTAAAAAACCCCACAGATTTCTTAAAAATGATAAAAATTCTTCAAGGATAAAGAGTGCAAAAATATAATTAATACCTATGTGCCCTCTAATTGACTTTTCTTTTGTTACACAGTGAGGACATCTAAAGAGAGAATTTTTTTTTCACATTCATTTTAGAACCTGGGGTACAGTCACATAGAATTTAAAGTTCTACACCTCAAGAACAAATGCGTTAGCATTTTCTATTGCTAACGCAGGGTTTTCAGTTGCTTCCAAACTAAAAAATATTCTAAAACATTATAGGAAATCAATATCTACTTTTACAGGTTTCCTTTTAACTGCATCAGCAGAATTGTCTAAACCTCAAGTAATAACATTGGTAAGAGTAAAGTCTATAATTAAAGTGAAATGTTAAATCTCTATAATGGAAATCGACAGATGCAGAAAAATTCAGAATTAAGCCTGCCTACACACTGTAATTCTGGCATAGCTTTAAGTCTTCCCACATGATATGCGTTTTACAGCTTTTTCACAACAGCCGCTTGGGTTATTGCATCTAGGTAATAGTAATGACATTAATGCAAAGCAAAGAGGGAGATGTGGTGCCTTTATGAATCCCCTGCAACATTCAGTGCAGCAGATGGCACTGACCATTACCACCCTGCTCTCGGTTGCCTGACAGAAAATGTCAGCCCTTTCCTTGCAGCAGGAAAGTCCATCTTCCTCTTCTTGTTTTTGTATTAAAAGATGAATGTGCGTTACCATGAATATTTGTATTTCTATTCTTTTTTCTTTGACAAATAGCAAGCAATCTTTAAAGGCCATGTGGCAATTTAGGGGAAGGCAAGGTGCTATACATTTCACTGCATTTGCTCACCTGCAGTTTTTAGTTCACACCAGGCCCTTGAGACTAGCAAAATCAGATAACACAGGCTGCACAAGAAGCCTGGTGGAATGATGCCTGAATGCTAATGTTGGTCTTCTGACCAGTGTTGGCTGGGCTGGTGGGAAACCAGAGATCTGAGGTTCCTGTTGCCCTAGCACATGATGTACTTTGCGAGGACATCACTTTTCTACCTAGGTCAGTAGCTGAGACCTTGGCTATGACGTTTTGTGGCATTAGGCTGCATTTTACCTTAGACCGCAAAAGTGGAGAACTGCAGTGCTCCCTGAGTAAGGTTCACCTTTCCCAGCTGGAGGAAGTCCCATCCATGCTGAGTCATGTGAAGACCAAGAGATAGAGCCAGTAAATGGTAAGTTGGGAGAAGGTCTGAAAAGAGAGCTTGGGGGCTACAGAGGTGGTAGGTCCTTGCACAGGGGCCAGCACACCCTATCACCTTTGACTGCAGGCTCCAGGCGCATTGTGGGGAGACTTGGCAGCCCTGAGACTCAGAGGTTTCTTTAAGGCAGGAGCGGAGAAGCTACGTTTCCCTGCAAGGCAAATGGTGGACTTAGCCACGTTACCTGCCTCTGCCGTGGTTCCTCCAGTTGTAGAATCAGTCTAGGCGTATTTTTAATTCTGCTTAAAGAGCTTTGGTTTCCATTGATGAAAGCAGTCTACAAAGGTGAACTATTTTAACTACCTTGTGGTACTGTTTGTCATAGCTTTCTGTCAAGTGAGGTGTTTCTGAGGTGTGGAAAATAAAAACTTTTATATTAGAATATATTCATTTATGTATATTGAAGAGAAAACCAAACTTTCAGGAACATTTGAACATTTTTATTTAAAAAAGGTAAGCTCATATCTTAGTAAGTGTGAGAAGGTAGTTTGTGAGATAAAGGTATTACAAAGACAAATGGAGAATAGTGGATGCATAAAGATGGCTTTCCTTAGAAAGCAGCTTTGGGACATTTGTAGCAGAATTTCTCTCTTTAATGTAGAGGTTTTTGTTTTAACAATTTTTTCTTATAAAACAGTGCTGAATTTAGAGTAGTAAATGAGAAAGTTATTTTGCTGAGCACATTCATAAACAGTCAAATCTTTCAGGCCATGGTCTACTTTGTATTCATCTAGTCTATTAGAAAGATGTCCATCACTGTAATATCTCAGACTTGAGATATGGGACATGAAAGCTACCCATAGCTTCCAGTCAGTTTTGTAGGCTAATACATTATTACAACATTCAATAATGTTTTCAAACTCATAACGGTTGGGCATTTAATTGCCTCAGATTTAATCCAAACAAAGATCTGTGAGAAAACCAGTACTGCAACATTCTTGTCGTAGTAGATGTTGACTTTGGCTTTTAGCTGTTTAGTTTATTGTTCACTTATTGTAGCAAAATGGAATGAACTTATTTAACTTTATTTGTTTATGTCATTCTATCTGGAGAACATTATAATAAAACATTTTAGGAGCATTTATTTCCAAATAAAAATATGACCAGGTAAATATGAACAGATGTCTTGTGCCTTTTAACACTTATTTTGTAGAAAACCTTTGATTTCAGTCAGGACAACATTAGCATTAGTTCAGCCTAGTTGAACAAAACCACTTTAAAAAGTGTGTTTAATTGATTATAGAATCACTTACGAACAGGAAAACAAATGTCTGGAAGCCTTGTCAGCTACTGGCGTGTATTCACAGCTGAATATTATGGGCTGAAGGTGAAAGAGGGAAGGATTTTTCATTAGTTTTGTGTTCTGAAGATAACTTCTGAAGATTACCCAGCACCTTTAGACTCAGCCCAGCACAAAGCATGTTGTGTGAGATGCCCAGGCCAGGAGAACAGGCGACAGAGGCACTGTGACACAGATACTTTTTGTAGGAATGCCTCTGTCTTCTTTTTTCCCTTCTGTTCATTATTTGGGTTTCATTTGGAATAGTCTTTTCAGAAGAATAAGGTGGTTTCTTTGCTTCTTCTTCGCCTTTTTCTCTTATGTGTGTGAGTACCTGGGGACCTCTGTAGTAGATGGCTTTATTGATAGAAAAATAAAAGGGATTTTACTAGAGTTTCAGAGTCGAAATAGTTTGTCCCTTGTTCTGCAGGCGAACCCGGAACAGTGAACCGATCCACCTGACTCAGCGCTACAGAAGTGTACTAGAGCAGCCTTCACCTTGCTCCTGCTTGTCCCCAGCAAAGAATTTAGAGCAGGACTACCATACATGCTGCCTGTATTTCTTGCTTATATTTTTGGGGTCAGGAAGGATCAAAGGATATGCAGCAGAAATCAGTTTTGTCTGGATACATACATTTCATGGCAATTTTAATCTTCTGAGTTGGCTGAGATCTGGATTCTTCCCTGCAAAAGCCTGTTTGCTTCCCTGGTTCTTCCCTGGTCACTGGTGCAGCACAGTAAGCACTCCTCGATACTCTCCCAGGCCCATGATGGCAGTTGCTGGCATTGCTCCCTGGACCATGCAGCTCTTTGGTAGGGTGATGCTAACAGAAGATAAAAAGCATCTATTTTTGCATTTTTCCATGTGAATATATAGTATAGCTCAGTCACGCTGAGAATATAAAGGTCATTCTTGTTCAGTTAAATACGTTTTATGTTCTGATTACCTGACCATAATTAAATTTCTCTCAAGCTTTTTTTTTGGAATCAGACTCTCACATTGACTTTCAAGCATTTCCTTACTGTTGCCTTAGTCTTTCTTTTATGTACAGAAACACAGGCAGAGAAATACTAGACTTTCCTGGAGAATCTCTGCCATCTGCATTAATGCAAAGGCATTACATATGAGTTGTAGAAGGGTTATCTGTGAAGCAGAACAGTTTTTAATTACTGTGTTTGTCTTGAGCTCACTGGAGGCTTTCAATCCAATCTTTAATTGAAATTTTTAGTTTCATTTTGCCGACTTTGGGTACTTGCAAGCACAAGTGCTCACATAGTTGTTATAAAGGCAGCACTTCAGGAGGAAGAAGTTCAATTTTTTTCCAAAATCAGGAAGTGACTTTAATAATGTTTTTACAGTTTCTTCTGAGTTGAATGCTTCTTTCCTTATCAGCAACAACAGATCTTTCTAATGATATTTGCTTAATATGTAGTAGTAATATTAACATCTATATAGTAGATACTGTACAGCAACAATAAAATTACCTGTCTGAACAGATAAACAACTGTCTAGAAAATGTCTAGAAAAATTACAAAAGCTGATCGTCTAAGTTGTTGTCTCTCTTGAAAAAGCTCACATAATAGAAGTCCTGGTAGGTAGAACCTGAGAATCTCTGCTTCCCAGAGGTGTGAAGTTATCTTTTCTAGCCCAGGACTGCAGTGAGTTTTCATGTTTAATTTTGTGTCCAGAAAATGTATTTTGATTTCACATTGAATTTTACCCAGCATGAACACAGACAAAGTAACTGGCTGAAAAGCAATACTTAGGTGGAGAAAGGGGAAAGAAACAGCATATCTGTACCTTTAAAGATAGATTGAAAGATAAAAATAGCAAGTGTTTGATTTTGGAAATAGCTTACTGTTTACAACCTTGGGTGCAATCTGGTGGGTGCAATAAACTCATTTAGCCCAGAGCTTCAACACTAATCTCTCCTGTTTTATCCTTTTTCGTGCTGGGAGCACTTTTGCCACTAAATGCCATTAACATTGTTTCTGTATCAGTCTGAGATGTAACTACATCTATATTATAGGTAATTGCTGATGGTTACACATTCATGGATTAAAAAGCTCTCTTCCTTAAGGAAGCCAATACATTGTTAATAACCCTGTCATGTTGCCAGTAGACAATTCATGGGTGATAAAAAGAAGGTGAATATTTTTCTTTTAAAATAAGAGAAATTGAAAGAAATTATCAAAGGGAAAAAGCAGCACTTACAATGCAGCGAGTACATAACTCCCTTGAACAGAATATAGGCATGCAATTTTGCTACAAGATTCTGCGTGTTTGCTACACAATTAAACACACATAAAGTGTTTCAGATTATCAGGACCTGGTTCTTCATTTCATGTAACAGTTATAGACAATTAAAAAAGTGTTCTAGGTATTACATATACATATATATTTACTCAATGCAATTGAAATATGCAACAAGAGAGATTTAATATACATGTAGAATAGAATTATTTTCACATAGAGACATGTGAGGACAAAATGATATTAAAACTATGGAAATTAAAGAATTAAGACACTGTGCAAAGTATATTTAAAAGTACTTTGTCATTAGTAGCTTCTGAAAAGAAAGTTAATATGCTCACTGATACGTGGGCTTTCATAATTAACAAGGTAGTATGTGGGACTTGGCAAGAAAGCAGGTCGGTAGGTGGTTGATTATGGAACATGATTATTTTGTCTGTACAGTGTCTTGAAAGAGCACATATTTAATGACTCTTGAAGGTGGATGTTCTGATGACTATATATTGTGCTTTCTTAATGACTAAAATGCTCTGTAGACTAACTATGTTAGGCTGTCCTGAAACTCTAAGACCCTCAATGAACAGAAACAGCACCCCTGTGTCGCAGCGTCTCTTATTCTTCCTGCAGCTCAGGCACCTCTGCATTTCAGAACTTTTCCTGTGCACACTTCTTGCTGTTGATGAGTTCAGAGTTCATGGCAGAACCACATGCTCCCCTGAAGCAGAACACTTAATGGAAGCAGCTGTAATTGCCCAGGGTTTGGGGAACACCACCATTGTGCCCTGCCTATCGGTTTGGAACCCAGGCAGCCTGAGGGAAGACTTCAGGTTCTTCAACTCATGCTTGTTTGCTTCATGAGCAGATTCACTGTGGCTCTGACTACCCTCAGGGACTTTATCTTACTATTTATTTTCTGTTTGTTTGTTTTTGGAAGTGTGCTGCACTTACCTGGGTTAATGAGGTTCCACTGGCAGTGTCAGAGAAACCCTAATGCAAGCAGCATTAAAATGAAGTACTTGCAGAAAGCCTCTCTGCAAGTGCTCGAGAAGTTCAGCTGTAAGCATCATGATTGTTATTAACTGCACAGTCCAATCACAGCAGCACTTACAAACAGATAAAAGAATAATTAGCAGAAACTATAAATAATTAGCTCCTCAACACTGTGTGCTCTTAATATTACTGTATTTTTCTAGCCAAGAATTAAAGCAGCTACTTAGAACTTTTCTTCATTGTTCATTCCACGTTGCATGTACATATAGGTAAGAAGTGCCATTTCACAATAAATTAAGGTATATTTATGACAAGAATATTTAAAATTCCAATTCTGTAAAGCTAGGAGTTGCTAGTGTTTCTTTTCGCCTTAAGTTTTACTCTGCATTGCTGTGTATTCTTGCTTATTGAAGAGATCGCTATACAACACAGGAGACCAAGTTTTAAATGGGTCTGATGGGCAAAGCCAAATATGCAGTGGGAGATGCATGTCTTTGTAGGCTGGTGTTTAAGTCATTGTTCTTGGGGACAGAGCAATGTCCTTTACTCTTCCTGTCAGACAACAGCAGCACTGATATTTGGGATGACATCTTATTCTTTTAATTCTCTGATAGAATGTTTTATTTGCTACCGTAAAAATGATTGGGTCAAGGCAACTGTTGATGCTGCAGATGATCTCTGTGACTCCGTAAATGGTGCTTATTGTGCTTATGTTCCCACAGGGTGGTTGACAATTGATTTTGTAAATTAGTAGCACCATCATCATAACATGGTAAGGTATGAAAGAAACAGCAAATATAATCATAGCAGCTGAAATCAGTAGCAGAGGTCTAACCAGTCTGTTCCTTCTTTGCTGGCGTTTACTGAGTTGTAGTAATGCTTTGAGAGTCAACATGTAGCACGTAAAGATGACTGTGACTGGAATTAGGAATCTCAATACGATCTTGGAGAATGTGAACGGCACTACAAAGTGTAAAGGTCCTTCTGTGCCATCCAGGGGATCTACAATGACATGTTGTCTTACAGCTGCAACTGTGTAGTAGATCTCTGGCATTGATGCAATCACTATGAAGATCCATACCGCGATGGTACAAAACATGGCCTTTCCTTTGTTCCACCATGTTAATGAAGTGATAGGATGGACAGCACCTACGTATCTGTCAAAACTGATGAGTGTCAGGAAATAGACACTTCCATAGATGTTAATACTAAAAAACAGTGTTATGGTCTGATAAAATGTTTGACTGGAAAAGACAGTTAACTTATGGAGACTATAATATACTGAAAAAGGTGCCATGAGAGTCCAAGTAAAGTCACACAGTGCCAGGTTAAAGAGAAATATGGTGTTGGTTGTCCATGTCTTCATGCAGTACACATAATGTCGAAGTGCAAGTATATTACCTAGAAATCCTACTAATGAAGTGAAAAGGCAAACCAGAATCAGCAAATAACAGTACCACTCCAGCTTAAGATTTCTGTTGCAAATGAAAATAGTGCATGTACCATTCATCATCTTTCCATAGAGTGTGCCTGAAGGGAAAAGAGAGACCACCAGCTTTTAAAATAAAAATTGAATTAGACTTACTGAATTTAAAATTCAAAACTTTTAAGTTAAATCCAGCATGTTTGAATTGGCAAAAGAATTCAGAATATGTTATGATGTACAAGCTCTACTCTATCTGAAAAAAAAAGAGTAAATTCCAAGCAGGTAATACTTAAAGCTTACTCTACACCACCACCACAGATAGATATTCATGAACTTTTATCCAAACCTTCATTTTCTTTCCTCTCTAATATTTAGTGTAGTGTGCAATAGATGACAGAAAAAAAGCACACACCCTCAGTAACAGCAGCATCCCCTCACCCACTAATGTGTCTGTGTCTGTCTTTGGAAGAAGCAGAAGAGAGGACAAGAGGACAGTAATTGCCCACACTCATTCCGTCCTTGCTTTGATTGTCTTGTGTGTCCATACTGGACCTAGAGCATATGTAATGGGCTGCTGTGTGGTGGGCTGTGGCTGAGATCCAGAAGACAGCACTGGAACAAATCAGGATGAAATCCTGCCTGTAGTGAAGGCCACAGCAACCTTTCCATCTAAACCTTTGGAAAAACATTTTTTTCTTTTTTTTTTTTTTCTTTTTCTTTGACTTTCTTCTGTAAATGAGTGTCCCAGGCCAAAACCATTGTGCTTATGGTAGGGTTAGAGGGAATTCATTTTGTCTCACTCTTTATGGCTAAGTTTGTATCAATGCCCATTATGCCCATTATTATCTGGAATACGGATTTGCAGTGTATTTTTCAAAACAAGGTTTTTGTGCTTATAAAGTCTTACATTTACTCCCAATGATTTTGTATTCCTCCTAATAAAAAACAAAGTAAGCTCTGGAATATTCTTCCAGAATGAGCTGTCACCAATTGCAGCTGTTATATTTCTAGAACCTCTCCCCAAACAATGCAGCAGATGCCAAACTCTTAAGTTCTGTCCAAGTAAAAGCCTTGTATGAAGGTCATCCAAATAGCCATTTGTAGGTCAGAGTCCATTACAGTGCTTGATAGGATGATGGGATGGAATTTTACTCACTACAAACCACACTTTGAATGCAAGAAAGAACTTTTTCAAAATGTTATTGATTCCTTTAAAATTTTCAAACAGCTTCAATGATTAAGTTGATAGTAGTGGGTTTTTTGAACATAATGTTTTGCATTCATGTCAGCCTTAATACAGAATGACTTTTCCAAAAGTATGTTCACAGACACAGGTCAAAATACAATGAACACTGGCTGCAGTGAAGACCTGCTAAATAGAGACTGCATTATTGTGCTTTGCAAATTCACCCAGTTCACCCAGGCAGTGAACTGACAAAAAGCTAGTTCAGACTGTACTCAACAAACTTAGGAAGGAAAGTTGTTTCTCTAGAAGCTGAGCCACAAAAGCAGTCAAGTGGCTTTCCAGAAAGTGAATATGGATAGAAAGCCATCTGTTCTACTCACAGTGTATTTCACAGGTGGAGAATGTTTGCTCTCTAAATTTATTTTGTTAAGTGTTGAAGCACTGTGCTTTAACCCAGGGTAGATGTACTCTTTCCTTACTCTTCTCCATAGCCGTTTTGAATATAAAAGGTTACACAAACTGTAATTTTTTTCTTCAGCTGAATTTTATAAGATATCCCTGTAAACTCATTTAAATATAGCCACTCTAGTAGGTACAATATAGTTAAGTAACATTTTCTTAGTATGCATTCAATTAAAAGGGGTGTGAATATATAGAGGAAAGTTATCTTTTCCTGAGATCCTCTTGGCCAGAGGTCATATGTGCTTTGAATTAATAGTTTTTCCTACCTCTCTACCTTCCTCTTCAATAGTTACAAATGAAGGCACTAAACACTAGATTCCGAGTTGTATTGGCAGTATAAATAAGCCTTTAAGTGGCTATAAACATCACGGCCATAGCTGCATGAGGAAATTGAAATGCCGTGTTCCTGATCTCATCAAGCTCCTGGAAAAGGACTGTATGTAGGTCTACATGTAGGGAGGCAAGCAGCTGTGCCGCCTGCTCCACTTTGCTGCAAGTTGACAGGATAGAGCCTGGATGTGTAGCCTGGTAACTGCATTAGGAACTAATAAATCCCCTATCCCCTTCATCACCTTCAGTTTACTGGGCTGCACTCAAGGTTGAGCTATGTGAAGGTAGTTTTGTAGCTGGAGGGCCTGGAATTGCACAGCTGGGTAAGATGCATTTGGAACTCTGATAGTTGTTAGAAAGTACATGTTTGTGTAGGCATTTGCCATGTGTCTACCTTGGGATTCATGTTTGAATTTCTAAAATATTCTGTCTCCTACTAATTCTCTGTATTATAGTAGAGCTTAGAGGCCAAACTCAAGACTAGATTCTTGAAACAGTGTGCTTTCCAACTGATATGACTTACAGGGTGGACACAGGGGAACAGAGATATGCAGAGATAAAAAAAACCTTTCCCAAGGTAACATAATAAGCAACACAAGAACAAAAGGGGTTTGACCCACAGTTCTGTGCTATAATAAGAACTTGTGGTCTGCCATCAGAAGAATTTGAAGCCTTGTACAATCAGAAAACAGTTTCACTGTGCACGGGAAGACAGTCAGCATGCCCTATTGTATCCTGAGGCCACTGGAGCTACCCTGATGTCCAGTAGATCTGCCTATGTACTGTAATGATTTTCAGAAGTGATATTTTTTTATATCAGACAATGGCAAGATTTCTGTCTACTGTCTTAGCACCAACAGAATGATTTGAGCTACAGGATGTGACATGATCATCTTCACAGTTCAAATTTCTGCACCTATAGTTTAAGAAAACTTTCTGAACATTGCTGTGCTCACTGCTAAGTCCATGTATTCTTAAACAAAGCCAGCCAACACACATACACACTTCTTAGCAGTGGCAGAACGTGCAACAGCACCGTGATGTTATACTGTGACAGATGAGGAGTTGCATATGTTGTTAGTGCTGATGAAGAACAGACTTGCCAGACTTTGATGAAAGTAGGATTGGGTTTTCAAAGCTAAAAAGTAGGTCTAATTTATTGAGATTAATTTTTCAGCTGAACAGTTTCAGCCACTGATGGAGATGGCCATGAACACTAAATGGACAGTAAGAGCAATCACATGATGAGGCATCCAGAATTAAAGGAATACCTCTGATTCAGTGAAGTGCTTGATATTAAAATATTACACATATGCCTAGGAAAGGGTTGAAGTTTATGGCCTCTGTCACTCAACTGAGTAATTAAGAAAGCATGTTAAATTAATGGGTAAGAATTCTATGTTTCTCTTTGTTTCTGCTTCTGCAGTCTAATGAATCCAACCATCTTATGGGCTACGGATCTAAAGATGCTAGAAAAGCTTTAGTTTTTAAAAGAGTTATCTGTTTTACTCAAGTTTTGTATCTGCCTATTGGGTTGTCTCTTCTCCTGGCCCTCAAAGAAACATGGCTTAGGTCTGTGACTCTCTGACAAGGAGTATCTACAAGCTCTTCTGTCATTGTCCCCAGCAGCATCTGCACACTGTTATAGGAAGTCACACTGGTTTCAGCTGATGACCTGGATGGTTGCAGGTCCTGAAGTCTCTACTACCGTGTGTTCCCCTTGTACCTGTGATATGGCCTCCAAAATCTTGGAGTAGATGGAAGACCTTGTTCCAGTAAAAAAAATGCTTTTGAGGAAGCTGAATTTAGGAGCTAAGTAACATTGTGTCACTGAAAGGAATCTTTGTTTGTGTATATAGCCAGTCGTAGTTCACAGTGTATCACTGGTAGTCATTCATATAGCATTTAACTTGTACTTGTAAAGTTCCATTAGGTTTAGCGTGTTTGCTTATTTAAAAAATATCTGATTCTGTATGTGTAAGTATATCCTAGGAACCGTAATCTTCCCTGTCACACCTGTAGGGTTTTTGGACATTTTTAACAAAGTCATAATAAGCAGTTAATTCAGCCTGAAGTAAAAATGAAATAAAAATTAAGCTGAGTTTACAGCTTACTTTAAGTAATTTTATTTCTTGCCTAGTCTCATTGCCCCTTGCTCCTTTTTTCTTGCTATTCTTTATGGTAGAAGCCCTAATTTTACATTAACTGGTTTGGGGTTTTTTTGTTCTTCTTGTTGCTTTTTTGGTTTTTTGTTTGGGATTGCTCTGAGAATTTTGTTTGCCTGTTTCCAGCCACGTTTTAATCTAGTACAAATCTGTTCCAGTTACCAGATAGGTTTTCCAAATTTCTGACTATTCACACACCAATATATTTCAGTTATATGTGCTTTCAGAGCGTACCTTTCTAGGTAATTTTATCAAATCAATAAAGCATTATACAGAGAGTCCTAGGTTTTCTTATAAAAATATCAAGCATCGTTTGCAGATTTTACTTTAACATGTTATCTGTTAGGTAATAATTTCATGCATTCACTTTTTACATTCATCCAAATTGATATGCAAGGATATATAATGCAATGTGAGTATTAAGTGGAGCATTTCACATATTTTAGTCCAACTGCATTTAGCATATTATAGCTACTAGTAAGATGAAAATAATAAGCAATATACAGCAGTATTTGTATGCAATTAAGTAGATTGTGCTAATATCCAATTCCTTTCCTGTTAATGACTCAGTCGTTACTGTGATTAAGTTACTATTTCTTTGATTAAAAAATTATGTTCATGTACTTACTTGAGAGCTAATGAAGCCCTATATGGCAAACATAAACTACCATAGAAGGATAGTTAAAGTGTAAGAATTTGACTACAATATACAATATTTGTAAAAAATTACTTTAAAAAAACCAAAACATACGTATGTGTATATATTAATTAATATGTAATAGCTAAATAGGAAAAAAAATATATTGCTTTGGAGAATAGAGGTGCAATGAATACTTAACAAATCATCCTCTTACCTGTTTTAGAAATGGTGTAATTATCTATTTTACAGAAGTCCAGACTCCCGTCTGTGCTTTTCTTCTCCATTAGTCTGGACCTTCTAAAATCACAACTCTATTTTGCGAGTACTGTTTTTAACCCAAGGTATTGGTAATATTCCATATGCAATGGCAGCTCTTCAGAGAGCAGGTATCAAACTGCAAGGGAGATACCTTTTATCGTTAAGCTCCTCCTCTCAGTAAGTCAGGATAAATTGCTATTGCCATAGTAGCCACTGCTTGCTTTTTAGGGAAGGACAGACTTACTGCCCATCCCCAGTCTAGCTAGGCCTGGGGCTGTCGTTGTTTCCAGCAGTGAAAGAGAAGAAAAGTACAGGGGCTTGGGGCATGTATGTGTGTGTTTGCACTTTCCCTTTCTTCCCTCTTCTTCACTGCCAGAATTCTTTTTCTTGCTGCCCTACTACTAGACTGATTCATGGAACCTATGTTCCTCTCGCCCCATCACTGAGCTTGGATCACCCCACCTACCTATCACTTCTCCTGCATCATGGTTCCCACCTCATTCCAAAATCTCAGCCCTGTCAGAGAACGCCCATCCTCCAACTCTGCTTATTCCAGAGCTCAAATCCTACCTAGCACTTCAGCCCATGTCTGCCCCAGGTCCTCCAGCCTTTCTGCCCCAAACCTGCTTCTTCAGTCTTCAGCAGCACATACCAGTCCTGGGATCTTCCTGTTTCATTCCCTGAATGAACACCTCACATTTTTTCTAATTTTCCCTACTTACCGCTTTCCTACATGTCCAGCCTTAACCCGTGCTGAAACTGGACTTTGCAGTTAAACAACAGCTCCCAGAGATTGCTTTTCTCGATCCCACACCATTCCAGCTCTCAGTCTGCTATATCACCTCTCTTGATACTTCCTGTCCAACTCCTCATCTTCCTTCTGTTTTCCCCTCTTTTGGCACCTTCTAGCCCCTGACTGCACTATCTCCTCATTAGATGCTGTCCTTCACCTTACTGCTTAAATTATCGGTTGTCTTCCTTACCAGTCTTGGCTTCTGCTGAGGCAGAAGAGTATGAACAACTGGATTGAGATGCATTATACTCATCTAGATAAGGAGGAACTAGCATGGCTGAGCTTTAAGAAAGTGGTCACTACAAATTCTAATAAGAACAGCTCATGGAGCTGTATCAAAATTGTAGAGGTCCAGGTGAAAAAAACTCCAGACAGTGAATAAACAGTGTTCCTGAAATGCTAAGAGATAAAAGACTAAAGGTGATAGAGTATTCATGTAGAAGCAAGTACGTAAGGCTATAATGGTGCTAAAAGCCAGTAGATATGTTTAGTTTAGGAAAGGAGAGGGCTGAACAAAATGGAGGGGTTCAGAAGAGGATAAGAAGGATGAGAGTAGACATAAAGAAGATCTGGAAATTGAATAGAATGAAATTGTATGGGCAGGTGAAAAGGGTAAAGGGCTACAGGAAACAGAGGTGAGAAACGCCTGTGTTTATGTTAATGGAGGAGGACAAAGAGAAAAGGTAAGATAGAAGACAGAGAAGGAAAGGTTGTTCAGGAAAAATACGTTCCTGAAGAAAACATGACAAAAGTTTCACCTGTCACCAGTGGTGAGACTAAGCAGAGCTTCTTTCTTAGTGACAAGGTATACCACTATTATTTGAAAAAGGCATTCTCTGCAGAATAAAGTGTAACACGTCATATGGTTAAAGTGATTAGGTCTAAGAAAAACACAGAGTATGAGATTCTACATGGGCTCATTTGTTTTCCTGATGAAATTGGGGAAGCAAATAATATATGTCAGGGGACATACTTCTGCTTCAGATACTTCACATAAGAAAAGCATTCTTAGACATGAAAAGGAAAATTATGTATGAGTCAGTCACCTTTTAGCATTTGAAATGAATTGTAATGGTCTGTAATCTTTCTTAGCATCTCTTAAAAATACCATTATTAGTAAATATTGTTGCTTTTCTTTTTTTTGACTCCTTTTTCAGTGTGTAACATTTGAAAATAGGATACAGAAAAAATGTGCATAAGGAACTGAGAATTTCTTTATGTTGTAATGGTGAAAAATATTAAGACTGTAGAAGCTTATTTTGTAATACTGCAGTGAGGCATTACAACTCAGCATTTGACAAATTGTAGTTTAATAAACTGCATGGAAGCTGATCAGTCTTTCTGATGTTACCTTAATAGTAAAAATGACCACTGTAGCAACTATATTGCTCCTAAGCATGTTAAATGTTATCTGTTGGTACAAAGCCCTTCTGAAATCCCATCTGGAATGTTATGTGTTGTTCTTGCTGGGAGTCACGCACTGAAAAAATATTTCTACACCTTTCCACCATCATTCACCCTCTCCTATTTAGATCATTGAATTAGACCCTGCCTTTGAAAAAGCAGGAACCATTAAAACCAAGTATAAATTACAAAAAGCAAGGTGGGGAAGAGTGCTGTATTGCAGTAAGATTTTTGAGGATAGGACAATAAAATCAACCATGCTCTGACAAACTTGTAACATTACGTTTGTGAAATGGCAAGAACATTACCATGAGAAACAGACATAGCTCAAATACTCTAGGGAATGTTTAGTTCTGTGTGATGCAGTGACAACATTTGATCTACATATGTGACTAGGAAATTAATAGTAATTATATCATAAGTATGGCTGTAAGCTCTTATGATACGATTTTTTAATGTTACTACTTATGGGCTTAATCAAGGTTTTGGTCTTCTTGTGGTATAATGTAGCAAAAGTCTACACTGTAAGAAAGATAATATTATTACCCTTCACCTTTGTGGATCAAGGGCTTGAGTGTAGAGTGTAAATGATTTGTCCATAATGTCACTGGAAGTCTCACTGGTAGAATTTGAAACTGATTCTAAGGCTGCTGGGACTTGCCCAGTGTATATCACACTGTTGGGTGAGGTCATCCCAGCAGTTCAGTACTATTGGAGTCTAAGACTTTTTCAGAGTTTCCTGTGTTGACATTAAATGACTAGCAGACAAGAAAACGTGGCAGCCTTGTAGTACCTCACAAAATAGAGGAGCAATGAGAATGCACAATATTGTTATCTCAGTTTTACTGAGAGAAGAGGTGATTATTTACTTATTACTAACCATGTGTTTTTGTGTACTTTTGGGCTTAAGCAAGAGTTGTCTTTGACTCAAGGGATGGCTTTTCCTCTGGTATATGGATTTTCTCTCTAGTCCAAGCAATTTCTTTCACCCTCAACTGGTTCTGAAGCCACCTTCTCAGAAAAGCAAATAATCTGTTTTTCTCATCAGCCCAAATGTCCTGAATCCCCGATTCCATTCCATATTGGAGTTTTTTTGCACAAGCTAGACAAATGCATATGATGAGATCACTGATATCATGTCATATAATATTTGACCTGATGCTGTCTATAATCAGTGGAAAGAGACAGGAGACCATAAAGATTTAATGACGCTTGGTTACTGATCAAGAACTAAATGGCAGCAAATATTGGATCTCACACAGCCTGGGGTACTTACTACACTTCAAAATTTATAAATAGACTTGTTTTTCAAAACATTTCTCAAATGCCACTAAAAAGTGGCTTTTGCCTTGACATCTAGACTAATTCCATGAGATCTTCCCCACTGTGGCATTCGTTTTGGAGTGTTAGCATGTAACAATTTCTAGAAAATGTGATGGTTTAGGCAGTTGCCCTTCCAGTCCATCACTCCTTCCCATTTTTGCACTGATGTGCAGCACAATTGTTCATTGAGCCTTGGGGTCAGCAGGTTGATATTTCTAATTCAAAGGAAAGAAAAAACAAAAAATGGTAAATATTCTTTTTTCTAGATGGGTCAGTTCCCCACTCGTGTTCATTTGTGCATGGCTGATCAGCTTGCTGTGCCAGTTTGAGAGCACAGTGAGTAGAGGTGTTAATGACTGAAACAGGGAAACATCGAAAGCTGCTTAACCACCATGTAAAATCACATGTAGTGCATGTAAAACCACAGCCACAGTTTGATCAGGTACCACAGATGTGATGTGGACTCCTTCAGACCTCCACCTCAGTAAGGCTGACTGTAAAAGCTCAAACCAGTTTTTCATGAGTTTGTGTGAGCAACCTTGTGATTTTGTAGGAATAGTATCTGTTGATGCTGAACTACAGAAGGGTATTTTGGCTGCATGATACTAAATCTGCCCTCCCCACACACAGTAGACTGATTGGATTTACAAAGAAATAGTTTAGCACTCTATTTTGATTTTCTTATCATGTAAACATGTATTTACTGGCTGACTAAAATATGCTTTCTCATAATATACCACAGGTCAGTTGCTCCGTCTGAAAATGTTTCGAGAGGACCATGGGTCTTGGATGACGATGTTCTTCAGTACCATCCTCTTCCTCTTCATTTTTTCTCACATTTATAATTTGTTCCTCATTATGGCAGGGAATATGAGGTAGGTCGCAGAGTTTCTTTTTGTCTCTTTTGCTGTAGAATATATTCTACTGGAAATTTTTCATATTATGCTGCTTTACAGTGAACAAGAGTTTACCAAAATGTAAACACACTAACATTCACTATTGTTTTTTATTCTTCTGTTTTATGACTTTAGGTAGAATTGTTATTTACCTGGTTAATTAGCCAAGAGGATTAAAGTACCAAGTATAAAAAGTGGGGTCCTAGTTGAAATGGTAGCAACTATTACATCAGGGTACTAATGAACATTGCGTCCTTTTTTTAGTATTTAAAATTATAGCTCAACAAATTTGATTTGAAGTTAGGCTAAGTAGTTTAAAAGTATAAGCATTACTATTGTGCATACTCAGGAAATTCATAATCAAAGTTTAAAGAAATTGAAACATCCAAGCTTGAGGAAGCTCACACTTTAAACACAAATGTATAGTATAGTACTATTTTGGTTATCTACAATAATATTTGCTGATCCAGTTTGTTAAAAATGTTCTTTAAAATCTAATTTTTTCCCCTAAGGGTGCTCCAACAGGGCAAAGTTATGGTTGGCTGAGGGATGAACAGCTATCTTTTTATTATGTCTGGGTTTATTTTAAATGGAGCTTTTTATATTAATTTTCTGGCTTAAGAATACTTGATTCCTTCTATTACCTCAAAATTAACATCACTTTCATGTGTTGATTTTCCTGAGAAAACCTTCATTATGAGTTATATAATGCATACAAAATGAGTTAATTGGACAAAAATACACAGTTATGTTGTTTATGAAAGGCAGGATAGCATCTGAATAGTTTCTAGCAAGGAATAAGAAACACAATGTATATATGAGTTGAAGAACAGTGCGCATAATTAAATGACTTGTCTTAGCAGAACCATACCAACAGAGTCTGAGGAAGAGTTATTTAATGGGCCCTGGTGTAGTGTGTTACAGATCTGAAGAGTGTCATCAAAAATATGCAGTGTATAAAGTCCTATTAACAATGTGACATGGACCAAAAGATGAGTCGGAAGCAGACTGGGTGTCGCTGGATGAACATAAGCGCAGAGCAGTTGGGCTAATCATGAGATTGCGACATGAAGACCACATGTATTGATTCGAGCAAGGCAGATAAAGCAGCAGAATCACTGAGTGTTTTAGGAAATGATCACAGTAATGATGTCGTAAATATGAATACGTACCCAGTAAGAGGCAAAATAATCATCCCTGAAATGAGGAGGGTAGGAGCATTTCAGGTTTCTGGCTTCCCTGTTTACACAGTTATACTATTATTGGTATTATGTTAAGATTTATATTTGGTATTTTTAATGCTCTGTAAACTATAACTAGCTGTTAGACAAAGCATTAACAGTTTTTAAAGCGTAAATCATGTCTAGAAATCAGAGTTCATTTGTCCTTGTCAACATTGCTGGTTCCCGTATCTGTTACAACCTTCCATTAGCTTGCACTGAAGAGATTGTGTGGCAATCAGTGTCCACGTTCTTGGAAATAGGTGCAGCCTAGTACTGAAATAGCTGGTGTCAGTCAGTCTGCCCTCTTGCTTTCCGCAGGGTGAAGCCTATCCTTTCCTGGAGCTTATGCCCTAGCCCTAGATTTGTCGTGATTGTTTTGGGAAGCTGACTGTGCTGTGCTCAAGGAATCACACTGCCTTTTTTGAAGTGGACTTAAGGCTTCTTACAGTTGTTTTGGGTGTCCATTCCAGCAAAAAGACAGCAAGCGGATAGAAACCAAACAGTTTCAGTCTCAAACTGCACAGTGTAAACTATCAGTCAAACAGATCAGTTCTCTGAGTTGAGGTAGAACAATGTGTAGTACTTTTGAAAAGACAGTTTCTACAGCAAACATCATCAAAGCTAACTACTTCATGTTGCCATAATAAAGCATTTCAGGGAGTGGATTATTTTTGCCTGAGTAAATGTAATCCTTATGAAAGCTGTTTGCTTCATGGTTTGTACTTGGGTGCAAAAGAACACCTCTGACTATGCCTTTTGCCACAGTGCCTTCCTGAAATGACTGACACCAGAGAGACTGGCTTCCAGGATAAAGGTCAGAGTCTGCCTCTGTGGAGGTTACAGTCTTTGTAGAGACAAGCTGACCTTCATGCCTATGGACTCCTATGAAACACAAGCATCCAGAATACACATCTTTGTAATGGAAGGGCTACGAAAGCCTTACAATTACTGTCTACAAGACTGAGAGAAAAACTTTCTTTTTTTCATTTGCATATGCTTGCTCCTCTCCCTGTCTGTGATTCAGCTTGCCCTGCGTGCTGGCAGGAGAGTGATTTTGACAATTTTCTTTATGTTAGATATTTGGCCTCATCAATGAGAATCCCTTAGTGGCTCACGAGTAGGAGAATTGCACATCTTGCATGTGCATGCCAGCATGGATGATGATAGCAGAAGCAATATCCTGTTCAGGGCTTGAGAAACCTGTGCCAGGAGTGCTTTAAAGCTCTGTCATGTTACCATCTCTAAAAAGATGTATTTTACAGTTGCCAAGATTGTTTTGCTGGGTTTTTCTAAAGCATTTGTAGAGACACTTGGCATATGTCTTTCTTAGTGTGTCAATCCTAAAAAATGTGAATGTGTCCCTTGCTGGGAAGAGCAAAAGCTGTATAACTTGTAGTATTTGAATATACATTATACAGCTGTTTGCTGGGCAAAAGTGTGACTGACTGAACTGAAAATATTGTGACAGATTGGAATGTATCTTTTTAAATTTTAAGTCCCTCTTCTCTTTTCAGTGACATTTCTTTTGAGGGACTTCACGGTTTATGGCACTGACCCACTGTACATTAGCTCATTGCTCTTGTAGTCAGAGCTGAACATCTGGTGAGGAAACATGTTTGAAAAGCTGTTGGAGAATGATCTGCAGCTAATCTTTCTTACTGCTTCTCATTCCTGGAAACAATAAGAGAAGCTGAGCTTCACGCAGGACGAGTTTGTGTAACTGAAGGCCCAGTGGGGTTGAGGCACAAACTTCAGGAGTGAAGTGCTTGGTCTGTCTGGTCCTTCTCTTCAAAAGAGATGTGGAATGGAGAGGCTAAATGTGAAAATGATCCAGAAGTAGGACAGTTTCAGTCATTATTCAGGCTTAGGTTTAGAGGACACTGGAGAGCATAGCGGGACGGGTCAGTCAGAACAGACCAGTAGCTGTTAGAAAGCAGGCCTGGCCAAGGCTGCTGTGAGAATAATGCAGAAGAAGCTGTTCCTGCAAGAGTCAGAGTAACCTTAAGTAGTGCTTTATGCTCAAATAAGGAGAGGAGATTGATTTTGGAATAGTTTTAATACTTAGGGAACAGTAAATCCAATTGTAGAGGATCAGAAAACATTATCTGTGTGGTGCCAGAGGCTGAACTGTGCAGTGAGAATGAGGCTGTTGAATTTGCTCTGTAATTCAGATTTAAATTTTTTGGAGTAGCAGAAGGGCACTGCTGATTACATCTGCTCAGTGGGTATGTGTCTGTTAGACAGTGATACCGTACATTGAGAGGGACTCATATGACTCGATGTGAAGTACGTTGGCCCGGGGATCTCCTGTTCATGCTATGAGTCTTGTGGTGGCTTTGTGCACATGCTATGAGTCTTGTGGTGGCTTTGTGCACACAAGCAGAAGTGCAGCAGCTATCACGTTGCGGTCCATCGCACTTGTGCGCAATGGTCCATCACGCTTGTGTGCAATGGTTCTCTGCACAACGAGTGCAGGCAGCCTTGTGAAGTGGTTAGCTGCCATATAAAGTGGACCTTTGTGTCAAATCTGTCACTGTCACTTTGCCTGCTGCACACTGTTCTTTGCCCTCCCGTAGTTAAAAAAAAAATCCCTCCATTCTTTATTCCACAACAGCTGTGGGTGTATGTTTGGAGGTCTTAATTCATACTCAGCGCTATTTCTATCAACACAGGCCTGCATATAGTGAATAGAAATTTTTTTCTGTGGTTATAGAGAATAAGACGATAGTGGCTGCTCTGTTGTGGTACTCATTTTCTGCTTTAGTGGTCTCGCTCAGAAATGGCTGTCGAGTCCTGTCACTTCATTGTAATATTTTCTTCAGCCAGTGGTCTGAAGAGACGGGACCCATTTGCCTGGGAGCTGAACCAGAGCATTGCCGGTGGTCACTGAGTGAGACTGAGAGCTGTGATCAGGAGATGTGATGGTGGTCAGTGGCTGCACCCAGTCACACAGTTAAGCCTATGAATGCACTCTGGGGTCCAGCCCTCTGCAAGATGGGCAGGTGGCCATCTGTCCATGTGTCTGTCCAGGGGGGTTACTGCACAACCCTTTGGGAACATTGTGTGCAGTGATTGTGCCTTGGGTCCCCCTACCTCGTCCTGAGCAGTGTGGTCTTGTTCATACAGTCCTAAGCAGGAGATTATTCTCCAAATACCTTCGTTATCTTTGGAAATATGAATTATGTCCTTTAAGTGCTTATGCTATTGTGCTGAATGCTATTAATAACATACAGTTATTGGACAAGGCCAATAACGTTGGCCAAGCCAAGGTTTCTGGTAAAAGCAGTAAAATATATTAAGCAGGAGTGGTGTTGAACATCTGTAGCAAACCCAAACCTAGCATATGCAAAAGTAGCTCAGAGCCCAGCTTGACAAAGTAAAGGATTAAACAAGCAAATCGTTTTGCAGAGGGAAATTCTACAAAGCTAAGGGTCAGCATCGCCATCTAGCTTGAAGACTTTCTTAAAACACTTTAATAACTGAAGTTCACATAATGAAAGGTAGCAGGGACAACGTGAGAATAACAATTTTATGATAATGTTTTATGGTATTGCATGGTTTAAAACAAAAATACAAAAAAGACAAACCTTATCAGAGTCCTCCTCTGTCTGCTTCTTGAGAGAAATTGGAGCATTATCAGGCTATTGAATTCTTAGAACTTTACCAATGGTTCCTAATTCACAGTTTGCAGATCAGATTAGGTGCCAAGCTCCAGTTAGGTGCCAGCTCTCTCATCTGAAGATCTCCTCTAATTACTTGTAATAGATACTCTGTGCTATTTTGCCAAAGATCTGATTTCCTTCCCTTGTCTTTGGACTTCTGGCCTTAATTTTTCAAAATATAGTGTAGCAATGATATTCAGACCTTGGGTAGGTAAATCCACTGTCTGGCAGTTTTTGCCAATGAGCACACTCCTATTTTCTGCCCTCTTGCAGAGGATATCTGGAAGGCTTGTCTCAAGGCAGGCCAGTGGACCATGAGCTACTTGGCCTGCACTTTCTCTCCTATATTTGGCCACTTCTGATTGCTATTTTGGGGTTTGAGTTGAAAAATGCATATCTTGATTTCATTAAAAATTAAGGGTTGTCATGTTCTGCTGAGAGCTGTTAGGCTTTTGAAAATGATTCAGAACGATCTTTGCTTTCAAAGCACATGTAGTTCTCAGTTAAAAAGCCAAAAGCAGTGGAAGGAGAGGAGTTCCCTCCTCAACCTTTTATTATATCTCTTGTGTGGTAAAGCAGCCAAACCCGTGGATGTGTCCAGTGTCATCCTCCTGCACATGCCCACAGCCACTCCTCAATGTTTCAGCATGGTTTCATAGGAAGAGAGGCTTTTACCTGTATATTAAAGGTATGTACAAATGTGCTTAGTACAAAAGTGCTGTTCAGGTGTGGATGGAAGTTTTCACAGTTACAAAAGTGCCCATGTTGTGTCCAGGGCCTGGAGCTGTGACACTTCTCAAGACTTTTTAGATCAAAGCCATGTATTTGATTTTTAATGCCTGTGTCATCTGCTCAGCACACTGGAGCTGTCTTATATCACAGTACCATCGATTTTAAACATAAAAATTACCTATATACATACAGTTCAGGCCTTATGTACTCTAAATGAAAGTACTGTCATGACAGCTATCAAGAAAGTCTGACCACTGCTTGAAGTCTTATCTGGCTCCTGACCTGGTGATCTCTTAGACCAATGATTAACTTTGTGGTATCTGAACAAGTAGGGTGAAGCGCAGGTGTATTTTATCAAAGTAGCATTTAATACTTTTTTTAACAGTGAGAGACTTGTGTGTTTATTTGAGTCACGTACAGTCTTGAAATTCAGCAGTGATTTTGAGCTGTGTAGGACCTAACAGATGAAGAACAGAGCTCATTTATTTAAGGCTGTATTTGAAACATAAATGAAAAGAGAACTTTTTGTTTTGTTTTTTAATCAAATGGGAAAGAAGGGATGGAGTATTACTGGTGTTCATGCCTGGTGTGTTGCGGCAAGGCCCACGCGGTGGCAGCAAAGGATGCATTTTAACGGTAAAAAAGCTAAATCCAGATGGAAGTGTTCAGGGATTGTTTCTATCAATTTTTTTTTCATGGATTTTTCTGTTCCACAAGCAAATCCACAACCCTTAATTTATCGTGTCTGGAATTCTGGGTCTTGAACTGTCCCTGGAGTGTCCCATATTTTTATTGTTTATATGTGACTTTTCTATGTTTAACATACTAAAATAATCTAAGTCACTACCTACATGTATTAAAGATTTTGCTTGTTTTATTGCTTTTAAGTGAAAAATACATTTCCTAAAGGAAATCCATTCACTCCTTTGGGGACCTGTGTCAGTTAATAATACTCTGATATTTGAAATGACAACACAGTGTTGTATTTTTCACATGATATCCAAAAATCTGAGTTGTGACTGCTTGTCTCAGAAATGTCAGCTATCTTGTCTCGGATGAAGTGATTTTCCATTGACCAAAAGATGTTCAGGTGCATCATTATTTAACCTTGTAAAGTGTCATTAAAATTGTAGACATAACCATTTTCTCTTTTGATGCTAATTGTCATATTACTATAGCAATAAAACAAGTTCTTGGGATTTTCTTCTTTGAGTGCTGAATGTGTCAGGAGAGGGTTTGGCATGAATTTATTACCTGTGCTGTCAAAGGGTTTCAGTTATTCTTATAAAGCACCAGGAGACAGTATATCCTTTTGGTGTGCTTTTGTTATTGCTCATTTCTTTCACAGAAGTGTGAAATTACAACAGTTTATATTAATAGCAGAAATTTCTTAGGAATATAAAATATTCCTTTAATTAATTTTAATTAAGCCTCATTTTAAAGAGGATTCTGTTTAAGTGATTTAGTGAATTGGGAACCGATTACAATTTGCAGTTGACAAATGCATATAAAGAGGGTTTGCATTTCATTTAACAAGCTGAAACAAGGAAACACTTATATACATTTTTAAAAGCTGCAGTAATAGGTTTCTATTAAATACTTTACCTCTACCCAAATTAGTTACTGTTCCTTTTCCTTTTTCCCCAGTTGCAGCTACATACAGATTATTGTGTCCCTGGAAGTGTGCATTTACTGAAAGTTTTAAACCACCTCTTATTCAGGATTCTGTGATTTAGTTTGTTTGATTACTTTTTAATGAGTCAAGGATTAGTCATCATTAGCATAACTTTTAGAGCAAGTTTTAGGGACAACCAACCATGTGTTTTCCTAACCACTGTTACTGTTCTGCAGAAGTGCAAGGTCCACGGTGGATCTGTATTAGCCATCCAGACTACCTTCATAGCTGTGTCTACCCAGCCATATGTTTCATGAGCTTTATGTTGACATATCCTTTGTATACATCTGTTTCAGTTATATATTTATACCATAATCATGCCATAAGGCAAATCCTAAACTGTTGGGTTTTGTGTTTGTTTGTTTCAAGCTCTCAGCTAGAAAAAAGGGCTTAATATTTGTCCCTACTCAGCTGGCAAAGATAATTGTGTTACACTGTGAG
Organism: Strigops habroptila; assembly: GCF_004027225.2. Taxonomy (NCBI): domain Eukaryota; kingdom Metazoa; phylum Chordata; class Aves; order Psittaciformes; family Psittacidae; genus Strigops; species Strigops habroptila. Next base: position 31,943,822 of record NC_044279.2, read on the forward strand.
CTTCAGAAAGTTTGAGCTGGAAGGAAAGGTTCCAAATCCATAAGTCCTCTATGAAATTCTCAAAGACTAATCCTTTGGGACCATTGTGAGTCTTTACAAAACAGTATGTGGAAAACAGGGATTCCCTTAGAATACATGTAGGTTTTAAACAGCATAGGCTGTGACAGGCTTACGCTATGTACATGAATGTTGAAACAGAAAGCTTCAGAATTCTGTTGAAACAGAATTCTTGTAACAGAACAGTTACAAGAATTATGGATGTAAAATATTGCTCCAGGAATGCAGAGGGTTGCATTAAGTGCTTTTTACGTGAGGCTTTTTAATGCACATTGTCATCCCAGCTAGGATCCTAAGGCACATGTGTCTGGTGAGATCACATCAGCAAAAGAAACCATGTTTTCCAAGTCACTGTGATTGAAAAGTCTCTTTAGCTAACATTAGTATTTGAAAATTGAACTTTATTTTAAAATGCACAAGCTAGTTCAAGGTGTTTGAACCTTTATAGCTAAACATACTCTCAGTCGTATCACCTGGTGAAAAAGTACTTCTTGGTTCCATGTACTAAATCTGCCATATTGCTTCTATTTTTATAGAGTAGACCTCAGCAAGCTTTTCCCTCTCCTAAGCCAAAAAATGGTAAAGAAATTGCTTAGTTTGGATGCAATTAAAAGATGATGTTTCTGAAATCCCAAACCTTTTAAACACTAAGAAATTCATTCCCCAAACCACACCTTATGTGCAGACAGAGGATAAAGTAGGTCTTGCACATCACAGAACAGCCAGCACAGAATGGTCATAGATCTCAGGGTGGGTGATTGTAGGCAGGATACCAAAGAGCTCCCTTGTCCATAAAGACATTCCAAGCGTACCTGGTGGTCAGCAGGATCAAAGACTGCCAAAAAACCTGTGGCATAGTCGGAGCTCTGTTGTCATGAAGTATCCATAAAATAGGTTGCTCAGTTTGAGAGCAATTTTAATCACTTTGCAACAATGACTGAAATTAATGGGAGTTTGTGGAGAAAAACAAACTGCAAAGGAAAAAAAAAATAAATATCCAAGCCAAACCATTTTGCTATAAACTCTTTTAGGTAGCTTAGGAGCAAAGGCCAAACCACAGAGATTAAAGTGACACAAAGTGCTTTGTCAAGACATAGAGCGCTACAACTGTTAGTTCTCACCTAAACATTTACAAGTACCTGAGACTAATTCAGGCAGCACACATGACACGGACTTACTCCCAAGCTGCATCTCAGGTAATTGTAAATGTTAAGGTAAGAACTATAGTTATAGCACTGATATAAAATCCTCTTTCTCTAAGAGCTTTTTTCTATTGCTAAAATTAATGACTGGTTTTAAGGAGGTTGTCACTGATCAGAGGTGCCAGAGGGAAGAACAGTAAGTGCTGAACACAGACCTGTTAGCTAAGAACAGCAAATAGAAAGGATGCTGGAGGCTGCGATGGGAAAAGCATGTGAGAGACAAAGGCATGTGCAACACCAAAGGGGGTCGAGCTCCAGCCCTCGCTGGACAGAGGAGCAAGTGGCCCTGTGGCTGTAACACAGCTGTCCTGTGGTGTTGCCATGGTGACACTGATGTGATTTTGGGAATGTCTTAGGGCTACATAGACCATTTCCCCTTTCCTACTTTCAAATAAGTATCTTTTCCAGTGCTAGGGATAACTGACTAGATAAATTGATCATGGCATAATGTAGTTAAACCTTATGCAAAAGTCAATTTATAGTTCTATTACATATTTTGTATTTGCATCTTGAAATATTATGCTTGTTTAAAGTGAAAAAATTCCACAATTAAAAAAATTCAAAATGTCAATTAATATGCGTGTATTCACATGAAACTGTATATAAAAGAGTTCACAAAGGAACTTGTTCATTTTTTGATGGTATAGCAAAGTTGGCCATTTTTTAAGTGTTTTTGTTCACATCACAAATACAGTAACAAGGCATATTTTTCCTCTGACCATTCATGGGCATTTACTGACATCTATTTTTCTTTTTTGAAGGCACAGATAAGGGTTACAACTTTACATTTTTTATTTCACACACTCTGGATTGAATTGACATGTAGACACTGAGAGTGTTTTCACTTACTCAGACTTTGACATTGTCACTGTGGCATTGTCCATTTAGGATTATGTGAAAATACTCTGCTCTGTCAGCCTTTTTGCTAGTTCAGGAACCAGAAAATTGCAATTGCTACTGCCTACATGTCTTGCTTTCTTTGCCTATGACACACATATGCTTTTCTCTAACCCAGTTTATCAAGTTTCAAAGGGAAAAATAACCTGGGCTAAAATTAGTGGGTTACCCTGTGTTTGCAGCTTGTAATGTCTATTGCTAATTATGATGTAGGAGGCTGGAAGCCCAAAGACACTTCCAGAGGCCTCTTAGGATACAGGTCTGTCAGGATGATCTGAACAGTGTAGTGCCTTCTTGCATAGGAAATTGGGTCCTCAGGTCATATCTTCTCACCATGAACTAGGAAATCTGTAAAGCTGCAATCTGGACTACTAAGGTTTTTTCCTTTGCCAGGGATGAAACTAGAATTGGGGCTTATCTTCTGCAGGGCAGTCTGAGTGAAGCTACTGCCAGTTTCCACTAGCCAAGGACCTGTTACTGTCTTGCTTTTAGCTCATTGGAGGACATGGAGGACATTTGGATAAGCATGAGCCCTTCCATAAAAAGCAGGTTTTTTTTAAGAAGGAAAATGCTTCCTGACACTTTTCATCCTTCTTCATTTTGGCTGAAAACCCTGAAGATACCAAGTACCTGGAATGGAAAAACATGTAGCACAGCTGCCACCCTCGTGAGACATTTGCTTGCTCTAGGTACTGGTGCTGTGTTCTTTTTTTTTATCATCCTAACAGAAGCGGGGAGCAGAGAGCCCACCTGCCCCTCACATATCTGCCAGTAATGAGGTAGGTGGTAGCAGCAGATGGGTAGGCAGCCTTGTTATGCTGCTGGAGTGGAGGGTGCAGTTGTGATTGAGACTGCTGAACATGAAAGCCATGGCAGAGAAGAGAAAGAAATTGGAAAGTGCAGGAAGAAATTTTGCAGACACTTGCTTTTCTCTGGCAGCAGCAGTAGCAGCAGCTGTGACTCAAGACAAGTTTGGCCCGTGTTGTGGTTCAGCTCCCACAGGGTAACACCTGGGATAATAGTCTCTTGTAGTGCCCTTCTGATGGCCCTGGGTGCGTTTAATGCCTTACATTTGAATGTGACTACTTGTGTGAATGAAACAGAGCACTTGAGGCCAAATTATGTCCCTAATGCTGGTGGTTAAACTGCGTTTGCTAGAGAGAGCAATCTAAATTATCTCTGTTCTTCATCATTTAGTAGAATGGAGAAAATGGAAGGAAATGGAAGACCAGGCTTACTTTCAGAGAAACTGTAACTGGAATTTATTTAAGCATTTATGATTGCAGTCACCTCCAAAAGTGCATGCATTTGTAAAATGTATTTTGTTGTCATCTTGAAAAATCACTGCATAGCCATTTTTATAGCAATCTCTGAGCTTAGCAACTGATAATACAGATCTTCCCATCGCTTTATCCAATGTTATAACCGTCAAACACCCTAAAACTACAACTGTAACAAAAATGAGTTATCAATTTTAAAAAAATTTACCTGCGTTTTTCAGCAATTGCATGTGTTTTAGGCCTATTTAAAGAGAATCTACAAGTGTGATGTAAGTTAAACTGTGCTTTAATGATTAACCCGCAGGGTTACTGCAGTGTTTTTAAAACAGGGTATCTGGCTCATAGGTGACATCTGTTCATTAATATGGTCATACCTCTACAAATCAGCAGATTAAAAGATGTGCTTGTACATGCGAACTTGAATTTTTCATTCAATGTAAAAATTGACCTTTTTTTTTTTTGTGTAATCCAGGAATTTTGTATTTTTGATCAAAATTTTATTATTTTTTCACCCAAACTAGAATTTTGAAATTTTGACTGTGAACCGTTTTTGAATTTTTAGAAAAAACAACAGGTATATTCCAGTGAAAGAAAAATGGCTGAAAATCTACTTCTTTGATACACACCTTTTGATCTCCTTAGATGTCATGGAGAGATTGGAAATACTCAGTTTACCAGATAGTAAAGGGCACAAATTATGATGGTAAAGCAGTGCTGCATCTCATTCCTGTTACTTGCATTATTTTAATTGATGGTTACCTGAATTAATGTGAACTAAAAATAGAAGTATTTTTACTATCGACTCGGACTTGAACCCTTAGTCTTCTCTAAGCAATACTCATAACATGAAGAAACCTACATCTCCAGTCCTCAACAGGAAAAAAGACAGTACATTTGGGAAGGGAGGAGAATTTTTCAAGAATCGATAAATGAAATTTAGTCTAAAAAATATACTGAAGAGATTAAAAGCATTCTTGCTTTATTTAATTTCTTTTTTTTTTTGGTTGATTACTCAGATATATTTGCTGTTTCTTCTCTCCATGAGTCTTCGTGCCAAATCTTGAGTTCTTTAGTCAGAATACCACTGGATAATCCAGCATTCTTGCTTGGCAAGAGCTGCAACACCCAATTTTCTTTTCCTGGTAAATAACAGAGGGTGTTTCAGAATTTCTTCAGCCCTCTTCACAGAAATACGTTTTAAGCCTTTTTCCCACTGCACTCCTCTACAGGTTTTGACATGAGTGTTTTTATTTGCTGGGCAACAACAATGAGAAAAGTTTGAGACAGGACTTACTACTTTTCTTTATTTTGTGCCAGAACTGTATATGGTGTAGTTTCAGCACCCAAGTAACTTCACGCTTAAGTAAGTAGCCAAAACAGCAGTTGCAGCAAATTGACACAGTTATTATTTTGAATAAAACACTGAATACTTGCTGTAAAAAGTTAACAATCAGTCCAAAATTCTTCCAGAATTCGAAGATCAATTTGAATGATGTCCAATAACTACCTGTAAAGATGGCAGGAAAAAATGATAAATGAATGAAATATTTGTAATGAATGTACCCACAGCTCCGTGTTATGGTTGTTCAGTTAAAATTAATGTTAAAGCATTATAATTAACATGAAATTTTCAATATCCTTCAGACAAAATGCAGTTATATCCACTAAATTATTAACCTTGTCCATTCTGTGATATTCTGTGAACGGATGAATAGACAATATATTTTAGAGTGTCTTGATTGTGTTTGTTTGTGTATCAGTACCTATATATATATATGTAGAGACAGAGTAAGTTTAGTGATATATGGCTATTTCTGAAAAGATGAAAAGGCCCATTTTTATTCTAAAGATACATACTTTTGCCTAAAGGCATTACTGGGAGTCCATTACTGAAAGATTTTTTTTTTAATCTCTTTCTCTCTTTTTTTTTTTTTTAAGTGAGTGGAACTTTTAATGCAATTCACCAGCTGAGGAATGAAAGAGCTTGGAAAAAGTTGAGCACAAAATTCCAAAATTGCATGCTGAAGTGGTATTAATATATGCATTCAAAAAGATTAATATAACTTAGGATACAAATACTTTCCAATGCAAAAGTTTTCCATACAAAGATTTCTTACAGAAAATTCTCGAGTGCTGTGCAGACAGGTTAGAAATATTTTGCCACTTACCAATGCTCACATACCAAAGTGGAGGTTGGGGATTTATTTTTAGAGACATTTTTACTATAAAAGAATCAGCATGACTGTGGTGGAGAGCACTGCTGGTTGTAAAAGTTATAATGAAACATTGAAAATGACACGGTTAGAACCTATCTAAATGGAAGCAACCTGTAAAAAGAGTTGTGATAAAATGGCTTTCAGTGACACATGCTCTGAAAAGTAAAGATACACAATAGGTTCTGCTTCTTTCAGGTGACCCATTGTAATACCTCGAGGCTATCTAACACATAATGGTAACTGGGAACATAAAGTGATACTAGGTAACAGCAGTATTTGACACCTTCAATTAGTTCTCCAGTGAGGAAAAAGTGATAATAGAATCAAAAGAATCTTTTTCTGGTCTTAAAATGCTTGTGAGGCTAAGAAAGGGAATATTACTTTAGCACTTAGCTATCTGAGGGTGACACCCCGCTCTGTATAAAGCACAGTGGGAGAACTTGCACAGGGCTTTTGTTCTTGTCTTAGAGGAGTGAAGGCCTGTACAGAGCAAAGTCCCTGATGCCTCTCTGTACAGCAGGTCCACTTCTCAGCCACATGGCAGCAATGGCAGAAACCTGTATTTTGAGTTCTGTGTCATCAGCTATTAGTGACCTGTGTGTACTGTGCTGCTTGGGCTTAGTACTGGGGCTTGCAAGACTGGCTCAGGGTCAGAAGAAAAGAAATCTAACATTATAGACTTCAGAAACATGTGTCACAAAAGCCTGGAAGTTTCCAGGTCTGAAAATACTCCTCTTAGCTTCTGGTTATATGCAGTAACATCTAGGACTTGAGATCACACTATGGCATCTATCTCTTAGTCTTTGTTTCAGAGTTATATTTTTCATAATTAAAATGGCTTTCTTACAAAATTTACCCAATAGAAGCATTCCATGCTGAAATTGTTTTAATATATGCATACAAGTAAGCAAATGTAAGTTAGGATGGAAAAAAATGCAGCAAAAAATTCCTGCAAGTAAGTTGAAACCAATATTCAATAAGCTAGAGCATACCACCACCACAACCAATCCACCTGTGATCAGTTCTCGTGACTCAAAAGCACCCATCTTTTTAGATATTTAAGTTTTGGGCTTCTTTTTTTTTGCAAGTAAGAATTGTCTGCCTTCTCCAAGAAATGGAGAGTAAATGCTCAGTTCTCATATTGGCGGGGTTGAGGAGGAAAACCTTGTCTTCTAATCTAATGCTGAAAGCATCCTGTGTCCAGGAGATGGGCCATACCCAAGGCTATTTCCACACAGGGGATATTAAGATCCAGGTTCTCCCTGTTTTGCTTTGCCTTATGTTGCAGCTGCATAAATGAAGTGGTTCACAGGCAGTAAATAAGCAGAGTGTCACACAGTGTCAGGGAGATTGCTTGAATTCTGTAGCAATGAACATTGCATATGATTGTATGTGCCCATCTGGTATTACTGGTTGGAGCTGCTTTTCATTTTAAAATGAGAACAGAGTGAAAATGGCTGCAAATAATTACTATTTTTTTATTTACCACAAACTTATGCTCAGGATTTATACATTAAAAATTACAGTAGGCTGGGAAAGAAAATTTAAAATGCTGCTAGGATCTCTGTGATTCTTAACCTGGGTTTTCCAATTCCACCTTTCCTCTCAGTAAATGTTTACTCTTTCAAAGAAAAACACAGTGATTTGGGAACGAAGAGGTTTCATGTCTCTTGAGGATGCCCTGGGAATGTCTGGGGATCTGGTTGGAGATCCCTAAGTCCCAGTGGGAAGCTGAGATCACCAGAATGGTTGTTCATCTAAAGCAGACTCCATGTCATTTGAACCAGCCTATATTATGGTTGCTACCTTCTAGCTAGATTCTATTGTAGAGGTCTGAGGCTGACCTGAGAATTAACTGCATGTCTCTAACACCCTAATAAATCAGGAGTGTTTCTACTGTAGTGAAGGAATCAAGAATTGTCTCTTAAAATGACTCTAACAATCAAGTAAAAGGAAAAGTCCTGGAAGTAAAATTCAAATATATATATATTATAGAATCAAATAATAAATCAAAAGAAGTTGGTGTTTTGGTTTTTTGGGTTTTTTTGGGTTTTTGGTTTTTTTGGTAGTGGTTTCTTTTTTTTTTTTAATTTCTTTTTTTTTTTAATTATTTTATTTAAGGGCTTGGTTACTGTTGCCAGTATGTTGTCTTTCTTGTGCAGGAGCTGCAAAGTCTCAGAATAGCATAGGACCAGAGAAAAGCAAATGGTGCTTCAGTAGAGCTCCTCATTCTCCACAGTTAGCAAGAAATCCCACCCCTTTTTATCAAAAGAAGGTTGAAGAAATCAGTAATGCTGGCAGCTGCCCTGCATATCATTGTAAAGCATGGATTAGGGTGGTTGTCAGGATGCTTATTCCACACATGTGCCACTTTCCAGAATTTCCTGAGACAAAGACACTATAAGAGTCACACTCAGGCTTTAGCCAGGTGACCCATATTCACAATACTTCTTCGTGCCTTTTGACACTTGCAGGCAAAACACTCTAGTTGTCAGGGTTATTCAGGGTTTTACTGTTAACTTTAATAGTAACAGGCTTCCTCTCTAGATCAGAGGTTATTGCCTGTCACCCTCGTTTGCTAGATTAACATCTGTATAGTTCCACATTAATATGATTTGCATTATTTATTATATTTTATATTATTATATTATTAAATACTATTTCATATTTAATACTAATTTATATTTTCATGAAATTTGCTAACATTTTGATTTCTCTGTTCAGTTCTTAATTTTGACCTTTATTTTCATTACCCTTTCTATCATCATAAAGTGAGCACCTTTTTGTTAATGGAATCTTGACATTTAATTGAACATATATGTCTGTGGACCTGGTGAAGAACAATGTAGTATCAGCTGTGAATGTCTCTTTATCTATTGACTTATGCCAAGAGATAGGGGATTTTAAACAGAGCCTTATTTGGAGGTAGAGATTTGAGTTTTCTAAACCGTGGGATTTGTTTGTGAAGAGACTGAGTGAATTTGAAGGAACGCTGTGTGCTTTGAAGTGAGGCGGGAAAGGGACTTAGCCTTCTCCAAAGCACTGGTCAGACTTCAGGCTTACAGAAGGAGTAAGGGCACGCTGCTGAAGATGTTTCACTGCAGAACAGTTCAAACAAATCTTTATTTTGTAAAGATCTCCAATTGTCTGGTGTTTTTTAGAAACAAAAGTGACTGTGGTTAAAAAACATTTGTATGTAAGATTTTGTATGTAAGTCATCTTGTCCATTAAAAGTTAACAAAGAAACTAAGTACATTTTGTTGCAGAGAGTACAGTTCCAAAGGAGTATTTAACCAACACATCAAGTACATCAGGTTTTAGCAGTTTTTTTGAGGCTGTGGTTTAAGATGTCCTAAGCCTGAAAAATCTAGGTCTCAGGAGAAGGGAGGAGGAAGAGAAAAGCAAGTGTCCATCAAACTGCTCCTGAAAGACACTGATTTGAAAAGTGACCCAGCACTTCCCTAAACCAGCTGGATTAGGAAAATACATGATAAACAACTTGTTATCTGTTTGCAACTGACTGGTGTCACCTGAGAAGAGATTGTGGACTTCACATGTTAGCTAGCAGCCTTTTCAGGTCAGTCCAGGTCTGCTGCTGTTTACTGGTGCTTTCTGATTCAAAACAGTGTAGATTGCACACAAAGCGAAAAATAGTGAAAAGTAGAAACCCATTCTTTCTGTTGAGGTTTTTTGAGTCCTAATACAAATGTTGAATCAGGTTTTACTTTCTTCAGACTGGGTTTTTTTTACCTCTACTTTTCAGTCTGGGAAATTCAATAGGAAAAATATATTTTGCTTGTAGATGTTAGAGAAAGGCTGTTTTGGGGTGGGGTAGGTGGGTCATCATGATAAGGAAAACCAGGTAGATGGGGCACAGGTAGCGCTGTCCGTATTCTCTTTAGCGGAGGTGCAGATTTATTTTGTACTGGTATAAAGCTGGTGGTTCATCCAGAGATTTTTTGCTTCTGTGTATGGAAAACTAGATTGAAATTATAAAATCAGAATTAAGACAGCTAGAGGGCACTGTGGCTAAACATTTGTAACCTGCCTTTTAATGAGACCTGATTTACTTGCCAGACATATGTTGTAATTTGGAATTAATAATAGCTTTAAAGTTACCTTATGTGTCTTTTGTCATTTCTAGAATGCGTGAAAAGTATTGTAAAAAAATCTATTGAGAGATACGCTTTTTCCATCTTTCATGAATTTTTGAATGAAAAGCCAAAAATATACAGAACAGGGGATTATTGAATTCCCACAGAAGAATACATGGATTATAAACTATATACATATTTACAGTGCCTTCTGCACATTTTCAGGTGTTGAAATCTTCTATCCATTACTCACATTTGTCTAATTAATAAATAAGGGAAGCTGTTATCCATATGTTGTACTAGGATCTTAGTGTGTGTAGGTACACGACAGATGGGATATTCCTATATATGTGAAAAGTTGCTTTCCTCATCAGGGATTCGGTGCAGTGCATAAAATATTATTTTGTGAGTTTGTTTGGTCTTTACTCTGAACGTCTGGAAAACTCAGTAAACAAAAATAGTTTTCTGTTACCTGATCAGTTCCTTCACATATGACTAGCAGTATTTCATATGTGAAGTGTATCTCATGGAAATTTTACCAGAGAAAGATTCCAGACTTTGACTTATTGGGAAAGGCAGCTTCTGAACACACAAGGTTGGATTTAAAGTCAGATTTTGTTGTATAGATTACCTCAAGGAATGCGTTAGCCCTCCTGTCACCTTCTTTAAATCAGTACGACAATCTATGGTGAATTGGTAATCTTTTCTGGATAGGTGGTACATGCATAGCTAATGGAGAAAATAGATAGGTTTTATAAAATCTGTCTTTAAATATATACAGATAAGTATATTGAGATACTTATGGTTATGATGTAATGTAACGTGATTCAGAAACAAAAGCTAGCTTTTGTTTTCTGAGTAAAAATGGTGAAAATCAAATGAAGTATTACATTATTTTGCATGATTCTGGAATTCTTGGGTTAATATTTCATCAGGATGCAACATGGCTGTGTATGCGGTTTGTTAATGCAAAGTTTACATTGACATGTCTGAATGCTTTTATCTACATAAATCACATACCAATTAACTGCTGTTATTTAATTACACCATCTATTTGATGGAATTGTTTATTAATCTCACCTCATTTGGTATGTGCTGGTAACTTCACAATTGTGCAGTTCAGCTGGGATTAGTTTCATGCTGCGTGTTGCAGCTGCACCATGACTCAACTCCTCTCTTCTGTCTATGTTTTATTCAGGGAGGTGACAATATGGGTAACAGCTGAGCCAGTTATCAGCCTAGAGTTTGTTGGTGGATTGAGTGCATGCTGAAGGCAAAGATAAAATGACTTCTGTCCTTAGGGAGTGGGACTTTTTTCCTTTTTGGGTTGCTTATGATTGACCCCATTCCTGATTTTTGTACTTGCTATTTTCCAGTGTCATTGAAAATTATGTGTCTGCACCTTTACAGCAGCACTAAGTACATCCTGTAGAAGAACATCTGAATTTGCAGTAGTCTTGCAAACAATAAATACAGATATTGAATTTTTGTCATCCTACCAATAGCTATTCTACTTCTGTGAATATTGCACAATGTATGCTTTTAAAAATGTTAATTGTAACCTACAGTGCTGACTTAAACAAATAGTTGCACTGAGTGTGTTAAATTCACAATTTGTAAGATCTGTTATGAGTTTAAACCTCAGTACTTTTAATTAAAGGCAGCTGATTTTATCAGTTCAGTTGTTCTGTACTTACATGGAGAAAACTGCTACTATAAACCACCAAAAAGAAATGAAAGTTTATTGGGGTAGGTTTGAAAAGAATCAAATTGACCTGCTTGAATCCTTAGATTACAGGGAAACTACCCAGGATAATTGATTAGTCTCATGGAGACTCAGAGTCCCAATGTAAAAGTAAGCTCTCTACATAAATGCTTTGTTAATTCTGAGGTATGTTTGAGGCAATCGAACATACTATGGATTATACTTCTCTTTTTTTCCCTTTCTCTCTCCAAGAGGAGACTTCTTTGAGTCCCTTCTGTTTTGTGGTATAAAGATCAAAAACTAGAGTAATTCAAAGATTCAGTAGAGTGTATGTTTTAAGTAGAAGTCTTCCTAGCAGTTCATTCTACAAAACATCTATTTTATAAGTGTAATTTTGTGTGATCCCAGAAGTCCACAGAGAACTTGTTTTCCTTTATTGTGTAAATTAATGTCAAACCGGAGAAGTATTGCTCTGCACCAATGTTTTGTGACTACTTAAATTATAATTTCATGTAGATGTAATGAAACCTGAAAAATGCTTTTATTCTGATCATTGGGTAATCCTTTAAGCCCAGAGCGCAGTTTTGGTCCCTGTAGTAATTCTTTGTCATTGTTGACAGTGTACTGTACATCTGGATATCATAAGACCAAACATAGAGAAATATCTTCTCTTGCACCTGTTCCTTCCTTTTTTGTGCATCACAGTCAAATAGATGGTTAGAAAGGCAGGATGGATCCAAGTTTGATTTCTACTGATAAAACTCTTTCCCAGATAAATGGAGACAGACAGGGATTGATTAAGTATCAGGCTGTATTTTTACTAATGAAATGTTAGAAGAATATGGTGTATATCCAGTTTCCTGCCTTGTGCGTACCTGGCATTTGTGTGGGTACAAGTGCCTAGTCACAGTTCTCACTGTATTGCAGCCTGTGATTCAGGTGAAACCCCTCCCTTAATCTACTCCTACGGATGAGTTCACTTCTCAGTCCTCTGAGCTTTGTCTGTGAAGATGTTATCTACCCTTTATCCAGTCTCACTGCCTGTGTATTGGTGGCCATTAAATATCACCTCGTTTGGACATTGATGGGTTTGACAGCGCTCAAATATACCACCCCAGAGACTCCTGCCCTCTGTTGATGACACTCGGATATACACATTGCTGTGTCATGGAGGAGAACCTGCAGCTCTAAAATCTTCTCAGCCTGAAGAACTAGCGATGTCAATGGACAGTGAATCTGCTGCTTCCTTTGGTAAGCTGTTCTGAGGACTGTTGTGCAGCTTTTCTGATGTGAAAGTTTGCAGCTCTGATTAATGATGGTTGTATGCCTTTCCATAATAGATTAAAGAGTCTGTGTCCCCAGTTCTCTTTTTATCCCACGAAGATGTGTGTAGTCTGTGGCCAGGTCACCTCTCAGTTCTATTTGAATCAGTTAAACAGGTAAGTTTTAGAAATCACTGTATGTCTTTTCTCTAGTCCTTTTTTTGGCACAGTTTTTTAGCATGCTTTAAAAATGTGTATGAAGCTGTACACAGGATTTTTATATCAGTTTTACCAATGTTGTGTATAAAGGTAAAATGATTTCTGTTCTTCTGCATAGTGCTTCTTTAATTGATACAAATTAGCTGCACATTTGCCTAAGTCTTTTGGTTTGCATCCCTGCTCTAGTGAATTCTGTCATTCACATCCACCCCTCAACTAGCTAACATTGCTCCTGGTATAAGCAGTGTATTAGAACATTTAAAACACGCTTTGCTTTTTCTCTCACTACCTGTGCATATTTAGAAAAACCCCTGATAAATACTGTTTTACACTGAATTTTTGAATAAAAAGACCAGTTGCTACTAACGGTAATGTTTCACTGTTTCTTTTCTGTACTGCTCCTGGCCTTAAAGACCCTAATTGTTCCTATTGCTGTTTATTCCTTTAGATGTTTTTAAGTACAGTGCTGCCCTTGGAAATACACAGAATCTACCTCTTAGAGCTTATACTGAAGGTTAACATTGGCAGTATCTAAGGCCATTGCCACATTGATAATCAACTACATTGCTCCAGAACAACTTCTCACAGCCTGTGCTGGTAACCTGAGTGAAACAATGAGATACCTTGACACCATATATATGAGGAGGCAGGTGCAAAATATGACTCTTATCATTATCCACAGTGACACAGTAGAAGTATCGGAGCCATGAGAGGTACTGAAAGAAAAGGCATTTGGGGTACTTGGAGCCCTTAGTGTTTTTATTGCTTCCATTGAGTGCAAACTCAGCTGTTGGGTGAGCACTGGTGGAATGCACTGGTTGCGCTGGTGAATGCCAGGATACATTTTGCACTCTGCAATTTTATTGCTTTCTTCTCTTTTTTCTATGACCAGAGGGAGTTCCAGTTTAAGCCTCTTCTGGCCTCTGTAATTGTGTGTTTTGAAGGAGAATGAAGGAGAATGAAGGAGAAGCATCTGTGTACTGCTAGAGTATGACATGAGCTACTGAAGTGTCAGAAGAGAGGTGGGAGATGAACCTGGCAGGCTGCATAGTTGAGTGTCATGGAGGCAGAGTATAGCAGTTGGCTTTTTGTGACTCACTTTAATACATGATAGAGCAAATACTGAAGTTAGTGCATTGCAAGTCAGATGCCCTCAGTGCCCAGCAGCTGACTGTCTTGCAAGAACCCTGTGTGGCATGGACAGGAGACAGCAATAATATTTGTATAGGAGGGGCTGAGTCAAAGTGCAGACAGTAACGCAAAGCTCAGGGAGGATGTTTGACCTGTATACTGGCACTGCACATGCTAGCGAGGAACTGTAGAGGTGGTAGTCACTTTTGGATTAAAAGTATTGCTGTTATGATGTTTTGTTTCACATATAATTGTACTTCCTTCATCTCTTGGGTTTCTCACAGTGTTTACCTAAGGCCTTTTGAAGCTGTTTACAGTTATGGAAGATTACCTTGTTCGCTGCTGAGAGCATTTATTGTTCAGTAGCAGCTGTTTGTTGGTTTTGTTTTGGTTTTTCTCCTTGTTTATAATAGACAGTACTTTTTTTTGTTTGGTGCATTAATAGATAAAAGTGGCTATTTCTAAACTCATTAGAATTTTTATATTCTAACATTCTAAATTCAGTATTCTGACAGGTTCCATGTAGTCTTAAAAATGCGCTTATGATTAACAGCTCATTGCTTTTAACATCCTGTTAAAAGGATGTTGAAAGGATGTAAAACTGACATTCCTCCAAGTATCTTCAGAAATTCTGCAGATTCAGAAGATACCTTCTGGTCTGGAATCTTATGATCCAGAGTTGCCACTGTGAAACAGGACAGCCAGAGCTGTGTGGTTTAGGCATTTTTGGACGTAACAAATAAACAGCTGTTTGTGAGATGCTGTCAAATAAATAATAACTTTTAAAAGGTACATAATTAATTTCTAGATGAGGTAGTGGAAACAGTACAAAAGGTAAACCTTCAGAAGAAGAATGTAAAATTTCATCTCTAGCAATCACACTAGACAGGCTGGCATATTCACAGATAGAGTATACTTGGAAAGAACAGTAAATTATATTGAAACACAGAATAACACATTCAAAATCTTCTGAAAGGGTTCGGGAGAGTTGAGGCATATGGTTCCTGGACTTTTGTCCATATTACCAGGCATGCTTTGGAGAGGGAATGTGTTGCTATAATTGAAAAAAATTGTGCTGCATAGTTTGAAAGTCAAATTAATTTAAAATTTCAAAATAAATATAAACTTTTCGGCACTTTAGCAGTTACTCCTTTGTAATGCACTTGGGGGCAACCGGGAAGCCATAGATGCAGAAGTCTGATTTACCTCCTGGACAAGCTGGTAGGATCACTGAACTGTACACAAATACGCTGTATTAAAAATGACTCTAAAAGAATCCTTCTGCAGGGGGAGTTCATGCCTTAAAACAATCTGTTAAAGTCCTTAAGGCATCACTGAATATGTGGACTAATAAGTCTAACTGGTGTAACTTACCTGAATTTCCAAGTCTCTCAACAAGCCTCTTGTGTTATCTTTCAAGAATCTTGGTCAGGATTAGAGTGAAGATATATTCAGAGAACAGCTTGTTAAAAGCCAGGAGACAAAGAGTAGAAATAAATGGTCAGTTTTAAAAATGAAAATAGATTATTATGAGTGCTTGAAAGGGATCTCTACTGGTGTCTCTATGGCTTAGTATTTGCAGAACTATACTGGAAAGGCAGGTAAAGAGTGGAATGGCAAATGTTTTGATGGTACTGCATTATTCAGTGTAGCAAAAATGAAAGCTCATTGCAAAGAGCTACAGAAGGATTTCACACCACCAAGTTAGTAGATGACAGTGTGGCAGATGACAAGCTATTGCCTCCCAGGGAACAGGACCTGAAGATAATATAGTTGCTTGTATAAAAACATCAGTGCAAAGATGGGCAGAAGGCAGGAGAGAGAACGTAAGGAATTACTAGGAAGAGAGTAGAGAACAACAAACTGAGTTTAGAACAGGGAACAGAAATCATTGTGCACTGTTCATACCTGTAATGCTCTTGCATCTCAAATAATACACATGGTTCTGACCCCCCCTGCACGAAGTAATATGAAGAACTCACGAATACATAAAGAAGGGCAACAAGAATGACCAAAGGAACACCTTCCACATGAGCTTTTAAGCAGAATAGAGTCTATGAAAAGGTCTGTAAAATCATGGGTGGCACAGAAAAAATTAACTGAGAACAGTTTTTCACTGTTTCTTATGCTATAAAATTTAGGAATTATCAAATAATATCAAGTGTTAGGATGCAAACAAAAGGAGGTACTTTTTTACACAACGCATTTTACACAACTCATCGCCACAGAATATTGCAGATGTCTGTGTAGATGCGAAAGTGATTCATAAACTCATGGGACAAAAGTATATTGGAGTTTTACACACAATGATATTACATTTAGCTGAGAAAACCCTTGAGCCTCAGATTGCTGACAGTTGGGAGTCTGTGATGGGGACGTAGCACCTATAGGGTTTCCTTATTCTAATACTCCTTGGTCATCTGCCAGAGGTAAAATTCTGGGACAGACAGATGTTTGGTCTCGCAAAGTACAGCCATTATTATATTCCTTTTGTTCAGGTTGTGTATGTTTCTTGAATGTAAGATCGTAATAAAAGAGAGACTTCAAAAAGTGTCATGTTCATATTAAACTGTATAAAATGCATACTGAAGAGCATTACAGACACATTGTCTACATTCCCCTTCTACCATTCTTTGAAATTTCATGCTTTTTGAGGCTTCTTCTAAGTAATTTAATTAAACCCAGAAATTATCTTCTAGATACATGAATTGCTGATAAGTTCATGAGTGATGACCTTAGAAATCTGGAGATGCTTTCGTACTGAAAGGAAACTTAGCAAGAAAGTGGACAAAAAAGTGAAAAGTGAGAAAAAGTGAAGTTTCCTCGTTGATGACTCGTGTATATAGACTTACAAATGGGAAGATTGGTTGGAAATGCTGTACTGTGTTTATTTACCCTTCTGAGATTCTGGTCTTGTCTCTAATTCTGTTTGGAATAGTAGCATTTGATTCAGTATGTTACTTAAGAGTTGGCAGCAAGTATAGGGCCTTCACATCAGACAACTAAATATCCATTGGAGAATGACTATTTTCTCATTCTCACAATACTGCAAAACACATAGGAAGCATTATAGTGCAAAATCTTACATTGTTGCAGAAGAGTAAGTGAGATTATGAATAACTAAGGTGTTCTGTGAGAAACAGATGAAAGATTAGTGAATGCTACATAAACATACTTCAGTTCTATCAGCAACCTACGAGCTGACTTTTATCAGACTGTTTACTGGTCTTTCATTATAAAATCTTGTCCTTTCCTTTAAAAGAGACTGCAGATGAAAGAACCATGCGAAACAGGGAAATGAGAAAATGAAAATAGAAAGGTATTTTGAAAGCCTTTTGTGGTACAGCAGAGATAACATTGTAAATTCCTTGGGGTACACGGTGTGCTCTAGTTCTGTCCAAATCCTTCTATTTGTTGACAAATCTATACTAAAGGCAGACTGCCTATTTCATTCAGTCAGTCTCCAGTTCATTCATTCACTTCATTCAGCACCTACCAGACACTGGACTGAATATATTCCATCAAATGTTTTCCCTGCGGTCCTCAAATATTAGCTAAATAAGCCAATGGTAACCTGACCCTAGAGAGTGACATCTTGGTATAAATATCCAAGGAAGGAAACATTCTCAAGCTTGACAGGATAAATCAGCTCCTCTCAGTCTCTCTGACACCCACACATACACATGCGCATGTGTCATGCAACATATTAAACATTCAAACCCTTAAATTAGTTCAGTATCTCTCCTTGTATTTGCAATTTTCATACTGTTTATCACTACAAGTGTACACATATTATGGTTTCCTTTTTACAAATTGTGTAGATAACACATTTTTGTTGCATGTCACTAGTATAATTTTGTTTTTATCAGCAGGCTGCTAAATGACACTGAGGTGTCTGTAGTGTGCATAAAGCAGCATCTTGTAATAGACTGCAGGTCCGATGTGAGAACTTACAGTGAATACATTTAAAGTTGCAGCAGTATAGCCTGCAAAATTGACAGCAATCATGTGATTGTGATGTGTGCATGTATTTCTTTTTGACATGGTGGTATGCATGTCAGTGTAAACCTTCCATGGACATCAGTGATAGTACTATGAAATTCAGTTAGTGGCCCAACCTGCTACTTAACTAATTGATATTAGTTCACAGGGAGAATATCAATAGATCTGCTGCTTCTTGTCGTGGATGGATTGATGCACTTCACCCATAAGAGAGAAGTGGCAATATGTTTATTGATATAAAAGAGGGATGTAACCAAGTTTGATAGGAAATGTGACAGTGGTTTAACAAGATTCACACTTCACTATTTGCTGCATAGAGGGCAGGCTCAGACAAAACTGTCAGGAAGACCCTCCTGTCGAGTTATGAGGTTCAGAAGAGACCCTCTTGTGTTCCTAACTCCTTCTCAAAGGGGAGTCAAGGTGTGGCTAGATCCAGACTTAGCCATTTCCCATTGCCACTGTGTGGCATCAGGTGACATAGCATAAGAGTCTACATATATGATTTTTATTCCATTCTGTGCTGCCAAAACAACTGCTCTTATTTCTCCTATTTGTGCACTGCCTTTACCTTCTAGTACTTGTTTGCTGGTGGTAATGTCTAATGCAATGGCATTTTATTGCCATTTTTTGTTGAAGCATCCATAAAACAAATGTCTTCTGTTGGCATACCCTCAGTGAGGGGCAGTGCTTTCAGTATGGGTGGACATTAAAGGGTCTGTGTTTATGGACACCTGCAGTTTGGAGACCTTGGTGTCATTCAGTTAACGGCATATTTTCTGCAACTCCCGTTAGGTAAGCATACCATTTTCTGATAGTGGGTTTTTATGCAGTGACTTCTAGGGGAGCAATCCCCTTTAGGATTGCTTTGAGTAAATGGTCTTCTAGTTTGCACAGGTTGTCCCTGATGTATTTTCTCAACTTGTTTAACTGCTCAGACTGATGATAAAAGTCTCTTTTCCCAGAGTGTCATTGTTATTTCTTTAACTGTGGTTGAACTAAATAGTAAAGGTCTTTTGGGCCCATCAGTGCAGTTTGGAACAGGTTGCATTAAGTAGCATGTTGGTTGAAACCCCGTTCAGATATAATAGGATCTCAGGGGTGTACTTGTCCCAGTGACTGATATGTTTTTAATTCTTCAGTTAGAGTTTTGACTGCCTTTTTATGTTCTCATTTCCGCTCCCGGGGTTTGTCTTTCCAGAAGAGTGAGTATAATGGATGGGAAATTATAGAAAGTCCAGGTACATGCTTTCTCCAATATCCTAAAATTCCCATTAATTGTTGTAACTCCTTCCATTTGCAGCTCCCCAATTTTTCTTAAGGTATCTGGAGGAATCATGGCACTACCTGCTTTCCACGAAGTACCTAAAAATTCCACTTCTTTACATGGTCCTTGATATTTTCCATGTGGAATCTTTATTTCTGCTTCATTTAGTGCTTACCGTACTGCTGCTGCCACTTCCCCAACCTCCTTGGGGAAATTCCTCCAATCAGAATATTATCTGTATATTGGTACAGCATCACATCTTAGGGGGGTGAGACTGTCTGTAAAAGTTCAGCAAGTGTGGCATGAGCAATTGTGGATGAATGATTAAACCACTGTGGGAGCCTGTTAAAAGTATATTATATTCCTTCCCAAGTGAAAACAAACTTCTCTTCATCCTCCTCCTTCAAGAGAACCATAAAGAACATATCTTTCACATCTAGCACCGCCATGGATGGATGTGCAGCTGCTTGCAAAGTAGCTGTTAGGTTTGCAGTGTTTCGTATAGCAGCTGTTAGTGGGGAAGATAATCAATTGTTAAATGACACCTCCCATCTGTTTTCCAAACTGGCCAGACAGGTAAGTTATATGGGGAGTGGGTTCTGGAGATGATTTGTTGTTTCTCTATATCAGCTATGACTTCTGAAATTCCGTTTCATGCTGCAGTAGAAATCAGATATTGCAGTACATTAGTAATCTTTGAGTCAGGGAGTGCAGGGGCTGCGCGAAGCACACACATTACAGCTCCCTGATTTCTGCCAGGGTTGGGATCAATGTTCGAGCCAAAGGAACACACACTGTTGTTTGGCAGGTGCCAGGTTTGTCTGTTTAAACATTGAAATCTGAAATATTTTCATGATAGTCTTGAATTGCAAAGCAAGTAGTTGACATGCACTTCTTGCTCAGCAGCCATTAGTTGACCTTGGCAGTTTGACATATAACACTAACTGTTCACACTGCTAATCTTAACTCTGCCGTCTGGATCGAATGCCCAGCTATTCAGCATCTTGTGTTAGAACTGAAATTTGTGCTCCTGTATCTGTTAAAAACTTCATCAATTGTCCCTAAGGACCAGCTGGAATTAAAATGTATGGGCCATCATTTATCCACTGATAAACCTCCACTTTCAAAACAGGCAGGCCCAGTTGCCTTCTGGGCATTACTTGTTTTTTTGACCTCATGCCCTGCAAATGGGGAAAGAGGGGGTTGTCTCCTTTAGGAGCATTGTTGCTGGAGGAGCTGAAATAGCCTTTCTTTCACTGTTTCTGGAATGCTTCAGTCAGACTCAAGATAATGCCTGAACCGTTCTGTGTTTCTGTAATTCTATGAACATGCAGAAAACTTAACGGACTTGAAAGCAGTATTTCAGTATCATTAGTAATGTGTACTTGTGTATTCAGAAACAAATTGCTGAGTCTTGGGGATTTCCTGTGCAGGAATAGGATGCAGAACAATAGATTAAATTTTAGCTACACTCATATAATATAAACACAGAGGATTAGTAAAGTATTACAGCAGTGTAGATTAAATTAATGTGTTGTTGATTTTTCTCACTTATAATAGAAAGTCAGGAAGCTTTTTGCATGATACTGTTCTTTTAAAAATGCAGGATTTAGAACGGGTGTATGGGGCTCATCTGTCTTTACCGTCATAAATTCTGCTGTCTTATGTCATGTATTATTCATAAAATTTTAAAGTCAGGGCATTTCCAAGGTTATTTTAACAGTTAAACATTGCTACCTTGTTTCTACTTTGTGATGTTTAACTTAATCTTTCCACCATTTAATGTAGTTACTTGCTTTTTGGCTGGATTAAAGAACTCTCCACTATCAATAATCTCCCATATAGGTACTTTTATAGTGTAATCAAATCCCCTCTTAATCTTCACTTTGATCAGATAGATAGGCACAGATTCCAATTTCTGTCATTGTAAGACAGGATTTACAGTCATCTGATCCTCTAGTGGTTCCTGTGGAAGTATTTTTCTTTTTTTCTGGTGTTTTCCTTCTGAGCATCAGAACCCAAACCAGCACTCTGGCAATGCACATGCTGTCCAAAAATACCTCTATACCTAAGAGTAATACCATTATAGCAACCCTTCATAGGTATTGCTCTGCTTATATTTCCAGGAATGTTGTTGTCCATTAACTGTAATACTACATTGGGACCTTGTGTCTTGTTAGCTATAATGGTGCTCATAGTGTGCTTCCTCAGATGATATCCCTCGTTTTACATATTAGCACTGTTTTATTGAATATTAAAATGTTATTTGAATTAACACAGTGTAATAAATGATCAGATGACATAATTGTGCCTATTATTTGCTGTACAGCTCTGTGACATCTTCAATTTTCTTAACGGTAAACTTGTAGTGTTTTCAGATCAGTGACAACTGGTCTTGTAGGATCCTAGGACAAGTGTGTACAGGACTGCATGTTATAATGCAGAAGAGTTCACTGCCTGTTCTTTTAGATATCAGTTTTGAAAAACTGGCTTGTTTTTACATTCAGATAACATGATGGTTTGGAAGGGTTGTATTCTGTTGCTGCTACACATGCTGTATGTATTTGAAAGATGGCCTCTAGTTGGTGGGACTCTTAAATAAGACTTTTTGAGATGACTCACCTACATGAGTATTTTGAGAATACTCACCGACATGAAGTCTATCATATGGTGAAATGGTACTTTTCAGGTTGGTGGTGATTATCAGTCGAGTGAAATAGTGATGAGTGAAAAGTCTTCGTCAGTCGTTTCACCATATGGATCCTATTTCTTTTGTTAAAAAACTTATCCGGCTGTTCATGCATAAAGTAACTTTTTAAAAGAGAATCAAATCCTGTAGGCAGTACCCTTGCAGGTTGGTTGTGAAAGGTGCTGTCTTTTTTGGTTCCTCATAAACTCACCTCTCCCTTTAATGAAATCAGTGGAGCTAAGTAAATTTTTATCAGCTAAGGATCTGGCGTAGCTTATGTAATCAGTTTTGAATTCACTGGCTAGGTTGACGGTAGGATGTTTTGAAGTCAACCTTTTGCATGGGGAAAAAAAATAATGTTGCTTTGGAGATATGTGTCTCTGCTTTATCCTTCTTCCTCCCACTATCTCCAAAAATACTCCACTTGCTCTGCCGGAGTGGGTGAAGTTTCACAAAACATTAGGAGGAAAACAGAGCTGTCCTCTCCTAGGTACTGCACTGATGAAGATACCTTTTTTCTGAGCAGCATGCTCCACTTCTCTAATCTTCTCCTTGTCTGTTTTTTTCCACCTCACATGTTCTTACCGCAAAGAATGTTTTCTGCCCTGAGGAACTGTTACACTTGTTTTCAGGCCTGTATATTAACAATTTGGAGTCAGGCATCTGGCAACACATCGTTAGTGTCCAACTTCTGCATGATGTCAGGCCAAATTCACAGTAACAATCAAGTGATTTTTCTGCTACTGTGGTACAAGAAGAACTATATTTGGAATTTTATTTTCCTTTCAGTGGAACACCAGTGACTGCTGAAGACTGCAGGCATGAAATACTTGTCTTCCAAGTGTGTTTTCTTCTTGCTACCATCTGTGAAAATTTGAGGCTTTAAACATTTGTCTCATGCATTTATGTGTGGGAGGTGTGATACTTTCAGTTTAATAAATGAGTCTTAGCTTGTTTACAATATATCAGAATTGACTATAATTTGGACAGCGTGCATCTGTTCTGGAAAATGTCTAGTGTACTTACTTTATAATGGAGTGTGATTATGTTTATACTTGATTTCTCCTGCACAATGAACCATAATTAAAATTTAATTTGTAATCTTTTGCTAGTACAGTATGAAGCTGCTGTCAATTAATTGAGAGCAATTAATTCATTAGATAGAAATGAAAGTACTGCAGGAACAATGAGTATAGGTAGCAGGACAGTGAAAACATCTGCAGAAGACCGACAAGCATAGTTCAACTCTCCAGGCCACAGGTTTTCTTCAGCAGTATTAGTAAACCATTTGCTACAAAAAGATGTGCCTGTACATGTTTTTAAAATCTGGTTTTGCTTTGTAAACTCCTCTTTGGAGTCTGACTTCATTTGTGTGTGAGTTGCCATTTTGTATTCGGAAATGTCCTTCAGACTGATGAGCATTTGGTTTGCTTTGGTCATTGCCCTGCCTTTCAGGCTTGAGGGAAGGATTCAGCGAAGGAGAGGGGACACGCTAGCCAATGAGTATTACTTGGTATCTCAGGTAATTCAAGAAACATTTTTTTTCATTCCTGGCTAGAGGTGAATTTTCCAGCTTGGAAAGTGGAAAAAAGGGTTCAAAGAGGGGAAGGAGCAGAGTCTGAGAAGCAGAGTGCCATCACCTCCTAGCAGTTAGGCAGGAAAGTTGAATGGAAGTAGCCAGGCTATAGAGCTGCGTGTCTTAGGACCAAACAAGGCACAAATTCTTCATATGGATCAATTTGCTTACCACCTCAAGAGAGGAGAGGATTTAAGAGGTTTCTTACATACTTAAGTCATAAAGAACTTCATAGGACTCACTTGGCATGCATTAAATCTAGCTAATTTCTTAAATCTGGAAACGAGAGATTTTCTTCCCCTGGTCTGACTTGTCTTCTGAGGCCACCTCTGGGCCACCAGTTATAGTCTCTTCTTCTTATCAATGTTGCAGCAAAAAAGAAAATCACATCCATTACCATCTATACGGCTTTCTGATGAACAACCTAATTAATTGGTGTCCTTATGTCCTCTGGCCTGTGTTATCTTCAGGGGACCACTGTAATTGACACAGTCAAGAAGTATCCTGGTTAATCTTGTATCTTATTGTTACTTATTTGATGGAGTCTCTCTTTCTGGTTCCCCAAATCTGTTTCTATCTATCTCCCACAAGACCAGCTCTTAGGCTGGTTCACTCTCCTGCTATGCTTTATAGATCATGGACTGAACGTAGTATGGGTGAGCCCTACCACTCCAGAGGAGCTGGCTCTTATTGTGATACCCACTATGAAAACTTACTTTCTGATACGTGATCAAACTTAAACAGGGGAAGTTCAGATTAGATGGAAGGAAAAACTTCTTTACTGTGAGAGTGGTGAGGCACTGGAACAGGTAGCCCAAAGCAGTGGTGAATGCTCCATCCCTGGCAGCGTTCAAGGCCAGGTTGGACAGAGTCTTGGGTGGCATGGTCTAGGGTGAGGTGTCCCTGCCCATGCCAGGGGGGTTGGAACTAGATGATCTTAAGGTCTTTTCCAACCCTAACTATTCTATGATTCTATGTGGTACATATTTTGTGAGCATGAATACCGAAACCTTTTTTTGTTGAGAGCTTAAATCTTTTCTAAAATAGCTTTGCACAGTTTATCTTGTCAGGTCAAAATTCACCCTTGCATGGAAAAGAAAAATGCATGGAGTGTAATCTCTTTCACAGCTACATACAGTCTAAGTGACAAGAACAGGGTCTGTGCTAAGCTAGGACTAGCTGTTAACCCTATCAAAAGGAAAAGCTAAACACAGACTTGTGTTGCTTCCAGCTAGGCAAGAGAAACTTGTGCAACCTGTATCTATGTTAGCAAGTTGTGTGGCAGAAAAGGAGTGGGTTGGTAAAGCAAAAAGAACCCAAAATGGTGCTGAGGGCTGAGCATCCTCACTATATGCAGTTTGGGGTGTGTGAGTGAGTTGTTTCAGCCTAGCTCTAGTTTGGTCCTGGTGTGAGAACCAGTGCCACCTCAGGAGCACAGAAGATGGGAGCTGAGTATGAAGCTAGGACCTCAGCAGTGTGCTGCCTTCCCTTTCAGTTTCATAATTTGCACTTTGCTTTCTATATTCCTCACCACTGGGAGGCAGTTTATGTCCAGGATCCAAACCAGCACTATTCTGCGAAGCAGCCTTGAAAATGGTTTTGTTGTGGACAAACAGGTGCTTGGTAGAGAGATGTGGAACAGCATCTAGTCAGCTGCAGTGTAAGCTTCAGACCACTAGGGTGGTTGTAAGGATTTCCTTTTGTGCAGTTTCTCTGAAGTTCTGCTCGTCACTAAAATGAGATGTCCAGGAAGCAGTGATTCTCTGGGTGGAGTACGGTAAGAGAGAAGTGTGGGCTAAACTGAGACAACCAAATTTTACTTCCTGTATACTTACAGTGTGTATTTTTTATCAAAGTGGTTTTTGCCCAATAGATGCACCAAGTTATGATTACCTGTTGGGGTTGTATACCAAAGGCCACTACAACTTCAGAGGGATGTCCTGTACTGCTGTTCTTTTGGGGAGAAAATGTTCTTTAGAAAGGAGAGTTGCTCGTGAAATTTGCTGTGGTTAAAATATGAACAGTGGTAACACAGAGTGTTAAAAAAAAGTTCTGGAGCTGTCTGCATCTCAGACAAACAGTGGTTAGTTGCTCTATGAAGTTTTCCAAAGTGTCCTTGGATGAAATTGTATTGTACCAGGAGGAACATTATGAATAAATTATTTGTCAGTGTTGTTGACAGCATATACACAAATAAAACACTGTTGCTGTACGTCTGTTTTCACTGGGACCCAGCATCAGCAAAAAGCTTCTGTAGCGATTTTCCCACCGCAGTTTAAATCTGTGGAGAGGATCTTCTGAAAGTAACATGCCAGTGTATTCCTTAAAGCTGTTTATACATGTCATGGAAGTTATTTTTTTGTTTAGTTTTATGACCTGAGGATATCTCTTAAGAATATAAGAAAGGCTGTAATGTGTCAGATTGATTGTCTTAACTTTTAGAAACATCCTATTTATGGCAGTGGTCACACACCTGGGAAAGGAGCACAGGAGAAGGATACAGTGATTATTCTTCTACTGTACCCTTACATTTTCCACCAGTGCAATGCTTAGAACTTTTCTGACCTAGATAATGTTTCCATATAGTAGTAGCCTTTAATGGGCTTTCTTGCATGAATTTATAATATCACTTTTTCAAATTGCCTACATTTTTTGGTACTACTGTACCCAGCAAGAAGAATTCTAGGCTTACATTATGAACTCTTTGGAAAATACTTGCTTTTTTTTTAAGATACTGATAATTTCATTGGCTATTTAATAGTTTTTGTGTTAGGACACAATGAATAATATTTTCTGTTCATGTTCTTTCTCTTTATATAATTGGCTCCTGTGTATGTCTTCTGCTGCTGTTTACTTTCTTTTCTCTGAAATGCTCAATTTAAGCTTCAAACATGACATTATCTTCAGTGGTAGCCAGCAAACACAAGTGGGGAGTAATTTCTTAACAGCAACAAAAAAAAAAAAAGGCAAGGGAAGGACAAAGCCATCTTGAATTGATGACATTGTTG
The DNA here is from genome assembly GCF_004027225.2 of Strigops habroptila. NCBI lineage: Eukaryota > Metazoa > Chordata > Aves > Psittaciformes > Psittacidae > Strigops > Strigops habroptila. Next base: position 31,970,424 of record NC_044279.2, read on the forward strand.
TTCATGCAGGGCCCTCACCAGGTGAAATTTCAATTTACAGTGAAAAAGAATCACATGAGAAAATGCAGATAAAATGGAATTTACTTTCTGAGGTACCTAAATAAAAATTAAAAAACCCCAAACCAACATAAAAGGAAATGTATAGACTTTTGGGTAGATGAATTCCCTAAATTGTCATGGTCTTCCTTTCCTCTGTTATGTCTGTATGTAAGTAACTCCCTTAGAATTTCTTATTGCTCCTTATGTATTAGTGCAGCAATGTAGCTGGCACCAGACAACTCGTAAAAGAAAGCTTACTTTCTGCTTACTGCCATTGAAAAAAGGATTGTTATTACACTCAGAGTAGTGAAGTGGAGCAGAGAGAATGATATTTTTTGCATAATATCTCTTATAGTCAGCCCTTTTTTCACCATGACTAAAATGGCATTATTCTATCTGCTGGACAACAGTGCTGTTTTGGCTCAGGAAGGAATGCTCCTATTGAAAACAGCACTTCAAATAATATTTTGTCAGCTTTTCATCTATTGTACTGGTATTTCTAACTCTTAATGTACAAAGGAAACATACGTTTAGGGTTGTTGATTCTTTTCAAGACACTTGAAAACCATTTTGTCAATCTGCATCTGTCTATAGGAAGGATGTTTTTGAGGCTGTGGGACCAAAATTTTACCTATTTCTTATGGTTTGTGTAGTGGAGATAGCTACACTAAAATCTCCCCACTTGCTTATATCATCATAGAGCATTAATTTTAAAGAATTTGATCTTGCTATCTGCAGGTGAAACCAGTTGAGACAACAAGAAACCTTGATGAATAAATGTCGTACAAGGAAGCAAAATTTAGGGTAACATTGTGCTGCTGTTACCATTTTGAAACTGAAATAAACTGAAGTAGTACAATGGAGTAAAAGTGCGATGGAGTAAAAATACATTATTATATTTTATTCGGTTGGTGATGAGTTCTGCTGAGAGCAGTGGTTGCTCTGTGCAAGCACAAGCACACCAGATGACTGAGTTTCATAACGAAGTATTAATTTTGCATGATACGTCCTCTCTTCAGAAGTTTTGCAATGTGTCTTCAAGAGCTTTGCTCTACCTAATCTACTGTTTAGTAATGAAGGCTTTGAAAGGGACAGTGTGATTGAAAATGCTGCCATTCCAAGGATATATTCCTGTCTGAGGGCCACCGAGAAAAAGAAAAGAAACAGCATGGTGAAGTTGGGATAGGAGGTGGTATCTGTCTGTGGGTTTATAAATTCAGCAGAGAGAACAGGAAAACAGAAAGCACGTTTGTTTCTATTTGTGGACATTGTTGAGATTCTTACTCAAGAATGTGTTTTATGCACATACAGTTTTGGCATCAACAGTTGCAAAGCTGGAGTAATGCTAGAAAGCTTCTTGAAAATCCTCTTCAGACACTAAAAGCTAGAAGAGTGGCAAATGGGTGAAGCCAAGAGCAAAGCGAAGGGAAATGGAAATAGTAAAGTATAAATATTTCCAAGTGGGTTTTCATGTCATAGGACTTTCTCCTATATCTTTCTAGATGCATGTGGAAATCCATGTAGAAAATAGCTCATTTTCTGCCTTTAATTTCTTCCATTTTTACCATTGCAGCAGATAAAGAAGTTTAGCTCTTCTTATGGTTTCTTACCCAAACCTTAATAATGATACGTTATAGTGTCTTAATGTCATTCTAACTCTAGAATAAATGAACTGTCTTTGATGTAATAGCATTAATACTCTTTAGCACTTAAATAATTTCTTTAATCTAAAAGGAGATTTTCATTTATTATGTAGTTATATCTTCTATCAGCCTCTGAATCTACTGGAGAAGATGTGACAGAGAGCTTAAGTGACATGTCTGTTTTTAAAAAAGTTACTGGTTTCATCGGTAGGTTGAAACTCCTGAACTACTGGTTTACAGCAGTCCTGCAGTATGTCATTATAAATGTTCCCACATTGCCATTCCTGAAGTCTTTCCCCAAATTTGTTCTGCATACGTTTCTGATTCCCCTGATTTTTCTTAGTATTTGCTCTCAAGATAACTGTAGCTAGACTTAGGTGGGAAATGCTCTGGCTCTTCAAGTGTGCTGCTTGACCAAAAACTGGCACTACAGTCAGACCCAGCAGGAAGAAAACCCCAAACAATCAACACTCATAAACTTGTATTATAACTGGATAAAACTTTTATTTTAGAATTTTCTACAGAAAATGTGTTTTCTGCCAAATTAAAATTTTCAACAGGACAGTGTTTACTTTTTTTTTTTTTTAAGGAAAGGTAGTGTAAAATGTTGACTTTTAAAAGACTTATCCATTACTTCTTGCATGAGCCTAAATCACTGTGGTGGTTTATGGGATTATAGGAACTATGATTTGGATAACTGGTGTTGATACTTCACTGATGCCAATGCTGAACAGCCAGACTGTGTACCTCTCATGAAGCACTATATCTTCTCCTGTGGAGGGATTGCCCACAGCACAGTATAGGAAATGTGTTTGCAAAACTATATGTTGGAACTGAGAGTTTTCAGAATTCATCTTCCCTCTGAAAGTTTTCCTGTATCAACTTTTTGCCCGAACTTCAGAGAAAAATGAGTATTGAAAGAGTGAATTTAGCCAAAAATTGAAAGTTCATTTTTTGTCAGCTTAAACATGCTATAAAATTAACCTTTTCCTAACTATTCAGGATTTATTTCAGCCGCCTACCTCGTCTTTATTTAAATAAAAGACAAAAAATAATATCCTTGGGAACCTTGGAATAAAGTGCAGAGTGTTTTACATATTTGGCCTATACAATATGTACCAGGAATCGTACAATAATAGGACATATCACCTGTAACTAGTCATCTTTAAGCTATAGACCATTTATAAAATCAGTCTTTTAAAGTGCTTTTAGATCTGGCATATAGACTACATGTATAATCTATCAGTGATCTGAAGCAGATACTTTTTACCTACCAGCCAGTAACTAACGAATGTAAAAACATCCAATATGGGTGTAGAATTTGATTAGAACCGCACTGTTGGGCTAATCTGTATGAACCCAACTTCTTTCTTTTTTCTATATCCTTAGATTCATTTGAAATGCCATCTGTTAAATTGCTCAACTACATTTAGTGAATGTCTGACTACTAGGAGTTAAAGTGAATTATTTCTGTTTATGTTTGTAACCTTGAAATGTTAATGGGAATGTCAACCCTTCCGATTTTGGCATTCTCTCGAGCAAAGCAAGTGATTCTATCAGCATAATATTATTTATCTCTTGTCACGTCCAGGTGGTTTCCTTCATCCATATCTGGGATATTCACTCTTAACAGAATTATTTCCTCCTCAGCCAGGCAGATTTGCAGTGTCAGCATCTCCTATTTCTCATTCTACTACTGTAATCCACAATCTAAGCAGGCAAGAAGAATGGTGGCATAAGGAGAAATAGAAGAAAACCAAAAGACTAAAATGACAGAACTAAGCAAGTAAATAAAAGGTGTAGATAAAGATTCAGGAATGGGAAAATGTGTAAGGGGATCAGATCGTTTCCCTCACACTTACGTATGAATAACAGACAGAAGTTCATACACAGTGCCAATTACTGTAAAATGCTATAAAAGAGGAGAAATAAAAATGCAGTAGCCTGTCTGTTTTTAGGTTTGAGTCAAAAAAGCTTACAAGTATATGTGTTTAATTCTGAACTGTGAGGAATTACCATAAATTAAATGTGCCCTAACATACTTTGCTGATGATGCTATTTCAGCGGAGCAAATTCAGATGTGTAACAGCACAAATTTGTAGGTATTTTGTTCTTCATTTTACAGCAGTTTTCTTAAGTATTATTATTTGAGCCTTCTATTGTTTGTTAATGCTAGTATTTGGTGAAATCAATCTCTATGCAATTTAACAAGGTAATACGCACCGTTAATGACCATCATCTACCTAACCTTAAGATTTTTATTTTATTTTCTTTCTGGATAATCACTATCAATCATTAATGTATCCTAATGAAACGAGATAAATGTGAAAGGTAGGGTCAGCTTATCAGTGAATGTAAATTAGTGCAGTCCAATTGATACCTGTGAGTTCACATTTATTTACAGCATTCCATAATCCTGTGCAGAGTTTCAGAATTACAATTAAATACTTGTTCATGTTGCTCATAAGTTCTACTCATAAAGCTAACATGTAGTTCCATTAATAAGTGCAAAATACATTTGTATATCGATGAATAAAGTTTTATTTTGAAACCAGCAATTCCAAGTAGATTTTCAGCTACATCTAACCATTTTTTTAATAATTTATTTGACATCTTCTTTTAGAAGTGAATCAACCAAGAACAGATACTGTTTCAAAATGATCACTTGCATTACTGACTGGCCTACTTTATGAATTCATTTTGAAAGTACTTACTGAAAACTTTTGGTAAACTTGCACTGATATCCTGACTTTTGCAATTCTTTATTTTACTCTTTGTGGTGGTCCAGAAATAGGTAGTTTAGTATGTGTTTTATTAGTTGAAAGCTTTTAGAATTGCGCATGTCAATGTAGAAGCCCATATTCAGCCTTAGCCCTTTTTGTTCAAATTGGCTTTGCTATTTATTTTCAATTTATGTGACCCTGAAAATGCAAGGAATCCACTTAAATGAGGGCCAGCTGAGATGAAACCATGAGTTGTTTAAATTTGTGAATCCAGTGCTGCTTTCCTTAGTTGGCTGTCTGATCCAATGTTTTTAACTTTTAATTACACTTGTCTTTTCTTAAGCAAGTCTCTACGTGGAGATCTTGACATGGATATGTGATGTTACATTCTACTTTGTTACAGTTAATTACATCTACTTCTAGATTATTTCTGATATGTTCTTAACATGGTTATATGTTGTGATTTGGTCGAAGCTTGTATTGTTTAGCTATGCATATAAGGAATTAATATTCACTTTCTTGATGTCCAGTCATCTGGCAAGGCAAATATATACCATCTTCCTTAGTAACTTTATATTCACTTTACAGGAAGCACTGCACACATTACACAAAACAGTGGAGAACTCGGCCTGCAATGCTCATAGTTCTGCAACAGTAATTTTAAGATCTTTCTGATTGTCTATATATTTGCTTTTGTTTTATTCACTTTTCCTATGTGAATGTTGAAGACATTGTGCAGACTGTATCACCTAAACTAGCTGAGAAATATCTGCTGTGTAGTGACTGATAACAAAAGATCCCTGTTTCCCTGGAATTATTATGTTGCTTCCAAAGAACTTGGTTTTACGTGGATAGTCCGGTTCAGCAAACCACTTTGCAACATGCTTGACTTTAAGTGCACACTTTCTTACATCAGTAGCTTTAATAATATGCCTGAAGCTAAGTACCAGACTACAGCAGCCAGCATGCAGCAGAATTTATTACCAAAAGAAAAATGATATTTCAGTACCTAATTGCTAGTAAAATACCTAAATCCTCCCTTTTTCTCTTTGGTAGCCACATGTGCATCTTGTACTTGGGTATATAATTTCATTGGATCTCTGCTGCATCATCTTCTCTTGGTACTTTTTCTTAATTGTAATAAGCCAATGGAAATACTGTAGTTCTGGGATATTGTTTTCTTCATATTTGTTACGGTTTTGTTAAGATACTGAGTGTAGGTTTCTAAAACACAAAGGTTAGATCACAGTTAAAAAGATAGTTGAGAATTTCGAAACATTATAAAACATATCTGAGATTTTGAACTCCCTGTCTGGAAACTTTAGATATTCTAAGCAATTTGTGATTGTAGGAGACAGTGATACTTTATTATTGAACTTGCATTTTGTTGTGGAGGGAATTGAATCTTAAATATTATTGAATCCTGTAACCTGAGAGTTCTAAAAAAACATCTTAAACTTTGAATTTATTTGTATGATTACATTTATTTGAAGCTGTTAAATTGAGCTTCTAGAATTATTGACTATTACCAGTTTGAACGTGGATGATTCCCAATGGGACTTATTTTGAGGCTGGAATGGATCCAAGATACAAACCCTCTGACAGAGTATACACATAAATCCCTAATCTCATCGAACAGGTTATTTTAGGGAAGCCTAGCAGATTAGTAACATGATGCCTTGCAATTCCATTAATGAAATCCTGTCAGAGTGAATTAATGAATAACATACTGGTATTTTAGGCTTGTTTTATGACAATATAATGCAGTTGTTTAAGAATTCATTGTGCAAACCATTTTAAGTGGTGTTGATGTTAAATAGTAAGCCATGCAATTACTATGTTACTCAATATTTCATTTTAACAGTAGTATTGATTTGGTGAAAATCAGAATTTGCTCTTTTCCAATAAACTTGGCTGTATATAACTAAGGTTCCAGTCCTACTAGCATATGAACAGTGTGAGTTCTGTACAAGACTGGCTTAAGGGAACTTGAGTTTTGATTTGAGATTTTAAGAAACATTCATTTTGATTCCTAATAGCCTTTCTGTCCAAGAATGTTATAACAAAAGCCTATTTAGATTGAGCATCCTGAAATTAACTTAAATGTCTCCATGCAGAAGTGCATAATTTCTGTATCTACCTATATTAATTTGTATTTGCTAATACAATTTAATATTTAGAATTGTAAAAAAAGAATGAAAAATGCATTGTAGTCAACATCATTAAAGAAGATTGTTAAAAATATATCAGGAAGAAGGGAGAGACTAATTGAACAGGAATGACTTGGTCTTGTTCCCAGAAAGTACTGAAATAAAATCAGGCTCAGAATGTCTCACACACACTGATGTTTGAACATAAGTGTGAATATTATTCAGGTATTTAAATGTGTGCTTTTCCAATTTTTGGTTTAACTTTACAAATCCATCGTTAGTGTGCAGTCTTTTTAAATTACCACGAGTCATCTTTATATTGCTCAAGACGCTGAGAATGATAAGATAGAAACAGTTGGACCACAGGAGGGGAGTTAATGAACAGTAGATCTTCAGCATGTTTGTTTATAGAACCTGTAAATAAACAAAGTAATAAGTCAAGGCTCTGAAAAACAGTGATAATGATATCTGCCACCAGTATTTGCATTTGCTGTTTGAACTCTGGTGAATCAATTTTATGCTGCTTTAAATATTCTTTTCCATTAATTCTTTCGTTACCACTGTTTCTCTTCCACCCAGAAGAACTTGGTTCTAGGAAGCTCATCTCCAATCAAAAGTTGAATCCTCCTCTGCTTTAGTAAGAAGGATTTGCTTTAACCAAAGAATGTTGGCTTACACCACCTACATTCTCAGAGGCAGCTTCACTTTGCTGCTTCACACTTCTACCTTCAGGATCTTAGCTTTTCAAAAAGTCCGTGATGGCGGCTAGAAGTGTAACAGATTGGTGTTTCACCATGGTGAAACTGTTGCCCCCACCTGCAGAGCCCATATTCCTCCTCTTGACTGAAATGGTGTTTTTTTCTGGGAAATTAGCAATCCATTATGCTAATCTTTTTTCAGTTTTGGTCTGTTATCCCAGCACTGACCTTTAAGAATTTTTTTTACTTTGTTCCCCAAAACTTCAATTTTTCAAGTTCTCAGCCCTCTCTTCCTGCTTAATGAGTTCATGACTGTAATAAAGAGATTATTTTTTAACTATAAATCAGAATTGGGCTGAGCGAGGATATTTGAGATTTGTGTTTGCAGTAAGGAAACATCCATATTAGGTTTCTCTTTAAATTGCCTCTAAAAATCAGTGCAAAAAAGGGGAAAATTCTTTGATAATGTTTGTTAGGCGTATGTGCGTGTTGAACTTGTAAACGTGTTAGAAAGAGTCACATCCTAGCTCATACTGTGACTTTGATCTGTCCTTGCTAATTGTTTCCTTTGTAAGGTTTGATTTTGTGCAGGGACTAAGTTAGCAATGACTGTAGCTTAATTGTTTCAGGAAAGTCAGGTGTCTTCTTAATGTTTTCATCCAAATTGCAGCGATTACCATAAAGCTGTTCACATCTCTGAAACCATTCTGGTGGATCGAGGTCAGCTATAACAATGTATTTATTTTTCTTTGTTGCCTTTGAAGGAGAAGGAAAGCAGACAAAATAGAAAGAGGGAAGTGCTTCACTTTCTTCGCCATTTTAGAAGATAGATAGGTAACAGCTTTTCCCTTCATCCTATAGAAAAGGAACACTGTAGATGGTTTCAACTGAATCAGCACATTCAAAAAGAGTACTTGTACCAGGAAAACACTCTCCTGCTACTGCACTACTCCTGGTAGAGGAATGCTATCTTTTATTTTGTGCATGGCAAGAGTAATATTATGATATACACTACAATGAATGTCACATTTTGTTTTTAAACCTTGACCAGAAGAGTTAGTGTTGGAACTTGGATATATAAAAAGGAATTTCTTCCCTGAAATAAGGAAATATGAACGCAACATCATACAGATTCCATATGAAAATTCATGAGAATTTTAAAAGACCCACAAAAACTTAAGAATAACTCAACGCACAAAAAGCATGCTTTGTGGTTTGAGACAATTTGGTTTATACAAGAGTAGGTCATGAAGAACTTGAGCAAAGCCTTTAATTACTGAAATGGAAGATAAGATTTCTGGTAATAGTGTTTAGTTTAGCAAAGGTGTAAAAGATGTAGTAGTTGAAAGCAAAGTTTGGATAAATTCAGAGTAGGAATAAAGTGCAGATATTTCACAACAGAATTAACTATTGGAAAAATTAGCTGCGTGTACATCCTCTGTATGTATGCTTAGAGTACTGAAACAAAGACTTTCTAATGGACTTAACCTCATCTAGAAAAGTCAATTTCTGGTAAGAATTACTGTATAGAATTTTATGACCTGGATTATGCAGAGTGGATTATTGTGTTTTACACTAAATCTGTAAATTCACAACTCACTACTCTTAACCATCACATGCCTTATTTTTAAATAGAAAATCCAATATTCTAGTCAAAAATTGTAAAAAATAATTTAGAAGTTGAAGTATTAAAAAAATTCATCTCGCATGGACAGCATGCAGGTAAGGGCAGCACCTGCAAGGAATTTAGTAGTCAGAGCCTGAAAATCATATGCAAAACTCCAGGTGAATGGCCATTCCTTTTTCTCCAGTTATAAACTTACCAACGGTAAATAGTTTCACTCTATTAAGAAAAAACCGATGAGTGAAACTGGAGGCCACACAAAGCCTGGAATTACAAATATACAAGAATTCCTCTCTTTCAATATCACTTCTCTTTTTGGCACTTGCCATGACACTGTTTCATGGCTCTCATTCCAGTAAACAGTAGTCACTTACTCAGCCTGCCTTAAACATAAATTTCTTTCCACAGGCATGGTCATCAGCTCTTGAAAGAACTACCTATTAATAATGAAAGCATGTGACAAAAATCTCTTTCCAGTAAGAAAGCTCACTGTAGTGCCTTCATTGCCCAAGAGGGGAGAGACTGATGACAAACCTTTTTATTACCCTTTTTTTCTTACTGCTTGTGTCTTCTTTATCAGGTCAGATTCTTTCACTTTATTGCAGCCCTGGCCAGAAGAACTTTGGGATGAAAGATGTTGAATATGGTCCCTACTTTTACCTTATACTTATTATATATTTTATTCAAGATGACCATAGTGCTTATAATTATTAGAAAATGTCTCAGAAAAAGTATTCAAGAATTCTTAACAAATGAATGAGCTTTTATTGTCCAACAGTAAGAATGCAAAGTGTTGGCATTCCAAATTTGGCCTGTTAAAAATGTGTCATCATACGTTACTTCCCTTTCTCATGTTTTGGGGCATTTATTCCCAGGCTATCTGTGGTAACAGATTCTCCCAGTAACATCAAAGCAATTCCACGTTCTAGTCTCTCTCTGCCTGGGATGTCATCTGAAAATACTGAAAGCTAACATTTCAAACTGGCACTGCTGGTGGCATCAAGAAAACAGTACTCTCTTGATTACTGTCTCTCTTGAAAGAACTAAGACACTGAGTGTCTCTACAGTCCTTTCGGCTTTTAGAGAAATAGGATCAGCTTCTTAGTACCATTGCAAAAACAATGTTTTCTGTCTTCTTTGTTTCAAAGTAAAATGTTTGCTTTTCTTTAACAAGTAGTCACTTCTGCCACAAAAATTTTGTGAGGGAAACATGATCTTTTGTAATGAAAACAAATCCCTGATAAGGGAGCGCAGCCAAAGCATAACTGTTTTGTACCTTGCCTGTCTGGCCAAATCATTTGGGTTTCTTTACTTCCACATTGACTCAAAGAACAATCATCTCTGTTGTAACTAGATAAAAGCTTGCTACTCACTTACCTACTTATTTACCTATCTACCTGTTTCTGTCATCCCTCTAAATAGTAATTATTGAATCACTGATTTCAATGAGAAAAGATTTGCTTCTTATGTTAAGGAGATGAAAAGGCTTTATACCTAGGCTGTATACCTAAAAGTGTCAGCAATTAAAAGGTAATAGAAAAAAATGCAACAGTACACTGCTACTTAAGTACAATGAACATCTATTTTGCAAGCACAAAGGCTCTAAATTTTCTATAAATATATTTTGATTTGATGTTTCAATTTTATCTCATGGTAGTCACATAACATTTTGTAAGGAATGGAAGTGCTGATAAATAGATCTTACCTGAGAGACAGAGATGCATGTGACGATAAACCACCTATTAGGACTGTGGTAAACAAATGGCATTAAGAAAAAAGATATAAAACCCTCAGAACACTTCTGTTGGTAAGGCTGTTTCTCTTGCAGACTGAAGGCATGATACCAGCACAGTTCATGTACTTACTTTCCAAACCCTAACTTTATTCTCTCTCTGGAAAAAGCCATATGGCTAGCGTTGTCTTCCCACAGGTACCTTTGCATAAGAAGGCAGCACTGTTCTTGCTGTTATAGCCAGTCATACTAGTTACAGTATGGACATGGGGTTATGCCAGACATTTTCAAGCCTGCAACAGAGAGAGAAAACACAAGGTAACACAGGTAAAACAGTATGTTGGGAAAGCAATAGGAATGTATTATATACGCAGTACATGAAGAATCCAACTGTCCTGTGGAGGAGACCTGTATGTTCCTTATCCATGGCATAATTTCCTTCGCTCTGAGTGATGTGGTTATATGAAAGAGTTTTCTTGGCCTTAAAAAAGCTTCCTGATGATGTGTTGGATTAATGCCAAAGTCTAGTTTCCTTTAAAGAAAAATAAAAAACCCAAAAAAAATTTCTAGTTACTCTCTATTTCAGCAGTCCAGAGGTGACTCAGTGTAATGCAAGTGTGCCTGTGCAGTAAATGAAAAGAGACAGTGTCACAGTCCATTCTTTTTTCTCTTATCTAGCAGAGGATTTTGTTTTCATTTGCAGTACAGAACAAAAAATGGAATTTCAGTTCAGAAATGTGACAGACTACTGACTGAACAGGCTTCAAAGGAAGTCAAGAAAGGTTCTTCAAACATTACAGGAGATAAACTCACAAGCATGGGGATGCTTCTTTTTTAGGTTTTTTGTAGATCATCTGCATTTTCCTTTGAGTGTTGGGATTTCTCACTAAGTTGATACATTTATCATAAATATATGTATTATACATAATTATGTGATTTGTGAAGTTTTCTGGTTCATAAATTTTGAACTGAAAGACCTAAATGTTGTAAATGTCCCAGACAGTGGCTGAAAGTGGATAAGGTTGATCTATAAATCGGAATGTAGTACTTCTATCTAGGTTAAGGTAGGTTGAACAAAAGTGAAAATGCAATTTTATGGAGCTCTTGGTGTCGGTTTTGTAAAGAAGTGATATTACCAAATGACAATCACTCTTTTATTTTTTAAATCTCTATTTATTTTACCATTATGTTATTGAGAACTAAATATGACCATAGAATCATAAAATCATAGAACAGTTTCGTTGAAAGGGACCTTCAGAGATCGTCTAGTCCTACCACCCTGCAATGAGCAGGGACATCAACTAGTTCAAGTTGCCCATCTAGCTTGGCCTTGAATGTCTCCAGGGATGGCTCATCCAGCACCTCTATGGGCAACCTGTTCCATTATTTTACCACCCTCATTGTAAAGAATTTTTTCCTCACATCCAGCCTGAATCTCCCTTCTTTTAGCTTCAAACCATTAACCCTTGTCCTGTTACAACAGACCCTGCTAAAAAGTCTTTCCACATCTTTCTTATAGGCTCCTTTTAAGAACTAAAAGGTCTGCCCAGAGTCTTCTGCAGGCTGAACAACCCCAACTCTCTCAGTCTTTCCTCATAGGAGAGGTGCTCCATCCCTCTGACTATTTTTGTGGCCCTCCTCTGGACTGCCTCCAGCAGGGCTGTGTCTTTCCTGTACTGAGAACTCCAGAGCTGGATGCAGTACTCCAGGTGGGGTCTCACCAGAGCAGAGTAGAGGGGCAGAATCACCTCCCTTGACCTGCTGGCCACAGTCCTTTGGATGCAGCCCAAGATATGATTGGCCTTCTGGGCTGTGAGCACACATTGCATGACGAATGTAGATGCTGGGCATCTCTGAAAATCCTACCACAAGTTTTGCATTATGATTCCTATTCAAAATGTTGCTTAAGTAATATTAAAATGAAATTTGAGTACTACTCTCTCAGTTGTAAACCATTTTTGCTAGTAGAAAGTCAGCATGAACACAAGACATTGTGGACGGTTGACCTTGGCTGACTAACAGACCCCTGGCAGTCACTCTCTCGCTCTCCCTCCTCAGCAGGACAGGGGAAGAAAGTAAGATGGACAAGCTTGTGGGTTGAGGTAAAGGCAGTTTAGAAAGAACTTAAAGCAAAAGCCACGTGTGGAAGGGAAGCAAAAAAGAGGAAATTTATCCACTACTTCCCACCAGCAGGCAGATGTCCAGCAGCTTCCTGGAAGCAGGACTTCAGTATGCATAGCAGTTGCTTCAGAAGGTGAACACCGTAACCACGAATGTTCCTCCCTCTTCCTTCTCCCTCCACTTTTACTGCCTAGTATAATGCCATGTAGTATGGAATGTCCCTTGGGTCAGGTGTCCTGGCTGTGTCCCCTCCCAGCCTCTTGCCCATCTCCAGCCTACTCCCCTCTTGAGTGGTGGCTTGGAGAGACAACCCTGGTGCTGTGAGAGCACTGCTCAGCAATAGCCAAAACTTTGGTGTGTTATCAACACCATTGTAGCTGCAAATACAAAGCACAGCAATATATGGGCTGCTATAAAGAAAGTTAAGTCCATCCCAGTCAGACCTAATACCTAATGAAAAGGTGATGTGCAGTATTATGTCTGATTTGATGCTGTGACCTGTCTTCAGATGTGTGTATCTTTTTTGTTCACATACGAGTGTTTGAAAAAGGCATTTGAAAAAAACCACAAAAAAGTCATTATATCTCACATATAGCTAGTGAAATATTTATTTTGAAAAATAAAAGTTTGAAGAAAGATGTATTTAAATTTTAATTGCAAATGGAATTTGAAAGTCCTGAAATATGATAATTTAATCATACTCTACCTCTAGCCAGTAGTTTCTATTGATTAGGTCTCACAGTATTTTACTGCCTTCTACCTCATAGTGGTGTGTCCATTACTGCTTTAAAGTGAGCTGTTTATTTTATCTTCTTCTTTACAAAACAAAATATTGTTGTACAAATCTTAAAATGTGTTTTTAATTGAAGAATTACATTCTGTCTTGTCTGCTTCAGAGCAGGCACTTCTAACCATTCTCATGTCCTCAACTTGTTTCAGAGTGGAGGGAGAGCTTTTTCAGTGTTGCTTCTGAGCAGAGAGAAGGGTTTATAATTGCTCTGCAGAGCCATCCAGCAACGTTCTATTTCTTCCATTCATCAATGTAGAATATCAGAATTTAATTACAAGATCTTCTGCATAATCAATAAGTAAACTAAGAAACTACTTACCGTAAAATATGTTGGCATTGTTCCTGAAGATTTGCATGCATCCAATGTAAAGATGTCAAGGTATTATTATTAATGACACTTCAAAGTAGTTAACCAACTACTTTTACATTTAACTGAACTGAAATCTCCAGAAGGTGATTCATCTGATTCAGAGATGTACTTGCAAGTTAACCTTGGTAGGCAGCATTAGTGTGTTATCAACACCATTTTGGTCACATATCTAAAAACCAGCACCATACGAGCTGCTGCAAAGAAAATTAACTCCATCCCAGCCAGACCCAATGCAGATGTTTAAGATAAGTCGGATGAATTACATTATTTTTCTACATTGACTGTGGGGAGAAATGGACTCTTCTAGGTGATCCTAGGATTACTAGCTGAAATTATGACTTTTTTTTAAAGTCTGTAGTTGAGATGAAACCCAGTATTTGTAACTAACTGGCTTTAAAAAACAGCCAAAACCATCAAACCCGTGAAAGTTTAGTGACTGGGTATCAAAAATGCAGTGCATATGTCTCTCTATTGTTTAATTATGTGCTAATCCTTTACTTGGGAAAAATTAGGAGAATATTCTTTCTGAGGATGAAATTCACACCACAATTTGTGTTTTTTCTCCATCTGTATATCTTAACCATGTACTACGAGTGATAGTGCCTGAGCAAATACTTGTGGTGTGTGAGTCTGATGTGTGTCTCCTGGTAACTCATTTTCAAGTCATTAAAAGGAGACTGTGTTGTAAAACGGACAGTCTGCAATAGAGTTATGTCAATTTGAGGATAAAATCCTCAAGCAAGTTCTGATAATTTTCCCTCTTTATTTCAATGATACATTTGTTTAAAATGCTGAGCAGTGTGAGGACCAGAAAATGTAGCAGTCAGTGCAATACAGAGAAAATTTGTAGCAGATCCAGTGTTGGACTTTTTCAGATGATACCAGCCATTGGATGGTCAAGTAGTCATGATAAAGGTGTTTGCTTTGTCCACCAAGAATTGGAAGAACAGGCTGTCTTCTTCCCTGCATTTTCCATGTGATTATATGCCCTCTGCTCTGATTATATACCAGCTTTTTTCAGATGGCTGGCCCTGGACCCAGCTGGTTTTTATATACCACTTTCAAGTAATATAGTGAAAAAGCAATCTCCTCGATTTGTTAATTCATACATTGCTTGAAGTCTAGTTCTTTTCCATCTGCTCTGCAATCTGCTACTATTACTACATTATGAGAGAAGCCAACCAAATCCTCAGACCAGCTCCTGAGTTGCCATGCCACATTTCTTCTCAAAGGTACCTGTAAGCATGGTAGATCATTTTTTCTTAACAACTACAACAGTTTCTATATCTCAGTCTGGCTTTATAGACTGCAGCAAGATTGATATACACCACTCATCTTTAAGAGATATGAAAACAAACATACAGAACAGAAAGATATTTCCTGTTCTTTTGCACCTGTAAGGAGCTTTAAAGAATAACTTTTTCTCATATAAGAGTTTCCTGATTCTTTTTATCCAGAGTGTTGGCTATGTGTATACAGACCGTAGAAGTTGGATAATGTTTTAGAACAAACCATTTGTAGAGAAAGTACTTCAGAAGCTTCTTATTTAGGGCTCTTTTTTTGCTGTATCAAATTCTAGTATCCATTCTCCATCTGAATAAACTCTTGGGTTTTTTTGGCTGAATTGTTCTTTCTGCCAACATGTTTCCTTGAAAAGCCTAGTAAGGCTGACTGGCTAATGCCATTTTCAGTCTTCATAAGATCCCTGTGCAGTTATTTGTGCCATTGCACACTAGAATACGCTCTAAATTCTTTGAACAAATTGCAGTTTCAGTCTTCTTTTATCTGCATACACCCTAATACAGCAAAGCATCTGTAAGCATCTATAAGTACTAAAATAACATTATAGAAAGCTTTGACCTATTCCTTTGTTTGAAATTAAGATTTTAAGTGAAGGCTTTTCAAGGAAGGAAGCATCTCCCTGTTTTTCCTCTTGCAATGAGACTTGCTCTGCAATGCTGAGATCCTAGACAGCTGAGTCTTTAGAAAAGAAACAGAAAAATGCAGCTGAGTCTAAACACTTTTCCTAAAAACATTTGAGGATTGTGACTACATCTGTCCTGTTCTGGGGTCTGACCTTCCTTCCTTTTCAAGTATTTTGTATTTTAAATGTATTTCTGCATTTGTGCATATACTCATATTTTCATTTCCCTTCCATTAACTTTGCCAGTCCAATTTCCCAGTTCTCCTACTCTTCTCCCTTCTCTTCAGTATTTTTTAATATTTTACTTCCCCTATCACATATGATTCTCTTTAGTTTGGGTGACTGATGGTCTCCTTGTGGCCCTTGTCAAATTCAGCATTCAATAACTTGGCATGCTGAGGGATCTCAGCACCCATTGGAGTAGGTGTGGGAACCATTAGTGTTCACGAAGAAGCAACTGAGCAGTGATTTTTCAAGGGCCTTTGATCCATTTTTTAAGCTTTGCCTCTATATAGCACAAAGATCCTATAGGAAAAAGAGTTTATATTTTAATTTAACTTTACTCTTAGCATTTTCACTTGTTCTGTCTCTCAGTGTCAAAAAAATTAACTTATTCTGCATAAGCAATATATGCCTGTGTGTATGGTTAAATTTTGTATTATTTGTATTAATATAAAGTCCTTACATTTGTCTTATTTGGTGGAGGATGTTTAACGAATACTAAACTACACAATGATATGGAGTTTAAAATTAAGTGCTATCTTCCTTCTTCAAACTGTTCAGGGAGATGTATAGCAGCGTATGTATTATTTTATTGAACTCTAATGATGGGATAGGAAGAGGAAAAGCTTGGGTGTTTGCATAGAGGTATTCTGTGCCAGATCTTTGACTGCTTTAGCACTATGTTAAATGGATGATGTCTTAGCATAATCAAAAGAGACCGCTTGAACTGGAAATCTGGAGCAGTCAGTTGTGAGGTGCCCTCATTCTCTCTTGAGATTTTAAATTTTGTTCAGACATTTAAGTAATATTAACTTTACTTTTGATAAAATATTTAAGTTTAAATAGATAAGTTTAAATAAATAATCTTTCAGCGTACATAAGGCCTTGAGCAATCCGATATAATGCCAGTTAGCCCTGTTTAGCATGGGGGGCTGGATGCGTTCATCCCTTGAGTTTCCTTCCAACCTAATTTTTTTCTGTGATTTTATCTGCTTTGTCCAATTATTACTAGTTGCTTGTTTGATGGATCTGTCAATAATCTCATGCTTAAGAAATTTTCATTTTATCCTCAAACTTCCATGAAGTCCAATCTCCTTTCTACTCATTTAAGTAGCAGGGCTGCACCTGACCATCCATCCATTAAGTCTTATATGTTGTCACTGACTGGTCTTGGTCCTGACTCATTCCTTTCAAATATTACTGTCTTTATAGAAAATAATTCAAATAAACACTTATTAAAAAAAAAAAAAGTATGAATAATGTGTTCCGCAACCTTGACACTTTATGTTTGCAATTTGAACAATCATGCTACTCCTGATAACATTGAAGAAAGAGGCAGAAGTACCATCAGCACTGGCAGTGTAAGCACACAAGCCAAGTTGAATATCTTATGTAAAAATATCTTATGTAAAAAGTAATGTGAATGGATTTGAAATTGTCATTTAAAGCCTGTGTGTCAGGGAAATCACCTTCTAGCCTATAAAGGATGTCTTCTCTGCTTCAGATACTCTGACATATCTCTGCAGCAAAACTCTGGAAACAGAAATCTCAAAATTAAAACTTACTACACTGTACTGATGTAGTAAAAAAAACCCCCAAAACAACAAAACCAAACCATTTTAGCCTATTTAGCAGCAATGACGTTTCTTCACCACATGTTCACATACTTTGATGCAAACTGTAAGGTGAGTCATATGTCAGTCTCTGCTGCTTTAAAAATAGGCATTCATATGCAGACTGATTACTTCTGAAATTCAAACTCCATCTAAAAGGTTCAACTAGTGGTCCAGCGTTTGCTATAGAGAAGCATCTCACCTCATTCCAGTCACAAATATAGAGGGTTTTGCAATGTCTTCTAGTGGTCAGTAAAACACTAGAAGCCCCCTGGTCCATTCTGAATAGCCAATCCTTTAGCCACTTGTCATTCAGCTGCAGGGTATCAGTGGTCCCTGAAAATAAAGTGTTGAAAGAAGGCACATGATGCTTGCTTCACCCAATTACTACAGTAGATCCTTGAAAATTCAAACTAATATTAGTCTCTATAAAGTTTTAAAACATTGCCATGAAATAAGCAAAAAAATCAACTTTGTTTATAATAAATTATTAAAAAAATAAACTCGTAAGAAAATTTCAGTTTCATTTTACATTATGGGCTTACATTTTTTTTCAGAGCCAGCTCAAATTTTTTTCAGCTATGATTGCTGAGAATCTGTCAGCAGAGATTCTGTGCTATCATTTCTTTGTTCCAATTCGTTAACTTACAATGTTTGTAGTTTTCTAGCATCTCATTATTTTATTTAAAAAAAAAAAATGTTTATCAATGGTTCAGGGAAGTTCAAGAAGTTAAAAAATTATTAATATGTAAAGTTGTGTTATCTGCTAATACTAACAAGTTTTTACTATAATTTGCTAAAATATTTCTGCTTTTGCTTTCCCAGTTGGGCTGCTACTTACAAGCAAAGTTCATTCAGTGTTTTGTAGCAAGTTCAAATTGTTCTAATTTTCCCTTTCTGAATAGCAGTAATACTGCAGTTACCAGTTTATGCAGCATTATAATAATGCTCTTATTATTATAATGAAATTATTATATAAAACGAATCTTTTCTGCCATCCCTAGAACTGATAGTACAAATTTTTTGCTGGAATTCACAGAAGTTTTAAATGTTATCAAATCACTTCATCGAAGTGGTAAAGCTCCAACTACATAATTTAATTTCATTTGTATTCTGGCAATGATATGTGCAGTTCTTTTTTCTTTTTCAAAATGAATTCTTTTTTTCTTACAACTGCTAATTCTGAGAATATTGCAACACATCTATCCTTAGCTGTACTGAAATGTCAACTCTGGGAATGGATGTGTGTAAGGCATGTCCCATTCTGAAGAGTTCAGCCAGTGCAACATTGTCCAAAGCCATTCTTACTACAAGTAAGAATGTTTAAAAATAAGTATTTATCTAGAGTATTAAGTATTTATTTAAAAGAAACTATTTTACTGCATCTCTCTCTTGCTAACCTAACTTAACCTTCCCAAATGCATTGCCTGTTATATTCCTTAGTTTCTGTTAATGTTGTTTTCAAATTTGTTAATATTATTTTCAAATTTTAGTTGCTATTTTTAAATGCCACTCATCAAATAAATAATCTGTAGTTTAAGATAAGCAAACCTACAGCATTTAAGAAATCTAAAAAAACCCCATAAAAAAGTTTACATCTTTTTCTAAATTTTAGAAACTGAGCATACATTTTTCTTCAATGTACATGTGTATGAGTTAGCTTGCTGTTTAGAAACTTGTGAGAATCAGCACTTGTTATCCTGTTCAGGATGCGTACGGCAAGGGCTGAGGCTGCGAACTTACTTGTGTGTCAGCAGAGTGTGATACAGTTCTCTTACCTTGTTTGATTGTCCACTAAAAAAATTTTCAATAAAGAATTCACTTAGCAGTAAGTAAATACCATAATCCTCTCCTGTAGTATCAAAGAGGAATGTGAGAGGCAACTCTTTATTTCATTGCTACAGTAAAAACACCGTATGCATTAACAGCATAAACAGCTACATATATAGAGCTGCAGTGCCTGTGTCTGTGTGAGTGTGAGATGGGGGCTGGTAAAGTCTGTGCTATGGATATTTAGGTGAGCATTCGTCTATTAGCACAACAGCATAACAAGTGTTTGAGGCAAACCTGTCCTTTGCTGAGTAGTGTAACAATTATTTGCTGCAGAAAGATGCTAAATACGCTCTGCAGCTGTTCTTCTTTTGTCTGACTAAACAGAATATGCATGTGATGAAACACATTGCACAAAACCAGCAAAAATTCTGGAATATTTGGAAAAAATATCTCAAAGATATAATAAATTTGAAAAATCAATTTGTTGAATTCTTTTGTGAGACACCTTTTATGCTTTTCCCAAGTCTATCCTGTTCAAAGGAAGTGCTTTGTAGTGAAGTATGTAGGGGTAGTACATAACTTTCATCAAAGCACTTACGTAATGGTAGAGAAAGTTGCTCATCTGAGAGGGGAGAAATCTGGGTTCAGTTCCCAACTCAGCCACTGGTTGTCTCTGGTTTTATTTATGCCGTTTAAGGTTTGGCATAAAAAAACATAGGTGTAGCAAATTCTGTCATTTAAACTAGCTGGGAGTATGTGCCAGCACTCACCAGAATTTACCTTTAGCCCAGGGAGGCTGCATTCCTCACATAGTGGAGGTCCTTAATACTTTTGAATTTTCAGATCCCTAAGATTTTCCCAGTAGAGAGGCAGACTGTCACATTCCCTGGCATGTTACCTTTTGCAAATTTTTTAGAAGTAAGCTGTTGGCCCTTAGTGATGCCGTATGTGAAAATGATCTAAATTAACATCCTGCTCTGAATAGCTGTCACATCCATTGATTATGAAGACACCTTAGGAAGACTAGCATCATTAGGCAAAAGTTAATCTGTATGAATACCACCTGCTCCCTCAGGAGAAGTCCAGACTCTATTGGACATCAAGTTCTTGAGGGTTATTGTCATAGGATCCACAAAAAACCCCACTGGGAACAAAAAACTTCTACAACTTGCAGTAAAGAAGCTAAAAAGAACAGGAATATATTTTAAGTCCTGTTCCACCTTGATTGAAGCACCTCAGTTAGGACTGTACTTGTGATCTAATCCATGCTCCTACCCTGACCGGTGCCATCCATTCCACTTCTCTAAAAATGGTGGAAAGGGAATACCTGTTTTATATGTGAAAGACAATACTTGTACAAGACATGGGATCCACAGCCTCATCCATCCCTTGTCTGAAGGAGGCTGAAACACACATTTCTCATCCACTTGGAGAGTGGCATATAAAAAAAAACCCCACTATTCTGAAAAGAGTTGGTCATCACCTTTTCTTCCCTTATTGAGAGTGACAGTGAGATGCAATTCTGTAACTTTGAAAGACATTGATCCAGTGTCCCTTGAAATAGGGATTGGATCTCTTGTGTTCCCTACCATTTAAGTTACATGCATGCACCTCTTCTACATTAACAGGCAGAAATGGAATTTGCTGCATTTTTCAATGGGCCTTGTCTTATAGGCAGGCTTGCAAAACACTTCACAGATGGAGCTACACAGGCAAACCAAGTGGAGGATTAACCAATTTATAGATATCAACCAATATAGGATGTGAGCTAGAAGCCAAATGGCTTATTCCTGTGGAGAGCAAGCAGCTCCTGTACATGCCTAGCAGCAGAACTTCAAATGGCTTGGGAGCTTTAAAAGCCAAGTCCTCAGAGGAAGTTAGGCAGCCCTCAGGCCTGTAGACTGATGGGCAGAGGTGTTCAGAATCACAGTTCTGTTGTCCTAGTTAAAAAACCCCATGCGCTCAGTTACAGCATCAATCCATTAGTCTCAGGTGCTCTGCCATGCATCTGTCTTGCTATGGCCAAGCCCTTTTTGCATCCTAGTTTTGTTGTGTCTTGGAGATGAGCCTGCTGATCTTCTTGTGGCTCTTACCTCTTTGATACCTCATCAAGCAAAATTCTTCATTCAGTGCCTCTTAATTCTCTCTGTTCTGGTGTTACAGAAGAAGTTTCATCTCTAAAGTGTGTGCTGGGGATGGTTAGGGACTATATGGCTAGCTGTGGTGCTCTCTGTACTGTTTGTAGGTATCTACGCATTATGCCATTCTCATTATGATATGACAATTTTTAGGGCAGGAGGTCTTGTTTCTGTGTATTTTCCAGTTCCCTGTGGCTCTGACTTCAGTTCCTAGCAGGAGAAAATGGCTTTTCAGCTGAGCAAAGTGCTACCAAGTGTCTCATTTGCTATTCCGTCATTTTAGAGTGACAAATATGGATAAGGAACTGTATATGCCGTCTTTTATAGCTGTTTTTGTTTTTTCTACTACTCTTTGCCTCTGCTAAATTCAGAGTAAAAGAAGCTTGTGGTGCCATGTGTAAATGCATACTTATTTGCAGCCGGCATGAACTCCCATGCTTCACTTGTTGGCCGTTGTCAAGGTATTTCGCTTTGTCAGGTGCACCAAGGAAGATGAGTTCCATGTAGACAGAATGCCAGATAATAAAGCTGCCTTGGAAAAGCACATACCAGAACATGTACAGGCTTTCTATCACTCAACATAAAAGATATATGTACTTCCCTTCCTTTTTGAAGAGCCTTAATTTACCATTCTTTATGGGTGCTGTTCTTGTAGACTCTGTACAGAGCATGCCGTGTGTGCTGTGTGCCAGCCTAGTGCCTTTGACACCCTAGAGCGTATAAAGAGCCAGCTGAAGTGTAGTTATGATGCATCAAGGTCACTAAAGTGGCATTAAAAGGCAACTAAAACTTCCGCAATGTCTATGCTGTCATTGCATTCTATGGAGACCGAGGGTTCACTTCAAATGCGTGTGGGTTGTCAGATGTGTCACAGGCCTTACAAGAGATACAGATCTGGATCATCTGGAGACCGGGATATGTCACAGCACCTGGAATTATTTAGTCACGTAGGTTTAGCAATGCCCTCTGATAAGTAAACATGCTGTTGTGACACGCTAGCCATTCTGCTGTAACATAAGGCAAACAAATCCTTCACCCAGCATGTCCATAGCTGTGTAAGGACAAATCATGCTCTAATCTACATTTACTATTCTGACTAGGCTCCATTGAGAGTTTGGGTCCCTGGTGTACACTTAAATTTATATGTCTAAATTCAAGCTATATCCCAGTTTTAGATTCCTTTGATGGTCAAGAAAACACCATCTCAGCACTGAGTTTCAGCCATGACTTTAATTCCAGTGCCTAGAATGATGTTGATAACACCACAGTGGCTTGTACATCTTTACCCACCTTAAAATTTAAAACATCCCCTTTGTTTTCAGATTGTTTGCCATTTTAGCAGCTGCTAAAGTGTCATCCTTCTTTGAAGCAATGCTCCAATATCTTCCTTTGAACGATTTCTCTGAGCTAGTGCTGTTCTTTCCCTCTTTTGTCTGTTCTGTGCACACTCATTTGCTAACTCCAGAAAAGGGATCAAATACATTGAGCTTATATATCTTTTTACTGACTGTTATTGATTTATCTTTTGCAACAACATGGATGTAGGCAGCACCTTATGATGGTAGACTGAAAGCTGCAAAGCCAGGGAAATTGCTCTTTGCAGTCTTTCGGTCAAAGATTAATAGTGGATTTGTCCCAAATCCCAATTGCAAACTTGTTCTTCATCTATAATATTCACAGGTATTGGCTCCTCAGCCTTTAATTATTTACACTTACCCTGCCCGTTTCTGAAGAGTTTTTTACTGTTATGACCTCTTGTGTTTTTCCACTCAGTGTTTTCTTAGATTGTGCTATTCATGCAATATGGATGTATCTTGCTACGGAATACAAGTATAGCAAAGAAATCAGAAGCCTTTTGACAAGCTATAGAAAATCTAGGCTGACCATTTAACTGGAACCCAACAGCTGTTAGCCCTCCTGCAAGGTGCAGACAAGGGTCCTAGCCAGGAAGCAGACTAGCCAATTAATGAAAACTGCTCTAATCACTAGCTAAAGCTAGGAAAAAGTGGGGATATTTCCACAATAGAATTGATTTTACTTTTTGTACTGTCAAAATACATGTCCTGGTAACATCATCAGGCAAGCATGGCTTTTTCGAAAATGTCGACTATTCTCATTTATATTTAAACTAAAACCTGAACATTAAAAGTGGAGGATTATTTTTCTTCATTTTTAGCAGTCAGAAATCCATATTTGAGAAAAATCAATTTCTCTTTGTGCTTTGAAATGAAAATAATACTGCAGAGAGCATAAAAGACCCAGGATGTAGTGCTAATATTTAATAAAAAGCAGTGTATTTCATTAGTATTGCTGATAAGATAATGACAGTGCTAAGAATATTTTCCCTGTTCCATAAAAGGTTGTAGGTGTATTTTAAGCAGTAAATGCACTTAAAATATGCACAGATTGTTCTCAAGAGTTTCTTTATAATAATATGCTATTTTAACTCTAAGTGTTAAAATACTCTGTCAATTTACATATTTAGTTTAGGTCTTAATTACTTATAGCTATGATGCACAATTTGTACTAGGTTTCTTGGATGCTTTTGTGTTCAAATGTTCATGTTTCAAATTACGAAAAGGACTGTTAGGGTGATCTGGTGCTTTCAAGGCTTTTCTCTGTATTTCAGTGTTGTATCTGACCTTGTTATAAGCCTTCAGGTACTTTTAACATTCATAAAAACAAGTGACTACATGCAGAATTTCAGTTTCCATCAAAAAATAAAAAATAGCTTATGTCTGGTTTGATGTATCTTCTGCTTGTTAATACCTCCATTCAGTGATCAGTGTTCTCTCACCCTTTTTGGATAACCCATCTTCTGTACATCCGCCTACCATGGGTGCCTGTGGCAGCCCCACTAGATGTCATGGGGCTATAGGAGTTACCCAAGTGGCCTGTTACTCAGGAGCATTGTGGAAGTGTTCATTTAGTTTCTGTACACCTGTAATCATGCATAATGCATATGAGAATGTATAATGCATCTGAGAAATGGGAATAAAAAGGTGAGTAGTTTTTGTATGTGTTTCATGCTGATGAAAAAGATAAAGATATTGTTTGCTTTTGGGGGCCAGTCCTTACGACTGACGTTTATTGTCATGCCTTTGTTAATAAGTCATCTTGTTAAGGAAGGCAGACTTGATAATTTTTCACCTTCATAGATGTTACAAGAACAGCATACCCACGAAAAAAGGGAATTCCAAATGTTTCCCAGTTACAAAGAGTCTGAGAGAATATATCTGGGAGGGGTGTGCTTGCCTGTTCTCGCAGTCTTCCCTAGGTATCTGCTGTTGCCTTCTCTTGGAGACAAGACCTTAGAAGAGGAAGACTTCAGGCTGGCGCAGTGCAGTGTAGCTTTTGTTGTGTTCTTACGTCTTTATTTACAATACAGTGAATTTAGAGTATTGATGATCTTACTATCTACGTGCCTACATGCAACATTATTAAAACTAGCTTGGACAAAAATGTGGGTTTGTTTTTTAATTGCAGCAGAAAATCTGAGCCAGTATTTATACGCTGTTCAACAGACAAAAAAATAAAAAAATGGATGGTGTTTTTGTTAGTGAGATACTAGCTGAAATGTCATGATGTGTATAATGAAGTGATATTAATATTTCTACTCTAGAACATATTAACTTGTATCTAAGAAGTGATATGGTGCTGTGTATGGATTTGTGCTAGGAAGATCCTCTATCCTGATCAAATATTTAGATTTTAACAGGACTGCCCCAGAAAGCGGGATCAGCTTGCACTGATCCAGTTGCAGCGATATGGTCCGTTAGGTCCTAGTTATTAAACATTTGGTATACAATGTGGTGAGGCACTGGAACAGGTCGCCCAGAGAAACTCTGGCAACCGCATCCCTGGCAGTGTTCAAGGCCAGGTTGGATGGGGCCTTGGGCAGCCTGGCCTAGTAGAAGGTATCCCTGCCTGTGGCAGGGGGCTTGGAACTAGATGATCTTTAAGGTCCCTTCCAACCGTAACCATTCTATGATGCTATGATTCTATAATAGGGGTAAGATTAGAATAATGGGTAACACAGTGTTCAAGGAAGTTGTTACATGCAACTAGGTCACTTGTGTGCACCCTTAAATAGGCATAACATTGTATATGCAATGTTTACAGGTACCTTGAAAACAAAGATACCACTTGGGAAGTTCAAATATAATTGCTATAATTGTTCAATGTGTTAGCTCTTGAGGAGAGTCATCTCTTTTTAAACACTATAAAAGCCTTTTAGCAAAGGATATTCAGTATATTAAAAGCTATGATTTTTTTCACAAAGTTTTTAATCCAGCACAAGTAACTTTACCTTCTTAATTATCCTTATATCATCTTGATGAACGTGAAAGTAGAAGTCAAACTACTGTGTGACATTTTAAATCCTATATGTGTTGCATTATTTAAGTAGAATGGAAATGTTTCTTTTGGATTTAAGTAACATATATCTACGAAAATACATACTATAAATAAAGAAACAGTGACATCTAACTGAAATTCTGAAAAGCTTGCTTACACTGTTGTGTTAAAAAAACGTGGTTCTATAACTGGTAGAGAGAAAAGTCAAGCGGCTCCATTATCTTTTTAAAGAAAACCAAAAGATTTTCATTTTTCTTCATAAAGATTTTGTAAAGTCACCATTTCCAAGAATGTTGCAATTCCATTTGTACAAAGGAAGAGGTAAAAAGTGTAAAATGGTTTATATTTCCAAAAGCTTTACGTAATCCTAAAGCCTTTGCCTATCGTTATCTTAGCACCTTCAAAAGAGACATGGGCTGTAAAAATGGATTTACATTTCCATTTCTAATTGGAATTGACCCATCCTGGTCCAGTTTTATGTCAAGACTCAGATCTAGTAGAAAAAGTGATCATGAAAAGAACAGGAAATCTTTCACAGCTAGTTATAAATTTTGTCACTAAAGCAAGTGCTTTGTAACTACATTAAGCAAATGTGTATAGCTTACAGTTTGTGTTCTTGTTTCCACAGTGCATACATCATAACAGACTTCATGGGCATCAGGAATGAAAATTTTATGAAAGTAGCTGCAGTTGGGACTTGGATGGGAGATTTTGTCACAGCATGGATGGTAAGAAACATAATACTACATTTTAAAAGAAATGTGTTTGTTGGTTCCAAGGGAAAGAGGAGAGGAGAAGAGAGAAAACTCAATTTCTTGAAGTACTGAAGTATTTCAAGCCAGACAAGTAGAAAATTAACAAACGCAAAGCAGCATAATGGCAGGGCATTTAATTAGCTGGGAGTCCAGCATTAACATTTCAGTTAAAATCTATCAGAGCAACATTTCATTTCTTCTGCTGTGAGTAGGAATTCTGCGATCGACTTTTGTGAGGACAGCACAGTGGCCCTTCCTTGCTATGGAATAGCACCATGACTTGCTATCTGGTGAAACACTGAGTAATGGCTTAAGGTAAACAAGTCTAATGAAAAAGATTAAAAAAGAAGAAAAATGAAACTGAAAGATGTGACAAAGATCAATGGAGACGAGAGAAACTGAGCAAGCCAGTTACATCCCAGAATTTGAAGCTATGAAATTATCAGATTAAGTTTGTCCCTAATTAAGGATTTAGAAGTATAAAGCCTTCAGTTGGATTATCATTGTTATAAAGGTTCTCTCCTGAAATATGGACAACCCAGACAGCTTAGTGAAAGAGAACCAGAAAATGACAGCTAACTGGGAACAAAATGAAGCATGCGGATATGTTTTTATTGTTCAGGAAAAGCATTTCTTAAACACGAAATGAAAAAAAATTAATTCCTTTGTATTTTTTTTTTTTAGCAAGATTAGGTTTTTATGATTAGAGTAGGGAAGAATTTTAACAACTATGACTGTGAAATTCATTTAAATTGGGGAAAGAAGTCTATGATTTTTAAGCTTGCAGAATTGGTTTGAACTAATCTTTTTTGTTTTTCCCCTAATTATTTATTGATACCTCTGTTTGTTTACTCAGAAGAATCAGCATAATTTTAGAGGAATTCATTATCACAGGGAGCATTGCTTGATGGTGAATGTTTATCACATATCAGATGAACATTTATGGAAAAAATCTCAGCACTGAATGTAGCTTGTGACTGCAGTAATCTCTGACATAAGCAAAGAAACAAGACAAGGTGAATAAATTTTAGGACTGTGATATGTGTTAGGAGAAAATGCTATAGGAATGACTGTAGGATGCCAAGACTATACAACTTTACGGACAGTCTTAGAAGGCTCGTCTGAGTTTCTGTCAATTTGTCTTCTATCCTCCACATATTTTGAACATGCTGTATAACAGACAGAAGAAAAAAAAAAAAAAGCATCAAGGATTTTTTCAACATGTTGTTCATTACGTGTCAATGGTTTGTCCAAGACAAATTATGCTCTGTGAAATGGTGGCCATGAAAAGCAAGTACAGAGCAAATAATTTGTACTTGCATTATGATATGGACATCGCAGAACTGGTACATTGACTGATGTTGACAATTAATGTGGATTTCTTATGAATCAGTAATAAAATGCATAAATACGAGTTGCACTACATGAGGTAATTTTCAGGTTTTTCAGTTCCTCTTTTCTCATTTCGTTGAGAAAAACTGTTACATGCAGCACTATGCAAAGCATGGAAATGGCTGGGTTCAAGAGGCATCAGAATCCTAATCCTTTTCTGTGTACTCAAAGCCCTCTCAGGTCTTTTCAGCAATGGAGGCACAATTGGATTGTAGATGGAAGTTTACAGCGGTGGATGGAATTATCACTGGAGAATGGGAAAGCCAGCATGAAAAGGGGAGGCTGTAAGCTAGGCTGGTTCTGTTAGCTTTTAGGAACAGGAAAGGGCATGGAATTGGAGGGTCAGGATGTTGTAGGACATGCTTTGATTGCATAAGGACAATTAAAAGGTGTGGTGATTGGTGTTTAGATCTTCAAAGCAAAAGAGAATAGTGAGATTGCTTCTGCGTGCAAATCTCTAGGCAAAGTGTATGAATCAGCCAATGGAAATTACAGTGTTTAAGGGCAGCTAAGCCTAGGAACATCAAAAAAGCTATAATATTAGGTAGAGAGGTATTAGTAATAGAGGCGATTGGACATCAACATTGGTGCAAACCTCCCCCACAGCCTAACTTTAGCAGTCTTATTCTCTGTGAACAGAAATTATCATGTTGTTTATAATATTTGAATTTGCTTGACTTTTTGCATGTAAAGCCCAGCATGGAATTGATATCGAAGTGACATAAGTATTCTGTGGGATTATTATATTTTAGGAAACTCTCCATTCCTGTTTGTAAATGGGAAAATAAACCAAACCTGTAAGGGAACCTTTGCACATCTTTCCCATTCACAGCAGTGCTTTTATTTTCTAATAATTAAGAAGTTTCTATAAAGAAGCCACCCAACCTTGGACTACAAAGGAGAAGATGAAAAAAGCAGATGTAGCCTTCACTTCAGTGCATTTGAACCATACTGGAATTAAGATCTCATTCCCTATTTAATTGGGAACCTTGGAAATAAGCAGGAATAAAGCAGAACAGATGGGATTCCATTTTAAAAATGACTAATCAGTAAACAATAATATTGTCCTAGTATAGCGAGGAGAGGCTTAGTAAGTCAGGAAAGTGATCGAAATGGGAAAATATGTTTTGGATTGCTGTTTGTTTTGCATTTAAAAGGCAATAGTGAGCCTTCCCCCTCAACATTTTCTAGCTCACTGACTAGTTTGGTGACAGGGTTTGACTCAATTCCTGATAAAATCAGCAATGCTTCCATTGTGTGTCGTAAGAATGGGGCCATGCCATTGGTGCGCAGGAGCTGCTTCTTTGTGCCGCTGGGCAGGAACTTCTGCTACTAACAGTCATCTTTGCTGAAATCTGTAGTAAGTGTTAGATGTTCTGAATAAGGCTGTGAAGAAGAGAATGGGTTCAATATACAAACCGCCTTTCTGCACTTTTTCCTCTTTGAAGCCAAGGAAGTATATTCTGCACCTGCTTTGACATGCTCTCCTGCTCTCATAAAATGTGCATTCTGTTCTCATGGAGAGTGCTTTTGAGGCAGACACCATAGGATTCAGCACAGCAGGATAGCTTTGAAAAAAGGTTGGATTCCACCCAGACAAGCCTATAAACTGGCAATTATGGCCACCTTCTGGGAGAATGTGAGCAGGCTGAGGAAGGAGCTGATTCCAGAGCAGAATCTCTGATGATTAGAGTTGGGTGGCCTCCTGACCCTCTCTGTAAAATTGAGCAGCCTGCTGCAGCTGTGCTCTCATGAGGGACACAGTCCTGAGCATGTGTGGTAAGGCATGCTTGGAGTATACCTGCAGGAGTGGATGGCACTGAACATTAACACAGAGGGCAGAGTACAACGAGAGCCTCCTCTTTTTCACAGCCTCCTGGTGTGGTGGAACTGCCTGCTTTCCTTGTTCTTCCCTGGCACTATTGGCTTTTAGACTGTCAAAACGCTTGTTCTCCACTTCGGGTGATGGCTTTTTTGGCTCTCCAAAGACTACATATTGGCCCTGCACTATGAATAATACTTGTATCACATTGAGAGATGTGATAAACTAAAGGATGATTTAGTTTATTATTCATGAAACTAGTATTTACCAAATCTGTACCAGCATGTTCTTTTTAACAAGGAGAAGCCAAGACTTCTCTCAGCACTGTGCTTTAGCACAGTGCTTGGCACAGTGTCTTAGAGTGTAAGTTGAATCAATGTCACAATTGTTGGCTGTTCTACCTGACACTTTCACTTCATTTCAGTTTGACTCTTCCCTCCCGTGGGACCATGGACAATAACAGGACCATTTCCGTCTTTCATCATTTTAGCAGAGGAATTAGTAGGAATTTAGGAAGTAGTACTTCCAGTGTAGTCTGGATGAAAGATTGATAGGTCACAGCTTGTTCCACTGACCCAGTGGTAGAACACTGCTCCCTTTGATAAAGCTTATCTGTTCTGCGAGAGTTTTCTGTTCTCTGAGGTTTTCAGTGCTAGCTGAAAATGCTCCAGAAAATGTGCTTACCTGGCCAAATGGACGAGGTTTTCAGTCTTATAATTCCAGAGGACAAATCTCACACCAGTATGTTCTAGGCTTGCTAGTTTTGAAAGAAACAGGTTTTGTTCTGTTCTTTTCATTGAGATTTCTCGATTTGGGATTTTTATTTTCATCCTCTGGTGAAGGAGGCTTCTGTATTTTCCCATTTTGTAAGACTAACATGACTTACATGGATGGTCACAGTGTAGTTAATAGAGGGGCCTGTGGCTGGCTCATAAAGAACACTCTAGAGGGCTGAAGCCTGTCGTTGTGGTCCTTGATGTTATTAACATGAATGGCTGACAGGTTTAAGTGAATGATTACTGCCATGCAAGCACACAGTAAGTCTGCAGACTCCTGGACCAGAACTTTCTGTCATGTGCACCATGCTAGAACTCAAACTACATCTGTAAGAACATAACAGTCATACCTGGTCAGACCAAAAATCCATCTAACCTCATCCTTCCTCAACATGTGACTGTGAGCAGAGGTCCACCAGGTGAGTAAGAACAAGCCAGTCATGTGTAGTAGTGTCCTCTAATACTCTCTCCAACTTCATTATATTGTGTATATAATAACTCTTGATGAACGTCTCTTCCCTATTCTTGCCCAATCTCACCTTTAGCCCAGTAGCTTTTTTAGCATCCACAGAATAATTTGGCAACAAGTTCCAAAGGTCACTGTATAAGGAATCACATACTTTTTGTTTTAGCTTATTTCCTGCTAATCTAGTTTGATGCCTTTAGGTTTTTTTACTGAAGAGACAAAAAACACTTCATCCCTGTATGTTTTCTTCCTGATTTTTATGATTTTGTAGACATATATCATAGTTACTCTATCCCTTCTATCCCTTCTTCAAGCCGATGATCTCTAGCCTAGTAAGCTGTCTCTCATACAAAAGCTGTTGCATATATTTTATTATCTTTCTTGCCATTTTTTGCAGTTTTTCCAGGTTTCCTGTGTCCTTCTTCATAGGGAGATGATGACAACTGCCCACAGTATTCAAGGGGAGAAGGAACTGTTTGTTTTACAGTGGTATAATAATGTTCTCTTATTTTCTATTCCTTTCCCAATAGTTCCTAACATTTGTGGTGGGGAGATGTTGACAATATGGGCCACTAAGAGCATGTTTTCATGGTACTATATTTTCATAACCTCAAAATCTTGCTCCTGAGCTATAATGGTCAGCTGAGGGCCAATTGTTTCATAAATGATCCTAGAGTTGTTTTGCCCCCTGTGCGTCACTTCGCACTCATCTACAAAGAATTTCATCTGTCACTTTATTGCCTAGGGACTTACTTCCATAAGCACTGTTCTCAGTTCTTCACAGTCAGCAAGCCATCATCCTTATTACTGTGCATAACTTAATATCATTATAAAGCCTTCTCACCTCACTGCTCACCCGTTTTTATCAGGTTGCTTACGAATATGATGAATGACTGCATCCCTTGCACAAATCCCTGTGAACTCCACTAATGACCTCCCTCCATTGCAAGAGCTATCTGGCTAACCTATTTACCTTCTGTTCCCTGTCTTTTAACCAGTTATTTATCAACATAAAGACCTTCCCTAAAGCTCTGACTGTTGGGTTTCCATAGAAGCCTTTGACGAGGGATTTTTTAAAAGCCTTTTAGAAAATTCAAGTTAGGCTATTTCAACCACATCTCCTTTATCCATGTGCTTTCTTGACCTCATTCAGTAATCCTGTTCTAAAATATTCCCATTCCTGATGTTTACAGGGCCAGTCACTTAGCACTCCTTTCACAGTCTCAGTGTTTCCTGCTGCCATTAAAGAGGTATTCAGACAATGTTGGGTGGCCCTGAAAGTGCTGTTTCCATGAAAAACAAAAAGTCTCGGCTCAGGAGCTATGAATGTGTGGGACGGTATGGAGCCATCTTCATGTGGCTTGTTAATGAAAGACAGTGATCTTGTTTCCTATTGGTTAAACTTTTAATGTTCATTTTGCCTCATTTTCATTAATTTTCTCTGTCCTTTTCCCTCAACAACCCTTTTGTCTCATGGCCTGGTTGCCATTTTGGAGATGAAAATAATTAAGGTGGGAATATTTTGGTTTGTATGTTCTTGCACATAGCAGAATGGTCAACAAAGCCTGAACATAGATCTTGATGTTATCCTGAAGACAGACATGTTTCTGCTTGTAGTAAGATCTACATTCTGAATATGTGCATGGATTACATGACTCAGAGATTACAAGACATAGAAATATAACCTCTTTTTCCTGGAAACTTACATAGTCTATGGATCTCTTAAGCTGAACAGGGAAGGTCTTAACAAGTTTTGTTGTTTTCATAGTTAGGTGTAATAATTTTGGACACAGGAGATAGTGTTTTCTAAAGCCATTCTTTGAATCTGGGCCCCTCTTGACCTTCTTGCTGAGAAACACTTCTTATTTTTTACTTCCATGCTGTGCAGGCAGTGGACACAATCTAATTGCTGTAGTTTGGGATAGAAGTGTTCAACTGTCCCAAGTGTACACTTGTTTAGCTCTTCATTTTGACATTGTAAATGCTGTTGTGGTCTTTCTATATAAATTTGAAGCATAATAGTCTAGTATACTGTACAGTGTAGGGTGAAGTAATGTAGCACATGCATTACACTTTAATAAACCCATCTCTTGATGTTATCTTCTGGTAGATATCTTGTACCTATAGATTCTGCTATGTCTGCTTGCTTTATTAATTTTTGTAATAAGAATAAATGTTTACTTATTGCTATTAAAACATTTTTGATGGTTTGCAAGCTGTTGGCAAGTATTTTAACCGTATTTGCTTATACTTGCTTTTGACTGTTGCCATTGTGATCCTGAAAACCAGCAATTTTGCAAAACAGGAAAACAAACTATTGAATGATTTTGAAATGCTTGCCTTGTGTCCATTAAGAGAGAAGATTATTCTTGTCCTCATTTGCTCTGAGACATGACTATCTATGGCAACATCCTAGAAGAATGAAGGATTCATTGCAACTATGCAGAAACTAGGCTGATGTACCTCTTTCTTTATTTTTATTCATTGTCATAATGTGTATGTGTTGCTAGGATGTGTTCAAACAAAGTGAGCAACCTTGATGCTGCAAATACTATCATGTCGGTGAAAACAGCAGGCACACTAAACTATTGCAGTGAAAATAGATAGAAAATAGAATGCTAATGTGACTAAAAAAAAGAAATCTTCTTTAGTACAGGGAAGGACACTAGTATTAAAAATATGCTGAAAGAAAATGTAACATCATCATTAAAGACAAAAAAGTTTCTGGGATTTTGTATGTAACTTTTCAACTAAAAGAATAGCCATAAATATTCACTCTTAAATTTATGTGAGTCTTAAAAAGTAATTCTTTGGTCTAGGAATTTCTGGTCAGCAAGTCACAGTGTATTGTTTTATTTACAAGCAGTTAAGTGTCCACCATTTTGATGCACATTCCAAGGTAGTTTGGAGAGTCAGGAGTCTTGAATGACTGACACTTTTTCTAATTCAAGCATCTGTCAAGGATTGGGCATGGCAATTCAGATTATGATCAGTGTCAATCTTCTTGATTGTTTCTGTTCCACTGATATATCAAATGACAAAATGGAAGTGTAACTGATTTTTCAGTGACATCTGAAATACTGTGTAGCTAACAACTCTGTTGTACTTCAGTAGTGGAAATTAAATTAAACTATAAAGCATGAAGTGGAAGGAGCAAAGTGGATGACACATGTTACTAAACTCACTTGCCAGGACTGCACGAGAATGTGACCAGTAACAGTGTTGGTAGCAACATGTTTCTTTCCATTCAGAGGAGCAAATACAGCACCAGTTGCCTTTTTTGTTCACCTCTATTTCTTGGTTCGTTCTTCTTCTTAAGGGCCAGTCCAGTTGCAGAGCCATTCTGTAACTAGTGGTTCTATCTCCAGGTAATAACTCACATGTAAATTCATCAACATGATGGCTGTTCATATATCCAATCATTTGAGACCTGCTAATTTTGTATTTTCAGTTTTGTAGGGCACGACTGTGCTCACGTCCTGCTCTGCTTCGTGGCTGGTACTTAGTTATATAAGGTGGAGTGTGACTGGTGTCATCTGAGTTCATCCAATCATCCCATCAAGTCAGATTGCACTATTATTTATTCATTGATTGATGGTGTAGCCATCTGTTCATATGCTCTAGATTATAATTATCTGCCTTTCCAAGCTTGATCTTTTTTTATATTCCCCTATTACCTTGTCATTTGAATTCTGATCAGACATTGCCAGAGGTGTTACTTCATCCCTGTCTGTTTCCCACCCGGTGAGTTCCTTCAACTCATCGTCACAGCACATTGTTGGTAACCATTTGCTGGGCTTTAAAACATGCACTTGTTTTATCTACAGTAAAAACTTCAAGATTTTCTTCAGAAGCAGGTCACAGCACACTCTGCGTCAGAGCTCAAGAGTAAGGATTGGAAACCCCAAAGTTGGGCCCCAAAATTTATCCTAGAGTTTCTTCAAAGCAGCCACTGACAGCTGCTAAGCAAAAATAGCTTTAGGAGTTCTTTCAGATAGTGGGAAATTTCACCCACTAGTTTTTTTTTAAGGACTGTGAAGTCATACACACATTTTTGTGGTCTTGTACACACATTTCTGTACTGTCTGGAACCCTATCTCAAAAGTAATGTCAGTTCTGCTTCTGCACCAGGCAGTGTGGTTGATGATGAATGGTTTCACCACAAGAACAGAGCTGCTTCGTTCTGTTCCATTATCTGAAAATCATCCCAGGTTCTCAGTTCTGTTCTCAGTCAAGTTCTTCACCCCATTTCAGATCTCAGTCCTGATGATGTGGCATTTTCTACTGGAGCAAAAAGTCTGCAGATTGTCAGTCAAGGTTCACCTGGTAGCAATCTCGACCCAATAATCTTTAGGGGGTGAACAAAGAGTTTCTTCTACCCTGCTATACTTAGCATTCTGGTGGAACTAATTAAAATGCTCTCCATTGGTGACTTGGGCTGGGTGCTGAAATCTACTGTGGGCCTAGATTTTCAGCCTTGGGACTTGTTCACTGCTGCAGCTTTTGATGGAAGTATCTTTTTTGGATACTTCTTCAGCAAGGTGTATGGGATACCAGTATACCTGGATGTTTCTCTTCTCTGGTAAGGATATTCTTCCCAGATATGATACCTCTACAGAGCAATTTGTTATTCTTTGCACTCTCAGTTTCCAACTTCTACCACAGTCAAAGAAATTAACATACCTATTATTCTCCTTTTCATCTCATATCTTTGGGCTAAGCCATCAAGATGGATGTCTTTTTTAAGTTGACAATGCCAGAAATCCATGTAATGTTTTTGAAGAGCTGACAAATCCAAAAAGTTAGACCCTGCTTGCTAAGACTGATCATCATATCTGAGCATGGTGACAGCAAGCTGCCTCTTACAAGAGTGCTGTGGAGCTTCTTTCTGTCATTAGAGCGCATTTCAATTACAGCTCAAGCTACAATTTCCAGCTGGAAATTGTCTCTGCTCCTAGTATTGTCCAAATGACCATGAAGAGCTATCATTATTCTTTCATAAGGCTTTATGCCATATACAGCTACCCATAATTGATGTTGTAGTTAATTGGGTAGTCTCACTGTTTCTGTATGTGCTGCTTTACTGAACAGCCTCAACCACAGTCCAAGTAAACAAACAACTGAGGGTAAAAAAGGATTTTCCAGTAACTGGAGAGCTTTAAGATGCGTGGGCATTGTGTTCATTCATTTTCTACGTTTAGTCTTACCTCTCCTAGAATTGTTTCGTCTTGTGTTTGCAGATGATGTAGATGTTATTTAAACATTACCTATTTTGGGTGTCCTGCAGGCAAAGAGAAAGTAAATGGAGCTGTACAGAACAGCAGTGTGCCCCTTCAGAAGTATCAGCTCTTTTGCACTGCCATGCTGATGTAGCAACAAGTTCACATATGAGCTGAACTGTTTTGAATAGTCAGGTAGCTGGTTATTAACCTATTTTTACTTTTTAGAAGCTTCAGTTGTTTATATAAAAGCAACACTTAGGACTTGTTCTAAAGAGGTCTTAAAAGAAGGCCAAAAATATTAGTAAATAGAGAGGATTGTAGTTGCCCTTCAGAAATGGAAATAATTTTCCATTAGTTTCCTGATTAATGGAAAAGAGGAAGAAATACATTTTCAGTGTTAGTTTTCTAATTAGCCTAAGTTAAAGACAACATATACATGTTATCTGTATACACACTGTTCTTCCATAGTTCTGGGTGTAGAGTCATGGAAAAAATCCAACCAACTTCTCTGTTCAAATGAGTTCAGGAATTCAGTATTGGAGAATACCACTCATTCATCCTCTGGTCAGTGTGAGATGCTCACAGTGAAGGCTAACGCGGTACTCTCTTAGAGTTTCTGGAAAGACAGCATGTAAAAGAGGATAGAGAGGTACATTTTCCATGAAGCCTTCAATAACTGGAGCCCCAGTTGCTGTTAGTGGGGGCCACTGTAGAGCTTACTTGCTCCAGCTGCCTAGCTGAGCTTTTCATGATCAAAGCAAGGAAGAGGTTTCCTCCTGGGAAGCGGCAGAGGCAAAAAGTAAATCAGGTAGGAGCAAGGTGTATCATCTTTTCTTCACTGGGGTGAAGTAAGCGCAACACAGGTAGAATGGAGGAGGCTTAGGAGGTGAAGGAAAGTGAAAGAGATGTTTACTGTTTAGATGTTACAGGTTTTGTATTGAATGCTCTGACACATGCTGCATTCCTGAGAATTTGGAACTCTGATTGGAAAAGTGAAGTGAAATCTCTTTTCTTTTTTGATGACATTTATTGTGAGATTTTCTGATATTATGAAGTTGAAAACAGTGCTGTCTCTTGTGAGGACTTCTAGGATTACAGTGCAGGTAAGATTCTGTATTTGGTAATGCATTGCAGTTAATTTCACTATTAAAACACAGAAAACCTGTTTCCTACTTCTATGTCGTAGTGCTCCCTTAGACCCTTCAAAACCCATTAAAAATGGAATAATGCAAAAAGTAGAATTCTGCAAAAGTGGTCAGAAGATCGATGGCACTTTGCCTGGGGACTCTGTGTGGGTGCAGCATGCCTCAGTGATTTCGCTAGCCAGTGATGGTTCTGTGATGGCTTTTTGCATGTTACATGTATGCCTGTGTGTAGGGCATGAGGAACTGAACTATTCTAGACATGGAGCAATGTGAGCTAGCAAGCCAAAAACTATCCACCTGGACAATGATATAGGGGTGTCCTTAGAAGTTAAGGTGACTGTCTTCTGACTGTGATGAACATGCAACTAATTCTTGCTTCCTTTTTATTTCAGACTTATTTGTGCATTTTATTCTGACAATATTTTTTTTTTAAATTCCAGAACAGTGACAATAGCTATTCTGAAATCCCCAGTGTTCTGAGATGCTTTAAAAATGCATGAAGGATCATGTCAAATATTTATAGGAGCTATTCTGTTCTCCAAATGTTGTAGATGAAAAATATGGCTCCATCTTTTTCAAAAGGCAAGATGTAAGGGAGAAGATACATTTTCCTGCAGCTCAAATCTTGTCCAATTGATTTGTTTTGTAGCTTCAATTAGCCATACAGTTATAAATCAGTGAGATTCAGGGTCCTGTATTTTCCTCTTTATCAGTCTCCTTTGTTCTTTTTCATACATTTACTTCTTCATGGTATTTATGCAGCAGATCTTGATATATCTTGGTTACATGTATTTAGAAACTCAAGTCAGAGTACCTATAAAATAAAGTGACTATGCAGCAATTCTGCATTCTGACATGATGTACTCCTTAGAAATGGTGTGAACGAGTGGGTGTCAGAAGTGCTGCAGAAGTGGGACTCTAGAAATAACATGTTCTTACTGAAGATCTTTGAGTACGGATGGCAAATGTGTAGATTGTTGAAGTCTGTAAGATGGACACTTCCTCTCTGGAACAGTCTGGTTCTGTATGAGGCTGAAAGCACAAACCTCTTTCACTGACTGGCAGAAGAAAATAATTTTATTTCTTTATAAAAACTGAACTGAAACTAAAGCCATTACCTCAGTAAATCTGCCAAGAAGTGCTATGAGAAGCTTTATAATGGAATGAGAAGAGGTTGTTTGATAACCATTATAAAATGAGTATTGAACTGACCATACAAATTCAGCTGAAGTTCTTTAGTGGCTTAAATATATGTTGAAATAAGACCTTATATATCCACAGGGAGAGGTTAGCAGCAGATGGCAGTGGTACACAGCAAAGCATTTCTTTAATTCTGAATTCCTTCAGGGTCTGTAGGATGAACTATTAGAAACTCTGTAAAGGGAAAAGAAGGAAGACGGATGTTTTATTATGAAAGAGCATATCACAGCACACTTGCCTAACAAAATGGTGTATAAGATCCATACTGTCTACAAGGGAAAGCATGGTTGAAACTGGTTAACTAAGAAAGAGGAGACTATTGCTAGTTTTAAACTGCATTATTTTGAGGGATGAGTGTTCACATGATAAACTTTATTACAAGGTTGGAAGAAGCTGGAGATGCATCTGGTGTCTGTTTCCCTTCTGGATAGACTTATGTCTTCTTTTTTGATGCTTTTCATTTCACATTCCCTAGAGTGTAATCATCATAACCAAAATAAATGATAAATTCCTATTGTCCGGATTTCATCTCTGATGGTGTTGAAAATATTTTTAGACTATGACCAGAAAGAAATTGTTTAAATGCCCAGGTTACCAGAATACCATTCATTTTGAGTTGAATTATGCCCAAAAATGAAAGAAGGTTATTCTCACAACAGCTATAGTACCTTAAAAATGGTATCCCATGTTGCCATAGGTCAACTAAACACCCACATTCTGAAGATCAATACAATATATCAGAAGAGCAATTAAGCATGTACTTGTGTAAATACAGCAGAGAATTAATTTTCCTGTGTGGCACTGTGTAGTATATGAATTTGTCATAATGTGGTGTGAGAAGTCTCCTCTTAATCCACCCTGCTAAGACCCCTGCATCAAATTGAGTAAGGATTCCTTATTTGTAAGTGAAATCACTAACTAACTCCACCCTGTATATATGGAAGATGACAGTAAAAAATAGAGTGTAAAATGGAAGAATCTTAGGAACTTTCAAAATAAGGCTTATGATAGTTTAGCCAGAAGGTCAGGTTTTTTGATACCAATACTTGTTGTTGTGCTCAAGAAACACTGAAAATTCAACATGTTCAAACACAGTTTCTACAGGAAAAAAACCACAAAACAAAACCAGATAGGTCAGCTTCCAAAATCTATTTGTTGCCAAACCCCAAGTCTGACTTTGGTGCAATTCTGCTGACTACAGCAGACTGAAAATACACAATTGCTTCTTAAAAACTGAGATATTAGAATAAAAAGTTTCAATGGATTGGAATTAAAACTAATTTTAAAACTTCATTTAATAGAAGGCACTCAGTAAGATGGGTGTAATCTTGTCTTGGGCTCTTTTTATGGTTATTTTACATTACTTGAAGTGGGAACTTGAAGTACTTTTTTAAATGGATAAAAAGATTGTCGAGTTTCACTTAAACTTTTGTAAGTACCTTTAAAACCTCTATTAAAAAGCTATTTTTGTAATTTCTTACAGTACTATGCTTCTCCAAATCACAAAAGAAATCACTGCCTCCTACACTGGCAGTGATAAAAAAGGTTTTGTATTTTGCAGACATTAGGGATTGATCTTTATAGCAACTCATGGAGATAGGTATGCTAATATGCTTCTGTTTTACAATAGAGAACTGAAGTAAAGGAAAAGGGAAGAGATAAAGCTTTTGGGGGCCAAATTAATCAGTCATTGCCCACAGCTTCCAAAAAAGTTATTCTGATCTTTATATTACTGTAAATGATGACAAAAAGATTTATTTTGTGCAGCAGATTCTCAATCCTTGTATCTTACAGTTGAAAATGCTTTCATGCTTGTCTGGGTCATGTAGGGAATTGGTGACGGAGCTGAGAGAAGAGCCTGCTCTCAGCTTTGTATTCATCCCCTTGCTGTTTTCCTCAAATCTTTAAGTGAAGTTTTCTCTATCATCCCCACTGATGGCAGCATTCCAGTGTATCTAAAAGGTATCTCTCTCTGCCAAGATACCGAATAATTTCTTATATCGAAAACTAAAACGGTATGTATGTGCACTGGGGATACATAAAGCTAAGGAATTACTCTGCGTTTTTATTCTAGCTGGTGATTAAAGCATATTATAAGGTCTTTCCTCACCTGTGTGTAGGTGAAGGGATGCTTCCAAGTGGTATATGCCCTGGACTGTGCTTCCCTTTCTCCTGGCTTCAGCTGTGTATGAACCACAGAATATATGCTTTCTTTCTCTGCAGGTTTGTTCTGTAAAATTTTCTGGAGACATCTGACCTATCTTCTCTTCTGCTTGCATTCCTTTTATGCTTGTGTAACTGTACCAAAGTGATGGAGTTTATACTAATAAACTGTGAAGAATCAGGACATGTATTCCAGTTCTCTTAATCTGAAATTAGGTGGATCTTTGCTTAAATTTTTGGCTCAGCATATGATGCCACAAAAATTAGTTTTACCACCCAACACCAATTTTATAGTGAAGAAACAACCTAAGTAGAGTTATTAGACAACATAATATCTACTTCATAATGGACAGAGAGCTGCCAGAAGGATTGTCAGAATGAGGACAAATCATGTAAGTATGGTAACATCAGTGTACAACTGGCAAAGATCCAGCATTACTGCAAGGTAAGGCTCGAGTTGCAACACTTATATTAGTGTTGTATTAGGCAGGTCCATACTTTTCAGGCTGCAGACATATTTTATGCACGCTTCTTTTTATCTCTCATAGGCCTCCAGGATATCCACAGCAGATGAGGAATAGGCTTTATACCTGTATGGCTTTACGCTGCCTAACAATAAAGTCCCAAGTTATCCATTTTCCACGTGGTCTTCATGATAGCAGCAGTAGAGATATTTGTGTTTCGCTTGGGTTAATACTTGACCCAGAGAATGAAGATAGTATTTGTGCAACCAAATGGTGGTTTGGTGATAGAAGTGGTATGATTTGTAATCAGAAAGCCACAGATTTTGACCTTTTGATCTGAGCTGATTTTCTGGGCTATCTTAATCAATGGAGAGAAGAAAGGCCTGCTAAGTCATTAGAATATAGTTGACATCTGAAATGATGAAAATGAATCACATTGTAAACCCACTTACTTCTCTACACTGGTAATAAAGGAATTGTAGTGTCACTCAGATTTAGACATTTACGCTTGAGGTATTAAAGTTATGTGTCTTGATACAGGGGATACAGAAATGCCAGAAGTTGTCACACAAAGTAGCAGAGTTAAAGCACAGCAATGTTTACTTGTAAACATCCCTTGGGAGCTAAGGAAGGTAAAGGAATACTTCCAGAATGGCAAGGCTTTCCATATGAAACATTAAAAGAACTTCACATAAAGTCTGAGGCTCATGCAGCAGTGAATAAATTAAACTATAACACAAATAAAACATAAAGAATTCACATACAACAGCAGTATGAAAACAAGGGTTGTAGGGACGGTAATGAGAACAAGCATGACTCTGTATCCTCCAGAACTTTAAATTATACCTTGAAGTTATCGAAACTATTAAGAAGAAATGATATTTAAGTTATCTAAATTTCAAGACTCATTTCAAAGAAGGTCTCTGGGCATTTATAGATAGAAACCTCTGTGTGTGTGTGCGTGCGTGCGCAGATTCAGCACTCTGCTGAATCAGTCAGCAGCCTTTTTTTGTGTTTGTGTTTCTGTGTTTGTGCCGAGACAGCCTTTTTTTGTGTTCTTTCATTACTTATACAAAACAGCCTTAACCTTTATGAAAAAATGGAATATTATTAATACCAAAGTGTCCTAATCTATATAAGGCAAACAAATAAATATACCTTGTTTATTACTAAGATGACCTGTAACTACAGAAAGCTTTCTTTGGCTCATTGATTTCCCCTGAATCTCCTATCATGTGGTGATTTCCAGGAATTATCTTATTGGCATGACAAAAGCCAGATTGAGCCTATATCATCTACAATGTTTATTCATTCTTCGCTAACCTACTATTTATATTGATTTAACCTGCTTCCAAGGTTATCTTACGCTATTTAGTAGACTAAGGGATATTAAATGAGTTGAAGTAGCGTGAAAGGCCTGAATCAGTCACATGGTGCTCCAAGCCAGATATTTGGAATGACTTCAGAACAGATGCCAACATGGGCTGATTGTTCCACTGAGACGATATACCTCTGTCTTCTTGTCAGGTCTTCTGTACATCTTCTTTCACATTTGGAAAGGCATAGAGATTTGGGAGCTGAAGATCTGGTATGGTGATAGCTCCATGATACTCTGACGTTGAAGGTGAAGTGCTGCTCCTCTCTTGGGTTACAAGTTCGATACTCAGTGGAATGAAGCCTAGTATTGCTAGAATGAAACCCAAATTACTAAGAAGTATTACAAAATTCCGGATATTTGACAAGAAGGGATAACAAGGAATGTTCTGAGAAGTTAGCTGTAATGAGGTTTTTGTATTAAAGGCTCTAGCCATTGAACAATGCTGTCATAATCTGTTACCTCATAAATTAGCTTTCTCCTCTTAGGTTGCTTTTTTTGAACCCAGCCCCTGTCATTAATTTCAAACAATAGGTGCAAAAAAGATTGTCTTTTTCTGCTCTTATTTCTATGTGTCAGTATTCTGGGATATTCCTAGTGGTTCTCAAATATCTTTTGTTTCAAGTTCTGCCTGTCTCCCTTCCTGCTGTCATTTCTATGCAACACGCAGCAATATCTTAAACTCTTCAGATTTCTTTCTGCCTTTGTCATTTGTTAATTCCAAGTCTCTTGCCCAGTATTTTTACACTGAACAACTTCTCACTACACATCGAACTCCAGTTCTTTTACATGGAATTAAAAATCTGCCCACTTAATTTATGATGACTTCATCTATTTTACTACTATCTATGTTCTGTATTTCATTTTCTTTGACCTCTATGCTGTAAAAAAGGCACTGTGCTTTCACTAGCTGGTGTTTAGGGTCTTTTTGCAGGCTGTACAATGCTAAGAGTATGCTGTAATGTAGTTATTAGTGTTGAATTTTCTAGCATTAGAACAATTGCTTCACTCTCCTCTTGTATCATGGGCAATGGAGTAAGTCCTGCACCCCCCCATCATGTTGTTATCTAAGTTGCAATGATGTAGTTCATTTTGATGCTTAGAGGGGACAGCATACAAGCTTGCAGCTCCCAGTGGCACCAGGAACTGTGGTTGCTGTGCAGTACTGGTGCATATTCTCTGATATCTGTATGCTCCTCTTCAGCTCAGGAGAGACCTCTCTGTCAAATGTGCCAATAAAATGTAAATGATTGAATACAATTTATTGAGGTTTTAATCAAAGTGGCCCACAAGACTGCATAAAAGTAACTGAAATTGGGAGATTGACAGGAATACAGCAGGGGCGTGAACACAGCAAT
Source organism: Strigops habroptila (assembly GCF_004027225.2). Lineage (NCBI taxonomy): Eukaryota > Metazoa > Chordata > Aves > Psittaciformes > Psittacidae > Strigops > Strigops habroptila. The sequence continues at coordinate 32,014,478 of NC_044279.2, forward strand.
GCACTAGCTAGTTCTAATGGCTATAATTTCACAACACTATTAAAGGAAATTACAGAAAACACAGTGGGCTGAATTAACCTTGTCTGTAGCCCTTTACAGAGTTGCGCAAGATGGGACTGAGTGAATGTGGTTCTTTCTCTGCAATTAAACTACATCTTTACACCTGCTATTGGTAATGATGCACAGATGCTGACTGAAATACATTGACTGTAACGCTCTAATGCATTGACTGTATGCTCTAGTAGGGCATACTTGTCAGAGAAAACTCAGATTGGCATTAGGTACTGTGATTCATGGAATGAAATTAATTGCTAAATATATAATGCACTTCAGAATTAAGTGTACAATTGCTACAAATGAACAGTTCATTTCTGGAAGAAGAGCAGATTGAATCACTTGTATTTAAGTAAAAACAAATTCTAAACCATAGTAGTAGCACAGGAAGAATGTACTCACTTCTCTGAATTAGCTTGTGTAGAATAACATTACCAGGCAGCCAAACAACATGGCTCACTTACAGAAGCACTCGGTGTGCCATCCGTGTGGCTATAGCTTGTGAACATCTGTGCAAAGTGATCTAACTATCATCAATAGTACCGATAAAGTCAGAAAAACCCCCTTCTTGTAGCCACAGGTTAAAAATGCTGATGAAGTTAGAGCCAAGATATTATTAAAAGGCTGAATCAACACACACGTTTATACAACAGCACCTTTATCAAAATCGGTTTGACAACATGACAGTTATCATCATCTAACTAATACAGTTGTGTTGGTATAAAAAGCAGTGTACAAATCAAGCCCACAGAGAGGAAATGAGGAGGAGGCCCTTCAAAGCCCTAAGAAAGCTCCCACTCCTTCTAGACTGTAGCACTACTAGTTGCTGCTCCACTTTCAGTTTACTTATAAATGTTGATTCCAGCCCCCAGCATCAATTCGCTGAGGTCACTTGAGAGAAAAATTGAATTATTCATTGTGTTTTTTAAAGTTTTTGAACTACAAATGTTGAAGAGTTCACAGTCTGTTCTGTATTAAATACTGAATGACTTCAGAGAGCAGTGTTGATTTTCCTCTTGGGGCTCTGCTGCTGTCTATAAAGCATTCAGGCAATATTCTTGTAGTTTATGATGTCAGAAGTGTAATCCCTTGTGTGAATTATATATATTTGTATTCATGCCAGGTCATCCTATTACCGTAAGGTTTATAGACAGTCCATCCACCAAGTTTTTGAAGTCTGGGAGCACTTTTCTTCGGTAACACCCATATCTCAGGTAAGGGTGAAGTCCCCAGCCTTGAGTGTGACATCATGATAGTATGAGAAGAGTATTAAAAGGTCAGGACCGTTCCATATGATCCTAATAAATGTTTATGACAGGCTGCACCCTTTTTCTTTCGGATGCTAACAACTCTTGTTAAAGCAGGTATAATTTTTCTGAGACTGAATCTTTGTGTACTTTTTCAAAAATACTCAAAAGGAATTTTTTCTGTCCATCTCAAGCACTATACTGTTTAAAATACAGCACTTCTTTTAAGCAGACTGCTTTGAATTTCCTGTTCCTGTTTAGCAGTTCCCCAGTATAAAAGGAAAAGCACTTTATGGGAGAAGGAGAAAGAAGTGCCTGTCCTGGTGGTAAGGACCATTGTCTTTCTAGGGAAAGAACTTCAATTGTAATCACCAATAAATCTAATTCAGTGAACACAGAATGAGAAAAATGAAGTTAAACTCATCTTTCAATGATTGTCATTGATCTCAATATAAACCACATTGGTGATAAATAGGCACTCTTCTAGCATTTTTTCCTAGTCTTCCTAATAAGAGCAAATATAAAAGTATGTTACTCATCTTACTATTTAAGCCTATTTTATATTTGCATCCGGCAGTGATTATACACTGATAGCTATTATCCAATCCATCCATCCGTTCCTTTTGCAGGGTTTGGTTGGGCGGGAAAGAAACTTATTGGGGAAGGTAAACTAAAGATCTGAGAATTGCAGCTGGTGAGATTTAGGCATTCCCCTCTCTTCTGAGCCATAGTGCTCTCACTGAGATCTAGCTTCTGTAAAGTTAGGTCTTCTGCATTGCTCAGCTTCCTCTCTTGGCTGACAGTTTCATTGTTCCAAGGGAGCAGCTGTCAGAGGAGGTCATCTCTGCAGAGGGGATGGAGTCTATCAAGTACCTAAGGTCAGTCCCACAGAGAGTTTTGAGAACCATGTCAATGACCTTCACCTGGACTCTGAAATCATGGGGGAGTGTGTGTGGAGACCAGCATGCCAGGATGATGTGTTCATAGTAGCTTGGTGTTGCTAAGGAGACTGGCAGATGTCTGTGTAGCAGCAGGAGGTTTTTCATACGTTTTTCAGTCTTGGATACGATGAGATGCAGTAATCAAGTCTGGAGGTCATACACATGTGGATCCTTGCTGCCAAGTGTTGTGACTGATAGATGTTGGAGAGAAGTATGTTTTTCAGTGCTTCATCCAACAAAACATTGATGTTTAATAAGGTGGCAGATTTTCTTCCTTTCTTAGTTGTCTCCATTGTGAGTGAAGAGGAAGAAGTAGTGGTTTGACAGGATGTAGGAGTAGTTCTTGTGTCCTGTGCATCCTGGGCAAGATACACAGTGTCCATGCATACAGAGTGAGTTTTACATGTTCCCCAGTTTGCTCATAGGGTGGCAGTTGCTGACTAGATGATTAAAAATATCTCGTTAAGAACTACAGTTCAAATTTAGCTCTATATTTATGTCTGCATAACTAACAACAGCTTGTCTGCAGTCTGATTGCTTTCCTCACTTCTCCAGTGTTGTCTTTAGTCTTTAATTTGCTTGAAAATGTCAACAAAAAAGTATTTCCATTGAACTAATTGGTGCTTTAAGAAAAAAATGTGCTTATCCCTTTTCTAAATGTAAAAAGAGAAGACTTGGTGCTCACAAGCATGTCTGACAGCTAGACTAACTACTCTGTACAAACAGTTTTCATGTCACACTCTTGAAATATTTTTGCATCAAGCAGCTAACAGGACCTTGAAGGATTACTCAAAATTGTGTTTCTGTTGAGCATGTATTGCCACACACAGGCACTGAAAAAAAGGAAAACCCACTACTGTCACCACTAGTGGTACTGTAGTATTTTGTGGATGTTCCTGCACTGGCTTATGGTGGTGGCAATAAGCAAATAACTTATTTTTAAGTATTTGTGCACTTTACTGGCTTTCATAGGCAGCCTAGCAACCCTTCATTCATCATACATGGTAAAACCCAGGAGACAGATCTTTCTGTGAAGAATGCTGGTCAGAACGGGCTTGGAAATTGGAAACAAGGAATCTGTCTCCTGCTGCTCTTTTCAGGAAGCCACCTTCCTAACTTAAGCACTTAACTGCAGCACCTATGTGCAAAGCGTCACCACCTTTGTGCCTCTAGGCAGTGGAAAGAGACTGTTACCAGTCTCTGTTCATAGGGCAGTTCGATCTTTCCAAGAGCTGAGTGTCCTCTAAAAGAGTCTGCCTTTTTGTCTTGGTTATAGAGTCATCAAACACAGCAGTTAAACATCTAAAGTTCTGTGAGAGAAATCAAGGCTCTTACGTGCATTATTGGTAAGAAAACATTCAAGACATACTGAAGCCTATAATTCTCTTTGTAAAAGAAGAGAATGCTACCATGCCCAAGAGGAGAATTAGCATGCACATGCTTTCACACTGTCTGCCAGCGACGCTAGGTAGTACAGGACACGACTGAACCCAGAAAAATAAATGGATGGTTTGTTCTTTTTTCTTTTCTTCTGATGTTAATCTCAGTCATTGCATTCTGTTAGGCTTCTGAGGTTAATCTGTCAGAAGCTAAGTAATTTAAATGCATGTACGGAAGAGAAACATTATTCTTTTTCACATCATATATTCCTTACGCTTATACTGGTTTTTATTAAATTATTTCAGAGCTTAAATCCCCTTTGTGCTGTACAGATTTTGCAGTTTATTAAGATGTGTCTATGTTTTGGTAGAATTAAAGAACACTCAGTTTTCATGTGCTGGTTTTCTACACTAGCCAAACCAAATTTAAAGAAAATATTTTATTTTTGGTCCAGATAGTTCCTTTATCCTTTTTACTGAGTGGAAACAATGTTGTCGTCCCTCCCGGAATTGTAATCTTTTCTGTTATATACCAAGGCGATTCTAGTTTAGTAATTTGCTTCGAGGGACTGTTTGAGTAGATACATCTGTTGCAGTAGGAGGTGCCTACCTTTCTCCTCTCTTACCTCCCTTCTTCCAGAGCTAGTGCAAGGAATCACATTGGCTACTTGTCCCTTCACCAGTAGCAAGGTAGCTCTAAGCAAGTCAGGTTGCCATAATATTCCCGTATCCTGCTGAGGACTTGAATGTGTGACTGACTGCCAGAAGTGGTGCAAAGCTAGGGGGATTGCTCTGGTTCCACAGCAGCCCTCAGACTGGCAAAATGGATCTGTGATTAGTTCTTTCTATAAGATGAAAGAAAGCCTGTTGTCCTGATTGCGCAATGGGGTCATCCAGAGGTAGTCTTCCAACAGTGAAACAACTTCTGTTAGTTCTCTGGTGGTACAGAACAATACTAGTCATTTCTATTTCCCAGTTCTCTAAGTTCAGTTCTAAGTTTTTTATTTTAGCTTAAATGGAAATGTAGTTCAAGATTAGGCTTGTGTTGGTAAGATGAACATAATTGCTGTACATACAATTTTACTGAATTTAGACATCTGTGCAGTCAATCTTCTCAGAAAAAAGTATTTCCAAATGAGGTCTAACAGAGATTGTCTATATTGGTCTTAAAATAGAAAAATGCACAGTATTTTAATTGTATTAAAAATGTTTGGAAAAATTGTTAGTCTGACAGGGAAGCTTCTAGGGCTGCTTCCAGGCTTAATTTAGTTCAAGAATGTTAACAGCTTGGGGGGGGGGAAGCTATTATAAAATGTGAAATAAAAAGTTCATATTCAATCTGCTAGAAATTACTGGTATTCATTTAGAAACTGTTGAGATGTACTGTTTATTAGTACAGAAGAAACAGACAGCTGGTAGAGCTTTTTTCATCGTTCACTATAGATACATTAAAGATAAAATGAAGTCTGAGATGTGAACCAGAACATTATTTTGATACTACTAATAATTGCTGCTTGTGTTATAACTAGAAGTTGTTACAAGTAATGCAGGTAGCATTTTCGCCTTCAAGCTGGTAATATGCTACAAGTATATTTTGAAAAACAGGAATATGGAAATAAGAAAACCTAGCCAGAACACAGCTTTCTGTGGTGGATGAGAGTTACCAAAGGCACCTCATAGCATCTTGGTATCATGTTATATTTCTGCTGCATTCTCTTGGCTTGTCTAGAAAAGTAAAGCTTGGAGACAATTAGCTACAACTACTGAGGAGTTCAGTAATCAGCCCACAAGAATAATAAAACTGTGTTTATGTCAATAGCTTAAAGGAAACAGCTGTTCAAAAACAATGTCTTTTGAAAGAGTGTATATCTTGACAGAAGCTCAGATCACATATATTTCAGCCTTGTTCATTTGTCAACACAAAGGCAAGATAAAGTCTTGTGGGATTAAGTAGAGTCCATAGCTAAAAATATAGTTTGACACTGCTTGTAGACACATGACAAGTCTACACAAAGAATATATTGGTATTCTTTTCAGCTATAAAAGAATATGGTTTTAAGACAGGGAGAATACTTTTACTGAATTTAGATTCAAGAATTGTAGCATTAGTAGCTTCAAATAGTTTTAACCAGATGTTGTTACATTCTTCTTTTCAAGTTTTGCAAATACAGGTGGTAAGGAAATCATGTGTGAAATATTTCTAAATAGAACCATTAATTAAAATTTAGAAACTCTTTTGCAATTGGTATAATTTCTAAAACTGTTTATGTAATCTCTTAAACTGTGTGCCATAATTATAACTGAATAACTTTCTTATGTTTCTTCAGTTAATGAAGAATTTTTGTCATTTTAAGTTCCGTATTTCATATGTACTTTCCAGCAACTGCATAGCATACCTGTTCCTAAACTGACCATACCATCCACACTGATGCTAATTGTGCTATGTGCATTACATACTGTTCTTGAGGAACAAGTGACAGACACCAAGCGGCAGTCAGATCTGTAATTGATGTCAAACAGTTCCGGTGAGAGTGTAATAAACTAGGAAAATCTGACTGCCTTGTGAAGCACCAGAATGGAAGAATAGGAAAGTCGTTAGGCTAAACTCTTCTCTTTTAGGTGAGTATAAGATAATAATCCCTTTTGCCATACATTCACACTGATGGGCCTGTCCTAAAGCTTACAGCTGTGTAATGGAGAGCAGAATTTCACCCTTTCATTCTCTTCCATAGTAACTTTCCACTGATTTTTGGCAAGATAAAGATTCTGAGTTAGAACTGCAGTTAACCTTCAGAAGTGAACAGGAGATATTTTGGGTTCCCTTGTGAATCATAAACGCCTCCATGTTTGGTTTTGGATTGGCCAACCCATTTCTATTGCCATGTGTAGAACATCTGAGGTTTTTCTTCCATGTCAACCATTACAAGGTTAACTTTGCAAAGAGAAGTTCCACAGGAATATATTATACTTTTCATGGATGGACAGCTTCTTGGATTTTTCTGGGTAGTGCCTTGCACCAGCTCACCCTCCAGCAGGTATCTGGATGGTGCCAAGCCATACTTCCATTATGTATTTGCAGCATTTTGTTATTAAAATTCCAACAAGCAGTGGAAAAAAAGAAGTCCTTGGCAAGCCATGGCTACACCTCATCAGTCCAGGTGTGTGAACCTCACTGCTTCTAGAGGACTGAGATATCTATAATGAAGTCTGCATATTTATAGTTGGAGATACAGGTGTAACAGGTCACACCCTTTGCCTGGCTGATTGATGGGAAGTTGGTATGATGATGATAATGCCTTGAAGAGGTGGGCAAACAACATTAATGTTTAGCAGTCTGAACACTAAGACCTGAGTCAGAGCTTGAAGAGCTTTAGGAGCAAAAAGGTACAAATGAGGTTTTAAGCTTTTACTGTCCTCTCATGCCAAAGTGTCAAACTAGGGATCTGGGCCAAGAAGTACTGTTATCTTAGAAACTTGTTTAAAATGCAAGTCGTGTTAGACTGTTTTTCACATGGAGGACAGATGTCATGTGTCTGCAGAGACAGCTCCAGAAAAAATAAAGCATGTCCAAAATGTGCCATAACTTGATATTTGCCATGATTTGGTGGCCTTCTATGATGGGGCCACAGAACTGATGGATAGGGGCAAAGCAGTTGATGTCATCTACCTGGACTTGTGCAAAGCATTCAACACTGTCCTGCACGACATCCTTGTCTCTGAATTGGAGAGACATCAGTTTGATGGGTGGATCACTCGGTGGATAAAGAACTGGCTGGATGGCCACACACAAAGTGTTGTGGTCAGTGGCTCAATGTCCAGTTGGAGACCAGTAACGAGTGGTGTCTCTCAGGGATCGGTGTTGGGATCTGTCCTGTTCAACGTCTTTGTCGGCGACGTGGACAGTGGGATCGAGTGCGCCCTCAGCAAGTTTGCTGACGACGCCAAGCTGTGTGGTTTGGTCAATACGCTGGAGGGAAGGGATGCCATCCAGAGGGACCTGACACGCTTGTGAGGTGGGCCGATGCCAACCTCATGAAGTTCAACCAAGCCAAGTGCAAGGTCCTACCCCTGGGTCGGGGCAATCCCAGGCACAGGTTGGATGGAGAAGAGATTCAGAGCAGCCCTGTGGAGAAGGACTTGGGGGTGTTGGTTGATGAGAAACTTAACATGAGCCGGCTTCAATGTGCGCTTGCAGCCCAGAAAGCCAACCGTATCCTGGGCTGCATCAAAAGAAGCGTGACCAGCAGGTTGAAGGAGGTGATCCTGCCCCTCTACTCTGCTCTCATAAGACCTTACTTGGAGTATTGTGTACAGTTCTGGTGTCCTCAACATAAGAACAACATGGAGCTGTTGGAGCAAGTCCAGAGGAGGGCCACGAGGACGATAAGGAGGCTCGAGCACCTCCCGTATGAAGACAGGCTGAGAAAGTTGGAGCTGTTCAGCCTGGAGAAGAGAAGGCTGTGTGGAGACCTCATAGCAGCCTTGCAATATCTGAAGGGGGCCTACAAGGATGGTGGACAGGGACTCTTCATCAGGGACTGTAGTGATAGGACAAGGGTTGATGGGTTCACACTTACACAGGGGAAGTTTAAGTTAGATATAAGGAGGAAGTTCTTTACTGTGAGGGTGGTGAGGCACTGGAACAAGTTGCCCAAGAATGCTCCATCCCTGGCGGTGTTCAAGGCCAGGTTGGACAGAGTCTTGGGTGACGTGGTCTAGTGTGAGGCGTCCCTGCCCATGGCAGGGGCGTAGAACTACATGATGTCAAGGTCCTTTCCAGCCCAAACCATTCTATGATTCTATGATTCTATGAAAAAATACTGAAATCTTCAGTAAAGAGGCACAGCTGTATAAGCAAGTTCATTTGAACTCAAATAATTGAAGTTAAATGGGTTTTATTTGTTTGCCTTCCTTAACATTTCTGTGAAGTCATTACTATTTCTCTGGTTATTTTTTACATCCTACTAGAGCTACAAAGCAGTGTGAGTGTTCCTATTGCCATGACAATGTTGGAGTCAAACAAAAGTGTGGAAATGAAGATGGCCATGGCCATGCAGAACTTTCTTAAGTGGCCTCTTCAGTCTTGGTCTACCGTCCTCCAGCTGGGTATTACGACCACACATGAGTCAGCAGGATGGCTCACATGAACCCTTTGCATGCACTTCAGTGCAAAGTCATAGGGCTTAAAATGCTGCCGAAAGCTTCATTATTTTGATCTGAGAAAGCTAACTACAGATTCTAAACTCCTCAGTTTTATTCATAAGCAGAAATGGTCACAAGACAATATAAGCTGCTAGTCATGTTCCAGCTGATGACTTAATCTATTCCTAATCATTGTGCCATAATATTTATTGGTGGGTTTCTAATTTATAGTGCAGTTAATGAGAAAAGAGTGTAGTCAGAAACCACAGGACTTACTTTCAAGCTGGAATTTTGTTTCTATCATACTACTAACAAGAAAGTAAAAACCAAAACATCTTTGCAAGTTACTTATCTGTAAAACTTCTAAAAAATTGCTAAAATAATTATCATTAATGGATTTTCTTTGAAGCGGAACACATTTGTACAATGTATGCTAATAAAAATACTGTAAAGATTAAAAAGCCAGAAACTTCTTGGATCAGAAAAATTTAAAGAATCTAGAATGTGAAAGAAGACAGAGGCCAACAAAAAAGTAATTTAGAGATTCATTCATAGCAATTCAGAGTTTCTCACTACAAAATTTAGGTTAAAAACCTCACATTCAATCTAATCAAATAATTCAGTGACAGTTACAAAAAACAAGAATGAGCAGAGGCAAAATGTATTTTAACTTCATTTTAGTATCTCCCTGCAGCAGGATGAGTATTGTAAAAGAATTTAGTAAGAGCAACCATACACATGCTGTCTGTGCTGATTGTGCATTCTGCTGTGAAAAGGTATGGATGTGTACATACCATATATTCAAGATGTCATGTAAGAATTCTGGCACTTTAATGCCCTTCATACATAGTACTTTTCATAAATATTCTTTCCAGTGCTCACATAAGAACTTTTGTGATACTATAGCTAAAACTGCATATGTAAATACTTGATTGAGTATACACTTCACCCCCATATTAATTCTTCCATTTGAAGTAGCTCATTCTTTGCCTTCGTAACAATTCTGTACAATACAGCATCTTCAGCTCTGCTTCATCCTCCTTTCTAGAAGCACTTTCTCACTGCCCATTTTTGTTTCCTAGCATTTTGAAATTATTTTGTTACTAATAATTGCAGTGGAATTGTGACAGTGTAGAAGCACTTTTAGATCATTTTGTGTAACCAGAAGAATCAATGAAGAAAATCCCTCTGGAGTTATTGAGGACAAAATTAATCCCTGAGTTTGTAAAAAAAAAAAAAGCAGAAGTCTTGAGCCTTACAATCATTTGTTTATTTATTAGGTAATATTATTTCATTGTAGGAATGGGAAGATACCCAGTGAGACTAGTTTGAGGATGGCATGCTATTGGGAAGCAGGTGGCAAGCAGGTGGGTCATTCAGTAGGAGAGTGGTAGGTAATCCTGTGTGACAGACTTCCCTGCCTTAGTGACAGGGCTAAGAGCTTGAGCCTGGCATTGTTGACTGCATTTGACTTTGAAGTCTGTAAAATGCTGCTCATACAAAAGTCTTCGTGGAACTGGGACCTAAGTTCATTCTTCAGGCTGTTAGTCTCTGCCAGTCGGATCTCAAGAGCACTCAGTTAAGTCCAGAGAGGTATAGGCATATGAAATATTCAGTCGTAGGTTGATACATGCATAGACCAAAATGCAGGCAAAAATGCAAAACAGAAAACTCAACTGCACCTATAATTTATGTAGAAAGTTACTTTCTTGTACTAGCATAAGACTTGTGGTTATCACTTTTCAGCGTGCTTTTAAAAAATTTACCATTAAAAATAAACTAATCACTAATGTCAATTTACAGATGTTAATCCCTCACGTAGTTTATTTTTCCAAAAGTCTACATCCCCCTTTTTTTCATTTGCTGTTTTTATGCTAGTTTAGGTTGCTGAGGTGGATCTGGGCTTGGTGAAGATTAAATGTTGAAGTTATCTGGCACAAAGAACCTATATTCAACAGTGCTAATCACCTTCCCATTGGTACTCTTAGTATAGAAGTTGTCCCAACAAATCAACATTTGATAGATCATCAATCAGAGCAAAGAAAATACTCAAGAGTCTTGTCATGCTAAACTAAATTAAATTGCTCTCTGCTGAATACAGGATTACAACATAGTTTAGCCTGTTAACGGTACTGAAAAATTCACATCATGAATCAGTTTAACTTCATTACATTTCATTTGGCAGTTGGAAGAAAATAACAAGTGTCCAGCCTAATTCCAAATCCATATCTGTGAACCCCAGCATAAGAAGCAGAAGGATGCACTATGGATAGATGTCAGGCCTGGGCTGTAAGAACAAAAGCTGTGTTTTGTGGTACTACATCAAAGTTAATACGCCTGCCTCTTAGGAGGCCAAGGCATATTAGGTCAGCATGTACTTAACTGAAGTTAAGTACACGCAGATGGCATCGTGGTCCACTGAGAAGACATGCTGTCTTGCATTGGTGCCAGTTTAGAGATTTCTTTGCTGCATTCCAACATTGCTGCATTGTGGACCAAAGGTGCTCAAAGACTTAGGTCTCTTCACATATTCATCCAGTGAGATAGTAATGCTTATAAATTACTAAACAATTATTCAATTGTTTCTCTAGCAGACATCCAGAAGATTCACATGACATCTCTGGAAAGTGAAAAGTATAGAGACTACTCTAATTAAGGGGTACTTTCATAATTAAGAACTTTAGATAGCATCTATTTTCTGCCTGTGTCTCAAACACATGATAGCACTTGGGTCTTAGACCTGAACTTTCTTCTTCCAGAAGTTGTGTGTTGAGTTTGTCTTGGCTTGGTTCTTGTCCTGTGGGTTGAACAGCTGTTTGAATTCTCTTTTGAACATTTTAGGAATGAATGGTCAACCTGAGATGTCCTGGGAAGTATTGTAATATCTAGTTTAAACCAGTAACTTTCTTTTATCTAGGGATAATCTACTGGTCAGTGTCAACCTTCATTTCTGTTGAAGGAGGTGTAAACAAGTACTTTTAAGCTCTGAAGTGGATCTCCATTCTTGTAACTACTGAGCTTATTTCAATCTCATGCTCTTATTTTTAGTATTTTATAATTTACAGAATTCTCTCTCGCTGTCTTCCATCAAGGACGCTCTCTTTCTAGAACTTGTTTTCATCATCTTTGACTGTCTATTTTCTTGTTTCATTTTCCCATCAAAAATGATCCAACTTTTCAAAGCTGATAAGGATCTTTATTAAACTTTGGGGTTTTGTGCATAGGATTCAGGAGGTCCCATTACAAACTAAAAATGCCTGTATATACTGTATTTTTGCATGAGAAATACTTCACACTAGACCTAAGGTCATACTAATCTTAGCTAATCTAGAGCTGTAATTATATTTCATTCTTCATCTGTTATAAAATGTTTTTGCCAATATACACAGAGGAGCTGCAATTTCAATAAAAGTGTTTTCAAGCATATATAGATTTATGTTTATATTTATCATTTAAGCTTGAAGTTTTACCTCAGTAACTCTGCTAGATAGTAGTTAAGCCAGCAGTATGCCTCCTAGGTTAATATGTACCTAGGTTAAAATGCAAGTGCATCAGCACTAGCTTACTTTTCCATGGACTGTCCTTCAAATCGGAGGGGGAATGGAGTTGTCAGGATCAATGTCACAGTGCTCTCATACAATCAGACTACTGGGCTGAGTAATTTTAAAATTCATGTTTCTGAGCAAGGACTTACGATTAACAATGAGAATTCAGAGGCTTTAAAAATGGTGTCCAGGAACTAATTCAATTATGACCTATTGTAGTAAAGGCAGGGTGGATGAGATTTATGTAAAGCAGGAAATATGTATTGATATAGAGGTGATGTAACTTAAATAGGAAGCAAATTAACTGTACATATGTATCTACCTGTAGCAATAGTGGATATGCAGTAAATATAGTATCTTTTCTTTATCCCACATAAAGTGATTTTGTTGTTTCACACTCCTTGAGAATATACAGTTAGTTATTGTTTGAAAACATTAATAATCTAACTGAATTTTTGCCTTCTCTTTACAGTTACGAGGCAAAGTTATATTATACTTTTTCTAAGACCTCCTGTTTCTGCTTAGTCATTGTAGACCTTTTTGTTTCTCATTTGTAAATGAAAATTTCTAGAAGGTACTAAGACAATATGATCTGGGCTCTGAAGGGAGGACTTACATTTTCTCAAAATATGGTGTTTCCCTCCTTGTGCGAAGAGAACAAGGCAAAATCTGGAGCTTAGCCAAATGGTCTACTCAGAAAAGCCGAATGATTATGCTCCTGGGTTATGTTAATATCATAAGAGAAACATATATAAACATAGACAGGATGAATGAAATAAAGGTGATTTTAAATTGTACATTATAGCTAATTCAAGCATGTAAATATAATCTGGGCTCAATTTCCTAAGAACTCCGAGGGAAAAAGCAGAATTACTTTGTCCAAAAACGCCTCACCAAAGACCTGATCTGGTTGAAGAAAAGGATTGACTTAACACAATCAAAAGAGAAGGGATAAATACAATACTAAAACTAGTATTTTACTATTTAGAGTCAAAAAGGTCAAAGCTTAAAGCAGAAATAAGAGTGTCATGTATTCTCCATGGCACTATGCTAAATGTAAAACAGCTTACCTGCTTCATTGGAAGCTGCTTACCAACATTATTAGTCCAAAATTCTGCAGTTTTAGGAGAACATTTATTAATGCTTTTTTTAAGAAAGAAAGCATTTAAGATACTGATTATACACCCTTCAAAAGTTATGGAAGAGAAATGGCCAAAGACTAAGTAAGATGTTGAGAAGTCAACTGGTTTTCACTAAATACCAGCCAGACAATTTTCAACAGAAGGTGCACAATCTTATGCAAAATACTGATTAAAATGCTTAATCAAGTAGGCCTAGATGACAAACAAGACCAGCTGTAGAGCAAAGATTGTACCATATCAGCTGTGCACACAGTATGGCTCAGCCTTGAGAAATGTCCACATGAGAAGTAATAATTGACCAAAAACTGGTGTTCAAAAGAGAATCTGATAAAAAAATCTGCTTTACACCATGTTGATAAAGGAGCATTTTTTTAATTTTTAACATCTGAACTTTTAAGGCAAGCAACTTTCCCTTTCATGTAAAGTTGGTCTCCTTGAAATTTCTCTCCTTTGTTCTTTAAAAAAGAATATATTGGTTTTCTCGACAGTGTGTCTTATGAATATGTATAAGGAAAATGTACGTTTTAATAAGTGACCATTAGATGACTTCATATGGCTTTGTGTGTCGACAGTGGATAAAGAATAAACATGGCAAACAAATGGCAAATAACTGTGCAACCATGATCTGGTGTTATTTGCTTTCTTCTAAATGGTATCAATCCTGCTTCCCCATGGGAAGAATGTTTGCAGATGGATAGTGATGCATATGAATCCAGGAAAGAAAACCTGAAAAAAGTCTTGGTTCTTTGTTTATATAAGAGAGACTCAATTTCAAATGAAAGTATAGCAGCAGCACAGACTTTATAGTGCATAAGGCTGAATAACAACTCTATATTAAGGATTGTGTTCTCAAGTGTGTGTAGAAGTGGAACAATTTTCCTTCCGTTCTCTTTGAATGTTCTGTTTGCCCAGAGATCCTAGCATTCTTTTAGTTCTTATTAAACTAAAGCAACAAAAATACAAAGTTCTACCTATGCTCAGATAACTAAGCATTTTGGTTAAAGACTTTTCTATAGCCAAGGGGATGCAAGAAAGCAGTGTTACTACCAATCATTTCTAGCCATGCTTGACTTCCCGCCTGCAAAACCTGGTATCTACTTACTATCCAATTGGCTATGGAATATCTTTCAGCACAAGTCCAGAAAGAAGTGTAAAATCCTGTCCAGAGGGTTAAAACAATTTGTCTCAGCTCCCATCTTGCTGTACCTCCTTTTCCAAAACACCCTTTAGCAACCCAACTAGTACTTAAGAATTCTTCACAAACCACTATCCCTTGTGTGTCTTCAATATTCTTCCCAAACAGGGATCAGAGTGACACATTGTCAATTGTATCCATTAATGTTTCATAACCAGCTTTCCCTTTTGGTATTTATTATACAAAAAGATACCAATATTCTCAGTTGTTAAAAATCGTAATATTTTGTCTTTACTCTGCAGTAGCAGGATTTTTATCTGAAAGCCAAAGTTTGGAGTGTTATGTGACTGCAAGAGTGTCTTATCTTCCACTTCATTTCAAGACATCATATTTTGTGGGAGGTCTTTGAAAACACAAATCTTAATACCTGAATACAAATAAAAGGAAACTGAATGATGTTGTCTTTCTTAGTTTGGTATATCTGAGCTGAGCCAATAACACCGTTTTAAGGGAATAGCAAAATCACTATGCTTGAAACCCTTAAGGCCTCCAATATGACTTTTTTTAATAGAGACAATTTAAGTGATTATCTCAGTTTTCTGAATAATTAATCCCGAAAGTTCCCTATTCAGGGAATAGGGACATCATTTTGTGTTCATCTTTTAACACTGAGAATACCTTGAACAATCCCAATACAGTTTGAGTACTCATTATTTCTTGGCTTTCTGAAAAGATACTACATTCCTTTTGAAATTTTTTGATGGGTATTTTTACATTTTAATTATAATTTGAAGTGTTAAAAAATTGACTGTTCAAGAACACGATCTGACTTTTTCAAAGCGAAGTATTTGTTACTCAGAATAGCAAGTGACACTGCAACAGTCTGGAGATTTTCCTCTGTTTAAGTGGAATCAGAATTAACCACCTTCCACTGAGTGCCTTCTGTGGACACTCTTTATTCTGTAAGACCAAAGTAATTCTTTTAAAGAGGATTAGACAAAACTGTGACCATGCCTACAGCTGAAGTGCAGAATTGCACAGGAAATGTGGACAAATAGAAGGATTTCTAAATTGTTGGTGGATTATATTCTCAATATGGTTGTAGCTTCAGTATAAAAGGGTAATTCAAAACAATTAATGATGTTTTCCATAAATCTGCAAAGGACCAGGATCTGAGCAGAAAATTACTATGTTTGTATAATCCCCTGTAGTATGATAAAGAAAATACTGTGAAGAGCCATTGGAAGGTTTTTCAGAAGTGCTTCATGAATTTTTGCAGTTTGTTTTCTGTTAACAGTTTTTGTTTTCAAATTAGTATTTCTATGTCCTGGGTTCAGATATAGCAGTCCTTTTTCTCCTTCTTACTAGCTGGTGCAGTGCTGTGTTTTTTAACTTTCAGCCTGGGAACAACGCTGATAACACCGATGTTTTTAGTTGTTGCTAAGTAATGTTTACTCCGACCAAGGACTTTCTCAGTCTCATGCTTTGCCAGGGAGGAGGGGAAGCCGGGAGAAAGCAGAGACAGGACACCTGACCCAAACTAGCCAAAGGGGTATTCCATACCACAGCACGTCATGCCCGGTATATAAACCGCGGGGAGTTACCCGGAAGGCCCAGATCACTGCTTGGGTCGGGCTGGATATCGGTCGGCGGGTGATGAGCAATTGTGTCCTCTCCCCTTGTTATTTCAGTAATCGTTATTATCATTGGTGGTAGCAGTAGTGGTTTTGTATTATACCTTAGTTGCGGGACTGCTCTTATCTCAACCCGTGGGAGTTGCATTCTTCCCATTCTCCTCCCCATCCCTCCAGGAGCGGGGGGAGGAAGAAGGAGGGGAGTGAGCGAGCAGCTGTGTGGTTCCGAGTTACTGGCTGGGCTCAAACCATGACAGTTCTTTGTGGCACCCAACGTGGGGCTCGAAGGGTTGAGATAACGACAGATCTGACCAGAGTGTGTCTAATCATATTTGTGATAAGCATTCATTGTTACTACTCGTCACAATGGTGATTTATTGGCTCTCAGAGTTAGAATCATAGAATCATAGAATTGTAAGGGTTGGAAAGGACCTTAAGATCATCCAGTTCCAACCCCCCTGCCATGGGCAGGGACACCTTGCCCTAAACCATGTGGTTCAAGGCTCTGTCCAACCTGGCCTTGAACACTGCCAGGGATGGAGCATCCACAACCTCCCTGGGCAACCCATTCCAGTGCTTCACCACCCTCACTGTAAAGAACTTCTTCCTTATATCTAATCTAAACTTCCCCTGTTGAAGTTTGAACCCATTACCCCTTGTCCTACCACTACAGTCCCTAACAAAGAGTCCCTCCCCAGCATCCTTGTAGACCCCCTTCAGATACTGGAAGGCTGCTATGAGGTCACCACGCAGCCTTCTCTTCTCCAGGCTGAACAGCCCCAACTCTCTCAGCCTGTCTTCATACGGGAGGTGCTCCAGCCCTCTTATCATCCTCGTGGCCCTCCTCTGGACTCGCTCCAACAGCTCCATGTCCTTTTTATGTTGAGGACACCAGAACTGTACACAGTGCTCCAAGTGAGGTCTCACAAGAGCAGAGTAGAGGGGCAGGATCACCTCCTTCAACCTGCTGGTCACGCTTCTTTTGATGCAGCCCAGGATACGGTTGGCTTTCTGGGCTGCAAGCGCACACTGCCAGCTCATGTTAAGCTTCTCATCAACCAACACCCCCAAGTCCTTTTCTGCAGGGCTGCTCTGAATCTCTTCTCTGCCCAACCTGTAGCAGTGCCTGGGATTGCCCCGACCCAGGTGTAGGACCTTACACTTGGCTTGGTTAAACTTCATGAGGTTGGCATCGGCCCACCTCACAAGCGTGTCAAGGTCCCTCTGGATGGCATCCCTTCCCTCCAGCGTATCAACCGAACCACACAGCTTGGTGTCGTTGGCAAACTTGCTGAGGGCGCACTCAATCCCACTGTCCATGTCACCGACAAAGATGTTGAACAGGACCGGTCCCAACACCGATCCCTGAGGGACACCACTTGTTACAGGTTTCCAACTGGACATCGAGCCATTTATGACAACTCTTTGCGTGCGGCCATCGAGCCAGTTTTTTATCCACCGAGTGGTCCATCTATCAAATTGATGTCTCTCCAATTTAGAGACAAGGATGTCGTGCGGGAAGGAGTTGTTGCACTTGATCTCAGAGTTTCAGCATGTTGTACCTTACTTACAGCCAGTATTTGCTGTTTTAGTGTTTATTGGCTGGGGGGCCTGGGCTAAGGTTCTTGTTTCACTGTACTTCATGGTAATGGCTTGCAATACAATAGACTCATTGATCTTGAAACTGGCCTGGTTTGTGCTTCCAGTGTGGCCATCACCTCTATACTTTGGGAGGTGTATAATGAAATTTTTTAGCAATTGCATATCTTTTTTTTTCTCCTCGGGGGGTCAACCTGTGAAGGAGGCATTCCCTTACACCCCCCATTCCCCCACGAGCCTATTTGCAACAGCATTAGGTTTTGGATGGCCTTTGAATACCTTTGAGACCTGCCTGCTGATTGTGCTGGGGATCAGCATGTTGGCAAACATACGGAGTATGTTTTACCCACAGCCGTCCTGCCCTGGGATCACCCTATTTCGTCTGATCTCAAAAGTTAAGCAGTATCGGGTTCAAATCTGGTCTAGGGTGAGATGACGATACAGGAGGACCACCAAGAGATTTTCCCTGAGGCTGGACAGCCATGAGTGGCAGGGTGTGGGGGATAGTATGGGCAAGTATCTAGGCCAGTGGGCCCCTCCAGTGCTTTGGAACTTCACCACTGAACAAGTGCAACATCCGGAAAAACTAGTAAAACACTTAAACGAGGTGTGCTGTCGTCCTGGTTATACTAGAGAGAGACAACTCACTGCAACGTGCTGGGGCTTGGCCTACGCCTACAGAGCCCTGCTCAACACTATTCAGCACCTTCAAAGGGAAAAAAATGTCTCTGGATCTGATGGCAAAGCAACAGACAACGCAGCTACTCCAACTACAAGCACAGCAGCTACTCAAACCCTGACCACAACAGACAACGCAACTACTCCAACTTCGAATACAGCAGCTACACCAACCCCGTTCCCCCACCAGCCTATTTGCAACAGCAGTTGAGAGTTCTGAAGGTTTTAGATGGCCTTTGAGTACCCTTGAGACCTGCCTGCTGATTGTGCTGGGGATCAGCATGTTGGCAAACATACGGAGTGTGTTTTACCCACGGCCATCCCGTCGTAGGAACATCCTATTTCGTTTAATCTCAAAAATTCAGCAGTATCAGGTTCGAATCTGGTCTAGGGTTAGACGACGATATAGGAGGACCACCAGGAGATTTTCCCTGAGGCTGGACAGTTATGAGTGGCAGGGTGTGTGGGATAGTATGGGCAAGTATCTAGGCCAGTGGGCCCCTCCAGTGCTTTGGAACTTCACCACTGAACAAGTGCAACATCCGGAAAAACTAGTAAAACACTTAAACGAGGTGTGCTGTCGTCCTGGTTATACCAGAGAGGGACAAATCTTGGCAACGTGCTGGGGCTTGGCCTATGCCTACAGAGCCCTGCTCAACACTATCCAGCACCTTCAAAGGGAAAAAAATGTCTCTGGATCTGATGGCGAAGCAACAGACAACGCAGCTATGCCAACTACAAGCACAGCAGCTACTCAGACCCTGACCACAAAAGACAACACAGCTACTCCAAGTACAGCAGCTACATCAACCCCAGTGACAAGCACAGCAGCTACTCAAACCCCGACAGCAACAGTCAATGTGGCTACCCCAAGCACCGCAGCTACACCAACCCCAGTGACAAGCACAGTAGCTACTCAAACCCCAACAGCAACAGACAATGCAGCTGTTACTCAACTCCCAAGCAGAACAGCTGCAGCAACCCCGGCAACAGACACTGCAGCCACTCCAACCCTAGTGGCAGACGCTACAGCCACTCCAATCCTAGTGGCAGACAGTGCAGCCACTCCAACCACAGTGACAAACACTGCCGCTAAACCAAATGGCCTATTTGTGACAATATCTGCTGCCCCTGTAAGCAAAAGCAAATGAGAGGCACAAAGAGCAACCCGTGAAGCGGAGAAAGATGAAGACCCAATGCCATTACTACACGGAACAGCACCTGAACAAGAGTTACTACTACGTGGATCAGAGGAAGAGGATGAAGAAGAAGAGGTGACTTCTCGACCCCGGACCTCAACCGAGCTACAGAATATGCAAAAAGATTTCACCCGTCTTCCAGGGGAGCACATTGTCACCTGGTTGCTCCGATGCTGGGACAATGGGGCCGACGGTCACGAACTAGAAGGTAAGGAAGCCAAGCAGCTGGGATCACTTGCTAAGGAAGGAGGAATTGACAAAGCGATTGCAAGAGAGAAGCGAGCCCTCAGTCTTTGGAGGCGGCTCCTGGCAGCTGTGAAGGAAAGGTTTCCCTACAAAGACGATATTACGAATCGCTCAGCCAACTGGACCACGATAGAGAAAGGCATCCAGTCCCTGAGGGAATCAGCCATCATAGAGATGATCTATCGTAGGCCGGATGCCAGGAACACATCCATAGATCCAGATGAAGTCGAATGTACACGACCCATGTGGCGGAAACTTACACGGAGTGCACCATCATTATATGCCCACACATTAGCATCAATGACCTGGAATGATGGAGTATCACCAACAGTGGATTACCTGATTCGTCAACTCTGAGAGTTCGAAGACAATCTCACCCCTTCCATCATTTCAGCTGTGGAAAAACTGTCCCAGGAGTTCAAACAATTGAGAGACGATTTATCCGATCTATCCAGCTCCCCACGTGTACCAACCCATGTCTCAACTATTAACAGAAGACGCCCTACTGCTCGAGAAAGAAAATATAGGAGGTACACGCCACGGGCCACCCTATGGTTTTACCTGCGGGATCATGGAGAAGACATGAGAAAGTGGGATGGAAAACCTACCTCAGTTCTGGAGCAACAGGTGCGTGAACTGAAGAGGAGAACAATGGTCAAGGATGATCCTCCCAGGAAAGCTGCTGCTTCAGTCTCTGGTGACCAGTTTCCCAGATGGAGTGGAAGAGCCGATTTTACTCCAGCTCCTGTGATTAGGAATACTAATCCCTTTCTACAAGATGTAAGAAGACAACCTTGTGATTACTATTAGAGAGACCCTGCCTCCAGCCAGGTGGAGGAGAGGGATAATCGGATTTACTGGACTGTGTGGATCAAATGGCCTGGCACATCAGTCCCACAGAAGTATAAGGCTCTAGTAGATACCAGTGCACAGCGCACCCTGGTGCCATCAAGGTATCAAGGAGTGGAACCCATTTATATTTCTGGAGTGACAGGAGGATCCCAAGAGTTAACTGTACTGGAAGCTGAAATCAGCCTGACTGGGAGGAAGCGGCAAAAGCACCCCATTGTGACTGGCCCAGGGGCTCCATGCATCCTTGGCATAGACTATCTCAGGAGAGGGTACTTCAAAGACCCAAATGGGTATAGATGGGCTTTTGGTATCGCTGCCTTGGAGACAGAGGAAATTAAGCAGCTGTCCACCTTACCCGGTCTCTCAGAGGATCCTTCTGTTGTGGGGTTGCTGAAGGTCGAAGAACAACAAGCGCCAATTGCGACCACAACAGTGCACCGGCGGCAATATCGCACCAACCGAGACTCCTTGATTCCCATCCAGAACACCTGCAATACATTGATGACATCATCGTGTGGGGTGATACAGAGGAAAAAGTTTTTGGGAAAGGGAGGAAGATAATCCAAATCCTGCTGCAGACCGGTTTTGCCATAAAACGGAGTAAGGTCTAGGGACCTGCACAGGAGATTCAATTTTGGGGAATAAAATGGCAAGATGGACGTCGCCAGATCCCCATAGATGTGATCAACAAGATAACAGCAATGTCTCCACCAACTAACAAGAAAGAAACGCAAGCTTTCTTAGGTGTTGTGGGGTTCTGGAGAATGCACATCCCAAATTGCAGTTTGATTGTAAGCCCTCCCTATCACGTGACCTGAAAGAAGAATGATTTCAAATGGGGCCCTGAGCAACAACAAGCCTTTGAACAAATTAAATGAGAAATAGATCATGCAGTAGCCCTTGGACCAGTCCGGGTCGGGCCAGATGTGAAAAATGTGCTCTATACCGCAGCTGGGGAGAATGGTCCTACCTGGAGCCTCTGGCAGAAAGCTCCAGGGGAGACTCGAGGTCAACCCCTCGGCTTTTGGAGTCGGGGGTATAAAAGATCCGAGGCCACCTACACTCTCACTGAAAAAGAGATACTGGCAGCCTATGAAGGGGTTCGAGCTGCCTCAGAAGTGATCGGAACTGAAGCGCAGCTCCTCCTGGCACCCTGGTTGCCTGTGCTGGGCTGGATGTTCAAAGGCAGGGTCTCCTCTACGCATCATGCAACTGATGCTACATGGTGTAAGTGGGCAGCACTAATTACACAACGAGCTCAAATAGGAAATCCCAGTCGTCCAAGAATTCTAGAAGTCATCATGGACTGGCCAGAGGGCAAAGATTTTGGGATGTCACCAGAAGAGGAGGTGATGCATGCTGAAGAGGCCCCACCATATAATGAACTGTCAGAGAGTGAAAAGCAATATGCCTTGTTTACTGATGGGTCCTGCTGTATTGTGGGAAAGCATCGGAGATGGAAGGCAGCTGTGTGGAGTCCCCTGTGACAAGTTGCAGAAACTGCTGAAGGAGAGGGTGAATCGAGTCAGTTTGCAGAGGTGAAAGCCATCCAGCTGGCCTTGGACATTGCTGAACAAGAAAAATGGCCAGTACTTTATCTCTATACTGACTCATGGATGGTGGCAAATGCCCTGTGGAGGTGATTGCAGCAATGGAAGCAGAGCAACTGGCAACGCAGAATTAAACCCATCTGGGCTGCTGCATTGTGGCAAGATATCGCTGCCCAGGTGCAGAAGCTGGTGGTGAAGGTACGCCATCTTGGGTACGTAGATGCTCATGTACCCAAGAGTCGGGCCACTGAGGAACACCAGAACAACCAGCAAGTGGATAAAGCTGCTAAGATTGAAGTGGCTCAGATGGACTTAGATTGGCAACAGAAGAGTGAACTATTTTTAGCCCGGTGGGCCCATGACACCTCAGGCCATCAAGGCAGAGATGCAACATATAGATAGGCTCGTGATCGAGGGGTGGACTTAACGATGGACACTATTGCCCAGGTTATTCACGAATGTGAAACATGTGCTGCAATTAAGCAAGCCAAGCGGTTAAAGCCTCTCTGGTATGGAGGACGATGGCTGAAGTACAAGTATGGGGAGGCCTGGCAGATTGACTATATTACACTCCCACCAACCCGCCAAGGCAAGCGCTATGTGCTTACCATGGTGGAAGCAACCACCGGCTGGCTGGAAACATACGCTGTGCCCCACGCCACTGCCCAGAAGACTATCCTGGGCCTTGAGAAACAAGTCTTGTGGCGACACGGCACCCCAGAGAGAATTGAGTCAGACAATGGGACTCATTTCCGGAACAACCTTATAGACACTTGGGCCAAAGAGCATGGCATTGAGTGGGTATATCACATCCCCTACCATGCACCAGCCTCTGGGAAAATCGAACGGTACAATGGGCTGTTAAAAACTACACTGAGAGCAATGGGTGGTGGGACTTTCAAACACTGGGATACACATTTACCAAAAGCCACCTGGTTGGTCAACAGTAGGGGATCTGCCAACAGGGCTGGCCCAGCCCAGTCAGAACTTTTACGTACTGTAGAGGGGGATAAAGTTCCTGTGGTGCACATAAAGAATTTGTTGGGGAAGACAGTCTGGGTTATTCCTGCTTCAGGTAAAGGCAAACCCACTCATGGGGTTGCTTTTGCTCAGGGACCTGGATATACTTGGTGGGTAATGCGGGAAGATGGGGAAGTCCGATGTGTACCTCAAGGGGATTTGATTTTGGGGGAAAACAGCCAATGAACTCAATTGTACGCTGTTGCCTGCTCTATAACACTTTTATAGCCCACCAGCTAGATATCTTCAGGTCGCCAGCAACTCACCCTGACTTCCCTCCGATCATCACCTCAACATAGAATGATTTTTGCGGAAACCAGATGAGCTCAGCAGTGACCAGACGAATTTGGTGGTGTCATCAGCAGGCAACAACCCAACACTACATACCGTCCCTCCTGCCCTGAAGGACTATTACAAGAGATGGAACCTGACATCATGGACTGGATGAATTCAGCAATTTTACAGGGATTGATCCATGGACTAGGGAATGATATCTTTCTCTGTGTGTGGGTGTGGGTGTATATATATGTGTATATATGGGACAGGGGTGATGGTGTGTTGAGAGATGTGGGATCTGAGCATGACGTGAATGGTATGGAATAAGGGGTGGATACTGTCCTGGGTTCAGCTATAGCAGTCGTTTTTCTCCTTCTTAGTAGCTGGTGCAGTGCTGTGTTTTTAACTTTCAGCCTGGGAACAACGCTGATAACACCAATGTTTTTAGTTGTTGCTAAGTAATGTTTACTCCGACCAAGGACTTTCTCAGTCTCATGCTTTGCCAGGGAGGAGGGGAAGCCGGGAGGAAGCAGAGACAGGACACCTGACCCAAACTAGCCAAAGGGGTATTCCATACCACAGCACGTCATGCCCAGTATATAAACCGGGGGGAGTTACCCGTGTCGTGGTTTGAGCCCAGCCGGTAACTCAGAACCACACAGCCGCTCGCTCACTCCCTGCCCCCCACCTTCTTCCTCCCCCCGCTCCCGGAGGGATGGGGAGGAGAATGGGAAGAATGTAACTCCCACGGGTTGAGATAAGAGCAGTCCCGCAACTAAGGTATAATACAAAACCACTACTGCTACCACCAATGATAATAATGATTACTGAAATAACAAGGGGAGAGGATACAATTGCTCACCACCCGCCGACCGATACCCAGCCCGACCCGAGCAGTGATCAGGCCTTCCGGGTAAACTCCCCCGGTTTATATACCGGCATGACGTGCTGTGGTATGGAATACCCCTTTGGCTAGTTTGGGTCAGGTGTCCTGTCTCTGCTTTCTCCCGGCTTCCCCTCCTCCCTGGCAAAGCATGAGACTGAGAAAGTCCTTGGTCGGAGTAAACATTACTTAGCAACAACTAAAAACATCGGTGTTATCAGCGTTGTTCCCAGGCTGAAAGTTAAAAAAACACAGCACTGCACCAGCTACTAAGAAGGAGAAAATGACTGCTATAGCTGAACCCAGGACAACCCGGAAGGCCCAGATCACTGCTCGGGTCGGGCTGGGTATCGGTCGGCGGGTGGTGAGCAATTGTATCCTCTCCCCTTGTTATTTCCCTTATCGTTATTATCATTGGTGGTAGCAGTAGTGGTTTTGTATTATACCTTAGTTACTGGGCTGCTCTTATCTCAACCCGTGGGAGTTACGTTCTTCCGATTCTCCTCCCCATCCCTCCGGGAGCAGGGTTAGGAAGAAGGGGGGGAGTGAGCGAGTGGCTGTGTGGTTCCGAGTTACCGGCTGGGCTCAAACCACGACACTAGAAATTAGGAGAGACTTGTTTTGTGCAGGATTGCTCTCATTCCCTACTTAGAGTGAAAATATAGTCATATAGTAGCTGTGTTTGCAGAACAGAAAAGGCCATGTAAAGGAAGTTTCAAGTTCCCCTTTACTTACTCTGAAGCTACCACTTCTCTGTGCCAGTCATTGTAAAGAAGTGAAATGGATTGAAACCACTCTGAGCTGTCCGTACATTACAGCTCTGAATCAACCAGAAGACAAGCACACATCAGCACATGGAGGTGGATTTTTGTTTAATTAGACTCTTTGTTCTGGTGAGAGGAAGCAGGTGGGTGTCTCAGTAGAGTGGCCTGTGTGTCTCCTGTATGTCACTGGGGACCTCCCAATGTTCAGATGATTCTGTGGCTTAGGTGCCTGGTTTTGAGAGAGTGGTGGAAGACAGAGGGTAAACATCAGAGCTTGAAATCCTATCCTTCATTTTTTCTTTTAATGGATTATTTCATTTTTATGAGGTTCTGCATGATGTAGACACCAACAGAGATTTTTGAAAGATGTGCTTATGCTACTTATATTTACTGTAGTTAACATTTGCTGTTGATCTAGAACACATTGTGTAGAGTGAAAACAATTCCCAACAAACAAGTGCCAAAACACACCCATTATATCTCACATTCATTCATCCTTCTCCACAAGAAGATACCTCCTCAATAGTCACCAAGTGGAAGTTCAATAGAGAAGAGCAACATCTGGAATTATTCATTAGTGATATGCTCTTGTCAGAAATTACTGTGGCAAATGTTTCTTCATCTTTCACTACCTCACTTGCCATAGAATCAGCCTAACACTATGTCCTCAGTGCAAGTGTTGCCTGTACATTTGTTGGGCTTCTGTCGTCCATTAGCTTACTGTATGTAATTAAAAAGTATTAGTGGGAAAGGGAAAGGCAGATGAAAAAGCACCAAGTGGCGTATGTGTTTTAATTTATGGACACACAACTTCCTTCTGAAGTGTAAGAGCTATAACTGTTGGACCAGCAAATGATAATCTTCTGGCACATCAAAACATAGACCGTACAGAAGAAGTTGCATTGAGAATTTACAAGTCTAACTGTGAGCCTCTGAGGGCATCATGATACAAATAAAAATTATGCTGCTGCCCAAGAGTAAGAAATGGCCCATGCAGAAAGCTGTCTGCATCTCTAATAGCACATGAATTCATGCAAGTCTTACCAAGAAAATTGTTAGATGGAGATGTTGAAAGAAGACAGGCCAGCAATTAAATTCCATAAGTAGAAAGCCTTGTCAGCAGTGTGAACATCTGAGCAGGTCCTGTTTTAGAGTGAAGACAAGAAGGTACATCTTTATAACAGAACTTACTTGAAGAATGTTGAGGTCCAGAAAAGCCTTCTTCTTTTCATTGACTATAAGAAGAATCTACGTTGGTCTAGATGCGTATGGCATGTGTGCACCAAATATGGCGTGACTTCTGTCTCTGGCTTTTTACCAAAACCACCTTAATAAAATATGGTGTGGCTTTATGTCTCACACTATCTGTAATATGTGATATTACTCAAACCTCTGCTTCTGCTTTTGAAACACTAATAAGGAATCAGTAAAGCAAGAAAAAAGTAGTCTTCTGGAACATGGTGTCAACGGTTATATAAACAGCAAGTGCTTGCCACATGGCAGCCTGTATATTTTTTGCATATATAGAGTGATTTATGTGCACAGTAGGGACTTGAAACATGATAGGAAATGAGACAGCACAGCTTAGAATTTTTTTTGCAGAAGGCCTACGTAAATTATACAATTGTCTTTAACAGTTATTTGTATTTATGAAGTGTCAAGGAATTTCAAATTAAAAGAAATTACTCTTCTTTTTTGTTTGTTTTAGATGTATGTTTTTTAAAAGCAAAATTTATTCAGGAATTATTTTTGCTCCCTAACTCACCTTTTGATACCTTAAGTAGTTTTTTACCACAAATGGATTGTAGTCTAGACACTGGCTTTATGGAGCATTCTGTCCTAACTCAATTTGGAAACTGAAAGGAAGTGCTAGCAGGGGCGACTTTCCCAAGGTCGAGCCTAAAGTGTGTGTGTGTGTATATATATATATATATTTAGTTGTTCTTGTCTTGTTGATGAGTTGTTATCCCTGCATGGGTTATGACTGGCAGAAACTGCTATCATAATATTCAAAACCTAAATAAAGATCTGCTGGCTAAAAAAGAACAGGCTTTCTGCTTCCTCAGTGGGTGACAAAATAAACATGCAAGGATCAGTAAAGATGGCAATAATTAATATAAGCCTCTTCAATGCTTGTACAAAATAAGTTCTTTTACTGCTTTTGGTGGAAATTCAGATGTAAAACAGGGCATGTGTGCAAATGCTGAGGATCAGGAGGATCAGGAGAATAGCTAGTAAAAGCAACACTCTGGAAACATTTTATTGGTGAAAAATATGCAAATGCACAAAATAATACTGGGGCCTGTTGTGGAAGCAACAGAAGTAATAATATTTAATATATTTAATGTATTAATTATATTAAATAACCATATGTTATTTATCATTCATACTGATCACTGAATTGTGACAGCAAATTAATGTTTTTTGGGATTTACCTGTAGTTAAATAATATGTGCTGGTAAGACAAAAACAATATGCTGGCTCTGACTAAAATGAGGAAAGCAATTTAAGAGTAAGATTGAAGGGGCCATATTTGTCTTCATTTTTGCTGTTGCTTTGAAAATGCAAACATAAAAAGAATTCTTACAATTAAATTAAAGGAGAAATAACTCAATGGCGAGCTTGATTTTTTTCAGTAGGAATGAAACTACCCTAGAATGTTAGAAAAGGTAGAAAGTAGACAAAACACTTTAAAATCTAGCAGTGTATTCACAGCTGATTATTAATATTTAGCTTGAGGAAATATCATCCACCTTATAGATCAGTAAAGGCCTAAGTACAAACCATGTTGTTAACATTTGTTTTCAAACATTTACACACTTTGTGTTTTCCAAAATGCAACAGAGTGGATTAAAATAAATTAATAGTTATTTCTGAAGGATATGTAACAAAGTTTTCAACAGTTCTGCTCAACTGCCAAAACAATTTAGTAATTAAAGGTGGCATTTTATATTATCATTGTGTAAGCCATGGAAGTGCTGAGGTATGATCCATAGATGACAGTTTTCTCCCTAACATCCAGATGAAAAGAAGCATAAAAGCATTTTCCTTATAGGTTACTTTTGATACATTAAGTAGACAGCTCTGCAGTTTTTTAAATATCTCAAGATGAAGACAAAAATGATGGATAGAAGCTTTTAATGACTGAATACTAAATGTTTTCCTGGTTTGGTATGCGATTACCATGATGTAGTACAGTACTGGAAGACAGAGAGATGATAAAGAATTGATGTGTAGTTAGTGGGACACCTATATATAGCTCTTACCTAAAAGCACGTAACAACAGAGCAAAGGGAGCGTATGCACTCAGTGGTGCACATTAGCTCTCACTGACTTCACACTCTGACTTTTCTCAGGAAACATAACTACTTTAACTCGATTTAGCCCCACACTCTAGAAAAAAATGCATAATTTTCAGAAACACATAAGCAGTGTTGAGTCTTTGCAAAAGATATTGATTAGTTCTTTTGATGGGGAATGATGTGCTGCATGAAAAACAGCAATGTGCATGCACCTGCCCTGGAAAACTGGAAATTTATCGTTCATATTGATCACTGAATTGTGACAGCAAATTAAT
Source organism: Strigops habroptila (assembly GCF_004027225.2). Taxonomy (NCBI): domain Eukaryota; kingdom Metazoa; phylum Chordata; class Aves; order Psittaciformes; family Psittacidae; genus Strigops; species Strigops habroptila. The sequence continues at coordinate 32,043,341 of NC_044279.2, forward strand.
GTTTTTTGGGATTTACCTATTGTTAAAATAATACTTGCTGGTAAGACAAGAACAATGTCTTGTCTTGGACCTGCCCGACACTATGGCATCCTTACAGTTCCTGAAAACTTTTAGAATTTATGATACTCATTCTTATCAATTAACTTCCTCAGTTGCAGGACTGAAAATAGTGTTTCTTGAGAAGAGTTTTGGGGGAGAATGAAAAAGTTTTTCATTTTCATTCCTGAGTATTAGCAGTGTTATCAAATACAGTCCACTAAAATAGAGAGAGGTGTTTTCTGGCCAGTAATTGTGCTGTGAAATACAAAAAGAAAGGCAAAACTACACACTCACACATCTCTTTATACCGAGTTGGGTAAATTAAATTAAAATTTATATTTTTCTTTTTCTAAAAACTTCATTCTAACAGCAGCAATGAGTTTTTCATGCTCCTATCTAAAACTTGTTCACACTATGGCAGTGTTGAGTGCTTTTCTTCTGTGAGCCATTTTCCAGAGTGACTGTCCTTGACCAAACCAGAAAATGAATTTTATTTCTCTAATGCAAAAGGTAATTGGATTTCTCTTTACGGAATTCATTCCTTTAATGGCTGTCTCTGCTTCAGCCAATTTAGCTGCAACTGACCTGACATTGATCTGGTGATATGACTTTAAATAAATGCCAAAGCTGGGAGATGATAGACCAACTGTCTGGTATCAGAAAGAACATTTCTTGCCTCATCTTGCCATTTTCCTCAGAAAATGTCTCCTTCTTGAATGTCAGTCTTATGAAACATGCTACTCTAAAAATTGGTCATAAAGTGGCAGATTGTGTCCTTCTAACAAGTATAATAAGTATTTCCTAGAAAGCATCTGAAGAAAATTTGAAGATTGAATAAACCTCTTGAAATATTTGTCCTTCTTTGCCAAGTATTCATTACTATGTAGACTCTTCCTAAGAAAAAGTGTTCTAAAGTAGTGAAATAAATCTTTACAGAGGTCTTGTTCAGCACTACATATTTATCAAATATATATTTAGATGAGGGGATCTTATAAAAGGTATCATAGCAATGCTGATCTGAGAACATACTTACCTACAGAAAACAATTAGTAAAGGTGGTATTTTGGATACAATCTGTTCTTTCTTCAGGCAAGAATTAATAAAATCACGAAATATGTATTTCTATTTATTAACATAGTCATTATAGCTTTGAACCCAACCTTCAGGCTAATAGCTAGCACTTTTAACCCCAAATGGGACCTCAGAACCAAAATTTAGAAGTTGAATGTAGTTTATATGTAGTTTTAATTAATCATGGGTCATGTGTGCCTTTATATAAACACTGTTGTTGATTGAAAGTGGTAGCTCGCACTCTGGATAGTAAACTGGATTTAAAAATCTCTGTAATATCGAAAAAATGTAGTGGAAAATAAAACAAGAAAATTTGACTTCAATTTAAAGTTATTTCCTTCTGAAATCTTATTAAGAGTTATTTTATACGAATCAAAATTTTCCACTGTGTACTGATACCAATGACAGATAGTAAGAATTTGTTTTACATATCTGTATTTTGAAGCAGGTGCTTACCTCTATTTCATTATGATTTCACTTATCTCTTGACCTTTATGTATGGGTAGGTTTTCCACTCTTCTGGACTCTTTTGCACAATGGAATTGATAAGTTTACTGTAATGTAACTTTCATGCTTTTTAGTTACAGTTTAACTTGAAGTAATGGATATGAAAACACAGCTTCCCAAGGGTGCAAGTGCTGAGGATATTCACCTCCTCATTTAGCTAAAAGTCATTTTAATACTTATGTGCACCACCCAGAAGTAGTGTATGCATATGAGTCTCTGGGACAGAGAAATAGATGGTCTCTTTATGATAGGAATTATGAAAATGAGAATAAATATTTCATACTTTTTAAATTTTGTGCAAGTTTTAAGGGGGTTTTGTATCTCTAGTCCAAGTGTCTTTTCTTACTGATACCATGAAGCGAGAGGAGATTATAAATGGCATATAGTGCTTAATTCACAGGCTGACACTCCTTGGCTGGAGTTCTGATTTCAAGAGTGGAAATTCTGCTGATGCTGCTCTCAGGGAAGTGGGTCCCCTCTCCCAGGTTGGACCAGAAAGCTTCGTAGCCATAAGGGTACATAGCTTATGTACTGTAGGTTGCTGTGACTTTTAGACCAGTTCCTCTTCTTTTCTTATGTTTGGATCTCACAGTTTCCTTGTTTCTCAAGGAGTTGCATGCACATCTGGGTCAGAATGTGTAGGCCAGTAAACTTTATCATGATTGCAAATAATACTAGAGATACTATTTTTCTACTGTTCAACTTATAAAATTATCAGAACTGAAACAATTGTTTCATACATAAAATGAAGTGTTCTTAAAGTCCTTGTTAGAACTTTCTTTTGTGACACCAGTTTACCTGTATATTATTTCTTCTTTCCCTGTAGGTCACAGATATGATGCTTCAGGACAAGCCCTACCCAGATTGGGGAAAGTCTGCCAGAGCTTTCTGGAAGAAAGGAAACATTAGGATCATTTTATTCTGGTAGGAAAAGAGTAAAATCAAATTATTAGAAGTGAACCTTTGCTAAAACATCAAAAAATATATCTTCTAATTGTCTGTGGCAGTATAAGGAAATATAAACAGAATATATGGCTGGAAAAAAATGAAACTTGGTCTAACAAAAAAAATTACAAAAGCTGTACATGAGTGAACAACTCCTAATCCAAATAGTTGGTGTGAAAATAACTCAAAATTTGACTTATACTGGAGTTTTTGTTATATCTTTGGCACTGTTTATAAGTGAGTTGCAAAATTTTTGCTATGTGTGTTGTTATTGGGTGTGTCATTGTCAGTCTTTGTAGCTAAGGTAAGTAGATATGTTAATGTCCTTTTGTGACCATGAAATTAATTATAGTAATTCTTTGAATTAACACAGGGATAGGATTTCAAATCAAGTGAAAAATCAAGTGAAAAAAATATTAAAAAATTAATGCAAAATAATATGAGGGATAAGCATTTATTTGACCACAAATATAGCCTCTTGCAGCTAAATTCAGGCCAAGTGTAACTGCTGAAACAGAACACAAATTGTGGCGGGAAAAATGGAAAGTGGAAAATGTTTAGTCTAAGAATCAGTCTGAAGACCTTAGAGTGAAAGATGAAAGAAACTGCAAAGATTTTTTCAACTACAACAGAAGCAGAAAAACTCATGAAAATACCAAAAGACCTGCTGGTTTTTAAAGAGCAGATTTATAAGGAATTGTTACAGAGGAGTTGAAAGATGTATCTACATGGATTCTGCTACAGAAAATACAATACTTTTAAGGCAGCAAAAATTACATACTATGCAAATTGTGGCAATTAAATAAGACAAATTTAAAGACTAAAAAGAAAGCAGAATCAGATGGCTGATAAGCTACAAACAAGATTTGTAACAAACTGAAGGGGCTGAGCTGAGGCAAATTTTATTAGCACTTAATTGCCTATTAAAAAACTGAGTATTAAAATTTGGCTATTGTTTTGCTTTTGTTGCTTTTTCCCAGCAAGCTAGAATTATCCTACTAGCCTGTAAGTCTGAGTTCAGTACTAGCTAAATGGATCGAATACATCATCAATAATGGAATTATGAGCAAAATTCTAGATTAAATTCTGCTAAAAGAAGCCAGGGTCTGTCTGATCTGTTAGAACTGTTTGAACATGTCATCAAAATAATGGATGAGGGAGAAATGCTTGATCTAATTTATTTGGACTTTCAAAAGGCTTTTGACAAAGTTCTTTGCTGAAGGCAATTAAGAAAACTAGTAAGCCCCGTGGAGTGTGCTGAACATGTAGGAATCATCTTAGTAATGTGCAATGAAAGGTATAAATAAAATAATAGTTTTCTGCTATGTTCATAAGACAGGGGAGTCCCATTATTTAATGTTAAATTCAGTATTTGCATATGTCATAAATATTAATGACCTGACAGAATTTAAAGAGGAAGTGAATAATTTGAGAAATACTAGCATGAAAGAGGGATCTTAGGCGAAAAAAATAACATGATTGAAAAGTTCAAGTTGTGGGGCAGGGAGGCTCAAATAGCTCCTTGTCATCATTGCGGGACGTGCAGAAGAAGATCTGGTCTCAGTGTCCCGGAGTGGGCAAAAAGGTAAAGCAGCTGAATTAAAAAATGCTCAGATAGGTGCCAAGTGGGCTAGCAGTCATTCCAGTGTCATATTGTTAAGTCAGCAAAAAGCTCAGTCTAGAACATCGATTTTTTTTACCCTTGACTGAAGAATAGCATTGTCTGAAAGAGTAGAAAGGAGATTAATTAAGAGTAAAGAAAAAAATTAATTACACAAAAAGACTGGAAGAATGCAGAAAGGGTTAAAAGCAAGGTGACAGGGAGATTTCAAATTTATATGCTAGACAGGAAGAACGATAAAACACTATTAAAAACACTTCAATATTGTGAGAGATTGAGAGATGTTTTCACTTCTTGTTGTCTGAAATGTTATAAATTGAGATCTTCTTTCAATTAATATTCACATTAATGAATCCTACCCAAGTTTTAAAATTGAGATAAAGTAAAAAATGATGGTTCTTTTCATGCATGATTCTCATAGTAAAGAGTATGCTTAATGGGGATTTCAAAACACAAAGAGTGACATAAATGCTTTTATTTTTAGCTTTAAGCAGTAAAATAATATAGCCCTGGGCAATAGATTACATTCTGTAGAGACATTATTTAGATAGTGCATGTTAGACATCGATATGATTAGACTTTTTTTTCCCTAATGCATAGGAAAAATGGAGAGGAGAGTTAAATTGTTGATCATGTTATGTATGGTAATGTGCAGTATTTGTATTTCATTTATTATTGCTTAAGCAGTGTGATGTGAGCAGCCTCATTTCTGAAATGTCCTAAATGAAGCATCCTCAACAGTATGGCCTACACAGATACTGGTATGCCAAAATCCATTTATTCATGACATTTCCTAGTGGCACACCTGTTTAGCAGAGATAGTGTAATACAGTGCACTGTATTTTAATTATTCCAAATGTAGGTATGTGATGCACAGTTTAAAGCAGTTGATGAAACAAAAATATTAGCTACACACTGGACCTGTTTTAATGTTCACATCAGTTTTATTTCAGGGTTTACTTTGTAAAATTACAAAATGTCTCTAAGACGGATTGTCAAGGGGATGAAGGTACTAACCACTTGTTTATAACAGTTGACCATGTGACTGCTTTGTGTTTCCTATCTGGAAATGTTTTCAGCTCTCCCATGCAACTAATTGGCAAAGGATTTGGTTTAAATAATTCCCTGGAAACACCATCAGCAACTGGTTGTTGGTTGCTCCTGAGGATTCTGGCTGCCTTTTGAATACCTTCACAATCTAATTCTTCCACAAACAGCTCAGCTATCTCAAAAATATCCATTTGCTATTTGCCTTTGTTTAGCCCATTGCTAAGGAGTTCATTGAAGTGCCTTCTACTTCTTTTACAGCAAAGGGTCATATTATTCTTTTATAAAAAGATCTCCATTTTGGTTATTTCCAGCTCTTCTCATGGCTAATTCTACCATCCAGAGGCACCTTTGTGTAATGCTGTTACAGTCTGTGATATATTTATTTCATAGTGGTACAATGCAAATACAAACACAATATCTTACAGATTTAAGAAAGCATATTTTCAAGATGGCTTTTAGAAATCAGTATCTGGAATTCTGGTGGAATCACTGGGATGGAGCAGACATGTTTGTGGGTTACGAAGGAAAGATACCCAGAGGGAGTTAAATATCCACACCACCTGGCGGTCAGATGAGGTGGTGGTAGAGAGACAACTGTCTCCAGTGCTCTGTGGTTACTGTCACTATTGCTCAGTTACAAACATGGATTTAAATAGGCTGATTTATGTTTTTTGGATATGTTTATAATTTGGCTGTTTTAGGAGGGATAAATTATATATGACATAAGACGATTGGCATTTGAAAGAAGCAACAACAAAAACAACGATGTTAAATTAAGCCAAATAAAGATCTTGGACAAGACTGATGACAAGCAATGGCAATAATTAGTGATAAGTTGAATAAATAGGACAATGTAGAACAGTAGTTATTTTTAATGTTGTGTATTAGAGGAAGCAGAGAGAGAGAGCTACAGTGTAGGAAGACTGGTTATTTTGTAAATATTTTTTTATTACCCTGGAACATGGAATAAGTCAAATCTACAGTAAAGGTCTCTTTTTATAAGGATTTTTTTATGAGGAAACCACTTTTTAAGACAGAGGAAAGAAAAATACATTAAAAATTAACTGCAAATGGCAGAGAATAATCTTAAGAGAGTTCATGAAAAATTACTTAGAACTAAGGTAGTAAATAGTAATGGGGTGTCTGCTTTTATAGTATTTTTCCAACTGAACAAACCTGTGCAATATGGAGCTTTCTAGACAGTACACCGAGGTTTGCTGAGAACATTACACTCTCACACATCTGCACAGGAGCAAGCTCCTACTAGCAGTACTTACAGGTGGTGGTGGTAAAGGTGGCAAACACTAATGCCACAGGATATGCTCAGGTTATATAGTTGTCACCCATGTTAACACACGTCTCTGCCACCAAGGCCAGTGGTTAACCTCTGCCTAGTTTGTGCCTGAAATCACTGTCTCCTTGTTACAATGTCTTCTGTGATTGTTTGCCATATCCTGTGAAGAATCAAGCATAGTAGTTGGATAAAATCACCAGGACATCTCTGGGCTGTTTGGTTAGTAGCTCTGTATGTGGCTTGGTTAGTGAGGTCAAGACCTGAATACTCTTTCTTGACAAACTGTTCTGATATTAATTGTCATCAAAACTTTCCTAACAGAGGAGCGGGGGAATTATAATGAGCTCTTCATATGAACTTTTAGCTATATAGGGAAAAACAGAACATCAACAAGAAGAAACGGATTTAGTGGAGGAGAGGAAAAGAGCTGCTGAGGTCTGTGTAACCAGGGAAGAGAAAACTGATATTCAAAGGTAGTTTATCAAAATGGGGGAGTGTAGAGATAACAGTGGACTGTGCAGCTGAATACTGATCGCATGCAAGGTGACAGAATAATATATGCTAGCTGAACGTTGAATATGCAAGTAGCAGACTGGAATCCATTTCCATGGTGTCCCTGGCTAGACATTCATTGTACATGTACACAATGATCAGTCTTCATCGGTGCGATAATGTGTCTTTGACACAGGACTTTTGACTGAAATAATACAAAGCACAGACCAACATGGAGAAGAAATAAAGTAATACGAAGAAGTGTAAATTTGTGATTCCCTATGTTTGCTGTGTTTGACTTTGCAAACTAAATAATCTAGAGTATGTATTTCCATAAGCTCTCAGACTTTCTTTAATAAAAAATAAAACTATGCATGCTCAGAAATGTATGTTAGTAATCACTACTTTGATTCAGCAAGTTAGTAATATAGGTTTAAAAGCTTTTATTGAAATTAATTGTTCAGAATTGCTACAGAGTACTAATTCATGTAAATATGTTTATAGAGGACTCTGTTATACATGGGTTTGTGTAGTATTCTTAATTGTACAATATTTTGTACCCTGGAAGTCAAAGAAAATTCCTTGTGAAATAGATAGCCACATCTCCCACACAGAAATAAAACATAGTTTCTTTGGGAGGTTTTCTATTATGCACCTATTTGAGTGTTTGCTTTGATAAGTTGTATTTCCATATTCTGTGCTTTCATAGTCAAGATGGTACATGCATACTGGACAATTACGTTCTTTTCACATGTATGAATGTAGTTCATAAATTTGTTTCAAAAAGCAGCTTCTTAAAACATCCATTCGTTGGAACTAGAGGATCTTAAGGTTCTTTCCAACCCTAACTATTCTATGATTGTATGATTCTATGATTATAGGCTGCACTGAGAAAAAATTGATTAGACATTATAGCTTTGTCAACTTAAATTACATACTAACCCAAACAAAAAAACCCCTTTCATTAAGTTTGAGTACAGGTTTTTGTGATGCAGTCCCACAAATACAATAAATAATTATATCTATAATATAACGCATATAGATACGCATAGATTATTCTGTTGCTGTTTTGAAGTTTTTAAGTTCATCTGTTCATTCTTTCGTATTTAAGTAATTTATCTTGTGATAAGATACTGACCACTGAATCATCTAGAAGATGAGGCAGATTTCATTTCAAATAGTGTAAATAGTATAGAAGAACATAAAAATTTTGGACAATATTATTGCTCCCAGTAAATCTTTCATTCTTATGTTATATCCAAAGTGCAAAGTTCCATTTTTGATAAGAAAGCAATAAATAAGTTTCCTTCCTTTTTTGTCTTAATACAAAATATTCACTAAGGTCCTTCAAAGAGGGTTTGTGTTGAATAATCTGACTATACTAAACCTGGGCCAGACACTGTCAAATATATTTCTGAGAGGATATATTTATATGCGATGAATAGTAATTGTTACATTTAGTCTAGCAGTCAAGAAGTATGAATTACCATTTGTCAAGAGATGACTAATCATGTTTTTGATAGCATTTATTTAATTTCTGTGCTGGATATGATGGTAAATATATACTGTAAGATTGCAAATTGGTTAACATGAAAAAATGTTGGAAATAATCATCATCATTATTCAGACCACTGGCCTTACTTTCATTACAAATGGTACTTGTTTAAGATTTCTACCTATTTTCAGTTTTCATTTAACCATCCTATAATATATTTGAAAATTATATATATATATAAAAATACCTGTATTATCTAAAATAGTTACACAAAGTTCTTTGTTCAAACCTATGTCCGATCCTGCACAAACTCTCTGATTCATGTCCTAAGGAAGATCCATTTGATAGGCAATAATTGCTTTTACAGCTAGTGTGGAAAAGTAACAGTGGTCAAAGACTTGACCAGAATGGTTGAAGATTGATAAACACACGAGGCTGACCCATTTTGTGGGACTTCGTCATCTGATGCCTCCTCACCGCTTCTGGTGCATGAAAAACTAGTGTAAGTAATTCAGGCTTCTCCATCAACCTGCTTTCCCCAGAGAGCGCTTCTTTCATCTGGAGCATTACCTCGGTCCTCCTGTAAGATGCTCCTGCCTGCCCACTCCTTTCCCACACAAGCAGTCACTCCAGTCCCTAACAGAACACGTCTTTCATTTTCTCTCTTCCCTTTGTCTCTCCCTCCAACACAGCAATAGCCTAAAACGCTGCCAGTGTGTGCAGAGGCAAGAGGGAGAGGGCAAGGCAGATCTGGGGCTCTAAGCCAGCTGTGATGTGGTTGGGTTCCAAGATAGTATTCTCTGCTCTCAATACCAGGGCCTGTCTCAACCTTCCCTGGATTTCTAGGAAAAGCCAAGGAGGTAGGAGCATCGTGGGAAATGCAATCAGTCCACAGGCCACCCTGTGGCCTCATGGACCATGTTATTCATGGACTAGTAATGCAGTGCATGAGAAGTAGATGCTTTGCATGACATTACTTATATATGAGCAGAGAGAACATAGCCATATGTGAGGAGTCGTGTGAAAGTTTCCAATCTGTCTCAACTATCAAGGAAGAAATTTGCATCTTGCCTGTGCTAGTCTATATTTGGAAAGGCTGTATCATGCATTCTCCCCCACTCTATTTGTGGTAGGAAGAATAGTGAGACAAATAATCCCTCATCTCACTTTTTTTCTGGGAAGGAAAAGCATTTGAGGGAGAGAAAATCAAGTTTAAGGAGCTCTGAGATCTCAGATGATTAAAAAAATCCACAATTGCTGGATCACTTTAGAATGAAGACTAGGTGATTAGGTTTGTTATTTGTCTTGTTCAAGTTACATAAAGTAGTCTCATCCTATTTTTTTTTTTTCTGGATTGAGACTCCTACAGAAACAAAAAACATATATTTATTTCTTACTTGTATTTGCCATGAAAAAGAGCAGGTTGGCAGAGAGGAGAGTGAGAGTCTAGCATGCAGCGTTCCTCTTAGGTGAAGTAGGACACACGTGCCATCTAAGCACAAAGCCCACACACTCAAGACAGCAACAGGGGAGAGGAAGGAAGCTCCTAACAGCCCTGCACAAACACCATTCCTCTGCTGAGTTCTAATGTGCAAGCATTTCATGTCCAGGGGTGTGAAAAAAAAGATTCATAGTGCAACTGTCTGGAAGAGTGGTGATATTGAAGAGAGAAAGGATCAATTCATTAGCTCCATGGCATTTTGGATTGGCCCACAGACTTGAGTTTCACCTTTGATTGGCTTAAAAGACTTTGAAACTGCTGTAGTACATGTGTAATTTATAGCAATCTTTTTCCCTCAAGCCTGTTTAAGCTTTTTGATTTATATTTGAATATCTACGTGGGCAATTCAATAGCTGATAGCCCCCCTGTTAGAAAAATAAGGCATGGGTTTTATTCCTCTCAAATTGCTAGATACCAAGTATGGCCCTTGCAATTGGATGGGATATGGCACCCATCTTCACCTCTTTTAAAAAGTAATGTATTTATTCTATCCCCTAGTTAGCAAGCAAAGAGGTATATCACGAACAATTGCTAAAAAAATATGTTATCCCATGTGTAGCTTTTAAATAAAGCTTCTTAAAAGTGCAGTGTCTGCAATGGTTTTGGTAATTAACTGTTACTTCCAAACGAAAAGGTACTCTTTAGAAAATCACATAATATGCCATAAACCTGAAAAGCTTCTAATTCCTGAATGAAACATTTCCTTCATCAGTTTCAAAAGTTCTTTTGTTTGAAATAGGCAGCTGCAATTCTTGGTTCAAGGCACAGAGACAGTGTAGAAGGGATGTTACAGCAAGTCCTCTTTTAGCACCTTCTCTCCCCTTTCGACAGTTTCTGATGAGCAGGGAGGCACCTCTGCCTCTATTCATGCCCTGTAGAAGATTTTCTGGAAGAGCAGAATCACTGATGTGTTTGCTTGTTTTCTGAGTGCCTGCTTTCTGCATAAGTGTTTTCCCTTGCCTCCTCCACAGTATGTATCTATTTTGTTTGTTAGCAAAACCATCTTTTCTATCTTTAGCATTTACAGCTAGCCTAGGCCTTCATTCTAGGTCCACTCTAAAAATAGGATGTCAGATAATACACATTATGTGATCACGCAGGCAGAAAAAATGCTGAAAAATTATAACAATATTTAATCGTATAATTCTGACAGCCTCCCCAAGACAGAAGTTCCAAGTATTTACAATTAGATCAGCATGCACACTGGGTGACTATTATTCATACAGCAGAAAGATTGATTTCAGATTATCAAGGTGGAAATTAACTGTCTTGAATCTGTGCTTCAGTGTGCAGAGGCCCTGGCAAAATCATAGCCCAGAACATGGTTGGTTCGACTCAAACTCAAGTTTTTGTGGGGAAACTTTATAGAATCCATTCACACAAAGCCATGCTGCAGGGAGAAAACACAGGCTCAGCCAGTGGTTTTGTACAAGACATTGCACTATGAAAGTTCAATGAAGATCAGAAAAATGAGTGCTTCAGCTGCTTGTGCTCACAGCCAGAGTTCACAGACTTTGTCATGGCTGAATTCCAAGAATCAATTCAGTTTTGTAAAATAAATGTGATGATTAAAGCAAATAAATTATTTTCCTTCCTGGAATGCTGGAGTGCTTTTTTAAAATTGTATTTCTCCGTAATGGCATGTTTAAATTTGTGCCTTAGAGTTTGCTGATGTACTTAGCTGAAATCCTGACTCGTCAACTTTCTCATAGAATCGCAGAATGGTTTGTGTTAGAAGCGACCTTAAAGATCATGTAATTCCAACATCTCTGCTATGGGCAGGACATCTTTCACTAGATCATGTTGCCCAAAGCACCATCCAGCCTGGCCTTGAACACTGCCAGGGATGGGGCAGACCATACCATATCCTATTCTGTCCCCTTCAGATCTTTATACCCCATGGCCACTATCAGAATAGAGCCATTTCAATAAAAATGAAAACTTAATTAAAAATAATGTTTCAGGATGTGCTAAACAGAACTATATATATCAATATACATCATGATTAATTAGTCCTTGTATAAAACCTCCAATTAGATGAAAGGAGCATTTCTTTTCTCTCTTACTTGCTTTTCTATTTTAAAAAATGAGTAGGGTTGTAAAATTAAAAGGAATTTGTTGACAGCTATCTTAATCAAGACTTTATCTATTTTAAGGCTGCACAACATAATGAGAATATTGTTGCTAAATCTTTATTTCAAATAAAAAGCTCCTGGGCCTTTCTTCTTTTTGTACATTGGCAAACTGCATGATGTGTAAAACACGCAGGATATTTGTTTTCTTTTTCTTTTCTTTCTCATTCCGGATGGTTAGTTACTTTTCATTTAGATCGGTTGGATTTAATTTGTATTTGAATTTATACATAATCGTTGGAACTTAAAGGAATGAAATGCCCTCAGGTATCTCTACTGTAAACTGAAACAAATAATAAATTCCTAACTATGGGTAAATTAATTTCCTATGAACAACCACCTATGGCCATTGTTTCAAAACAGCCATTAAAAATGCTCTCACTTGGGCACTCCATTGTGCCAACATTGTGCAGCCCAAGAGCAAGTAAACTCTCTACCCCGGGAGGTTAGTGTCTGGAATTAGAATTTTAAAAAGAAAAATGACACAGAGATGAGCAAAATCCCTCATCTACAAATGCTTATTTGCTGCTCACAAAAGCAGCATGTCAGCAAAAAAAAATGGCCCTTGACACATGCTCAGCTTCCAGATATTTGCATGCTTTGACCTGACCTCATTTATTCATATTCAAGGCCAATTGGCATAGTGCAGGAAGCATAGGTCTTGGGCAAGGAAACAGAGGTGAGGCATGTTTCAATGACAGTAAACAAGCTGGAAATCTCTTATTTGACTTTTAAATGAGATATTGAGTTGAAAGAGCTGGAATTTAGGTGGGAAACAATCATCTTTAAATTGAATACATCTCATATGGAGAATCTGGAGGATGACAGCACATGCAATGGCAATGTCATTTTTAGTCCATTTGTTCTCAGGATGAAACTTCTCTCAAAGTCAGGCTCAGTTTTCTTGTCTAAGCTTCTCTGCAGTATTCTGCAGCCCTGCGGAGAAGGACTTGGGGGTGTTGGTCAATGAGAAACTGAATATGTCCAGCAGTGTGTGCAGCCCAGAAAGCCAACCATGTCCTCAGCTGCATCAAAGGAAGAGTGACCAGCAGGTCGAAGGAGGTGATCCTGCCTCTCTGTTCTGTTCTTGTGGGATCCCACTTGGGGTACTGTCTGCAGTTCTGGTGTCCTCAACATAAAAGGACATGGAGCTGTTGGAGCAAGTCCAGAGGAGGGCTACAAGGATGGTAAGAGGGCTGGAGCACCTCCCGTATGAAGACAGGCTGAGAAAGTTGGGGCTGTTCAGCCTGGAGAAGAGAAGCTGCATGGAGACTTTATAGCAGCCTTCCAGTATCTGAAGGGACCTACAAGGATGGTGGAGAGGGACTCTTCATCAGGGACTGTAGCGATAGGACAAGGGGTAATGGGTTCAAACTTGAACAGGGGAAGTTCAGGTTAGATATAAGGAGGAAGTTCTTTACTATGAGAGTGGTGAGGCACTGGAATGGGTTGCCCAAAGAAGTGGTAAATGCTCCATTCCTGGCGGTGTTCAAGGCAACATGGTCTAGGGTGAGGTGTCCCTGCCCATGGCAGGGGGGTTGGAACTAGGTGATCTAAAGGTCCTTTCCAACGCTAACTGTTCTATGATTCTATGATTCTATGAGACTCATACTTCTAAACTTTAGAAATAAAGTATTATATGAATAAAAGTATTTCCTAGGGATTCTTCCAATGTCTTGGATACAAGCTTGACCAAGCTGCATGAACATACCTCTGTTAAAAGGAAGTGTATTATGAATGTAGCCATTTTTCATTCAAACTGCAATAGAACTGATTTTAGTTTTGATATCTTAAGTACTAAGGGTTTAAGACTCTAGTAGTTTTCAGGTTAACCCAGAAGCCAGGCAGTGCTCATGGAGATCTTCAAGATTGTTTCCTCAGGGTATCTTACTCAAGTTTTGAGCTGCTGCAATTTAATCATACTTGTCTTTAATAACTTGAACAGGGAAAGTTTTGGTTCATACTAGGATAATTTACCCTTAACAACATTTTCTTGGTTTGAATAAGATCTTAAGAACATTCAGCTTTTCCCCTGTGTGCAGCTGAATTGATAAAATTATCTGAGCTTCTTTATTTTTATTTTATGGAATGTAAATAATTTATACTTTGTCTCACAGCAAATTAATTTATAAGATGCAAACACAGACAAATGTTTTTGGTATGTGATAATAATATTTCAAGGAAGGATTGTGTTATGTTTCAGAAAGATGGGGCTTTGTACTTAGAATTAAACTTCTGTTCAAAATGTTGTTTTAGTAGAGTTTTTCAACCCATTGCATAATTTCCAAGTCTTCCTACCTGAAACATTTCTGTGAAGTAGTATTTTGGTGTCTTCAGTCAGAAATACCACTTTCTTCTTGTGCCACAAGATGTTTCAGTGACTACAATATATTTTGGCTGGTTTCAAGAAGCATACACTCTTTTAATCTATACACAACCTCAATTAGTGTTCAGGTCAGTAAGTGGGAAGACATTTATGGAATCAATCATTTTGGGTTAAGGAGTACACATACTGCAAGTGTACTAATGGAATGGAAATAATACCTGGAACATCTCCAGAACAGTCACAGTCTCAATGGACCAATTAAATATGTATGAAGAATGTTTGCAGTGAAGTTCAAACACATCAGCCTGAGGCTTATTTTTTGGTTTAATTTATTCACAGCCCTTCTGTATACTGCTGCTTGCTGGTCCAAAAACACTTCTGCACACAGCCTTCTGCATCATCTATGTATTCACTGACTGACAGATACAGTGACAGTTGCTATTTTTAATCGCCATCTCAGGAGCAAGGAGTAGACTCTCTAGTGGAAAAGTGCAGTGTTAGTATTCAGGTTAGCAGGTTTTATTCATTAATAGATTTTACATCATTCACAGTATGGGAAGTAGTCTTCAGAATTAATTCAGACAGTGTTTGAGTATTTAGCAAAATTTCTTAGCCTGAATGTGCTGGCATTATTAGGTCTTCAAATTAAAGTATTGGATGACATGGCCTCTACTGAATATCTTCATATCACTACTTTTATCCTTCATGAAAGAAATGCTTATACTATAGCTAGAGGCTGCTTTTTTATATCATCATGAATCCTGGAGCTCCTAAAAAACTTAGTTTCCTGATAACTGTCATGCTTTGCGAAATGTATAAAAAAGCACATGCTATTTTCAGGGTAAGTAATTCTTTGCTTCCTCTACTGTTTTCAATAATAAATAAATCCAAACTATTGGGGGTTTTGTAAACAGAGTTTATTTCTTTTGATGGGTCTCAGTTCTGCAGGTTGTCACTGATCAGAGAGCACCAGCATATTAGCTGGTTCATCTGTTATCAATTCATACACTGTGAGTAAGTGGGATTGTCATATAACCAAGCTTAGAGCTATTGGCAAAGCAACTGGGCAAAGACAGCCTTTTAAAAGGATTACTGGTAATGTAATTACTTGCGAAAGATGTCTGAATAGCTCCCGTATGAAAACATCAGCATCTTAATATGTTCTTTAAGCAATAACATTAGTGAAATGAGAACTGTTCCAGTAACGGCATACGCTACTGGTGGATAATGGCACAGTGAAGCAAAGACATTTGTCTAAAGCAAACACTGAGTTGAAGCCAGAAACATGCTTTTGTTTCTTCAACTACATTCAAATCTGTTACTGAAGCAAAACTTACTTCCTAGTGACAATGTAATTACTTTATTAAGTACAATGGAGTTGTAAGGCCTCAAAGCTCCCAATAGATTTTTCTTCTAGTCTGAAGAAAAATCTCTGTTCATATCCATAGTTAATCTCTAACTGCTAATAATATTTGTAATGTTTATGAAACAAATGTGGTGTTAATATGGCCCCTATTACTGGAGATGACAGCCCAAATCATATAATCATAATGATATAATCATAAATCATATAATTTGAGTGCCCCCAAGTCATATAATTTTCTAGAGAAGCAGAATTAATTTAGGACCTTCACTTCATGCACAGGGTAAGCAATCTTGGTGATGTTGCAAAATTAAGGAAACCTCTGTGCCTGTGAGCAGTTACGGTCTATGGGTTGATACCCACTTTAACCATCAAGATGACTGACTTTTCCTAGTGAATAAGAACTTCTGCATAAGTATATTGAAATAAGCACATGACCTTCATCTTTTTTAAATCAATGGTAAAATCCCAGTAGTCTTCAATGAAACTTTAATACTCCTTTAGATAGTAACAGGGTTTTTTTTCCCCACTTCATAGTAGAGGACACTTTTCGCTGCAGTATTTAATAAGCTCCCTGGCATCCATACAAATAGGTTTCTGAAACAGACAATAACAGGTGTGCTATTTGATTAGTTTAGTCCTAAACACTTTCTTTCCTCACCTTTGATAATACTTCCCTCTTGCAACTTCTATATATCTTTCTTCACACTGTTGGTTCTATCTTCTCATCATTCAGTAAGCAAAATTCTGGTACTTCCTGTATGCTTTTCTCTATGTTTTCTCTTTTTCCACTTCATCAGGCTCCATTTTCCATTCATTTATTGAGTTTTGCTATTGGCTGTTGTTTTTCTTAAAGGCTTATTTTCTGAATTTGAGTAATAATATTTTTAGGACGTATATCTTTATAATTCTTGTATCAGAAACCTAATTGGGTTATTTCTTACGATATGTGGACAAATAATCTGGCTTTATGAGTGTCAGAAGTTGCATGCTTACCTTGTGTAGTGCAGCATTCTAAACTGTAATGTGTCTTGTGGCAGTAGGTTATGCCTTACAATAGCAAGATCAGATTAATAAAAGAAGCTGACACTAAGACCTAGGTATGTGTACTCGGAAAGTGATGCATAGGAAAAATGCTTTACCCTTCTATGAAAATGAGTCATAGTCAAAATATTCATACTTCAATCATCTGAATTTCCTATCCTATATTATTATTTTAAGCGTATAAATAGATAAAAGTTTCCCTTGAATTTGATCTGCATCAGATTTCTGGGGACTGCAGTACACGAGCAAATCAGACCATATAGATATAATTCCCTGGCTATTTAGGTTCCTAGCTTAAGACACAAAATAAAGTTGTAAGGTCTTTCCCTGGCCATGTGAAAATTTCATATATTTTATCTCTCTGTCCATCTTGTCAAGCTATCTTAGTATGTTAATTTTTGTGTTTTCCAATCAGTTTGGAAATAGAGCCAGGTTAAACAATTTTAAGAGACAAAACCCACTATTTTGAAACACCCTTATTCGATTTACCTCCTCAGTTTTATATTTTAGTTTTTGAGATCATTCATACTGTTTCATTATCTGCGGTGACTGAGGTAATTCCCAGCACAAGGACAAAACCAGAGCTCCTTGAGCTCAGAGAGGCAGGATTCGGCTTCGGTGTCTCTCCCTGAAAAAACAGTAAGAGAAAGAAGATATTATTATCCCGTTTGCAAAGTCTGATTGTATGGATGTGGTATAGATGATGCCATCTAAGGTCTGCCATCATTGGGTGGTTTCAGGAACCTTTTGGCTTTATGACATAGCTGTGCTCATTAGGACATCCACTGCCTATTAGGGCTTGGTTTTATCATTCTTTTTGCAACATGAGCAAACAGGATGAGCATTAATAAGGCTCTGCTTTGGCAGCAGGTGTAACTATATTATAAAACAACCCAAAAATTAAAGAAGCATTTCAATTTTCTACATTTTATTAATTTTTTCAGTAATAAATGAACTAGAACTAAACAATCATTAGCAGGGCTTGGGTTAAAAAAAGAACAGGTTTAACAAACCATTGCTCTGTATTATAAAGTGTGATAACATAGGTAGAAAGCTCCTGGAGATGGTTTTAAACATTTAATTTTGAAAGAGCTCCTAGGGCAGAGCTATTTTGAATGACATTAACGGCAAGGTCCAAGGTGGGTGAAGCTGTCAACACAGCAGGCACACATTGCCAGCATAGTATGTTAAGCAGGAGCTGAGATTTTAAGCAGTTTTTGCCTGTAATAAGGTAATAGTTCATTTCAAACTTTTTGACATCATGAGCTGTTTGGTTAAAATCTTTCTAAGGCGATTTATCTACATGGTAAGTCCAGCTAGAGAATAGCACTGATACTTCAAAACAAATGATGATGTTTTTATTTTTTTAACTTGAGAAACAGGTGATCTATACACTGTCTGTGAATTATACCTTGTAACCAAAAACCTTCATATGCTCAATTATTCCCATTTAAGTAAAGCAACAGAGCCTTTGCTATTGTCATGCATTACAGAGCCATACATCCTGTCTTCTAAGCCAATTTGATGCAAATATAATTCCAGAAATCTAAATAGAATTAAACATGTTTTGTCCCAGCATTTAGATTTATGCAAATTCAGGGAAACTATCATTTGATTGACAGGGAAATTGGTAACATCATTAGTCAGTGGAAGCATTGTTTAAATTTATTCTATGATGCAGCATTTTCTCAAGAACTTGCAGGCTACAGAAGATCCGCCCTGAAATGCAGCAGTGGATATCTTGCTTCAAAGGCAGCTGGCTGCAGAGATGTTATGGTATTCTGCAATTACTGTTCATAACTGGTGATTACCCCAGTATTGTATAATCCATCTCTGAAGCCACCTTTAAATGTTGAATGACATGCATATATAAGCAGTCATTGATTATAGGGTTTGTGAACACTTTTCAAACTCAAAACCCATCTGGTCTAGTCTAGAATAGTGTTTCACAACATTTCGGGATTTTAAAATGTGAAGCCCATTCCTCCCTAGACAGAGCACAAAATACCCTCACAGCAAAGTGAAGACCTGCTTCAACTTAGAGAAGGTATCCACTGCCTCAGATGAAATAGATTTCCTTTTTTAGTAGACACTGATGGCATTATCAACCCAGAAATCTCTGTGATAGATTGCCAGTAACGGTTGGAAAGGCCCAAGAATGATTGTAAGTCACATTCATCTTTCAAGGCCTCCTTGCTAGAATTGACAGTTATTTTCAAGGCTCCCAGGAAGAACATAAAGCCAAAAAATTCAGTGAAGAACTGGCCAAATTCATTTAATATCATCACTATACTATGACTGAATGACCTAGGAGAAAACTGAAGACAATACTAACAGAGTTAATCAAAAGGACTAAACAAAGCTTTCTGAGAGACTATATCCAGTCCCAAAAGTTGTCCTCTGTTTTACAGCCTATGTGAAATGGATGTAGTTATTTGCTCTTCAGAAGTCTAAAAATTGGGCTGATTCTAGTCTCTCCAGTGACTGTTGATCAAAGAAGCCAAATGCATCCATCTTCTTCGAATTCTGATTTTTTTCAAAGTCTCAAAAGGTTCCCAGTTTTCAGAGAAAGTGACGCATTGAAAAATATAACCCTTCCTGTATTCCTGTAGCTGCTCTCTGTAGCTGCTTGCTGGAGACTGATTGAGCAATCGTATAAGTGATGGGGAGATGGACTGCAGGTTTTTATGCTTGTCAAACCATATGTTGAAGTATTTTATAGGAAGAAAGGAATCATATAGCTGTAAAACTGGAGGGGACTCAATCAGTGTTGGATAAAGTGTATAACAGAATATTAAACACAGAATATATGTTTAAAAAAAATTAGGTCAGCATAATGTCTACTAAACTCAAGGTCTTTTTAGCACTACCAAAGCTATTTTGAGCTTGGTATAATCATAGAGACAAAGCAAATGTTGATGTAGTCTGTGGGTCTCTGGAAGATAAACTGGGTGGATACCTAACCTGACCTAAATGTGGCCCCTTGTGCTGACAGCGCACCTATTCCTTGGGTAAGAGAAAAGGGCTGTTCCCAGCTTGTAGCCTGGCTCTGGTGACAGCAAACCACAAGAACTGATAGGTAAGAACATCAGCTTAAAGCAAATGGGGTTTTTTTATGTACAATTACATGGGACTGAGCTGGCAAATTCTGAGCTTCTTCACATCTGAGTCTTACTTGTTAGGACATTAGAAGGTGAAAAGATCAAGGCTGGAAAGTAAAGGATGACAAATTATTTCATGGAATCATAGAATGGAATCATAGAATAGTTACGGTTGGAAAGGACCTTTAGATCATCTACTTCCAACCCCCCTGCCATGGGCAGGAACACCACACACTAAACCATGTCACCCAAGACTCTGTCCAACCTGGCCTTGGACACTGCCAGGGATGGAGCATTCACAGCTTCTGTGGGCAGCCTGTTCCAAGTGCCTCACCACCCTCACAGTAAAGAACTTCTTTCTTACATCTAACCTAAACTTCCCCTGTTTAAGTTTGAAGCCATTACCCCTTGTCCTATAGCTGCAGTCCCTAA
This sequence comes from Strigops habroptila, assembly GCF_004027225.2. NCBI lineage: Eukaryota > Metazoa > Chordata > Aves > Psittaciformes > Psittacidae > Strigops > Strigops habroptila. Next base: position 32,063,754 of record NC_044279.2, read on the forward strand.
GGAAGAGTCCCTCTCCACCATCCTTGTAGGCCCCCTTCAGATACTGGAAGGCTGCTATGAGGTCTCCACGCAGCTTCTCTTCTCCAGGCTGAACAGCCCCAACTTTCTCAGCCTGTCTTCATACTGGAGGTGCTCCAGCCCTCTTATCATCCTCGTGGCCCTCCTCTGGACTTGCTCCAACAGCTCCATGTCTTTTTTATGTTGAGGACACCAGAACTGTACACAGTGCTCCAAGTGAGGTCTCACGAGAGCAGAGTAGAGGGGCAGGATCACCTCAGGAGAAAGACCTTTGCTTACACCTTGTTGGGAATCCCACAACAACAACAACAACAACAAAATTTTTTTTTTGAAAACTCAGACATTCAGAGATGCATCGCTTTTGATTAAACTTTCATTAAGAAATGTTTCTCATCTGTGGAAAGGAATTTCTGATCAAAACTAGTGAGAGACTCAATCTCCTCAGAGTAGCCGGTAGCATGGCGACCCACATGGATGAATGTTAATCATCTCTACACTTCTCAGTGGGGGAAGAAGACCCACTTTACTACATCTTTTCTGATTTCCCAGAATGTTGCTGTTTCTTCCAGGATTTATCTGTTTTTTGATTTCTGTTTACTATAACGAGCTGGAAAAGAGTGCAGATTAGTCTCAATGTAAAATACAGAGCTTTTCTTGAAATACTGGAAAGTTTCTGTTTGAGAGGGATAACCATTTCCTGACAAGCTGAAAGTTTAACCAAGTATGTATCTGGGCATCTTAATGAACTCAGCAATAACAATTCTCAAGTTCTCTCATTCTCCTTGCTTCTCAGAAATTCCTCATGTTCATCTATCGCTGGAAAAGTGACAATATTCATATTTTCACAGGACTGGGCATATAATTATCAGAGTAGCACTGTCTTTCAGCATATATTCTGGTGAGTTTCTTTATTAGCTTCTTTTTGCTCATTCTTCTTTCTAACCCTATTCTATTCTTAGAAAGGTTAACTTTCCAGGAGATCAAAATCACAGTAATTTCGTACTTAAAGCAGGGTCAGCTCTGAGCTGACACTAGGTTGCTCAGAGCTTTATCCAGTTTGGTCTCAAAAACCTGTAGAAATGGAGACTGCAAATCTGGGCAGCCTCTTCCACTGCCTGGTGGGACTCATTGGAAATAGTTTTTCCTTATATCCAGTCTGAATCTCTCTTGTTTCAACATATGTATTGTCTCTTGTCATCCTGTCATTCACTCTGTGAAGAGGGTGACTCCATCATCTCGCTAACCTACCCAGAGGTACCCAGGGAGGGGCAGATGTTAAGTGCTTCCAAAGCCACCCTTTCTCCACACTGAACTTGCCCAAATCCTTCAGCCTCTCCTCGCAGAACAAGTGCTTCCGCCCCAAACCTGGGGACCTCCACTTCAGTTTGTTAGTGCTTTGGAGAGCCAAAACCTGGATATGATATTCTGGATATGGTCTAACAAGTCCAGGGTAGAGGGAAATAATAATTTCCCTTGATCTACCAGCCACGCTTCTATTAGTACTGTCTTGGACACTGTTGAGACGTCTTTGCTGGCAGCGCACATGCCCAACTCATGCTCAGCTTGCTGTCTAGTAATGCCCTTTTCTTACTATGGCAAGATTGATGTTCCTTGGAAGATTTTTGACATAAAAATGCTTTGCTCAGGAGGCAAGATTAAAGCTTTTTGGATTTTTTTTTTTTTTTTTTGTGTGTTGGAGTTGTTTTGGAAATACATTTAATCAAAATATAATCAACTTGTTAGATGAAAGAGACTGCATTTATTCAAAATGCTTTGGAAAAAAACCTCAACCCGCATTAAAGAGCAGTTCAAAACAATTGTAATTATATTTTACTTTGATAGGGTTTGCACAAATGTAATTGTAAAAGGTACATCTGGATGAATGAGAGGTTATATCCCATAGATACCATGGCGTATGAAACCTAAAATGAGAAATTTCTTATTCCATCAAACTACTATATAGCTAAAATACACAGCTAATCTAGTTCAGAACATAGAATGCTATTAAACTGTTAAAATTACATTATTCTAAATTTGAACTATATTTTTTAATTTTGGTTGTAGGTATAGTGTGTTGTCTGAAAAGCCACGAGAATATAAGCGTATACTATACAGCCCTCCCATCCTATCAAAAGCTTTGTTTAGGAGCAGCAACGTGACAACATCTGGTTGAGGATAACATGTTCCATATGTTCTATATAGATAAAATCAGACTCTGTATTTACCCAGCTCCTAGAATCATAGAATTGTTTAGGTTGGAAAAGACCTTTAAGATCATAGAGTCCAACCATTAAGTAGCACTGCCAAGTCTACCACTAAACCATGTCCCTAAGCACCACATGCACAGGTCTTTTTAATTCCTCCAGGGATGGCGACTCTGGCACTTCCCTGGGCAGCCTGCTCCAATGCTTGACAACCCTTTTGGTGAGTAGTTTTTCCTAATATCCAATCTAAACCTCCTTCAGTGCAACTTGAGGCCATTTCCTCTTGTCCCATTGTCTGTTAGTTAGGAGAAGAGACTAACACCCACCTCGGTACAACTTACTCAGGTAGTTGTAGAGCCTCTTTTTCTCCAGGCTGAACAACCCCAGTTCCTTCAGCCACTCCTCATAAGACCAGAACTGACACAGTATTTGAGGTGCAGCCTCACCAGTGCCCAGTACAGAGGGATGATCACTGCCCTGGCCCTGATGGCCACACTATTTCTGATACAGGCCAGGATGCTGTTGGCCTTCTTGGCTGCCTGGGCACAAGCTGGCTCATGTTCAGATGTCACTCAGCAGCCCCAGGTCCTTTTCCACTGAGCAGCTTTCCAGCCACTCCTCCCCAAGCCTGTAGCATTGCATGGGGTTGTTGTAGCCCAATGCAGGACCTGGCACTTTGCCTTGTTGAACCTCATACAATTGGCCACAGCCCATCGATCAGCCAGTCCTGGCCACTAGTGCTCCCTAAGGGCTTATTTTATACATGTGTGGGCTTGGCCACCGTTTCTCCTGTCCCGACCCAGGTCTCCTCAGCCGCTGTCATGGAAGCTGCAAGCTCCTGGCAGCTCTCTCAGCTCCCCCTGAGGTTCCTCTGGTTCATGCCAGCACCAGAGCTGCACACCTCAGCGACTGAGTGGCAGTTTGATGATCACAAAGACAGTGGGAAATTTTATAGGCTTTGTTCTTGGATTTTTTTTCCAAAAAATTTCAAGGATAATTTTAAGACTCTGCAATATCAAAATTGCAGAGACTCTGCAAAAATTTTAAGACTCTGCAATATCAAAATTTTGCAAAGACATTTAAGTTTTCTAATATGTGCTTTAAAAAGCAAATAACCCCCAACTTTTCAGTGTCAATTTTCATTTAACAGTTTCTAAATAGAATTTTTCTGTTATTTTATTCAAAGATGAATTTTGACAGTTCCCAAACAAAATGTTTTGGGTTTTGGGGTTTTTTTTTTCCAATTCAAGCAGGCTTTTCATTATTTTCTTAAGAGAAATTAAAACATGGAAAACTGACTTTTGAGATAGCTCTGGATTCAGATGCCTGGTATTTACGTATTGATTGACTTAAATCAAGAAAGGCTATTGACATGCCAGCTCCTACTACAAGCGAGCTCTGTAGCTCTGACCAATGCAAATGATGGTCATTCAGTTCTCCTCGAGTATAAACTTGTATTTAGTCACCTGAATAATTTTCCAGACTTCACTGATTGAATAAAGGTGGGATTCAGGTGTCCAAACATAGGTATTGACTACAATTTGAAATGCTTTAGGGTATTGAAAAAGTGCACAGGCCTGTTAGACGTGACACAGGACACAGAGGAGACCTTCTGTTACAGGGTCTAGAGGCCAACTGAGGTACTCCACAGTGCCCCAAATCACACTAAGCATGTATGTTTAGGCAACCAAATATCACACTGCATCTCTGTTGACTGTAATGAGAGATTAGATATGTTAGCTCACAGGAAAATTTCTAAAAAAAAAAAATCTATGGTTATATTTCTGGCTGAATCTGAATTCCTTATAAATTATTTTAATTGTACTGAACTAAACCACATGCAAAAATAATCTGAGTTAAAAAAATAATGATCAGGTTGTCACTTTGCCATAGCCAAAATGTAGCAGACTTCACATGTGATCTGGGGAAAAAATAAAAATCAAATGCAGAAAAGAAATATAAGTCTATAATATCCTGACAGGACAGTCAGAATGTTATCTGCATAGTAAAACTTTGATCAGGGCTAAAGTTTCATTAATTATGAAATAAATTCTGAATAAAACCAATGCTAGTAAATTCAATAATTGGGTAAATAGTGAATAAAGTTGTTTATTAATGAAAGAATTGGCTTATTAATTCATTGATTTTACCACCTTTCTGACTTACATGTTAATTGGGTCTTCTGAAAATCGAACAGTTTGTCAACTGTCTAGAAATCCAAATAACTCAGATCATAGATAAGCTTGAAAATGTGGCATTAAACTTGCGCTTATGCTCTTGCTTGTTTTTAAAACTAGAATTTAATAACATGTTTCAACTCAGGAAAATCAAGGAGGTGTTGGTATATACCTCTAGCTCCTGCTATAGATCTGAAGAGCCTAATTTTAGGCTCTTAGAGTAGCATTTCAATTACCATCTAAATGCATTTGAATTGGGAGTTGCCTTCTAAATGTAAAGACATTTTTTTTTTCCATTTCAAAAGCTTTTTCTTGTTCTACATTGCAATGAAGTTAAGACTTTACTAAGTACCTCATGATAACTGAGAAAAACTGGCTAAGAATGTTTACTTCTCATAACCAGTTTCTGTGACAGTTACTAGGGCTGCTGGAAATCTGTGTACAGAGAGTTATACTAATGTTGACTTGTTTATATAAAGAGTGAATAAATAGGGCTGTGTAGTGTATCATACAATCATAGAATGGTTAGGGTTGGAAGAGACCTTAAGATCATCTAGTTCCAACCCCCTGCCATGAGCAGGGACACCTCACCCTAGACCATGTTGCCCAAGGCTCTGTCCAACCTGGCCTTGAACGCTGCCAGGGATGGGGCGTTTACCACTTCTTTGGGCAACCTGTTCCAGTGCCTCACTACCCTCACAGTAAAGAAGTCTTGTTATTATGGCATTCATCTTGTCTCTCTAAGGCTGATACTCAAATACCTGGTCTGAATCACATAGAACAGGTATTGGCCTCTGGTCTGTTTGCCTCATTTTGTGCTTCTCTAACTCCTGGCTCCTTGGCCACAGCGAGGTGTAGGAATCATCCAGTTCTGACTCAGCTTCCCTCATGTCACCCTTTTACAGGTAAATTCCATTTATTGATGAACTGTCCTTCTCTGAATGTAAACCATTCTGACTGAAAAATTGCCAGTTGGGTCTATCTTGATGGTCTGAAAACATTACTGAAGATCTTGGTTTTGTTGCTTCTTGAGACAGCTGTCTTCCACCCCCCATTCTGTTGATAAAGTAAGTAAGTGATGTGTCCATCTGAAAGTAAAGAAGAAAATTGGCTTCCCTTTACCTTATGTAGAACTGTAAGGTTTTTTCCAAAATTCTTTCTACTGGAGTTATGCAATTAACTTTTAACTTTGGAAGTTGAATATGTTGTTCCTTGGATAGAACTCATGTGAGTCATATACTACCTTGCATATGGTAGGTGTTGATTGAAAATGTTTTTTACAAGCAAGACCACAAACCTTTTTAAACTGTTTTTCCTTTTCTGTGTCACAGATAGGAAATAGCATTTGAAACTTAAAACTTACGGCTGATGAATTTAATTTAAATGAGCTGCTGTTTGAAATAGATAACACTTTCATTTTAGTAAATTAATGGTGTGGCAAAAGGAAACTCAAAGATGCTTCTTCCTATAATAAAAAAAATGATGCTCTTTAGAATTCTAATATTTCACCATGTGATTACATTACCTAATCTTATTCATTTTATTACATGAAACATTGTAAAATGTTTCCTCTGTGCATTAAAATGAATGTAATTTCAGACTTTATACAAATCTTTGTTCAAAAATCCCATATACGTCTCGAATCATATTGATGCACTAATAAAATTGGAACTGTCGCAGTCAAAGAGTAGAAATAAAGCAAGGTTTGTGGGAGAGGTTAATATCCTTTCTTTGACAAACTGATATAACTGGAAAAAATAAATTAGTGCTCTTTACATGCACAAAATGTTTTTAATTTTTCTAAGTAAAATGTGTTGTGGTTTGAGCCCAGCCGGTAACTCAGAACCACACAGCTGCTCGCTCACTCCCCCCCCCCACCTTCTTCCTCCCCCCACTCCCGGAGGGATGGGGAGGAGAATGGGAAGAATGTAACTCCCACGAGTTGAGATAAGAGCAGTCCTGCAACTAAGGTATAATACAAAACCACTACTGCTACCACCAATGATAATAACGATTAGTGAAATAACAAGGGGAGAGGATACAATTGCTCACCACCCGCCAACCGATACCCAGCCCGACCCGAGCAGTGATCAGGGCCTTCCGGGTAACTCTCCCCGGTTTATATACTGGGCATGACGTGCTGTGGTATGGAATACCCCTTTGGCTAGTTTGGGTCAGGTGTCCTGTCTCTGCTTCCTCCCGGCTTCCCCTCCTCCCTGGCAAAGCATGAGACTGAGAAAGTCCTTGGTTGGAATAAACATTACTTAGCAACAACTAAAAACATCAGTGTTATCAGCGTTGTTCCCAGGCTGAAAGTTAAAAAACACAGCACTGCACCAGCTACTAAGATGGAGAAAAATGACTGCTATAGCTGAACCCAGGACAAATGAATGTATAAAAATGCAGAATAAACAACTCCTGTTTTTCCAGACTGAGAGCATCCTTTTTACTCTGCGGTGTCCTGTTTCTTCAGCTCACCAGGCAGAACCACGACAAGTGTAGACTAGAAGACTCCACTGGGAATGCAATTTTCTCAAAATGTGCAGTATCAGGGGGGTTGGAACTAGGTGATATTTCCAACCCTAAATATTCTATGATTCTATGATTTACAAGACAGTGCCAACATAAAATTCCCATTGTTATTCCCTATTTGAAACAGAGTATTTCAGAACTTGCAATTTCAGAACAGATGTTTCAGAGCAGTTACTGGCTGTCGTGGTTTGAGCCCAGCCGGCAACTCAGAACCACACAGCCGCTCGCTCACTCCCCCGCTTCCTCCCCCCGCTCCCGGAGGGATGGGGAGGAGAACCGGAAGAATGCAACTCCCATGGGTTGAGACAAGAGCAGTCCCGTAACCAAGGTATAATACAAAACCACTACTGCTACCACCAGTGATAATAATGATTAGTGAAATAACAAGGGGAGAGGATACAATTGCTCACCACCCGCCGACCGATACCGAGCCCGACCCGAGCAGTGATCAGGGCCTTCCGGGTAACTCCCCCCGGTTTATATACTGGGCATGACGCGCTGTGGTATGGAATACCCCTTTGGCTAGTTTGGGTCAGGTGTCCTGTCTCTGCTTCCTCCCGGCTTCCCCTCCTTCCTGGCAAAACATGAGACTGAGAAAGTCCTTGGTTGGAATAAACATTACTTAGCAACAAATAAAAACATCAGTGTTATCAGCGTTGTTCCCAGGCTGAAAGTTAAAAAACACAGCACTGCACCAGCTACTAAGATGGAGAAAAATGACTGCTATAGCTGAACCCAGGACACTGGCAAATACAGAATTACTTACCATTTACTTCCTACTGTAGGATCAAAATCAGAAATACATTATTGTGATGGCAAGTTCTTCAACGAGATAATGCAAGTCAAAGTTTGAATTATAAACCATTTTCTTCTATTGGTATTTAACTTCAGATAATTAAGTCTTTTTGATGGTAATCTGCGTTAATATGCTTTCTCCGACTTATTTATGCCTGCAGAGCATGCTATGGGAGTGTGGCGCTTTAAAATCCAGCAGTAGTATTATTCCATATCTCTGCCCTATATTTGTCCCCATCAGGGGAACAAGCAGCTTATTTTAATAAAAGAGATACAATGTAATTAATTTTCCAAATATTCCTAGTTGGTTTTTGCATGTGACTTCTTCTAGGGTGTGCCTATATTCGCAGTTGTGGTGGGTTGACCTTGGCTGTAGGTTAGATGTCCATCAAGCTGCTCTATCACTCCCCTCTCTCAGCAGACAGGGAGGGAGAAAATAAGATGGAAAAAAACCTCTGTCCCGCAAGGGCAGAAAAGCAGTGGACAGCTGTCCGCTGTCTGCATCTATGCTGCTTCGGAGAACCCAGATGCTTTTCATCAGCAGAGCTTCTTTCCCTTACACTTGCTTCATTGCAGAGGTAGTGCTTACACCAAGCAACAGGGAGACTAAATATTTTATTCTAAATGGTTTTAGAGTTGCTATTTTTGACAGATTTAACAACAGAACCTTTCTTAATTAAAACAAGTGAAATAAAGTGTTGGCATTTGCATATGAACATCTGCAGTAGCATTGTTCTTTATAGTTATTGTACACTGTGCGATGGTATGTTTGGCCAGTGCTGATTCTGAGATTAAAAATTATGGAGAGTATTTAACTTGATGGATGATCTTTCTTTCCTTAGGACTGGAAAGCATTTTTAAATATCAAAGAGCAGTAAGATTTGTTCCTCTCTTTCCGCATCTGTTTTCACATGGTATTCCTAACTATACGGGCACATTCATGAAAAATTTGCTTTATAAACCACTGCAACCTCCAGAGCAGGCATATTCACAGAGAAGCAGGGGATTGCGGTGTACAGGGGGTGTTTCCTGAGCCAGGGAAACCCCAGGGGAGCACCAAGACCTGCAAGGGCAGTTCACATGGCACATAACGCGGAAAGGCACATCTTCAAAGGAGTGACATTCCACTGGCCAGATGAAGAGACTTTAAGTCCACATAACTCAGAAACCAGGCACCATTCCATGACCATCTGCACAGGTCAAAGTCATTCATCCTACCTGACCCTCAAAGCAGAATTGTGGGCACTTATCTAAGAGCAAATGCTGCACCATCTACCCCAGCAGCGGCCGATGCCTGCACCCAAATGGAGCCGCTGAAGGGAGAAGCTGCAGTGCAGGCATCAGGCTGAAGGAAGTGTCTAGACCTTTCCCCTGGGGCAGGGGCAGACAGCAGAGCTGTCTGCAAAAGGTGTGCCCAAGCGGAGGACCTCCTGCAGCAGGTAGCTGAGCTGCAGGAGGTGGTGAGAAGGCTGTGTAACACCAGGGAGGCTGAGAAGGAGTTAGGTAGCTGGTTCCAAGCACAGTCTGCAGTGAACTTACAACCCATGCAGCAAGTTTGCTACCCTGGACTTCAGGAGAGCAGACTTTGGCCTCTTGAGGGATCTGCTTGGGGGAGTACCATGGGATAAAGCCCTGTAGGGAAGGGGGGCCCAAGAAAGCTGGTTAGTATTCAAGGTTCACCTCCTCCAAGCTCAGGAGTGATGGATGCATCCTGGCAAAGGAGAAGTCAGGCAAAAACTCCAGGAGGCCTGCATGGATGAACAAGGAGATCCTGGACAAACTAAATGCGAAAAGAAAGCCTACAGAAGGTGGAAACAAGGAAAGGTAGCCTGGGCGGACTACAGAGAAATCGTCTGAGCAGCCAGGGATCAAGTTAGGAAAGCAAAAGCCCCGATGGAATTAAATTTGGCCAGGGATGTCAAGAGCAACAAGAAAAGCTTCTATAGGTATGTTGGTGATAAAAGGAGGACCAGGGAAAATGTGGGCCCTCTCTGGCAGGAAATGGGACACCTGGTTATCCAGGATATGGAGAAGGCTAAGGTACTCAGTGATGTTTTTGCCTCAGTCTTCACTGGCAAGTGCTCTGGCCACACTGCCCAAGTCACAGAAGGCAAAGGCAGGGACTGGGCGAATGAAGAACCACACACTGCAGGAGAACACGGGGTTGAAGACCAGTAGGGAACCTGAGGCTGAGAAGGAGTTAGGTAGCTGGTGCACAAGTTAGGTGCTCAAGTCCATGGGGCCTGGTAAAACGCATCCGTGGGTCCTGAGGGATCTTGCAGATGAACTGGCTAAGCCACTCCGTTATATTTGAGAAGTCATGACAGTCCAGTGAAGTTCCCACTGACAGGAAAAGGAGAAATGTAACTCCCATCTTTAAAATGGGATAAAAAGGAAGACCCAGGAAAGACAGGTCAATCAGTCTCACCTCAGTGCCCGGCAAGATTATGGAGTGAATCCTCCTGGAAACTATGCTAAGGCATATGGAAAATAAGGGGGTGACTGGTGACAGCCAACATGGCTTCACTAAAAGAAATTGTGCCTGACAAATTTGGTGGCCTTCTGAATTACAATAAGGGAAGAGTGACTTATGTCATCTACCAGGAACTGTGCAAAGCATGTGACGCTGTCCTGCATGACATCCTTGTCTCTAAACTGGAGGGATGTGGTTTTGATGGATGGACCACTTGCTGGTGGAATTGGCTGGATGGTCACACATAGAGTTGTGGTCAATGGCTTGATGTCCAAGTGGAGACCAGTGACAAGTGGCGTTCGTCAGGGGTTGGTGTTGGGACCACCACTGTTTAACATCTTTTTCATGACATGTGGGATCGAGTGCACCCTCAGCAAGTGTGCCGATGACACCAAGCTGCGTGGTGTGGCCAACATGCTGGAGGGAAGAGATGCCATCCAGAGGGACTTGGCACGCTCGAAAATGAAACCCGAGATTTAGGTTAGGTATTAGGAAGAATTTTTTTACTGTGAGGGTGGTGAGGCACTGGAACCGGTTGCCCAGAGAAGTTGTGAATTCTGCATCCCTGGTGATGTTCAAGGCCAGGCTGGATGGGGCCTTGAGCAGCTTGGTCTAGTGGAAGGTGTCTCTGCCTGTGGCAGAGTGGTTGGAACTAGATGATCTGTAAGGTCCCTTCCAATGCAAACCATTTTATGATTCTATGATTCTTTGAAAATATAAATAGTCATTTATGAAACACTGTTCAGAATTCCGTTTCTGTTTCCTACAATACCATCTGAAGCTGAAAGTTTTGATGAATGCTGATTAACTGCCAGGTAGTTTTATTTAGTTTAAATACACCTAGACTATTGCCGAGGTGAGTATCTCCAGAGAGGACGCCTTTAACACCGGAGCGGGGGGAAGCACAGCGTCCAGGAGCCTCAGTTTGGAGCGGCAAGAGCGACCGAGGGAGCCTCAAGTCCTCGACAGGACTTGCCCAGGAGCCGGCAGCTCAGCTGACGCGAGCACCTGACTCACAGGGGGCGGCGCCAGGAGTGACGGCACCAGCCCTCAGTGGGGAAAAACCCACCCCAGGGAGTGCAAGTGGCCAGGAGCGCGGCACGTCAGTCAGGGTGTGGCACGGCAGTTCGCGCGGGCAGCGAGCGGGGTGGTGAGCACTCGCCTCAGGACCAGGGTCCGCTCTGGGAGCTCTGCCCCGGCGGTGGCCAGTGTAGGCACCCAGACAGAGCCGATGAGAGGGGAGGCTGCGGCGCAGACCTCAGAGTGTAGAGAGTGCCTCGACTGGTCTCTTGAGGCGAGGGTGCACAATGGACAGGGCTGCACTCGGTGCGCCCTGGTGGAGGTCCTCCTGCAGCAGGTGGCTGAGCTGCGGGAGGCTGTTGGAGAGCTAAAAGATGCCAGGGAAGCTGAGAGGAAGCTGGGCTGCTTGCTCCAGGCCCAAACTGTGCAGGGGCTGCAAACGTTCAGCATTGCTCACATAGGAAAGAAGGAGGGCAGCAACCCAGGAAGCTGGGAACTACTCACGAGAAAAACGAACAAAAAAAGGAGGAAGAGGACAATTAACGACAAGGGGCTTCCTCCTAAATCTGATGTCCCCACCCAGAACCGCTTCGCAGTTCTGCAAGGGGCTAACGAGAAAGCACCCACCACACCTAATGAGCATCCTGCTGATGCACCAGTAAAGAGGATCACTACTGATGCCTCCAGGAAAAAGCAGCGGGTCATAGTAGTAGGGGACTCTACTTTGAAGGGCACAGAGGCGCTCATCTGCCGGCCTGATCCAGTCTCGAGGGAGGTGTGTTGCCTGCCAGGGGCTCGGATCAGGGATGTTGCTGAGAGGCTGCCTGCTGACTATTACCCCCTTCTAGTGGTCCATGTGGGTGCTAGAGATATAGATAGCAGTAGCCTGGAGAACATTAAGAAGGACTACAGAGCCCTGGGAGAGGTGGTTAGGGGCTCTGGAGCTCAGATAGTTTTTTCATCGATTCTCCAGGACAAAGGGTAAGCTAGGTGCATTTGGCAGGTTAATAAATGGTTAGAATGGTGGTGCCATAGTCAGGGGTTTGGCTACGTAGAACATGGGGATCTGTTTGCAAGGCCAGATCTACTGGAAGCTGGTGGAGCTGGTCTGACAAAGAAGGGGAAGAGCTGTTTTGGTAGGAGGCTTGCCAGGCTGGTCAAAAAAGCTTTAAACTAGATGTGTTGGGGGAGGCGAGCATTGATCCATCCCAACACTCCTGGTCAGTTGCCAGCACCTGTAATAAGTGCTTGGAGTGATGTAGAGATGTTCCAGCTGCCCCAGCCATTGAGTTGGCTGCATTTGGAGCTCGGCTAAGGTGCCTCTATGTGAACGCCCGTAGTATGGGGAACAAGCAAGAGGAATTAGAGATGTGTGCAAGGCTACGGGAATATGATGTCATTGGTATCACAGAAACATGGTGGGATGGCTCCTATGACTGGAGTGTCGGAATGGAAGGTTACAGGCTGTTTAGAAAAGACAGGCCAGGCAGACAGGGAGGGGCGTTGCTATCTATGTCAGTGATAGGCTGGAGAGTATGGAACTCTGTCTGGGGACGGGTGATGAGGTAACAGAGTGTTTGTGGGTCAGGATCAAAGGGAAAACAGCAATGGGGGACATTACGGTGGGGATCTGTTACAGGCCGCCTGATCAAGAGGACTCTGTGGATGAAGCGCTCTACAGACAGATAGAAGCAGCCTCATGCTCGCAGGCCCTGGTCCTCATGGGGGACTTCAACCATCCTGACATCTGTTGGAGGGATGGTACGGCCCGGCACAAGCAATCCAGGAGGTTCCTCGATTGTGTGGAAGACAACTTCCTCTTTCAAACAATAGAGGAGCTGACGAGGAGAGGTGCCGTGCTTGACCTCGTGCTCACCAACAGGGAGGGACTGGTTGGAAATGTGACGCTCCAGGGCAGCCTTGGCTCTAGTGATCACGAGATGGTTGAGTTTGAGATCCTCAGGACAGTGAGAAGAGCATGCAGCAAGCTCACTGCCCTGGACTTCAAGAAAGCAGACTTTGGCCTCTTCAGGAACCTCCTTAGTAAGGTTTCGTGGGATACAGTCCTAGAGGGCAGGGGGGCCCAAGACTGCTGGTCGATATTCAAGGATCACCTGCTACGTGCTCAAGAGTGCTGCATCCCGACTAGAAGAAAGTGCAGCAGGAGGGCCAGGAGACCTCCATGGATGGAAAAGGAGCTGCTGAGGAAACTTAGAGGGAAAAAAGAAGCTTATAGAAGGTGGAAGCGAGGACAGGCGGCCTGGGAAGAATATAGGAACATTGCCCGAGAAGCTAGGGACCAGGTTAGGAAAGCTAAGGCCCAGCTAGAATTAAGTTTGGCAAGGGATGTAAAAGATAACAGGAAAGGATTCTATAGATACGTAGCAAATAAAAGACAGACTAGGGACAATGTGGGCCCTCTCCGGAAGCTATCAGGAGAACTGGCTACCATGGATTTGGAGAAGGCTGAGGTTCTTAATGACTTCTTTGCCTCAGTCTTCACCAGCAAATGCTCTGACCACACCACGAAAGTCTTGGAAAGCAAATGCAGGGATTGTGAGAATACAGACCTTAGGCCCACTGTAGGAGAGGATCAGGTTCGAGACCATCTTAAGAACCTGAACGTGCACAAGTCCATGGGACCTGATGAAATCCATCCACGGGTCCTGAAGGAGCTGGCGAATGAAGTTGCTAAACCACTGTCCATCATATTCGAAAAATCCTGGCAGTCAGGTGAAGTTCCCGATGACTGGAACAAGGGTAATATAACCCCCATTTTCAAGAAGGGGAAGGTGGAAGACCCAGGGAACTACAGACCAGTCAGTCCCACCTCTGTGCCTGGCAAAATCTTGGAACAGTTTCTCCTGGAAAACATGCTAAGGCACATGAAAAACAATGAGGTGGTTGGTGACAGCCAACATGGCTTCACTAAGGGGAAATCCTGCCTGACCAGTTTGGTGGCCTTCTATGATGGAGCCACGGAACTGATGGACAGGGGCAGAGCAGTTGACGTCATCTACCTGGACTTGTGCAAAGCGTTCGACACTGTCCCACATGACATCCTTGTCTCTAAATTGGAGAGACATCAATTTGATAGATGGACCACTCAGTGGATAAAAAACTGGCTCGATGGCCGCACGCAAAGAGTTGTGGTAAATGGCTCCATGTCCAGTTGGAAACCAGTAACGAGTGGTGTCCCTCAGGGATCAGTGTTGGGACCGGTCCTGTTCAACATCTTTGTCGGCGACATGGACAGTGGGATTGAGTGCGCCCTCAGCAAGTTTGCCGACGACACCAAGCTGTGTGGTTCGGTTGATACGCTGGAGGGAAGGGGTGCCATCCAGAGGGACCTTGACACGCTTGTGAGGTGGGCCGATGCCAACCTCATGAAGTTTAACCAAGCCAAGTGTAAGGTCCTACACCTGGGTCGGGGCAATCCCAGGCACTGCTACAGGTTGGGCAGAGAAGAGATTCAGAGCAGCCCTGCAGAGAAGGACTTGGGGGTGTTGGTTGACGAAAAGCTTAACATGAGCTGGCAGTGTGCGCTTGCAGCCCAGAAAGCCAACCGTATCCTGGGCTGCATCAAAAGAAGTGTGACCAGCAGGTCGAAGGAGGTGATCCTGCCCCTCTACTCTGCTCTTGTGAGACCTCACTTGGAGTACTGTGTACAGTTCTGGTGTCCTCAACATAAAAAGGACATGGAGCTGTTGGAGCGAGTCCAGAGGAGGGCCACGAGGATGATAAGAGGGCTGGAGCACCTCCCGTATGAAGACAGGCTGAGAGAGTTGGGGCTGTTCAGCCTGGAGAAGAGAAGGCTGCGTGGTGACCTCATAGCAGCCTTCCAGTATCTGAAGGGGGTCTACAAGGATGCTGGGGAGGGACTCTTCGTTAGGGACTGTAGTGGTAGGACAAGGGGTAATGGGTTCAAACTTCAACAGGGGAAGTTTAGATTAGATATAAGGAAGAAGTTCTTTACAGTGAGGGTGGTGAAGCACTGGAATGGGTTGCCCAGGGAGGTTGTGGATGCTCCATCCCTGGCGGTGTTCAAGGCCAGGTTGGACAGAGCCTTGGACCACGTGGTTTAGTGCGGGGTGTCCCTGCCCATGGCAGGGGGGTTGGAACTAGATGATCTTAAGGTCCTTTCCAACCCTTACGATTCTATGATGCTATGATTCTATGATTCTATATGCTCGTTAATTTTCTTTATTTAGTAAATTCATATATATATTCTATTTTATTAGGTATGTATGCTCATTTTCTTAATGAACAGCAGCAGGAGTGCAGTATTTATGATCTCGTTTCTTTGTTAATGTGTCCTTTGTCTCAAATGTACATAGTAGCAATACCTGGAGTACTTATTAGCAATGTTCAAGTTTTCAAATAACCTGGCTTAGTGGTAATTATGTATGAAAACGTGATGAAAAGTTCTCAAAATGCTGCTTTTGACTAAGTACAGGTAGGGGTTTTTTTCTGGAAAAGGTGTTGTCAAAGGGCAAAATACTGCTTTTTGCCTCTTGGGAAAGACAAAATGAAGATGAGGAAAATAGCCAAAGTTTGTCTTTCATCTCTTCAGTCAGTCTTAGCAGAACTCTTACTATCTGATCATCAAAGCTGTAGCTTCATAAAAGATTTGGCAGAGGGTCACGCAGGACAAGAAAATTCTAAATAGCTCTAACAATGAGCAGCTCAAAGTTGCTGGTAAATTGAAGGTAGTACTATCTTCCCCCTATGTATGGTTGTGCAAAGAATTTTATTTGATATTTGAGCAGTGAAAAACTTATTTTCACAGTGTGACAGTTTGAGAAATGAGGTCCCATCTCAGACCAGAATTTGTTTTCAGTAAACTTCGCCCTGCTGATTTAGACATGAAAACAATGGAAACAATTCTTGCTTCCAGCATTAAATGTTTTGTGAACTTGTATACATTTTTTAGCTTGTCTTTGTATTTCCAGGGACAAATTCTGTTGGTTTTTTTAGTTTTCAACTCAGTACAGAAAAAGAACACATCCTGAAGATGTGGCTGCGTGGAGCCAAAGGTACTTCTGGCATAGATCTGGAAGGGATGTGCTACGAATGGTTTTGTGGTACTGCATACGGGCTGCCAGAGGATGAATCAGGGATCATGGACTCTGCCTAGGAATTTCCTGATGTGGGAGGTAGGACATGTAAAACAGCAGAAAAAGGTGTTCCAAGCAGTCAGGACCTAAGATCGCTGCAGTACATTGTGTCTTCTCTCAGCCAAGACTTCTGAGAATGTCAGTAACTTCATGCTTGGCATTCTCATTTAAAGGAGCAGCACAGGCAAGCCAGTCTTCCCATTTGAACTGCTTTTGTCATGGCCCCTAATGTTACTGAGTGATTAGCATATATGCACTTGCATGGGCAGTTTACAGATGTTTCCAGGAAATCTTTGACCAGGAGGGCTGGTGGCAGTGCTGTTATTTTGGAATTAAGAAAAAAACCCCAAACCCTAAAGGATGTGGCCTTCCCTTCCCCTGAAATTAAGCTAGAAATTCTTAGGTTTGCATAAGCATTTGACATCAGTTGTAGTAGATTGCAAAGCATAGGTATTCCCTTCCTCTCCCTTCCTGGCTTAGTCTCTCAAAGCTCTTCCTCCGGAGCCCAGCTTTGTGTTTCAGAGAAGCCCATTTTCTGCTCTGGCACACAGTGTTCTCTCAAGATAAAGGACTGCACCGACATGGGATGGCACTAGTGGCATTTCACATGCCAGTGATGGGATTTCCTTTTGGGCAGACAGACTGCAAACCCCAGTATGGCAGGCAGTGTGCACACTAAGCTGCCCAGGCTCAACTGTGTCGTTCCCTGCCACACTCTTTAGAAAGGAGTTTCCAAATTG